>NC_045599.1:49677185-50302185 GCF_009762305.2 Zalophus californianus | reverse complement strand
TGTTCTCTGGGAAATCTTCCACCACTGTGTGAACAAGCCCAGGCTAGCCTGGAGGCTGCAAGTTCTAATGGACAGATGCTCTATCCCAGCCATTCCTAAATCATCCAGACATTCCTAAATCATCCAGCCTCAGCTAAGCTGACCTAGGTAAGAAGTGCCCATAAAACTCAGAGGATACTGAGAAATTATAAATGTTTATTGGTTTAAGTCACTAAGTTGTGGAGTGGTTTGTTACACAGCAAAAGCTAACTGATACACTGCCCTATTTACTCTCTTCATCATGATCCTAATCAGGATGATAGACATCAAATAGCAATCATTCACTTGGATTCTTTCCTTAGACTTTGGGAAGGTAAGCCACTGAATCCTTATGACTAGAAGAAAATAAATCTTCTAAACCTGGATGCTACACTTCTTACTCTTTGGTTCTAGAATTCCAATACTTTTATAATTCATGAGTGGGTACAAGGACTCTGCTGGACTATTTACCAGCTCTCTTGTCTCCCTAACCATACTTTTTCTGAAGATCCTGAGTTTGATGTAGGCTCAGATGTGAAATAGCAAAGGGCCTCATGTCCTAACTATGAGGAGGATGGAGTCTCGCTCCCCTCCCTAAATTTTATTGAAAAATTGTGGAGAAATATCGAGGGACTGATTTTTCCACCTCAAGGGGAAAAACTCTGGGATGTTGTCAGTTCATAAGCCTATACTGCACTGGTTGTTCTACAAAAATAAACTAACATTCTCTTACTTATGATTACCTCTGAGTAAAGCTTAGAAATTTCTGCTTTGTTTTCTACATAGTTAAGTTCATTTTTTACTTTCATTAGTTAATCTGAAAAATTTGGGGAGAGCATTAAAAGGGGTTTCACAACAAATAATTCCCCTAGAGGGAAAAGTCAGGAACTCAGCTATGAGATAAAATAAATGTGAAACATATCATTGTCAATCACTCCACTCCACATCCCACCTTCTGAGAAATGAGAAAAGATAAAAATGAAAGATGGTAGTTTATGACAGTTGAAACTTTTCTTTCTTTTTTTTTAAGATTTTATTTATCCATTTGTCAGAGAGAGAGAGACAGAGAGAACAAGCAAGGGGAGCGGCAGACAGAGGGAGAAGCAGGCTCTCTGCTGAGCAGGGAGCCCGATGTGGGACTCGATCCCAGGACCCTGGGATCATGACCTGAGCCAAAGGCAGACACTTAACCAACTGAGCCACCCAAGAGTCCTGACAGTTGAAACTTTTTTAAAATAAAATGGACTTAAGGCAAAATTAAAGATATTTTTTAAATTTGTTTGCCTAAATACAGAGGGTAAAGACAATGAGGGCTACCACAGGGACATAATCTGCATAACAAGCTCGGGGTATGGGACTTCTGGGTGGACTAGTAGGAATCCAATTTGCATGAGAGCAAGGGATACCAAGATTAAGGCTCTCAAGTGGAGAGAGGAAGAACTGGTGTTTTAAGATTCACTCTCACTCTAGGATTCTTTTCCCCAACTTACACACAGGGAAGGCCATTCATAACTCCAAACTTCAAACATCACCTCTTTTAGAAGACTTCCTAAACCAAAAGAGAAGTCATAATTAATCTGTGCTTCATTTTTGCACTGATCAGCCTGCTTTATAATGTACCTGCTTCTTTGACTAAGCAGGATGCTTCAGACTGCAAGGGAATAAATATTTGTTGAATTAATGAATGAAACATCAGTTAATGAAGAGAGGTGTTTTTAATTAAGAGGGTAGAGCTACTCAAATATTCTTTGGTACAGGTGGCGCCTGGGTGGCTCAGTCATTAAGCGTCTGCCTTTGGCTCAGGTCATGGTCCCAGGGTCCTGGGATCGAGCCCTACATCAAGCCCCACATCAGGCTCCCTGCTCCGCAGGAAGCTTACTTCTCCCTCTCCCACTCCCCCTGATTGTGTTCCCTCTCTCACTCTCTGTCAAATAAATAAAAAACAAAATCTTTAAAAAAATATTCTTTGGTACAGATTCTAGGAACTTGCTCCAAGTTTCTCAATAGATGGAATAAACAGAAGGCACCCAATAATCTAAGTCCTTGCTATTCAAAGTATGGTCCACAAACCAGTGGCATCAACATGATCTGGGAGTTCACTGAAAATGCTTAATCATCAGTTCTACTCCGGATCTACTAAATCAGAAGCTAGATTTTAACAAGATCCTCTAATGATTCATAAGAACATTAAAGGGTAAGAATGATAATCTATGGGGTGGGGGATGGGTTAGCCTGGTGATGGGTATTAAAGACGGCACGTTCTGCGTGGAGCACTGGGTGTTACGCACAAACAAAGAATCACGGAACACTACATCAAAAACTAATGATGTAATGTATGGTGATAAACATAACAATAAAAAAATTTAAAGTAAAAAAAAGTGATAATCTATGATAGTGGCTTTCATAGTTGGCAGTATATTGGAATAACCTGGAAAGTTTTCTTTCTTTTTTTAAATTTTACTTCCAGTACAGTTTCAGGTGTATAATAGAGTGGCTCAACAATTCTATACATTACTTAGTGTTCATCATGGTAAGTGTACATTTATTTATTTATTTATTTATTTATTTATTTATTTATTTATTTATTTAAGAGAGAGAGTGCACACAAGCAGGAGGGACAGAGGGAGAGGGAGAGAGAATCTGAAGCAGACTCCACGCTAAGCATGGAACCCAATGCAGGGCTTGATCTCATGACCCTGTGGTCCCAACCTGAACCGAAACCGAGTCGGACACTTAAACGACTGCACCACCCACATGCCCCATAGTAAGTGTTCTCTTAATCCCCTTCACCTGCTTCATCCATTCTCCCACCAATGTGTTCTCTAGGGTCACCTGGGTGGCTCAGTTGGTTAAGCAACTGCCTTCAGCTCAGGTCTTGATCCCAGGGTCCTGGGATCGACCCCTGCATCGGGCTCCCTGCTCAGTGGGGAGCCTGCTGCTCCCCCGCCCCCACCTGTACGCCCCTGCTCTCTCTCTGTCAAATAAGTAAATAAAATCTTTTTAAAAAATTTTTGTTCTCTATAGTGAGGAGTCTGTCTTTTGGTTTATCTCTTTTTGTTTTTCTTTGTTAGGTTGCTTTGTTTCTTAAATTCCACATATGAAAGAATTCATATGACATTTGTTTTTCTCTGGCTGAACTATTTCATTTAGCATTACACTCTCTAGATTCAACTATGTTGCTGAGCTTGGCAAGATTTCATTCTTTTTTTATGACTAATATTCCATTGTATATTTCCATATCTTCTATATCCATCCCTCTATCATGGACACTTGGGCTGCTTCCATAATTTGGCTACTGCAAATAATACTTCAATAAATAAACCTAGGGGTGCATATATCTTTTCGAATTAGTGTTTTTGTACTCTTCGGATAAATACTCAGCAGTGGAATTACTGGATCATACTCACCTAAAATGTTTTATGCACAATTAATGTCTAGGTCCCACCTCTAGAGATTCTAATTTGAGTAATCTGGACTTCTCTCCGACCAAGATGACGTAATAGAGACCTAATTTATCCTTCTGCCTTAAATAGCAGAAAACAGCATATGTGAAATAATGATTTTCAGACTCTATTATTTATTTCTGACTGATACTCCCAAATTTGCCAGCTTAATGAAACCACACATTTATTATCCCACAGTTTTTGTGTTTCAGGAATCCAGGCATGGTTTAACTACTACTAAATTACCGCAAATTACCAATACCAAGAATGAACCTCTAGCTCAGGGTCTCTCCTGAGGCTGCACTCCAGGAGTTGGCCAGTGCTGTGGTCTTTTCTGAATGCTGGACTGAGGAAGGATCCACTTCTAAGCTCGTTTGTGTTGTTGTTGGCAGGATTCAGTTCCTTGTGGACAGCTGGACTTAGGGTCTCCATTACTCTCTGGCTGTTGGCCAGAGGCTACCCTCAGTTCTTTGCTGGGTAGACCTCTCCAACATGACAGCTTGCTTCATCAAATCAAGCAAGAGAGAGTCTGTAAGCTAGAAGGAAGACATAGTTTTCTGTAACTTTCTATAATCAGAGGAATGGCATCCTATTATACTTGCCATATCCTATTGATTAGTCACTAGATCTAGCCCATACTCAAGAGAAGGGGGATACAGGAAATAAAAATACCAGAAGGTAGAGATCACTGAGGACCATCCCAGAAGCTGCCTACCATGCAGGCACTGAATAACAGATATCAAGGGGCTGTGATTTCTAACAGAAGGGAAATAAACAGGGCCAGTTGAACAACTGTTTTTAGCTTCCTGCCAGGAAGCACTTCCAGGCTAGGGTGCATAAAAGGGGGAAATCAAACAGAGTCCAGCAGGCTCTACGAGGTAAAGATACAGAGAGAATAGTTCAGGAATGTCAAGGCAGTAAGAATGTATGAGACTGAGTACTGAATGCACAAAGAAAAAGCTCAGAAAATCTACTGAGTGGTCCCCTTGAGTCTTTGCCTGAATACTAATTTGTGCATGTCTAAGCAGAAACTATATGAATCCAGGGAAATTACCAATAGGAAGAAGTAAGCAGAACAGTTTCTAGAGTTCACACAGGGCAAGAATGGAAATCCACAAGACATAACAGCAGAATCCTCAAATATTCTTTAGACTATACTAAAAGCTGCTCTGGACTTGCCCTAATAAAATTTAAAAGGAAGTCTGCAACGTTCTAAACTAATTCCAGGTAGATTTCTCAGGTACCGGGACAAAATCCAACTCTATTTGAAGGAATACCACAAAATCCAGCAATCAATAATGTAAAATTCACAACACCTAGCATCCAGTAACAAATAAGCAAGCATGCAAAGAAGTAAGAAAATAAGACCTAAAACCAGGACAGAATTCAGTCAGTAGAAACAAACCCAGAAATAACAGAGTAGAAGTAGCAAACAAGCGTCTAAAAAAAAACCTAGAACAGCTATTATAAATATTCTCCATATGTTTAAGAAGGTAAAGGAAAACGTGACCATGGTGTGGGGGGAAAAAAAAAGGAAGATACAGAAAAGACCCAAAGACTTAATGAAAAAAAAAAAAAAAAACATATGAAATGAAAAATAGATTGTGTAGGATTAAGAGAAGACTAGACACTGAAGAGGAAAGTTCAACAATTATCAAGGCACAATAATAAAATATCCAAAATGAAACAAAAACAACCGGAAAAACATGAAAAGAGCAGCCATGACCTGGAACACACAGTCAAGTGGGCTGATTTCTATGTAGTTGGAGTCTCAGAAAAAAGGAGGGAGGGAACAAACAATTTTTAAAGAAATAATGGTCAAAATTTTCCAAATCTGATGAACCCTATAAACTCACAGATTCAAGAAGCTCAATGAATTTGAGCAGAATAAGCACACAAAAGACTGTTGAATCACAGATCTGTACCTCTGAAACAAATAATGCAATATATGTTAAGAAGAAGAAGATAGCAGAAGGGGAAGAATGAAGGCGGGTTAAATCGGAGGGGGAGACGAACCACGAGTGATGATGGACTCTGAAAAACAAACTGAGGGTTCTAGAGGGGAGGGGGTGGGGGGATGGGTTAGCCTGGTGATGGGTATTAAAGAGGGCACGTTCTGCATGGAGCACTGGGTGCTATGCACAAACAATGAATCATGGAACACTACATCAAAAACTAATGATGTAATGTATGGTGATTAACATAACAATAAAAAATTTTAAAAAAAGAATAAGCACACAAAGAGGTACACGGTAATTAAGTTACTAAAGCCATTGATAAAGAAAATTTTTTTTTAAAGCAGGGAAAAAGATACTGTATGTACAAAGGAATAACGATAAGAATTTTAGCAAGTTTCTCAACAGAATCTATGCAAATCAGAAGACAATGGAAAATCATCTTTAAAGTATGAAAGGAACAAAGCAGCAATCTAAAATTTTTAACCATAAAACACTTTCAAACTTGAGGGCAAACTAAAGATATTTCAGACAAACAATGCTCCCTGTCAGCCAACATGAATTATAAGCAACCCTACAGGAAGTTCTTCAGGCAGAAGGAAAATGGTAGCAGATGGCAATGCATAAAGGAATAAAGAGAGCCAGAAATGGTAAATATGTAAAGATATTTTTCTCTTTCAAAAAAGTTTTTAAAAGTAATTGTTTAAAATAAAAATATCAATATATTCTGAAACTGTAAAATATACAAATGAGTCAGTAAAATTTAGAATAAGACCACAAAAGATGAGAAAGCAGGAATGAAGGCACCTATTGTAAGCATTTTATACCATACGTTGATCTCAGTGTAACTTGTGAGGAGAGACTTCTTCCTCATCCTGTTCTGTCATAACAGGAGAATGACGTAAGAATAGCGACTGCAGTCAATGGACTTGAGCCACACAGAACCCGCTGGAGAGAGGAGGGTGGAGGGTCTCAGACCTCAGTAACTAGGGGGTGGTGCAGGATTAGGGTAAAGGGCACTGTTATTATTGTCTATATCTTGCCCTTTCCCTAGGAGAGCCTAGGGCAATAGGTTCCTCACAATTGAAAAAAAAATCATTATTTTTATCACATACCCATGAGAACTGCCTTAACTTTTGTTTATGAAAAACACCTTAAAGTAAATCAAAGTGACCCAGGGATGAAAAGGAACTAGACAAGCTCGCATTCATTAATCGAACCCAATATTAATTTTACTTAATGGTAAACCGAGCCGATTTGTATAAATCCAAATTCATATATTTAAAAAAATGATTATTAAAAACAGAACTCTGCAACATCACCACGTTCCTCAAACAAGATGACGTGTGGCTGTCCTGCTTTACCACTACATGGGTTGAAAACTGAGCGCAACAAGGCTTCGAGTCCAGCAATCAGAGGATTAGGAATCTTCACTCCTCAGGGCCCACCTGAGGGGGGCACATCTGTCAGGAGCCAGGGATTCACAGTTTGGGTCTGGTCTGGGCTTTTTAAAAAAACCTGGAAAGAAGGGTCTAGAGGACAGTTAGGAGCAAATTAAGGAGACTGAAATTAGGATCTATGAGGTACGCTTGATAAAGGGTTGGAGGTAATTTTGCATGAAAAAGTGACTAGCTGTCTTCAAATAAATTAAGAGTAATTACCAATAGATAATTAACAGTACAGCTCATTCCCATTCTACAAGCTAGAAACAAGCAGCAATGAGTTTAAATTTCAACAGTGAAGTTTGATCATGGAGAGTAGAATTTATTGAGCAGAAGGGTGAGTAAGCACAGAGAAAAATCTAGGTTCGTAAAATATTTTAAATGAAGCTGTGTCTTCCTAACGCAAAGCATCCAGCTGACCCTTTAAAGTCATGTGCATAAAACATCTGTAAGATAAGTGAATTTTTAATGAATTAATTGAACTCAGTAAACAGCTTTTGGGAAATTTCACCCAAATAAAGAAAAGCATAGGAGTCCTATTATCTGATCTTGTTCTGAAATAATTTGTATTATATAATTAGAGTAACAATGTCCATCTGACAGTGGACTCACTCCTATGGGTTCAGACAGCAGACAGAACTCCACCTAATTTCACAAGTCCTTATGGTGAGATTACAGAGATTTACTCAAATTACTCAACGCCTTGACTCCTCAGTCAATCACTGCTTTCTACCACCTACCATCCAAGTTGTCTGAGAGCTTACAGAAATCCTAAACAAACTGATAATTTTTTAAAACTGAAAATGAAGGTATGGAGAATTCTCATCAAACTTTTTGTCTTCTTGGATTCAGGCAAGAAAGGTCTTTACCGATTAAGGCTTAGGACAAGTGAAAATGAAGATGAAGTGAAGTTGGGCGATTGTTATACATCCATAAGCTGTTTTTCCAGAAAGCTAGTCACCAAAGGATTAAGGCAGTGGTTCTTCAAGTGTTGCTTGCCACACCAGGATGAGCATCACCTGGGAACCTGGTGGAAATGCAAATTCTTGGGTCCCACCCAACGCCTACTAAATAAGAAATTCTGCAGGTGGAGCCCAGCACTTCGCCTTCTAATAATCCCTCCAGGTGATTCTGATACACACTAAGATTTGATAACCTTTGGCTTAAAGGAATGATTTATAATTATTCTCAGCTGAGCCCATTCTAAGTCTCCCCATCTGGTGACTGGTGTTAACTGGTGATCCTTGTGGGTCTCTATCTTCATGAACTGAAATGTACAGGAGTTGCAGGTTTCCTACGTGAAGGAGAGACACATGGAAGATGTCTTGCCTGGATAGTGAGCGGGGTACATATTCAATATGTACTAATCAAAAAAAAAAAAAAAAAAAAAACCAGAAGCTTTACATATAATAGAATGCACAAGTATTTGTTGATTATTTAATTCAGGCTAGTCCTTCTGCCTAATCCACTGGTTTGGGTCCCCAAAGGCGTGGGGAGAGCCAGGAGCTGAAAGATCTATGCTCATCGAAACAAAACAGAAAATGAAAAAGTGAAAGCTGTTTGGGGCTTGAAGCAACAGCCGCTGCTTCATGGCCCAGGTAGAAAAGTCGAGGTCAGCCCTGTTCCACATTGGAGCCCGGACATTTTCAAAGGCATGAAGCAGCTGGCTATGCCTAGTTCAAAAGTGCTCTCCCAGAAGGCAGTAGCAGTAGAAATCACGGTAAGGACACAGACCTAGCAAGGGGCTGACACAGCTGCTCGCATTCGAGTATTAATATGACTTTATCTCTTTATCCACAGATTGGAAAGGCCTAGGACAATGAGGTCCCAAATATAATATAGAACAAAACTAAACTCAGCCAGGAAAAGTGAAATGCATGCGACCAAAGTTCCCTTCAGGGTGTTAGAGAGTAATTCAAAGCCTCGGCAAGCTTGGTCTAGGTGCTTTCAGATTCAAAGCAGTGCAGTGATTGTCAGGCTCAATAGCTAGCAATTTGTTGATGTCAGTTGTCTGGGAATTATACATCTCTAGAAAAATCAATTCCTATAAAGCTTTTTAAATGGGGAGAGCCACAGGAGCTTCTGTATGGACGGTAGAACAGAGAACACTGAAACTGACAGACCTCAGGTCTATCTTGAACTGGTGGTCAACATGTATGTATTGCTTTTAAAATGTGGCAGTCATTAATTCATACTAAAAATATTGATTGAATACCTACTATGCATCAGGGATGGTGCTAGACACTGTGAATCACTGGAATCACACAGATTACGGTCAGCCACTGTAGAACTGCTCTATTCAATATGGCAGCCACTAGCCACACATGGTTATTGAAATTCAATTCCTTAGTCCCATGCACCACATTTCAAGTACTCAATACCCACATGTGGCTAGTGGCTACCATCTTGGTCAGCACAGATACAGGATACAAGGTAACAGAGGGGGAGCTTCCCACTGTCTGTCCTCCCAAGTCTCAGTGCTGGGATTTTCCTTTCCCACTTCCATCTCCACCAGGGTATCAGAGCCCTCTTTCAGGGCTGGTGTTATGAGCGTCCTGGACCACAGTGTTGGTAGAAGGTATCTACGTGGATCATTTTAACTGGGTCTCAGAAGAATCTGGAGGCAGATGCAGGCCTTCTTCTGCCGAGTAGACCATGGGCAATATGGCGCACTCTCTTTTCAATTCCATTGCTCTGACATAAACTCTGGCTATGGTATAAAGCCTGCCCCTTTTGATTCTCCAAAAAATCCGTTGCAGAAGTTAAAAAGAAATCTGGAATATTAACAGTTTCTTGCTTTTTGTCTTGCTCCTGTTTTTCTCCCTATGGCCACGTAGATGCCTCTGCCTGAGAGGGGGAAAGTCACGTGCAAGGACAAGAGGAAAACAAAAGCACAAAGATTAATACTTCAAGATATTATCTTGCTACATCAAAACAGTAGAAAACATGATTCTTGCCTCCAAGCTGCCTATATAACTGGAAAAACATGAAAAATGGGGAAATTCATGAAAAGTTAATAACCATAAAGAGTAGAGTAACAATATTAAACAGAAATGACACTCGGATCTCCATGATGAATACTTGAGGGCTGGTATAGACCCTAAGTGTGACTTTTACAGAAAGGTGAGGCCTGAGCTGCAAAGATTTAGATGGATAGCCGGGAGAAGACGTGGAATTTCGGGTGGGGAAACATAATAAGCAGAAGTGTGAATGTGGAGTTCAAGTGTTTCAGGCAAAAGGAATCTAAGAGTTTGACTGTCATACCAGGTGTGGGGAGCTAAGCCTGCAAGGGTAGGCTGAGAAATTACTGTGGGAGACCCTGAACGCAGGGCTGAAGTGTTTGGTCACTATCCCATAGCAGGATGGGGATGTCCTTCAACTGTGTACATGCGGAAGGGATACAGCTAGAGCAGCGTCGTGACAATGAAACATTGAACCCTAGAGCCGTAACATTTGGGTATCTGGATATCCTGAAGCTGAGGCAGGCTGGAGACCGGACGGTGGGGAGGAGGCTACTGCCGGGGTGTAGGCATGAAGTGACCCAGGCCTGGAAGAGGGTGGGTAACCCTGGAATGAAAAGGGATCAACGAGCACGAGTAGCATGCTGAAATGAAAACCAACAAGGCTTTGATCCTTTGGAGCTGAGGGAGAAAGAAAAGTCAACTATACTATTAACTCGGGCAAATTACTCAGCATCTATAAAATAGTGATAATAGCTGTTTTACAGGTTTCCCATGTGAATTAATAAAAAGACCTTTGTAAAATACAAGAAGTCTCTGGCATACAGATGCAATTTAAATCTGTCGTTTGGAACTCAGATGGCCCAGAGCTGCCCTCCTCATTCCAACAGCCAGGGCCTCAGGGAAAGAGATCCAGCTGGGAGGGCAAGACCGACATACCCTCTTCTCCTTAAGGTCCGGGAGACGTTATACCCTTGGGCAAGAACCACTGGAATATAACCGAATTTTTCAGAACATACTGGGGCCCTCTGCTCTTTTCTCAAGCACATGCCACATTTCAGGTCTCTGTAAGATTTCTGAGGCCCCTCCCCCAACACATAAAGGATTACAGCTCAAAACCCTGATGTGCTTATGGTTTTTTATTTATTTATTTATTTATTTATTTATTTGAGGGACAGAGAGAGCAGGAGGGGCAGAGGGAGAGAATCTCAAGCAGACTCCCCACTGAGTGCAGAGCCTGATGTGGGGCTCGATCTCACAACCCTGAGATCATGGCCTGAGCAGAAACCAAGAGTCAGAAGCTCAACGGACTGAGCCACCAGGCTCTCCTGCTTTTGTCTTTTATTGTCTCAAACATCTTGTCTCATTGTATAAGCCACCTTGCCACCTGTTTTTCCCTGTCTCTAATCATTCCTAATAAAATGGTGTTTATGTCTCCACCTAGTCCACAAAACCTTGTTTAACATGTTGTTGCCTATGCCCTAGATTTTACAACAAAAATAGAAAAAATTGCTGCTACCGTGCTGATTATCATTTTTTAAGTAAAGGGGAAAGAAGGAAAAATGAGTAGGAAATTATTCTATTTATGTTGAGTGCTAGTGCTTGAGGAAAAGCTGGGTAAATTAGTGGCAAATAGAAGGGCAGATGGAGATTTTTGTAAAAATTGTGAAGAAAATCTCCTGAGCACTTTCAAATACTCTAGAAATTGTAGGTCTTGAGTCTTGATTATGTTGAATTTAACTTTAAATCTCTGCCCATCATTTTTACTTGACACAGGTATATATAAGCAGGCTGTGAGGATACAGACATCAATGTGTGTGTGTGTGGAAGCATATGTCTACACACACGTGGTAGAATGTATACACTAGTAAAAGGGACACAAGAAGGGAAAGAGAATAATATGGCTGAGGAAAAAAAGATTTTTCTGGCGTAACTGTAACTCAGGAAAAGGAGAAGTTAAGAGGAGCATATGTGTACAGAAGAAGAAATGAATTGGTTTATGAAGAGCAAAAAGAGAAAGGAAAAAGAGGAGAGATAAGCCTGCCACCAGGAGGTATCGGACGTTAGTCTAATAAATGAGACCCACACGCAGGGGCAGTGCAGCTGTGCAGAGCCAAGAGGAAAAACACCATCGGACTAATCACATGAATGGTCAAAGTCTAGGCTGGTAACTTGGAGGGTATCTTTGTTCTGGAACTTAAAGAAGAGTCAACACACATTATAAGTTGGATTATAAATAACAGGTAACTTTCTTCCAAGGGATCCAGTACCTCTTCCTGCCTTGGCTGGGCAGAAAGTGCCACTGAGGCCCCACCGAGAGCAGCATTCCCTGATTTACTTATTTCCTTGGCCCCATTAAAATATTCCTATCTGCTGTCCCCTAATTTCAGAACAGTGTTCTAAGTGATGATTTGGTAAAGTTACCCATACAAATGGGAATGGGAATACCAATGAGTTAATCTGCAGTAGCACTTAAGATGATTCTAGATGATTTTCTAGAAATAATCATTTAGGCTCCAAAGGTGTCTTGGCCAAGTTGACGGGCCAGATGGGAACACAAGTTTGGATAGGGAAGTTCTCGCAGCATGACTTCTTAGGTCACGCCACATAAAACTCACATTCAGCCCAAAAAGGGGAGGTAGAGAAGAACCTTCCCTTTACCTTCCATAGGCCATTGCCAAGGGACATGGCCAGAAGACTGAGAGACATCCACAGAAGTGGGGCTACTTTGGCTTTCTCCATTTAATTCTCAGAGAATCTGATCAGGGCTGCTGGTAGCTCTTGGACAAGGGTGACCAACTGTTCCAGTTCGCCCAGGACTGATGGTCTCCAAGGATGTGCAACTTCCAGTATCAGGACCAGGGAGAGCCCTAGGCAAACTCAGATGATGAGTCACACTAATATTCCTTCTCACAGGTCAGGCCTTGACTTGAATGGCGAATACCACAAAAGGATATCGATCCACCATCTGCACCCTGCTAGCTCTTTAGTAAAGAAATAGTAGAATGCAGTATAGATATTATCAAGTCTTCACTACTTCCCATTATTCTCTCCACCTCCCGCTAGACACTTCTGTAGTAAAATCAAAGGCAAATTCTCTTGTTTGGTAGCATCAGCCCAAGTTAAACAGCCTAATCAAAAATTATAAAAGGCCACAAAACATCCCATGCATTTGAGAGTAGTATCCATGAGCCTTACAAATGCTAAGTCTCTGGGGTTAGTTCCAGTGCTAATAATCTGGGTCTGAAAAGTCCAAAACTGGCTCTGAGCCAAATTATAATGTACCTATTTCAGGTGCCCCAAGTCCATTACTATCTTCTCTCCAACAGGACTGGAGCGCTTTACAATCTTTGTTTCTCGTAGTGAAACCTGTGCCCAGGGAAATATCTAATACCAGCAATTTACTCATTAGTGTGAATGAAGTGTAGCTCCCCAGGCTGATTTAAATTGTTAAGTCGTATCTTTAATTATATTCCTTCATTCCTTCTACTACTAAGTATTCACTGAGAACCCTCCATGATGAGGTTGGAATATAGTAAGTGAAAGCAACCCAGAGCCTGCCTCCAAGGAACTTAACCAAATTTGGCCTCCATTAATTGCAGGCAGAAAAAAGTGTTTAAGGGTAGGAGTGGGTTTCCTAACTGCCCCTGACATTGGAGCTCTTAGGCTGGCACTGACAGGGGCTGTTGTTTCAGGGTGAGATACTGAGGAACTAATTGTAGGAATTAATGTGGACAGTAAAACCCAAAGTCCTAGTCTTACTTCTCGCTAGTATTTGTTTAGACCTGAAAGACGGTGTTAAGAGCAAAGAGCAGGAGAATGGAGAAGTGGTCTGGACAAGGAATAAAACCAAATGGAGGAAATTTAAAATAGAGAAGCATGAAATCCTGATTTTGATCCAAAAAAGTCATTGATTTCAAGGACTATATTAAAATCTCCCCAAAGCAAAACATTTTATGGACATTGATAGAGCAATTTCAACATCTGGGACAGGGAATGGATGAGTAAATATGGTACGTCTTATGGAATTTAATGTATCTTTATCTATTATAAAAAATATAAAAAATAATGTAGCAGCATGGGAAAATGTTAACATGTTAGTCTTTAAAGTGGGAATATGAAAAATTATCTAGGTTGTGTTGAAAACTATGTAAAATTTATAGAAAGCTTATGAGCAAGGACTAAAAAAGAATATGGACAATTGAAAATTGCAGATGTGGGCATAGTAAGATCCTGGGTCAGCTATTTCATATTTAGCTACCCTCTTATAATATTGTTTGTACAATAAACATTATAATAAATCAATTGGACGGGTAAGGATAGGAGAAAAGAAATGTTTATTTGTAAAGCATTGATGGACTACAAGCTCAGAAAAAGCCAAATGACAGAACTATGGGACTAATGTTTAAAAAAACTGATGAAATTAGACTTCATCAATGGAAAGTTAAGCCAGATCCAAGAGAAATAGAAGTCTCAGCATACTGTGCACTAATTCAACCACATCCAGAATACTCTGTTTAGCTCTGGGCAACTTACTTTACGGGAGACATTGGTAAACTACAGCACAGTAAAAGAAGGGCAACTATAAGATTTGGAAAGACCTGAAAAGAATAGTAAATGACAATAAGTTTTAGAAACCTTGGAATTCTAACTTAGAAAATGTTGCGGGGGTGTGCCATCTGTAGGATTGTTATTATAAAAGCTGTATTAGGTTCACGTAAGTTTAGAAGGCAGAATTAGAATCAAGAGATAGAAACTTTAGGGAAGCAGTTCCCTAGCTAGAACAAGGAGGAACTTTCTAATAAAAACTGGCCAACAATGTAATGAACTATTTCAAAAGGTTGTGAACTTCTCATTGCAGAAAGCATTGAAATAAAAACAAGCAAAGAGTACCGACATTTGTTGGAAGTTTGTTCTGGATGGTTCCTAAAGACCCACTGAATCTTTAGATGGTATGTTTCTGTCCATCTTAAGAATGAGAAATATTTGTTATGTTTCTACAATTTCTCAGGTATACACGTGAGAGAGGTCAAGTCTTCCCTTACATATCCTCATTCAATTTAGAGACATAAAATGTAATCAGAATGAAGCCAGATAAGAAGAAACAGATTTTGTCAGTTCCCATTGGATTGCGTAAGTGTATCCTCTGAGTTTATTTTAAAATTCCATTGCTCAACATCCATTTGATTACTCTCAACCTAATTACTTTGGGCCACATTGCAATTTTCATTCTTGACCTTTAATCTAATCACCAAAGCAAGAGAAAAAATAAGTAACTTCTATGAGCCAGGCACCATACAAGACATACTACATACATAATTGTATTAGTCTTCCAACCGTATGAGGGAAGAATTATCACACCCATTTTACAGTTAAGTAGAGATTTGCTTATAATTAAGATAGACACACCCAAGATCCTACAGCAAATGTCAGAGCTAGACTTCAAACTCAGAGTCCAGGTTATTCCAAAGCTCTGCTTGACCGTACTGCTGCTTTACCTTTCCCAAACCAGACCACTGGAGATGGAAATTCACCCACAAGCAACTACAATCCTATCTCTGTGCAAGACCCTGCTCATTATTTCACTTGTTTTGTTTTTAGAAACTGAGCTTGTTCCCACAAGAGGACCTAAAGCTGCTTGTTCTTTGAATGGGAATGTTCAAGCCAGTAACTTGCTTGTAAGGTCACTGGCTTCACAGCAGGGGTCGAAAGGATAATGGCCCCCAAAGATGTCCACATGGCAGGGCAGAACAGAGTTTTCAAATGTGATTAAATTAAGGAGTTTGAGATGGGGAACCATCCTGGATTGTCTGAGTAGGCCCAATTTAATCACAAACATCCTTATAAGAAGGAAACAGGAGGGTTAGAGCCAAAGAAGCTGTCATGTATTAAGGAAGCAGAGAGAATGAGAGAGAGAGAGAAAGAGAGAGAGAGAGAGAGATTTGGGATGCTATACTGGTGGCTTTGAAGATGAAGGGATCATGAGGCAAGAAACGCAGGTAGCCTCTAGAAGCTAACAAAAGCAAAGGGATGGATTCTCCACAAGGAACTCAGCCCTGCTGATACTTTGATTTTTAGGACTTCTTTACTTCCAGAAATAAGATAATAAATTTGTGTTGTTGTAAGCCACTGGGTTTGTGGTAATTTGTTACAGCAGCAATAGGAAACCACAGCCTAGAATACTCTATTTGAATGAAGAGAAATTACCATATTGGAGAACATCTTGACAACTGGAGAACCAGGAACTTTTCTGCCTGCTGGTGATAGACCAAAGGTGGCTGTGAGTGTCCCTGGCAGGCCCAACACCCAGGCGAGAGTGAATTAGGAGGGAGCGTGGGAGGGGGCAGAGGGGGAAGGTAAGGAGGAAAGGGCCATCAAGAGAAAAGGAGAGATAAAAGAGTGAATGTAGAGGAGAGAGAACAAGGCACAGTTGGCAATGAGCAGTACCTTGCCACTAACTTGTGTCCTACTAAGAAAGACATATTTCTAAGTACTCTTAGAAATGTACAGGTTCAGGGCACCTGGGTGGCTCAGTCGTTAAGTGTCTGCCTTCGGCTCAGGTCATGATCCCAGGGTCCTGGGATCGAGCCCCGCATCGGGCTCCCTGCTCGGCGGGAAGCCTGCTTCTCCCTCTCCTACTCCCCCTGCTTGTGTTCCTTCTCTCGCTGTGTCTCTCTCTGTCAAATGAATAAAATCTTTAAAAAAAAAAAAAAAAAAAGAAATGTACAGGTTCTTCAATGAACCTATGATGTCAAAGTTAACATTTTCATAGAATAGGTATTATATTAACACAAAGAGTATCAACTTGATTCCAATTGTTGAAACGGAGGTTTTAAGTTGTTTCTGAGCCTCTTGGATTCGCCCCAGTGTTATTTTCTGTTCACATGACCAGCCTAAGAGGAGAAGAGGGGAGATCAGAAAGCCACGCCATGGGCAGGGATTACCATGAGCTCTGAGGCGAGAAGGAAAACATTACCCTTCGTGGAGAGCCCACACAGGGCGAGTGCACAGCATTCCTGCTCCGTTCCTCATCAAGAAGTGCTCAAGCCGTAGTAGCAGGTACCTGATACTATCCCCGCTCAGCTTTTCAAAAGATGGCCACAAAGCCGGCCCTGAAGAACCGCCAGGGCAATTATTCGTGTACTCACAGGCAGTAGGCAATTCTGAGCATCTACTGGACCAGCTGGATTTGTACCTGGGCACTCTGTAATATGAGGAATGTGTGTCTTCCTGTAAGGTTTGCCTCGCTTACCAAACCAGGTGAACTTGGTTTGAGTGGATACGACCAGAAGCTGGACAAGGTGCTACACTTGATTCTACATGACCGTTAACTGCAAAACTAGCTAAGATACTTTGGGGCTTGTGAGAAACCATGCAAGTTTACCAGATGTGGAGCCTAGTAGATTTATTTTTCCTTTAAAACTTCTTAAAGATCCTTTATTATAATGCATTGATTCGAAGTCAGCTCAGACATTACTTAGCTATGCCATTTTGAGTAAATGACTGCATCTCTCTGTACCCCGGTTCCTTCCCTAGACCCTGCTTGTGCTGGGCCTCTTTTAGCCTCCGGATGCACAGTGTCCTATTCCCTATCGGCATTTCAGTGGCACTCTCCCTAGCCCCTCTGGTAGAGGGTACAGTTTTCTACGTCATTTGGAATGAAAAGCTCTCTTCAATGCCAGGCAACATGGATGCTCTAAATACGTCATTCAGCTCAGAGTTCTCTGCCCTCCTTCATCTATTCTCCATTTAAAATGGGCTCATCATCTCTGTAAATCCAAAAGTCATCAATTACGATCTTCTGCTTGGTCACTCTCAGACTAGGGAGAAAAAAAAAAAACCAATCAGAACAAAGTAATTGGAGAACCAGCCCCCCAAAATTAATAGCAACAAAAATATACATCCATACTGTAACTGAGTTCCTCCTGCAAACATGAGTTCTTTCCTTCAATGAATACTTACTCATTCATGAGGGCCTCCTCTGGCCAGGTCCTATCCTAGGCACTTGGGATGCAGTGCTGAACAAAACAGACAAAGCTCCTGCCTTTAGGGAAGTTACATTCTAGAGAGAGGGACAGACAGGAAGTAAAAAGCACAAAACTGAAGAACAATGCTGAGTAGAGGACTAGAGAGGGAGGAAGTAGGGAGAGGCGACAGGTGTCTTGCTGGGCTAGGCAGGTGCAGTGAGTGATAACAGAAATCACAAAACACCATCCCTGTCATAAAAAGTTTACAGTTTGGACAAAGAGACTGAACACCACAGAATGACATTTAGGGGACCAAACAAGATAGGTTTGGTTTATGTGTTTGAGTTAAACTCTAAAAGGATTTAGGCTAGGCTGGGAAATTAAAGAAATGGTAGGGAAAAAGAGAGACAAAGAACAGAGCTCCCATCAGAAGGTCCTTGGCATCACCACGGGGATCAGAAACAGGGGGTGCACGGTCAGAAAGCAGCTACTCCCCTGATGGCTTCCAAGGTGCAGGAGCCCCACCATGGACGCAGGAGCCCACGTTCCTTTGTGAACGGGGGCCCAGGCCTCTGAGTCGCAGTCTGAAGAGGAAAGCCTGGTTTCTTCTTTCTCTTCCCTAACACGCTTGACCCCATCTCTCCCGAAGGACCACAGGGAGGATTGATGAGGTAATGTCTCCAAAGGGGTTAGTGTTCTGCTGACTCCTCTGGCAAAATGCAAATTATAACCAGGTGAAGCCACACAGTCTAGAATGGAAATCCTGGAGTTAAAATATTCAAAACATAACATCAAATACATAATCTCTCCCTAACCGGACACTTCAGAGTACATATGATGTGGCAGGTTTTCCTGTCTTTCCTTAACCACTTAAAAACACCCTAACCTTTGGCCACGAGTATGTGGGTTTTGGGATGCCATATGGAAAAAATACAACTGACTTTTTGTGAGCCGTGCAATGGCATTCCTAAGTAAATCAGGACACACATATATCAGGCATGTTCATTTCCTTGGCTATGTGTTTGGCCAGATGATGTCAATACTTCATTTGCCATAACTCTGGTCCAGCTGGCAAGCCCGGTCTGCACAAATCATGGGATTTTCAGGATGGAAAGGAGTGGCATGAACCAGAAAAGGAAGTAAAGAACACCAAGAGAGAAAAACTTGACTTTCAACAGAGACTCAACACATCAGCTCATCCTAAAACTTCAGTTCATCGTCTAAGGGAAAGCCTCTTGTAGAACTGTGAGGAGTATTATTCAGTAGAGGCTTTCAAAATACATTTCAGACATAAAATTCTATAGCACTACTAAAGGACAATCAAATCACATCCCCTTACCTCTCCTTTCTAAAGGTATTGTCTTGTGAACCTGAGGTCATACAGTGCTGTTGGAAGTGCCAGGCTTACATGTGGGAAAACAATCACAAATATATATGTGCGTGTGCATTATTCTTTTACGATATTATATCTTCACTTTTGAAATTTAGGATATGCAAATACATATATATAAGTAAATTAGTACCATCCATACTAATCCAGTGCTCCGAAACAATCAGAGACATAATTTGGAAAATAGCCTCCCATATTTTTGATGGCATGTATGTTTTTAGTAAACTTGGGATCATATTTTCAGTTTTGTGAGGGGCATTTTTCCTGCAATTTTGAAAGAGAACGGAAAGTACACGTAATGTGACTGGTTCCTTGAAAGGGCAGCTTGAAGTTCGGCCTCCTAAAAATAGGTTTTCAAATGGTAATGTCATGAATGCCCAGGAGAAACAAGGAAATCCCTGAGTTCACCACAGAACACACATTGCACAGGTAGTGGCTAGAATATAGGATTTTTTCTGTGTAATCTAGGACTGCACCAAAGTTGAGGTGAGGGAAGTCAACCACTCTGCTGTTTCCCTTGGTGCTTCAGTGAGGTTTTTCATTGCATCTCCTTCTCTCATATACTTACTAGGCTCTCCAACTGGGTTTTATAGGAATTGAACCCACCCAAAGAAGACATAGGTCTCTGGCTGCAAATAACAATAAACTACACACAGGGTATTTCTTTCTAAATCAAAGTAGTCCACAGGTATTTACTAACTTCTAATTCAACCTAATTTATTACCTCAACATGCTATGGTGGGTGAGGTGGGTGAAAGCTATTTTTAGTCCTATTTTAGCAGTACATGTGGCCAAAAAAAGAGAAAGTACAGACCTTGTCTAGAGCCATTAAATAAGCCATATATGGTCTCTTAATAGGAACTCAACTCCCTAGTTACTGTCCTGATTTCTCTGGGCTCTTAAGTAACATTTACTAATTCTTTTCTTTTTTTTTTTAATGTTATGTTCTTTAATGAAAGTGTTCCTGCTCTAAATGACATATTTTCTCTACTTTTTCCTTCCCTGACTTTAATTTCTATGAATACTTAAAATATGTTTAAGAGTTCATCAGCTTCTGCTACAGACCCCTCCCTGCAGGCATATTTTTCTTTTAATGTTGGCCCCATATGGCTGGATTGAGGAACATGTATATAGGGAAAAATCAGCTTTATTTTTCAAGCCCTGTTTCCTATTTTCCCATGTAACTCTCTCTTCTCCTCCGTCCTACCCTTCTATGTGGGCTAGTACTGTGTGATTCCTCTATAACTGGACCCTTAACCCCATCAGCGAGAAACCATGTGGGAACTTACTGTACCCTAGGTCACACAAAGGGATCTGTATAGTCTCTCTGCAAACAATGGTCAAAATGGTATGCTAAAAACTGGTTCTCGTGGGCGGGGAGAAGGAAGCCCTGAACCACGGCATTTGCCAATTTCCATGGTATAAATACTACCACCATGACTGACTTCAAGCTACGAACATTATTCACTAAATATGGAGTTGGGATGAGAAGCATATGCAGCCAGCTCAGAAATCAGAAGTGGAATGCCTATCTAAGTCCTGGGTTCCTGACTCACAAAATCATAACCAAACTAAAATGGCCATTAATTTTGGGGGTGGTTTGTTATGTAACAGTATATAATCAGAACAGCTACCAAGCTAAGAAGTAGGATGAGGAAGGTAATCAACAAAAACTACTCAGATCAACCCAAAACGTGGCAGAAGGATGGGAACAAAAACAAAAACAATTAGGATGGTAGATTTAAATCCCTGTATGACAGCAATTACATTAAACAAAACAAATGTCTCAGTTAAAAGAAAAAGATCACCAGTCAGGATTTACAAAAAACAAACAGATATGATGTTTATAAGAGATAACATCAAAAACATAACGACATGGAAAGCAAAACAAGGGAAAAATATAGAGCATCTGAACATTAACCAAAACAAAAATAACATGACTATTTTAATGTCAAAGACAGTAACCCTTAAGGCAAAAAGCATTATTAGAGAAAAGGAGGGACACCTTATTATGATAAAATGTTCAATTCACCAGAAAGAAAAACTGCTTTAAATTTGTATGCATATAATAATATGGTGTTAAAATATATAAAGCAAAAAAATTAAAGCACTTCAAGGAGCAATAGATGAATCCACAACCAGACTGGGAGATTTTAAAATACTTTGAGAATAAATTAGTTGGCTCATTTATTCATTTAAGTTCTCTTGTGTATCCTTATTCAGCAAGAACTGTGTTAGATGACTGCTGTGAGTGGAATACATTCTCTATAGGAAAAATTATTCTAAGTGATAATAAAACCATTTGCTCTTTGTTCAAGGCAAAGAAATTAAAGTGAGGCCCAAGTTTTATCTGAAATCTTAAGATTTCTCACTCATCCTCTACTTAAACTCTATCAACTGAGAGACTTTTGGAAGTTTTAGGGAAAGACTACCTGCCTAGAATGTCATGGAGATAATTTTCTACATCAACCTATTTACAGACTTAGAGGACTATCTCTGTAAAAAAATTTTTTTTTCCTAATATGTATTTAACAGTAGTAAGGTACTCTGTTACAATGAGGTGACCAGTAGATCAGAAACTGGATTATTATCTGAGACATACCTATCCATCCCATAAAGCTGGATTGTCTGGTCTTATTTCTTTGTGTTTTCTCAAGTACCCCTTGGTGGTAATAATTTACTCCCTTTTAACAATCATTACAGAGCTTACACAAATATTTGATTAACAGCTAATCTGTCCCATATTCCTGTTTTCTTGTAAGCCACTGGTTGATAACCACTATATAACAGTTCAGTTGCCTTTTAGCTTTTTGTTTTAATTTTTTAATTTTATTTTATTATGTTAGTCACCATTCATTCCATCATTAGTATTTGCAATTATTTTACTATTGACTATGGGCCAACAAGAAAATGGACCCTTGTCTTCTCTTGGCAAGAGAGTACTGTTTCTTATCTTAACCAAAAAGACAAATATTCAAAACACTTCTATTTTACGGTTACACATGTAACTTTTTACTTTTGTAGGTACATGTATCACTCATACTGCATGGACAGTATGGTTCATTTTGAGCATTGTTTTAAATGTTCCAGTACTGAGATGAATATAGACTCCTGGCAGCTAGGCAGAGTACTGGCAGTCTATCACCCTCCATCTAATGCAGGTCTCTAAATAGAGTCTGGACAAATCTGTGCAGTTGTTCTTGCCAAGTCTTTCTACCATGACTGTTACCATCACTCTATGGTCCTGATTTTCAGCCAACAATACATTTATTTAAGTCTGCTAAATTAAAATTGAGGAAGCAGGTTTTTTGCTTATCTGCCAGATAAGCAGCAAGGGTTACTCACTGAAGCACAGTCAGAGGAAATCTTCCTACAAAATACCTGCCAGTGGGGTACAGATCCTGTTCAGATAGAAAAGCTCCTTTAACAAGGACCATCAACTCTAGCTTCTATAATCTTTAGTACCTAAGCTCTCTAGAATGTCTTTTTAGAAAGCTAATATACTCTTTTCTCAGTTTCTAACCCCAACCTATGGATAAATGTATCTGTATTCCTCCATTTGGTTATCTTTACCCAAAAACTAGCCCGATCACCATAGAGAAGGAAGGGTTCTATTTCACTCTAGTAAGTAGGATGCATCTCCCCTGATGATAGTTAACGCTCTTCACTAGGCTAAGTTTCGTCTTTGATCTGCCGACACAATTGATCTTGAATTTCTATTGGTTCTGATGCATCTTGTTTTGAGATTTCTCTCACAAAGCTTTGTTTAATTCTCACTTGCTTGTCGTTTTATGTCTGGCCTTTGAACCCCCAGAGGGGCTTGATTTCTACCCCTCCCTCTTCTTTTATCCTTTTTTTCTTATTTTTTTTTTAAAGCTGATTTAGCATGATCCTCATGTAGTGTTTCAGAAGTAATGTACAGACGGGAGGGGGAAGCTACATTAGTAAAACAGCAGTGGTGTATTCACAACTCCATTCCATTTAAAAATGTCTACCTTATTCTCAGGGAGTCTTTGGAGTGCTTCCGTGCTGGGCAGTTGCAAATGTTCCAGAAGAGCAAGCAAACCAAACAATCACTTAATGTTGTGGTTTAGTTCTGCTGTCTTTATTGTAGCTGCCTGAGCCTCAAAGATGCCTGCTGTCCGTGCACGGTGCTACTAAAATTTTCCTTCTTCAGAGTAAAATGATGCCTACCTTCATATAACACTTTAAAATTTCAGGTCTATGTGGGACCTCACGTGATTTTCAGCACAACCCCACACACTGGTAGGACAGGGAGAGACAGACATCCAAGCTGATAGAGGGTACTGGTAAGTTCCAGGAACCAAGAGGAGTCTCTCCAAGGGCCAAACCCTCTTCTTTTCTTTCCTCTTCAGCAGAAATGGATGACAAACTGCTCCCTTTGCCTAAACGAATTGAAGGCCAGCTGAAATGAGGAAGCCAAAGTGAAAAAAATGCCTGCCTGGAGCACTGTACACTCTCGTTGGTTTACAAACTACCCATCTCTAATGGGGTGAGCCACCTCTCTTGCTTCAGAAAACAAATAATGAGGAGGAGGAGGCTGTAGTTAGATGTACATTCCCAGGGTTTTGATGGGTAATTAGCCAAGTGACTATCATCACGGTTAATGGACCTCCCTTGGTTAAATTCCCTCCATTGGATACCATTGGAAATAGACCCTTTGGGTCAATGAAGCTCTTCTGGGGTTTCTGCTATTATCCAAAAGGCACAGTTCCATAGCCCACCTCTGGCTTGGCTTAACTGATGGATTAGCAACAGAGTCTAAATTACTCAGAAAGAGTGTCTATTTCCTGGACCAGCACATCAACACCAAGCACTAAGGAGAGTTCATCAATAGGCCAAGCAGAGAGTCTGAAAGGAGCTACCACACAGTGGTGCAAATAAGAGCACAGCTTCTGGGAACAGCAGGTAGGGAAATGGAGCCAGCTACTGGGGGATGCAACGCATGAAGGTGCCATGAAAAATCACCTGTCTACTAAAATTACAGCAAAACAGCATGCTGGTGAATTTAAGGAAGATCTTCATGCAGATGGGGATTTACTTTTTTTTTTTTTTTTTTTGCACCTGCTGTCAGTAAGCATTAGACCAGAAACATCAGAAAACATTGATTAAGCATATTGCCTTGATAAAACTTCAGGCAAAAGAAGAAAGTAGTTCAGCAGCTCCAGAGCCCAGAAGACAAATTACTCTTGGTACAGCAATTAGAATGGGGGAAATTGCTGTACCTTTTTGAAAAAGCACTCTGAGCTTGGTTCTGCAGACAATCTAATAATAGCTGATATGACTTTAAAGAAAGCACCTGCACTCCTATCATGCTTTGTAATTTTTTTTAAAAAGTACTTCAGGTATAAAATGCCACATGACCAAAACTATGAAGGTCAGTCTATTTCTAAGCTATAGCTCAGACTGGATGCTTTAAACGAGTTTCCTTCAAGAAATATGTGGTATAATAAGTGAAATAAGAAAGGCTTTAGAGACCCAGCATTCCCTCCACTTCCTGTTGTAATGTTCATCCTGAGCTGGGTTTTCTGTCAATTTTCCTCCAGCAGGTCGATAACATGAATGTTTCACAAGCAAATTTAAAATGCATTAGTCATTTTGGGATCCATTTCTTCAGTGTTCTTGCTGGTCCTTTTGACCGTGTGGCGGCAGTTGGGCTGTGAGCACAAAATAACGTTCCTGGGTGAGAGGACCTGCGTGTGCTCTGTCGTGGTGACCGCAAGTAAATTCCAGCTTGCTTCCAGTTTAAACACAGCAGGCTGAGTGAGTGGGAATAAAGGTGAAGTCACATAAGTTTCCATGTGTGTACGTGTGTGTTGTGCACTTAGCCACAAATACATACACTGATACTTATGTTTTGTATTGTTTCTTTCCTTGAAGTGAAAGGAAAATGAATTTTCTATTTATTGTGTATTCATTATGTCAGCCTCTGTGCTGGGCCTAATGATAGCAAGCTAGTGCTTAGTCACATGGCCTCTGAAGTCAGACTGCTCTGGTTGAAATTCTGGGTCTGTAACACTGGACTAGAACTTAACCCCTCCAAGCTTCCTTTTTCTCGCCTAATAAACATGGATATTAATAGAACTTATTTCAAAGCGTTATCGGAAGGATTCGATAAGTGTATACTGCTTAGCATATGACAATTCGCAATAGATGAGATACTATAATATTTCATTTAGCACAATAATAGTCCTATGAGATACAAGCATTAGCCCCATTTTATAGATGTGAGAACAGAGGCTAAGGAAAATTAACTAAATTCCCCACAATTTTAAAAGTAGCAATGATTTCTCCTATGAAAAAAATTAAAAGAATGAACAACAATATTCCTTAGGGGAATGCTAGCCACTGTAGCAAATAAACCTCAAGTTTGTAAAAAGTCCACACACAGTAAAAGTGTATTTCTCTCATGTAACACTTTATGGTGCCTTCCTAGTTGGTCAGGAACTCTCCTCCCCGTCATGACTCACGCATCCAGCTTTCTTCCATTTGGAAGTTCTGCCATCCCCTAGAACCTTAAAGCCACTCTTATCCAGCTAGCACAACAGGAAAGAGAATATGGAAAAGGCATAATGACTTATTAAAATCCTGGGGTCAGAGTAATCCATGACTTCTGCTGGCATTCCGTGGATAAGAACAAACCATAGGGCCACACTCGGGTGCAGAGGGCGCTGGGAACGACGGTCCCTAGGCTTGCAGCCTCATCCTATGGTGTGGGGGAATACAATGTCAACATAATATAGCATTCATTCCTTGCTGCCACTGGGGGTCAAAGGACAACATCTTCAAGCATGAGGCACATTATTTGATTTGGAGGAATTCTTTTATTCTCCTCCTAGTCCACAAAATTTCTCCAAATTAAAACTTCACTCTTCTATCTATCATTGTGCTTATTTCTTACTAAAGGAATTTTAGATCTGTCTCTGTCAGGGTCTTAAGCAATTATCTTCATGGGTCAAGGTAATTGTGTTATGCTAAGTCTGATGGAGAAAAGTGGAGGAGGAATCTCGCCAATTCAAATGATAGCCTGAAGCTTGTTGTTTTGTTATGCATGTGCTTCTCTGGGCTTCAAATATTGATAAGGGCCATGGAATGAGCCCATCTTTTAACAAATCAAAGTCCTGTGCTGAGAGTGAACTAAAGGGGTTCTGCATTGAACAGCTTGTGTTAACCCACAGAAAAACCATACTAAATGCCTGCAAGTGGAATTCAGTTAAATGAATAATTAAACAAGACCACACACATAATCAATGACCCCTGTTTTAGTTATCTATTGCTGTGTAAGGAACCACTTCAGAACGGTGGATTTAAACAACCATTTTATTACCCTCATGATTCAGTGAGTTGACTGGGCTCATCTGGGCAGTTCTGCTCTGTGTGACGTCAGCTGGGGCTGCGGTCATCTAGGGGCATGATCAAGCTGGATCATTCAAGTTGGCACACTCATAAGAACTGGTGCCTTGGTGGGGACAGCTGTAACATTGGGGACAGCTGGGTCACTGAGACAGTTGGTGCCTCTTTATCTTCCCATGTCATCTCAAGCCCTGTCCCTTTCCATATGGCCTCTCCATGAGTTCTCTCCAGTAGGGTAGTCATACCTCTAATATGGCAGCCCGGGATTCCCAAAAGCATGGAAGTAGAAGCTGCCAAATCTTCCTAAGACTTTGTCCCAGGACTAGCATAAGGTCATTTCTGTCAAATTCTATGGTTAAGGCGAGGTTCAATGGGCTGGGAACATAAAAAGGTATACACTGGAAGGTGTGGCCCTCTGGGCACCATTTAAGAGGTTTTTAGCAAATCTCTAGCTCACCAATAAGAATGAGCACCATGCCAGACCCAAAAGCAGTCAGCATGGCCTAATAAGAAATTTGATGTACTTGGCCTCTCATCCTTTTCTTTTTCCAATTTATTCTTTCCTGGGAGTCTGTTTTACAGGGGAGTAGTGACACTCCACAGCATTCCTGACCTCAGAGTAGGCAAAGGCCAAGAGCAGCAGTCTGAGTTGTGATCAAACAATTTAATTCCATTTATAGATGGTTCTCTCACTGTTCTACTTTCAGATAACTGAAGAGATGGCATGAACAGATCAGGGGAAAGTAGAACCAGAGATGAGGAGGGGCAGACAGTCAATCATCCCATAACAAATGGGGTGGCAATGGAGCCAAGGGCCACGGAGAGACGTTAGAGGCTGGGAGAATAGGGCGTGCCTGTGTAATCTATGTAAGAATCGATGATTTGGGGATCTCATTTAAATACAGTGGGAATTTAAGAAACATTTGTAATGTATAATTCATAGAATTTGATGACCAGTGGCTTTAAGAAGGAAGGGAGAACAACTCGAGTGTGGGAGCTTGAGTGGCAGGATGAGTGAGTTCCATCAGACACCAAGAAAGGAAAGAGAGTAGGAGGAGTGTTTGGGGGTAAATGATGGAGATTTCACTTTTGAACACATAGAATTTGAGGTGTTTGTAGGAGAGGTACTGAAGTTGAACTGTGGGTGATTGGATATACATTTCTGTGGTGGGTATTTGTTTTTCTTTTCTTTTCCTTTTCTCTCCCTTTCCTCCTTATTTATTCTTATTGCCCATGTTTCCCGTTTTGTATAGGGGGAAATTCCCCACTGAATGAGTCCTAATGAGAGACAGCCCACATCCCAGTATAAAATCTTAAAGGGCCAGATTTTGCTTTCTCAGCCCTCTTGTAGCTAGGATATGTACCCCTGATGCAGGTTTGACCAATCAAATGCACCCATCCAAGACTATGAATTAGGAATGGGTAACTTAAAGAAACAAGGACAATGGAGTATTCATTCTGCAGGCAGCAACAACACCCACTTTCCAAGGAAAAAATGCTTAGTGTCCAGTGCTTGGGACAGCTGGGACCTTTCTAGACTCATGATGTTACTTAGCTTTGGCTTCCCTTTCTTCTAATCCATTTGCTGAGTCTTGCTCTTTAGCTTTTGCAGAAAGTCTGGGAACCACACAATATATTTTTGATAATTTACATTTTGCTTGAATGAGCCTCTGGTAGCTTGCAGCTCAGATCCCTGGCCAGCTTATAATCTGGAACCTGAAGGAGGGACTGGGGATTCGTCAGAGAAAAGATGGAGGTAGAAGCCACAGGGGTGAATGAGATTGTCCAGGGTCCACAGAGAAAGTGTCAGGGTAAAAAAAGAAGGCTGAGGACAGGGCCCTGAGGAATAGTTACATGGAAAGGCTGGGTAGAGCAGAACGCCAACACTGTGCCCCTGAGGGCAGACACCTCAAGGACTATCTTCCTCTGCCAGTTTTCCCAGAGCGAAATCATCTAGGGTGCAGTGGATTCAGGTATCAGAGGGGTTTAGGACTCAGCGTCCTGCTAACAGGACAGATTTATTGCTATGACAGTTCAAAGAAACCATGAAAGCCATCAAGGGCAACGGACAGAATTGGAAGCACAAGACCAACATCAGCAGTCAGGCAAGGAGCAACCAGGCACCTAGAAAGCAGGAAAGGCTGAGGCACAGCTAAAAGGTTGAGGCTCAGGGATGTCTGGAGTCCAGAGTTAGGGAGAATGCACTGGCTAGGAGGACACACCAAGAAAGAGGCTGCTTCTGGGGCAGAAGCTATTTGCCATCCTGTCCTTTCACACTTGAGACCAAGTGTGGGGTACCTGGTCCAGGCCTTAAAGGTCTGTCTGTATAGCCAGAGAAAGAATAAGAGCCCCACGGGGCATGGCATTTATCACTGATGAGGGGCAGGGGTGCTAAGCTTCCTGGGAAGTTCTCACTCCAGGCAGCAAAATGACTGGGTGGTTTAAATTATGAAAAGGTTTTATCCAAATTAGAACCAAATAATATGTGATATTTCTGGATGTGAGTTCATCCCTGGCACCAAGAGCTACTAAGGGTGGGGAGGGTGGGGAGGGTGGGGAGGGTGGGGAGGGTGGGGAGCCCTACTGGCCATGCTCCCCTCTCTGCTACAATCTCCTCTCCCAGTGAGTGGTGTTCTGTTGTGTTGGAGACACGCATTCCTTACTAGCTGGGACTGCATGATTTAGCCCCACAATCCACACTATCTTGGACATTAATTGAATGTCTAAGTCTTTCCAACAAAGCTAAAGCACCTCACAGTATTTAATGTCTCTTGTCCTTCCCCAGAGTCACCCACAAAACACTAACAGATGCAAGTATTTGCATCTAGGTGACCTAGATGGCTTATATATAGAAATCAACACGAAACTTTTATGCCTAACACTTCAGTCCAATCCTTGCCATAGGACGTGGTGTGTTTTCCTTACCACAGCTTTTTCTTCTTTGCTCTATTGCTCTTCAGAAAAGAACTAGGACACTGAAATGTGAGGATGTAACCCCATGGGGTGACTTCAGTTATCTGATGTCTATGAAGACATGATAGATGAAGACATCTATCTGATGTCTATGGCCAGTCGACTCATCCTTAAGATGATATGGAAACTTCAGACACAGCTGCTACTTTGCGAGTGATTTTGTGATCCTGCTAGCCATTGTAATGGCTTAAATGGCATTTTAATTAGCTGCTTTAAATGACTTTGCTTTTTTACTAAAGGTAGTATTTTCATTTAAAAATATGGGTCACTGGTGTTTCCTTTTAAAAGAAGGCTATATTTAGTACATGGGAAAATAAGTATATATTTGTAGAGGTTTTACTCAGATATATTTCTGTATCTCAGATTGATTTTTGGAATATGAATGTTTCAATACTTTTGTGGGTTCAGTGGTGTCATATCAAGACTTACTACATTTTTCCTGGTTTTAAAATATTGTTAATTCTTCCACAGGCTTCCCATAGCTCCAGTTTATTTCTGGTACCTACAACAAGTCCACCAGCTGTGTTTATGATTATACATAGTTTTAGAAAGGAGACTTGACTTAGTACATGGTATGCTAGAAAGATAAAAAGACACTTACCCTGGATATACATTTCTCTTCCTGCCTATGATGCTTCTGCCAAAACCATCGGCCATGGCCTTCATGGAATGCCTCTTCACACAGCATTGCTCCTGATCAAGGAAATCACTTCACAGAAAATGAAATGTGGCAATGGGTCCGTACTCGTGGAATTCACTGGTCTCACCGTGTTTCCCACCATCCTCAAGCAGGTGGCTTGATAGAACTGTGGAATGACCTTTTGAAGACTCGCGTATAGCACCAGCTAGCTAGATGACATTATCTTGTGGGGCTGGGTCAATGTTCTCCAAGAGGCTGGACATCCTCTGTATAGATGTCCAATTATATTTTTTGTCCCATAGCCAAAATTTAGAGGTCCAGGAATTAGGGACAGAATTAAGGATAGAAATTGGTACCTTTCAGTATTACCCCCAAAAGACTGATGAGCAAAAGTTTTGTTTTCTGTCCCTACAATATTATGCTCTGCTGCTGGTCTAGACGTTTTCATTCCCACAGGAGGAACACATCCACCAGGAGGCACAATAATGATCCCAACGAACTAGAAGTGAGGACTGCCATCCAGTTACTCTGGCCTCCTTGTGTCTCTCAGTCAACAAGGAAAAAAGCAAGCTAGTGTGCTGGCTGGGGAGACAGATTCTGATGACCAAGGAGCAAGAGGACAGGTACTCCGCAGTGGAGGTAAGGAAGAATGTCTGGAATACAGGAAATCCCTTAGGATATCACTTAGCGTTACCATGTGCTGTGATGAAAGTCAATGGAAAACTATAACAACCCAACCCAGGAAGGGCTTCTAAAGGCTCATATTCTTCAGGAATGAAGTTTTGGGTCATCCCATCAAGCAAAGAACTATGACCAAATGAGGTGCTTGCTGAGAGTGAGGATAATGTGGAACAGGTAGTAAAAGACAATACTCTAAGTATCAGCTACAACTATGTGACCAGTTACAGAAACAAGGACTGTAACTGTTATGAGTATTTAGTTATGAATATATTTCTGTGTACATATATTGTTATGATATGGCAAATGTCTCTGCTGCCTTTCTTCTCTTATCCCCTTACCATAACATAAGATACAGTGACTTTAGATCATAGTATTTAATAATTTCTAACTTTACAGCATAATATTTCAGTTAAAGGATATCAAAGAGAAGAATAAACATCATCGAAGACTGTGCATCATTTCCTGGGGAAAGGATTAGTTCATTTTTTATTGCATGCAGGGTAGTTGTGTCATGTGAAGCATAAGTATGACCCTATGATTATCCTTATATGGAGATTAAACATGATTTAAGAAGATGAATATGGGTGCTAAATTGACAAAAGGTGGACTTGAGATGGTATGTATGTCAGTTTGGCTGGACCACAGTGCTCAGATATTTGGTCAAACATTATTTTGGGTGCTTCTGTGAGCATGTTTTTGGATGAGATTAACATTTAAGTTGGTGGACTTTAAGTAAAGCAAACTGCCCACCAAAATGTGGGTGAGCCTCTTCCAATCAGCTAAAGTCCTGAATAGAACAAAAGACTAATTGCCCCTGGGCAAAAGGGAACTCTGCAGCAGATTGCCTTTGAACTTGAACTATAACACTGGCTCTTCTCTAGGTCTCCAGTCTGCAGGCCCATTCTGCAGATTTCTGGAGAAATAAAAGAACTAAAATCTAACCAAGTCAAAATCAAAAAGGCTATTAATGAGGTGCAATCAAAAATGGAGGCTCTAACTGCTAGGATAAATGAGGCAGAAGAGAGAATTGGTGATAGAGAAGACCAAATGATGGAGAATAAAGAAGCTGAGAAAAAGAGATATAAACAACTACTGGATCACGAGGGGAGAATTTGAGAGATAAGGGATACGAAAAAATGAAACAATATTAGAATAATTGCGATCCCAGAAGAAGAAAGAGAGGGGAGCAGAAGGTATACTGGAGCAAATTATAGCAGAGAACTTCCCTAATTTGGGGAAGGAAACAGGCATCAAAAACTAGGAAGCACAGAGAACCCCCCTCAAAATCAATAAAAATAGGTCAACACCCCAACATCTAATAGTAAAACTTACAAGTCTCAGAAACAAAGAGAAAATCTTGAAAGCAGCTCCCAACAAGAGGTCTGTAACCTACAATGGTAGAAACATTAGACTGGCAGCAGAGTTATCCACAGAGACCTGGCAGGCCAGAAAGGACTGGCATGATATATTCAGGGCACTAAAAGAGAAAAATACGCAGACAAGAATACTATACCCAGCTAGGCTGTCACTGAAAATAGAAAGAGAGATAAAAAGCTTCCAGGACAAACAAAAACTAAAAGAATTTGCGAACACCAAACCAGCCCTACAAGAAATATTGAAAAGGGACTTCTAAACAAAGAGAGAGCCTAAAAGTAACATAGACTAGAAAGGAACAGAGACAATATACAGTAATAGTCACCTTAAAGGCAAAACAATGGCACTAAATTCATATCTTTCAATAGTTACCCTGAATGTAAAGGTGCTAAATGCCCCAATCAAAAGACACAGGCTATCAGATTGGATAAAAAAACAAGACCCATCGATATGTTGTCTACAAGAGACTCATTTTAGACACAAAGACACCTCCAGATTGAAAGTGAGGGGATAGAAAACCATTTACCGTGCTAATGGACACCAAAAGAAAACTGGGGTGGCAATCCTTATATCAGACAAATTAGATTTTAAACCAAAGACTGTAATAAGAGATGAGGAAGGATACTACATCATATTTAAAGGGTCTATTCAACAAGAAGATCTAACAATTTTAAATATCTATGCCCCTAATATGGGAGCAGCCAATTATATAAGCCAATTAATAACAAAAGCAAAGAAACACATGGACCATAATACAATGATAGTAGGGGACTTTAAGACCCGCCTCACTGAAATGGACAGATCATCTAAGTAAAAGATTAACAAGGAAATAAAGGCATTAAATGACACACTGGACCAAATGGACTTCACAGATATATTCAGAACATTCCATCCCAAAGCAACAGAATACACATTCTTCTCTAGTGCACATGGAACATTCTCCAGAATAGATCACATCCTGTGTCACAAATCAGGTCTCAACCGGTACCAAAAGATTGGGATCATTCCCTGCATATTTTCAGAACCACAGTGCTTTGAAACTAGAACTCAGTCACAAGAGGAAAGTTGGAAAGAACTCAAATACATGGAGGCTAAAGAGCATCCTACTAAAGAATGAATGGGTCAACCAGGAAGTTAAAGAATAATTTAAAAAAATTCATGGAAACAATTGAAAATGAAAACACAACTGTTCAAAATCTTTGGGATGTAGCAAAAGTGGCCCTAAGAGGAAAGTATATAGCGATACAAGCCTTTCTCAAGAAACAAGAAAGTTCTCAAATACACAACCTAACCCTACACCTAAAGGAGCTGGAGAAAGAACAGCAAATGAAGCCTAAACCCAGCAGGGAAAGAGAAATAATAAAGACCAGAGCAGAAATCAATGAAAGAGAAACCAAAAGAACAGTAGAACAGATCAACAAAACTAGGAGATGGTTCTTTGAAAGAATTAATAAGATTGATAAACCCCTGGCCAGACTTATCAAAAAGCAAAGAGAAAGGACCCAAATAAACAAAATCATGAATGAAAGAGGAGAGATCACAACCAACACCAAAGAAATACAAACAATTATAAGAACATATTATGAGCAACTATATGCCAGCAAATTAGATAACCTGGAAGAAATGGATACATTCCTAGAGACATATAAACTACCAAAACTGAACCAGGAAGAAATAGAAAACCTGAACAGACCCACTATCAGTAAGGAAATTGAAGCAGTAATAAAAAAATCTCCCAACAAACAAGAGCCCAGGGCCAGATGGTTTCCCAGGGGAATTCTACCAAACATTTAAAGAAGAATTAATACCTATTCTTCTGAAACTGTTCCAAAAAACAGAAATGGAAGGAAAACTTCCAAACTCATTTTATGAGGCCAGCATTACCTTGATCCCAAAACCAGACAAGGACCCCATCAAAAAGGAGAATTACAGACTAATATCCCTGACGAACACAGATGCAAAAATTCTCACCAAAATACTAGCCAATAGGATCCAACAGTACATTAAAAGGATTATTCATCATACCAACTGGGATTTATTCCTGTGTTGCAAGTTTGGTTCAATGTCTGCAAATCAATCAATGTGATACAATACATTAATAAAAGAAAGAACAAGAACCATATGATCCTCTCAATAGATGCAGAAAAAGCATTTGACGAAGTACTGCATCCTTTCTTGATTAAAACTCTTCACAGTGTAGGGATAGAGGGTACATACCTCAATATCATAAAAGCCATCTATGAAAAACCCACGGCGAAGATCATTCTCAATGGGGAAACCTGAGAGCTTTTCCCCTAAGGTCAGGAACACGGCAGGGATGTCCACTATCTCCACTGCTATTCAACATAGTACTAGAAGTCCTAGCCACAGCAATCAGACCACAAAAAGAAATAAAAGGCATCTGAATTGGCAAAGAAGAAGTCAAAATCTCACTGTTTGCAGATGATATGATACTTTATGTGGAAAACCCAAAAGACTCCACCCCAAAACTGCTAGAACTCATACAGGAATTCACTAAAGTGGCAGGATATAAAATCAATGCACAGAAATCAGTTGCATTTCTACACACCAACAAGACAGAAGAAAGAGAAATTGAGTCTATTCCATTTACCCAAACACCTTAAGCCCCCACATAAGCACCCCAAACCATAAGATACCTAGGAATAAATCTAACCAAAGACGCAAAGAATCTATACTCAGAAAACTACAGAATACTCATGAAAGAAATTGAGGAAGACACAAAGAAATGGAAAAATGTTCCATGCTCATGGATTGGAAGAACAAATATTGTGAAAATGTCTGTGCTACCTAGAGCAATCTACACATTTAAGGTAATCCCTATCAAAATACTATCCACTTTTTTCAAAGAAATGGAACAAATAACCCTAAAATTTATATGGAAACATAGAATGCCCCGAATAGCCAGAGGAATGTTGAAAAAGAAAAGCAAAGCTGGTAGTATCACAATTCCAGACTTCAAGCTCTATTACAAAGCTGTCATCATCAAGACAGTATGGTACTGGCACAAAAACAAACACATAGATCCATGGAACAGAATAGAGAGCCCAGAAATGGACGCTCAACTCTATGGTCAACTAATCTTCAACAAAGTAGGAAAGAATGTCCAGTGGAAAAAAGACAGTGTCTTCAACAAATGGTGTTGGGAAAATTGGACAGCCATATGCAGAAGAATGAAACTGGACCATGTCCTTACACCAGACACAAAAATAGACTCCAAATGGTTGAAAGACCTAAACGTGAGACAGGAGTCCATCAAAATCCTTGAGGAGAACACATGGAGCAACCTCTTCGACCTCATCCACAGCAACTTCTTCCTAGAAACATCGCCAAAAGCAAGGGAAGCAAGGGCAAAAATGAGCTATTGGAACTATTCAAGATAAAAAGCTTTTGCACAGCAAAAGAGGCAGTCCACAAAACCAAAAGACAACCGACAGAATGGGAGAAGATATTTGCAAATAACATCAGATGAAGGACTAGTATCCAAAATCTATAAAGAACACATTATCAAACTCAACACCCAAAGAACAAATAATCCAATCAAGAAATTGGCAGAAGACATGAACAGACATTTTTCCAAAGAAGACATCCAAATGGCCAACAGACACATGAAAAAGTGCTCAACTTCGCTCGGCATCAGGGAAATCCAACTCAAAACCACCATGAGATACCACCTCACACCAGTCAGAATGGCTACAATTTAACAAGTCAGGAAACGACAGATGTTGGCGAGGATGTGGAGAAAGGGGAACCCTCCTACACTGTTGGTGGGAATGCAAGCTGGTGCAGTCACTCTGGAAAACAGTAGGGAGGTTCCTCAAAAAGTTGAAAATAGAGCTACCCTACAACCCAGCAATTACACTACTGGGTATTTACCCCAAAGATACAAATGTAGTGATCCGAAGGGGCACCTGCATCCCAGTGTTTATAGCAGCAATGTCCACAATAGCCAAACTATGGAAAGAGCCCAGATGGCCATCAACAGATGAGTGAATAAAGAAGATGTGGTATATATACACTGGAATATTATGGCAGCCATCAAAAAAATGAAATCTTGCCATTTGCAATGATGTGGATGGAAACAGAGGGTATTATGCTAAGCGAAATAAGTCAGAGAAAGACAATTATCATATGATCTCACTGATATGAGGAATTTGAGAAACAAGACGGAGGATCATAGGGGAAGGGAGGGAAACATGAAACAAGTCAAAACCAGAGAGGGAGACAAAAAATAAGAGACTCAATCTCAGGAAACAAACTGAGGTTTGCTGGAGTGGAGGGGGATGGGAGCGATGGGGTGGCTGGGTGATGGACATTGGGGAGAGCATGTGCTATGGTGGGCTGTGAATTGTGTAAGACTGATGAATTACAGACCTGTACCCCTGAAACAAATAATACATTATATGTTAATAAAATAAGTAAATTAAATAAAAATATCATAATTAAATCCAACTATAAGCTATTAAAAAGAGTCACACCTAGAACTAACAACACAGAAAGTTTAAAAAGATGGAAATGATATACTAAGAAAATATAATAGAAAAGACTGATAACAAAGCTGCTGTCAGACAAAATAAATTTTAAAACAATAACATTAGGGATAAAACAGGTCATTAAGCTCTGATAACAGAAAAAAAAATAAAACAAAATGTTAAAAAAAATTTAATGAATATGCATCTAACAACATAGTCTCAATATATAATAATATATAAGGCAACGGCCGCAAACCAGAGAAAAAGCCCTCACCAGACAATGCATCTGCCGGCACCTCAATCTTGGGACTTCCCAGTCTCCAGAACAATAAGACATGAACATGGGTTGTTTAAGCCACCCAGTCTATGATATTTTGTAATAGCAGCCTGAACAGAGACAGATGGGGAGAGCTAATTATTTCAGAAAGACTATCAGTTGATAGCATCTTTGTGGGATCACTGCTTGTTAAGAGTTGCATTTTCTTCAGTTCAGGAAGGGTGCTAGGAAACTGATTCATAAAGCATGACCAAGAATAAAACGCACTCATGGTCTATGATTTGTACAGGTGTGTTTGCTTTCATGCGATCACCACCTATAGTCCCCTTGTTGCTTGTTCCCTTGTTACATCACCAACCAAAGACTGTTCCAGACCTTCATTTATATTTGGCTTATATTTATCTGCAAAGGAAAACTAGCGAATAAAATAAAGAAGGCAAAGATTTATGAACAAGGAATTAAGGGGGGAAATGCCATGAGAAGTCAGGAGGGGATGAGAAATACCTCAGGTAGCAAGGTTAGCTTTGAACAGGTAGGACAGCCTATCCACGAAAAAAAAGGGGAAGGATGTGTATGCACCCAGAGAAGTTTATTTATGGAATGGGGTGGGGCAATCAATTGAGGGCATTCCCACCTGTCCACCTGTATTTGCTTGCATGTTAGCCAGAGAATATAAACTCCAAGAGGGCAGACACTTGTCTATCCTGACACCATTACAACCTCAATACCTAAACAGGGCCAAGTACATATAAATGCACAGTTATTATTGGTTGATACATTAACAAAGCTGTTGCATGCTGGGATGTGATGGGGGATGGGAAAGGACAGAACAGAGAACTTGGGGAAGTGAGCAAGTTAGCAGTCAGTGGGTGATGGGCTTTTGCAGATGAGCCAAGAACGGAACGCATCTCTCAAATCAAACTTTGGTGGCAGGGGTGGCGGCAGGGAGCGCGGGGTCGGAGCATCTGCGTAAAACGGGAATCAAAATCTTAGAGCAGAGGGGCTGAAGGAGCACTTAACCCGAAGGTGGAACCACGTTAACCTGCAGCTAATGCAGGTGTCTCACAAAGCCAATGAAACATGAAGCAGGGCTCAGTGGAGCCTGAAGAAGTCTGGGGAGGTGTGTTAAGCCCGTCATTGGAGTCCAGGATTTCAGGCTTAGACGGTATCTTCGTCCCATGTACAGATCCGAATTAATATTCAACAACCTTTCTTTTTATATATTCTGTATTGAATCATTAAGACTTGTCCTTACACCTCTCCATTTCCAAGATGACAGAGCATCTGTCGACAACCGTAGGTGTTTTTACATTGATGGGTTCCTTTGAAGGGAATCACCTAAAACCTTTTCTGAAATTAAGAAACACCTCAGTCTCTGCAGTACTGCTACTAACAAATCATTTCCTAGGCAGACTAACTCGTAGGATGATTTTCCCAGATGTCTACTTCTCCCTATCTTTAATGAGCAATTATGAAGGGTGAGATTCATTCAACTTTTCAGAAAAAGGTACATCATTTCGGACAGGTTTAGAATCTAAAAACATCTTCATTTTTTCTCAGACCCCGAGAAATACAGTTTGATGTTGCTACCCAATGGCCACATTTCTCAATTACTTATCTTTAATGCTCAACTTTTTACAAAATTAAGTATTTCCCTGATAGAATACCCTGCATCAGAATAAGGTATTATAGAACCTGACAAATCTAAGAGAAATGGCTATTTTTGACCCACAGACAAGTTTATAATCAGCTTCTTGTTAAAAAGTAAACAGTATTAGGCCACCTATTTTAGAAACAGATGTTAGTTTTCAAAAAAATCACATTAGTTTCTGATTAGCAGCTGAACACTTTTCAGAGGCAGTATTGATTTTAGTAACAGGATAGATTTGGGCAACTGCATTATCTTAGTCAAAATACACAGTTATAATAAATAGAAGGGATCCAAAATAGCCCATGGAATCAAAAATAATACATTTCTTTTATGTATCTAAAGTGTCCTCAAATTATATCATCATGATGGCTTTATCCTCAAAATGGCTCTCTCCATATGGTGGGAGAGATGCCCCCAGTAGCTCCAGGTATACGTTGTTTTGGTTTCCAATCCTAGGGAAAAGAAAGTGCCCACCCCCCCCCCCCCCCGCCAACATCCACAGCAATCACTGAAAATACTATAGCCCCCTTGGGTCACGTGCTCTTCCAGACAATTCACTAGGCCCAGGGATTCTGAGTCATCTGATGGGCCAGCCCAAGTCTGTCCCCTCCCTTCCCACCCTTACCCCCACAATGAGAAAGGTAAAGCTACATGACAGCCCATTTCCAAAGGCTAAAGATGCTGAGCAGACAAAAAAAGAGTAATAAATCTACATCTCATTCTTTCCAGAGACATCTCAATGCAAGGGATCTATTATCAGACAGACCTGCACCATTCACTAGCTTGAGCAATGTACCTAACTCCTGTGAGACTCATTTTTCCTCATGCATATCAAACTAGTAGAGTTGTTGCAAGGTTGAAGATTATCTATGTAAAGCACTATTCGGTTACTTCCCTTGCTCCCTTCTGTCTGTGTGCGTTCCTATCTAATTACCATGTCCCCAAGGTGATCCCCTCAAACTCCAGTCCTCAGCCTGTAGTGAAGACGACAGCATTCACATGCACCCACGCTCTTCTCTACAACTCCAACTCCTGGAACTGTCCCTGGCTGCCTGGAAGTTTTACCACCTTTTTTGTCCTCATTCAGTTGGGTGGACTTCCCTGCCCCACTCTTGATGTCTTAGTCTGTACCCCTGCTCTAACAAAATGCCACAGACTGGGTGCCTTACAGACAACAGAAATTCATTTTTTCAGAACAGCTGTAAGCTACAACTAATTACACTCCTTGAAGCTGGGCAGCAAGACCTTGCTTACAGGGGCATCTGTTTGGCGACTTGTCGGTCTACCACATCCTCCAAGATTCTGTTTAAGAAGACATTTCTCAAGAATCAAAGTCTGATCTCAAAAGAGGCACCCTGATTGTGCTAGGTAGATGGGAAAGACAAGGGGCAGGAGATCCTTCTCAATCACATCACAAAGATGCTGCCTACTCAAGTCACTAGAGCCAGCCTTACCCAAACCACCCCAATCTCCTCTAAGACCTCTCAAACCAGGGGTCTTTCCATCCTTTCTGAGCCCCTTCTAGGTATTGGTGTTCTCCCAGATGTTTATCTAACATCTGGAGGATCAGAGCCAGGCCGGTGGCCTCAGAGAAACCAATACCTAAGAGTACCTACAGTGTCGTACAATTAACTAATACTTACTATACAGTGCAACTATACCTATTTTACAGATTTAGAAACTGAGGCTTGGTAAGGATAGTTAACTAAAGATGCTCAGTGAGTAAATGGGGCTCTGAGTAATCCATGTGTCTTGCCCTACAAAGTGTGCATTCTTTCTATTGGCCATTAGGGGACTATGTAAAACATTTTCCAGGAAGTTTTTTTTTTTTTTTAAGATTTTATTTATTTGACAGAGAGAGACACAGCGACAGAAGGAACACAAGCAGGGGGAGTGGGAGAGGGAGAGAAGCAGTCTTCCCACTGAGCAGGGAGCCCGACGCGGGGCTCGATCCCAGGACCCTGGGATCATGACCTGAGCCGAAGGCAGACGCCAAGGACTGAGCCACCCAGGCACCTCTCCAGGAAGTTTTTCAACCAATATGGTTTCAACGTATTTTGTGTTTAACTAGATGAATTTCTGGCTATTCAGAATGCTTGGCTCTCTGAAATGACCCATCCCAAAAGAAATGAGACTTTAGAAAATGGATTTTCTCTCACAAATTCCATACGAGAGTTCAAAGTGAGCTTTCTTTTATAAAAATAGCTAACACATGCTGGTTAACTCTTGATAGCTAATCCCTTTCCAACTTTGAAGGCTCATTCTTGGTCTTGTCTCCCTCTGCCACGTGGCTTTACAGTTTCAGTTGACCTTGGCCATAACATTGAACAGTGTTCGTCTGTGAAGGACCTATTGACCTGAAGCCTCTGATCCTTGATTTGTTATTCACACCATATCCACCCTGCCTTTGTGTGACAACTTAATATACATATGGGGACAGCAAGGTCCAAACCTTCCTCATTAAAACGAGTAAGCCAGAATTACTACAGGGACCAGTATCAAAAACACCACACACACAAAAATGGTCTTAAATATAAACAAGGGAAAGTAAGGAGAGTCTGACAGCCTTCCTTGTGGGAAAGCGCTCTTCCAAGACACGCTGCTCCCCCCAGTGCCCTGGGAAGGGCAGACAGCACTTGGCTAATAAGGACAGAGACATCTGCATTCGGTGTTTGAAAAAGACAAAGAGAACTGGAGACATATTTGCTTAACCGCATTACTTATTGCTTTATTATTATTCCTGTTTAATATCGGTAATGTCCCTGCAGTTGTGCACCTTCAGTGCTGGAGTCCACAGTTTGAGAGGTTTAACTCTTTGCTACAAAACAAACATGTGTGAGTGTCTCAGGAACTGGGAGATATGATCTGAAATTTAACACCAAGCCTGCTCGATGCATAGATTATTGGGAAAAGGAAAAGGGTTTTCACGAATGTGGGTTTTTTTTTTTTTTCCTGCCCCAGAACCACATCGATCCCCATCTTAAAAGGCAAACTGAGGAGTGAATGGATATACTCTAAGCCAAGTTAACTAAAGTTAAGTTACTCTTCCAAGTAGATTGCACAGAACTGAGGCTTTGGGTCCAAGAGGAACTGGGGTCATGCATACTGTGTGTTATTTGCTTGTTTTTTGTTTTTTGTATTTTTAAATAGAAGCTGCTCCTTTTGGAAAGGTGAGTTTGGAAGGTAATGGCTCTCTAGGCTCTCTAGGTAATGGCTCTCATACCACACTATGCCTTCGACTCCGGGACTCTGAGCAGACAGGGTGCGGCACAGCTGATCCTTGTCATAGTCAGCATGATGGGGCTGCCTGTCGCTGTCCCTTTGGCTCAGTTAAGATGGAGCTGGGGTTGGTGCCAGCAAGATCTCTTCCAAAGTAACACCCACCTCTGCATGAAAGTCAGTTCGCTCCTGGAAAAGCATCACTCATTTTAAAACTTCTCATACAGAAATTCAGAAAGCCTCACAAAATAGATGTAGAGTTTAGTGAACAATTGAGGCAAACAGCCTTTTAATCACCATTCAGGTCAGTAAACAGAACTGTGCCAACAACCCCAGGAACCCCGTCACATGCCCCAGCCACTAGCTCTTCCTTTCCCCCCAAAACAATTGCCACTCTGAGTTTTAGAGAAGGCTTTTTTGGTTCCCTTAGAGTTTTTCACCCAAGTGATAAAAAAAACTATAGTTTAGTCTTGCCTAGTAAACAGGTGTGTTTTAAGTCTCTTCAAACCTGCAAATACCCCCTCAATCCTTTTCTTTTCCTTATAACTTACCCGTTGAAGAGCTCACCAGATTTGGCTGGTGGAGTTTGCCCCATCTGGATTTGGCTGACGGCTCACTGCTGGTACAGTCCCACGTGCTCTCCTGCCCTTGGGATGTCCCACAAAATAGAAGTTGGGTTCCCTCTAGTGCTTGAGCGAAACAAGTCTGGATACCAAAATTTTTCCTTCTCTCTCCCAGCCCTCCCTCCAAGATACAGAGTCAGCCTCCCTGGGCACCTCACCCCTTTCATCCTTTTATATTCTCTTCCCAGCTTGTCCCACTGCCTGAAATGCCCTGCCTGCTTCCTCCACCTAGAAACCCACTACACAGTCCTCAGAGCCCAATTCAGAAGTCGTATGTCACTCACAACTCTGTGAAGTCTTTCCACAAGCCCTCGGCAAAATATGTCACTGGGTCCCAGGTGTGTCCTCTCTCCATCACAAGCACTTGCCAACACCACGTCGTAACTTCGTAACTGCCTGAACTCAGGGCTCTCTCCACCACCCACCGTCCCCGCCCCATCCCCGCTCCTTGAAAGCAGCAACCATCTTATCTTAAGGAAGCAGATAGTCGGTGTGGCCAACAGCCCTGGATCCCTAATACTCCCCCACCACCCCATGGCCCACAGAAGGGCACCCTCTCCCAAGGACCCTGCTTCCTTCCCAGGCTCTTCAGCAACTCATTTGTTTCCAAACACACAGAATGCTTCCCTGCCCTCAACTGCCTCTTTTCTTGAGAAGGATCTTGTCCCATCTGAAGTTGGCTTGGAACTTGGCATTCAAAGAGAAGCATCAGAGAATACCACCTTGTCGCCTGCCTGCCCTGTAGCTCAGCACAACAGTGCCCACAATGGAATGCCGCCATGCTTCAGTCACACCAACAACCAATACAAGTAACACTGGATACACAAGCCCCAAACACACCCATCCTCAGGCAAGATGGGCAAGCCATGAGTGTGGTATTCCCATAGCATTCATTAAACTCTTTCTCACCTTCCAAATCTGGCTTCAAAATCACTCCCTATGAACTTTCTCTGATTAACTTGACCCAATTCTCTTAATCTCTCTACTCAATGAGCCTTCATTAATTATGTACCTAGAGATTTTACTTTATTCATGTGCTCTCACTATATTATTCTATGAATATGCCTTCATTTCTTTTCGTATGCTGAGAGGAAGATCTCAATGCACAGTGTTCTTCTAAACTCCTGTGACCATGTTAGCTCACGCTTCTGCACAGAGGACAGACCCCATCAATGCCACTGACTGACAGACCTATGTGACTATACAGGTAACTGGACGCTTGTAATTCTCAAGTATGAGAACTGAAAGAGCGGAGGGAGAAAAGATAAAATTTCTAGCCTTTCTGAAGAACATTTTATTCAAAAGGTCTTTTTCTTTTCCTGAATGGTACTCTTTTTTTCTCACTAACCCACTGAAATTTGCTAACCTGCCAATCTCTAGAGCGCTTTAAATAAAGAATTGTTGACCAAGTTTTGACTGTTCAAAGAATTGAGAGTCCTAAATATAATCAAGTGTATTACTCTGAGTACTGGTATAGCTACTTGTGATCATTGTCAATAAATGCCCCCGAGTCAATGTTTTCTCAGCAACCTGTAGAGTTTTCACGAATTCTTCCCACAGTCCCCTATGATATAGTTATTGTTCCTCTGAAGCAACAAGCCCTCCTAATAATGCTGTGAGTCAAATGTGAATTTTCTGAATTATTACTTTTTACTTTCCAAAGGGAATATCTTTCAGGTCCTGGACTTACAGATCTATGACAGTTTAGAGTTAATGTTGATACTTAAAACATTTGGCCAAATTTGGACTGAAGAAACTTGATGTATCTTCTGAGAGAAAGTAGGTCTCCAGAAGACGCAGGTCACCTATTCATTTACCTAAAGGTTTATGAAAAAACTAAGCAGGACATTTGTGTCTGTGTGTGTGTACGAAATATGTTCAAGTTGGACTGCTTAGGGTAGAGCTCTTTACAGTAAGTGAGGGAAGGACATCACACATTCTGGAGAACTAACAGGAATTTCCTTGGGATTTTTGCTCATATTTTTTTTCCGTCAATAAATTAAGGAAAGATCTAGATTCTTTACAGAAAAGATGTAAGATTAACAGTATGTGAGCACATTTGCCACTGTGCCCATATTTTGGTGTTCAAAACATTCATTAGTAAATACATAATTAAACTTCACCCGTTATTTTTAAAAAGAATTACAGCTTTGATTACTCTTACCAAGGTAAAACGTATTTTATTTACTCATGGTAAATTTAAATACTTAAATTGGAAGGTATTTCTTAAAATAAATGAGTGGTTAATTTTCATCAAATGAATGAAAGAATTGATCACACTATTTGTAGTGTGGTCTCTCAGTAGCCTGGGCACCTAGCAACTGGAAAGCTGCAGCCCTTGGGCTCTCTTATTCATCCCTAACAGGTTTTCTAAACACCCTTCCTTCCTTCTGTCCTCTCTCTTTTTCCAAAGATAGTGACTAGTTCAGTCATTCTGATTTCTAGTGGCAACCACAGCTTCCCCCCAACAGGATATCTTATTCCCTAAGCTAATCTCTTTTCTCCTTCCTTCCATACTCCCTAAAATAATCAGTCTGATCCTTGTAGTTCTAGGTTCTTACTATGGAGGAAATAACAAGTTCAGAAAATCCTAAAAAGTTATATCCATAACTTACAAAACCAGAAACATTTACAGCTTCTTTCTAGACCTGATTGTCCAATATGGTAGCCACTAGATACACATGGCTATTTAAATATAAATTTAAATAAACTAAAATGAAATGAAATTTAAATTACAGTTCCTTGGTCTCCCAAGCCCCATTTCAAGTGCTTGATAGCCACAGCTAAGGTATTGGATGACACACAAAATTCCCATCATCACAGAAAGTTCTATTGGGCAGAGTCCTATTACAGATTCCCTTCTCTGAAGGAGAGCTCTAATGTTTTTATTCTATCATCTTTTTCTTTCACCAAATGTCCTTCTCTCTTGCTGAGATGTCATCCACCTTCAGGCCTCACCAGGCTCCTCTCAATGGTGTGTTCAAGCAGGGCAGGCACCTGTTTCTGAATCAAGTAGATCAGATATGCCTCATTGTGAGGCCCATCATGAGTGCCTCATATGAATGAATGTTAGTACCCACAGAGACTTACAGAAATGGGCAAGCCTGAAGGAGCTTCGTCTTCTTCGAGAAGGTAGGTACAGACCAGGGAAGGGACAGTGAAGCAATTGAGGGAGCACATCAGAAATTCAAAGATATAGTAGTCTATCTCTTCTTAGGAGAGGAAATTTTAGAATTCCAGTAATACCTCACTGTGTGCAATACTTAATGTGTGTAAATGAATAGGTAAAGAATGGAAGCGCACAATAACAAGAACCCTGCAGTGAAAATGCAAAAGTCCTTTTTCAAGTGTAAATTGCCAGCCCTTTAAAGGATCAAGTCTTTCAAAAAGAAACCAGGGACACCTGTAAAGCAAGGGCCCCCGGAAAGGCTGGAAGCATCCTACTAACACAAATGACTTTCCCATCTCACCCTTCAGGCTGTGAGGTCTTTGCAGGCCCATCTTCATCACCTGGCCATCTCCAACCTAGCACAGAGCCAGATACACCACGGGCGCCAGGGCAGTGTTGTTGAGTGTTTCACAAACACACGTTATTTCTATCTTTGGCTCCTTTCTTCTACTGTCATCCTCCCAACGATTGTGGATGTATAAACACTGTGGATTGCTGAGCCAAGTCATGTGTCTCATTTCCTTTCATTAACCTCACTGTTGTTCTACTAGCTCAATTTCCCACAAAACCTTCCCTGATTCTTCCTGTAGTTCTAACAGCTCTACAGAACCACTCAAGGTTCTTCTTCATTAGGTCAGCCTTACCCTATCATCTGTTGGCTCCATTTCTTCCTGGGCAATCTCCCTCCTCACATCCCCTATTTTTGTCCAGTCAGAGCTGGTTCACATCAAGGCTGCTGTGAATGATTGCCTGGGACCCATTTCCTGGACTCTTACACTGTCCTACCTTGATTTACTTCCCTATTTTGCTACAGAACATTCTCTAGTTGTTTGTTAACACAGGGTGAATAGAATTTAAGTGTCTGAAAATGTCTCTACTCTACCCTCACATTTGATTGGTAATTTACTAGCATTAAGAATTTTGGGCCGATAGTCACTTTCACTTGGATTTTGAAGATCTTGCTCCATCACCTTCAAGATTTCTATACTACTGATGAGAAGCCTGATGTCATTTTGACTCCCGATCTTTTTTTTGTATGTGACTTGCTTTTTTCCTTCTTTAATATACACTGATGTGGATCTTTTTGAAATTATTATTATTCTTTGTGCAGTGAACTTCATGGACATTTTATGTCTAGAGATGTAGTCCTTCAGTCCTGGGAATTATTACATGCTTTTTATATGAAATTGGTTGAAAGTGTGAATAGAACAAAGTGGCTTGACTTTCCCACAAGTAAGAGGGAATTCTTTCCTGCCTTTGGACTCCAACTGAAACAATTGCTCTTCCTCAGTCTTGAGCTTACTGGCCTTTGGCTGGGAACTACGCCATTGGTTTTCCTGGTTCTCAGGTCTTCAGACTCACGCTGGAACTACACTACATCTTTTGGGTTTCCAGTTAGCTAACTCACCCCGCAGATCTTGAGACTTGCCCACCTCTATGAGGGTGCAAACTACTTCCTTAGAAGTCATCTCTTTACACACACACACACACACACACACACACACACACACACACACACACACACAAACAAACACACACTATTGGTTCTGTTTCTCTGGAGACTTCGGATCAATACAATTGCTCCTGTGTGAGGGAGAGACACTGAAAATTCTGGCTCTGGGCAGGGTTTGTTCACTACAGGGTTTCACTGTCAATATTTGTATTTCTTTCTTCTGCAGCTCTTTAGTCTCCCCAAGGAAGCATCTTCTAATCTTCTGCCTCAGGAAGTATAAATGTGGTTGATGGGTGCAGGAAGAGCCAGAGGGTCTGAGAATTCAGTGTTTTCAGTAGTGGCTGCTCAGAGTACAGAAAGCCCTGGAGAATCCAGCTGTTCATTCTCAGCTGGACACTGCAAGACACTTAGGCTCTGATGAGCTAAGGCATCCATTGTAGTTAATGAAGGAACTGCTCTCTTATGCATTAAACTTAGCACTGTGTAACATCCTTGGAAGAACTGGAAGAATAGTCACTCAAACTATTCTCTGTAGGACTTACTCTCTTGCAGAACCCCACATGAGAAAGGCCTATAACAAATGCATGTGAAGACTCTCAGACTCTCTCCTGGTTTTCAGCCCCACAACTCACCCACCTTCTTACAAGTCCTACAGCTATTGAGGTTGTGCACAGGACATGCTTGCCCCTCTGTGGGCACTTAGATTGAAGCCTCCTGACTCTTTTTTTTTTTTTTTTAAGATTGTTATTTGAGATAGAGAGATCGTGAGAGAGAGCATGAGCAGGGGTGGGGGGGGTAGGGGGGAGGAGCAGAGGCAGAGGGAGAAGCAGACTCCTCACTGAGCAGAGAGCCCAACGTCAGGCTGAATCCCAGGACCCCGGGATCATGACCTGAGCTGAGGGCAGGCGCTTAACCCACTGAGCCACCCAGGTACCCCCCTCCCGACTCTTTCTAATCAGATACCTCCACCCACCTGCTCTAAATCTTATAGCAGTTTGTTGCTATTGCACATTCTTTGTTGTCTCCATGCTTCTAATCAGGCTTTCTGGCTTTAAAGCACTTTATTCCCTTACAGTCGTTTTGGTGGAATTTATAGGATAAGCAGTGACTCAGTGTATCGATTCACCATGATGACCCAGAAGCCCGGGTATTCTGAGTACATGATAAATACTCTAACTAGGATTATGTAATTTATCATTCAAATGAGGACATCACTGAGAGTGAAAGGGACTCTAAAAATAATTACTACTATATAATTTTACACACTTTTTATTAACTAACAAATTGGTATATTAGTGGATCTATAAAAAAGTTCTAATCTGGGGCACCTGAGTGGATCAGTCGGTTAAGGGTCTGCCTTCGGCTCAGGTCATGATCTCAGGGTCCTGGGATCGAGCCCCGCATTGGGCTTCCTACTCAGCGGGGAGTCTGCTTCTCCCTCTCCCTCTGTTCCTCCCCAGGCTTATGCTCTCTCTCTCATGATCTCTTTCTCAAATAAAAAAATAAAATCTTAAAAAAAGTTCTAATCTATTTTCAGATTTAAAAACTTTCTAAAAATTTTTAATGTATCCAAAATAAAATTACATATCCATGTACATTAAAGTAAAAATTTTAGCAATTCCTTATATTGACTATCTGAATATTTAAAAACTGAACAAAGAATGCTAGAACATTTTCATTTTATCAGTTTTTTAGTCATATCTGTTTCTAATAACATGTCACAGTTACTTTTCTAAATACACTTTTTTATTGTGTAACTTTCAGGTGTACAACGTTATCACTCAACATCTGTGTACACTATAAAGTGATTATCCCCAAAACTCTCAGTTACTATCCATCACCCTACACTCTTTCACCTCTTTTGCATATACCCCCCAACATCCTTCCCCTTTGGTAACCACTGATCAGGTCTATCTATGAATTTGTTTTGTTTTGTTTGTTCATTAGGGGTTTTGTTTGGGGGGTGTTCTTTCTGTTTGGGAGGTACTGTGTATTTTTTTTAGATTCTACATGAGTGAAATCATATGGTATTTATCTTTCTCCTTCTGAATTAATTCACTTAGGATAATATTCCCAAAGTCCATCCATGTTTTCCCAGATGGCAAGATTTAATTCTTTTTTATGGCTGAGTAACATTATATTGTATATATTTAATATATATGTATGTATAATATGTAATATATATATTACATAAACATATATATTTACTTCTTCTTCATCCACTTATCCATCAATTGATGATTAGGTTATTTCCATATCTTGGCTATTATAAATAATACTTCCGTGAGCATAGGGGAGCATATATCTTTTCTTTTTTTTTTTTTTTAAAGATTTTGTTTATTTATTTGACAGAGAGAGAGAGACATCGAGAGAGGGAACACAAGCAGGGGGAGTGGGAGAGGGAGAAGCAGGCTTCCCACTGAGCAGGGAGCCCGATGCAGGGCTCGATCCCAGGACCCTGGGATCATGGCTTAATGACTGAGCCACCCAGGCACCCCTATCTTTTCAAAGTTGTGTTTTCATTTTCTTTGGATACCTAGTAATGGAATAACTGGATCACATGGTAATTCCATTCTTAATTTTTTGAAGACTCTGTTTTCCATAGTGGTTATAGCCATTTACAATCCTGCCAACTCTGTACAAGGGTTCTTTTTTTCTTCATATCCTCTCCAACTTGTTAAAGCTTGCCTTTTTGATACTAGCCACTCTGGCAGGTGTTAGGTGATATCTCCCTGTGGTTTTGAGTTGCATTTCCTTAATAATTCATAAGGTTGAACATCTTTGCACGTGCCTGTTGGCCATCTATATATCTTCTTTGGAAAAATGTCTATTCAGCTCCTCTGCCCATTTTTAAATTGGGTTGTTTGCTTTTTTGGTTGTTGAGTTGTAGTTCTTTGTACACTTTATATATTAACCCTTAATGGACATATGATGTGCAAATATCTTCTCTTCTTCAATAAGTGACCTTTCCATTTTGATGGTTTCCTTCATTGTACAGAAGCTTTTGTTTAAAGTATAATTATTTAGTATAGTTATTCTTTAAATTTTCCTAACATTGACTGTAATATTTTCAATATTATATTTATAGTTACTAAATTTGCAATTGTTGACCCCATCAGTTGACTTTTCTCTCTAGGCCATAATATTTCAGATGAGAAAATACACTCTGTACAGGGGTTGAGGTAGATGGGAAGCTCACTGCTAATTCTACTAAATGCAAGATATTCTCAATTCTACTTTTTTTAAAAGGTAGGCTCCACACCCAGCATGGCACTTGAACTCACGACCCTAAGATCAAGAGCTGCATGCTCTACCGAATGAGCCAGCCAAGTGCCCCCTCAATCCTACTTTTTAAAATTGAAGTGTTATAAATATTGGAGCCCCATAATTTCACATGTACTTCCTTTTTGTCTCAATTCAGAATAATTTTCCTTGACCATTTTATAGGATAAAACTTATCAAATACATTCTCCCTGTTTATTATGAAAGTGATTTTTATGAAAAGAAATGCTTTGTTACGAATGAAATGCAACCAGTATTTAAAGGACTCATTTACAAAGTAACATAATACCATCATGGGTCGCTCGTGTGGACTTGTAGTTCTCCAAAGGCTCAAGATTTTAATGATGGACAATAAGGGAGAACACATACAGCCAGACTGAAATATCTTTCTAAATTCAGCACCAGCTTTGTCACAAAAAATTTTTGTAGCTCAGTTCCTTTATGCATATATAAAAATATTTGTAAATCTTAACAACTACAACTTCTATTTTTATTGGTAGAGTACTGTGGCTTGTTTGAACACACAATTATGAATTATGCATGTGTACAACCAATTCCAAATACATTTCTGCTCCACAGTTTCCTAATTTAGTAAGAACATTGTTATTGCTATGATTCTGTGCCTTACCAAAATTTGTATTTGTATTATGACTACAAAAACAAATCATGTTCTTTTCAATGTTAAATCTTTGAACTGTATTTATAAGTGAAATTCACTATGATGTCAAATAGTTCAAATTCAACACAATGAACTTCTAAAAGCTTTACTTTGACTCCATTAATTGTATGGAAAAAATGAAGCCTTATTGATATTAACGGATTTTGTCTGAAGCATCCAATGTCACGGACATAAAACAGGCATCAGTTTTCCGTTTGCAAATTCTTTCTTTGCTAATGGACACAACACATTGCCAGTTATTGCTTCATTTGTTTTGTACATGCACAAGAGAATTTTCAATTAAAAATGAGAGAAATTAATTTATAACAGTCATTTTATCCAAAGAAAAGTCATCCCTCACAAAGTGATGTATAAACAACTTTCTGCAGCCATACATGTTGAATTGTCTTTAAATATGGAATTCTTAGAATAACTACCAACTTTCATGCAGATTTTGATAGTTCTTCAGCAAATTTGTGTCTCCTATTTTTCAGTGGACAAAGATGTCACCATTGACTCCATGGTGAATATAGTAACATTTTTTTTGCTCACATCACATGTTTGATTTTTTTGAGAAACTAAAATTCAGTTTTTAATTTTTCATTAAACATGTGCACTTAAAAAGCTCAATGCTTAGACAAAATAGAGGCATAAGGAACTCCAAAAGCCCACTCTTCCATACAGGCAATGAAAGAACTGACAAAAACATAGCAACTTTTTTGGGTCATTGGAAACTAACCAAAGGCTGCGGCAACCCAGAACTGCTTATTCAAGAAAAGTGGCTGAATCTCAATAAGAACAGTGAGGCTTGTGGCATCTTAACTTACTTTGTTCCTTTTTCCTAGTCCCTAGCTTAACAGTAGCCTTGAAAATAACATTCTACCTTCCTGGTAACAGTGGAGCAGAGAGCAGACAGGCATCAGTTGCAAATTGTCCTTAGTTGATCTAGCTGGTGGCTCTCGGAAGGAGCTTCTCAAAAGGTTTGTCTTTATCTGACCTGACTGGTACTCTCATCTTGTGCTAAAGCAAGGGGTCAGGACTCTGTGGAAAATATTTATAGGCCAATGTTGTAGTCCCTGTTGCCTAATTCAATAAGTAACCATTGGTGCAAACAACAGATGAACCAAAAAAACCAGGGAGGAAAGTCTTGGAGTGAGATGTTTTTTAACAAAATAAGGGCTTAGGAAAGCTCTGACTCTGACATATGCCAGAGAATTTAGGAAGTCATACACATGCCCAGGTCACACTCATGTTCAGCTGTGTTCAGGCTCATGAAAGATGGGAGAAGGCTCTAAGGTCTTACCTGTGAATGACTTTGAGGCCTGCAGAAGCAAGAAGTGAAAGCTTTAACTCCTGGCAAGGCATGCCCCATCATAAAGAAAGCCCCTCTGCAAAAGATTAGGAGATTTCTTTGGTTCTAGGCATTGAAGGAAATCCCTGTCCCATCATTACCTAAACACTAAGCCAAGGCTATTCAGGGACCTTGGCCAAAACAATCATAATAGAACAAAGCTGGGAGAGTCACACTTCCTGGTTTCAAAACTTACTACAAAGCTATAATAATAAAAATACTGTGGTACTGACATAAGGATAGACTTGAGTAATCAACTCTTATAACCATGGCCAACTGATTTTTTTTAGAAGGACATCAAGATCATTCATGGGAGAAAGAATAGCCTTTTTAACAAACAGTGCTGAGACATTCAGATATCCCCATGCAAAAAAAAAAAAAAAAAAAGAATTTGGGTCATTAGCTCACACCATAAATAAACACTAACTCAAAATAGATAAAAGATTTAAATCAAAGAGCTATAACTATAAAAGCTTAGAAGATAACATATGTGCAATTCTTCCTGACCTTGGATTGGGCAATGGTTTCTTAAATATGACCCCAAAATCAAAAACAACACAAGAAAAAAAAAAACAGATAAATTGGGCTTTATCAAAATACAAGGCATTTGTGCATCAAAGGATGCTATCAAGAGACTGAAAAGACGACCTCAGAATGGAAGAAAAAGTTTGTAAATATCTGTTACAGGTCTAACATCCAGACATATTATGAACACTTACAACTCAATAACAGAAAGACAAGTCACCCAATTAAAAAGTCAGCAAGGGATTTTATTACCTATTGCTCTAAAAGAGATACAAATGGCCAATATGCACATGAAAAGATGCTCAACATCAATCACTGAGTCATTAGGTAAATTCAAATCAAAACCACAAATGAGACACCAGCTCACACCCCCGAGGATGGCTACAACCAAACAGCAGACAACAGGCGCTGACGAGGGTGTAGAGAAGCTGGGTCTCTCTTACATCCTTGGCAGGAATGTAAAATGGTGTAGCTACTTTGGAAAACAGTTTGGCAGCTCCTTAAAAAGTAACCTTATGAACCAGCAATTCTACTCCTAAGGACACATCCACAAGAATGGAAAACATAGGTCAATAATTGCTTGTAGAGGCAGACCTTTTTCACTCTGCAGACAATTGCATTTTTTACAAATCAAAAGTGTGTGGCAACCCTGCTTGGAGCAAGTCCATTGGCGCCATTTTCCTAACAGCATTTGCTCACTTTAAGTGTCTGTGTCACATTTTGGTAATTCTCACAATATTTCAAACTCTTTTATTTTCCTTATATTTCTTTTTTTTTTTTTTAAGAGTTTATTTATTTATCTGACAGATAGAGAGACAGCGAGAGAGGGAACACAAGCAGGGGGAGTGGCAGAGGGAGAAGCAGGCTTCCCGCCGAGCAGGGAGCCCGATGCGGGGCTCGATCCCAGGACCCCGGGATCATGACCTGAGCCGAAGGCAGACGCTTAATGACTGAGCCACCCAGGCGCCCCCCTTATATTTCTTATGGTGATCTATAATCAGTGATTTCTCTTGTTACTATTGTAATTGTTTGTGGTGTACCATGTACTGTAACCATAGAAAGACAGTAAACTTTTTTTTTAAAGATTTTATTTATTTATTTGAGAGAGAGAATGAGAGAGAGAGAGCATGGTGGGGGAGGTTCAGAGGAAGAAGAGGACTCCCCGCTGAGTGGGGAGCCCGATGCGGGACTCAATCCCGGGACTCCAGGATCATGACCTGAGCCGAAGGCAGTCGCTTAACTGACTGAGCCACCCAGGCGCCCAAAAGACAGTAAACTTAATTGATAAATGTTGTGTGTGGTTCTGACTACTCCAATAATCTGCTATTCCCCTGTCTCTCTCCTTTTCCCCAGGCCTCCCTATCCCCTGAGACACAACAATATTGAAATTAGTCCCACTAATAACCCTACAATGGCCTCTAAGTGTTCAAGTAAAAAAAAGGGTTACACGTCTCTTTCAATCAAAAACTAGAAATGATTAAGCTCAGGGAGGAAAGCACGTCAAACATCATGATAGGTCTAAAACAAGGCTTCTTAAAGGAAATTAGAAGTGCCACTCCAGTTTACACACAAATGATAAGAAAGCAGAACAGCCTTACTGCTGGAGAAAATTTTAGTGGTCTGGGTAGAAGATCAAACCAGTCACAACATTTTCTTAAACGAAAGCCTAATCCAGAGCAAGGTCCTCTTCTTCAATTCTATTAAGGCTGAGAGGGTGAATGAGCTGCAGAAGACAAATTTGAAGCTAGCAGAGTTTGGTTCATGTGGGGTTTTTTTGTTTTGTTTTGTTTTGTTTTGTTTTGTTTTCAGGAAAGACACCATTTCCATAACACAAAAGTGCAAGGTGAAGCAGCAAGTGCTGATATAGAAGCTGCAGGAAGTTATCCAGAAGATGGAGCTAAGGTAGTTAAGGAATGTGGCTACAGTAAACAGCTTTCTATGGGATGGAGATGCCATCTAGGACTTTCATAGCTAGAGAGGAGAAGTCAATGCCTGGCTTCAAAGATTCAAAGCACTGTCTGACACTCTTGTTAGGGGTTTGTAGAACTGGTGACTTGAAGTTGAAGGGAGTGCTCATTTACCATTCTGAAATTCTAGGGCCCTTAAAAATTATACTAAATCTACTCAGCCTGTGCTCTATAAACAGAACAATAAAACCTGGATGACAGCACATTTATAACATATTTTATTGACTATCTTAAGCCCACTCTTGAGACCTACTACTCAGGAAAAAAGAGATTCCTTTTAAAATATTACTGCTTGTTCACAATGCACCTCGTCACCCAAGAGCTCTGATGGAGATGTACAAGGAGATTAATGTTGTTCTCATGACTGCTAACACAACAGCCATTCTGCAGTCCATGGATCAAGGAGCCATTTTGACTTTCAAGTTTTATTACTTAGGAAGTACATTTCATAAGGTTTTAGCTGCCACACGTAGGGATTCCTTGAATAGATCTGGGCAGACTCAGCAGAAAATCTTCTGGAAAGGATTCACCATTCTAGATGCTATTAAGAACATTTGTGATTAATGTAAAAAAAAGGGGGGGAGGCAAAATCTCAACATGAACAGGAGTTTAAAAGAAGTTGATTCCGATCCTCATGGAGGACTTTGAGGGGTTCAAGACTTGAGTGGAAGCAGTAAGTACAGTTGTGGGGGAAACAGCAAGAGAACTAGAATTAGAAGTGGAGCCTGAAGATGTGACTGAATTGCTGCAATCTCATGCTACAACTTTAATAGATGAGGAGTTGCTTCTTATGGGTGAGCAAAGAAAATCGTTTCTTGAAGTGAACTCTACTCCTGGTAAGATGCTGTGAAGATTACTGAAATGACAACAAAGGATATAGAATAGTATATAAACGTAGTTAAGAAGGCAGCAGGAGGGTTTGAGAGGATTGACTCCAATCCTGAAAGAAGTTCTACTGTGGGTAAAACACTACCCAACAGCATCACAAGCTACAGAGAAATCATTTGTGAAAATAAGAGTCTATTGACATGGCGAACTTCACTCTTGTCTCATTTTAAGAAGTGGCCACAGCCACCCCAGCCTTCAGCAACCACCCCCTGGTCACTCAGCAGCCATCAACACTGAGATAAGACCCTCCACCAACAAAAAGATAGCAACCTGGTGAAAGCTCAGATGATAGTTCGCAATTTTTAATAATAAAGCATTTTTTTTTCAAGATTTTATTCATTTATTTGAGAGAGAAAGAGCAAGCATGAGTGGTAGGGAGAGGCAGAGGGAAAAGCAGGCTCCCCACTGGGCAAGGAGCCCAATGTGGGACTCGATCCCAGTACCCCGGAATCATAACCTGAGCTGAAGGCAGACACTCAACCGCTCGGGTGCCCCAATAATATATTTTTAAATTAAGGTATGTACATTATTTTTTTAGACATAGTGCTTCTGCACATTAAATAGAGTATACTAGAGTATATGTAAACATAACTTTTATATGCACTGGGAAACCAAAAAATGTATATGAATCACTTCATTAGAATATTTGCTTTACTGCAGTGGTCTGGAACTGAACCTGTAATACCTCTGAGGTATGCCTGTACATAAATGTTCATAGCTGCATTATTTACAATAGCCCCCAAATGGTAAGAATACAAATGTCCATTAACTGATGAATGGGTAACAAATGTGGTATACCTATACAATGAAATATTATTCAACTATAAAAAGGTATGAAGTACTGATACCTCCTACAATGGGGATGAACCTGAAAAAACATTATGCTAAGTAAAAGAAGCCAGACACAAAATCCCTTATATTCTGTGACTCTACTTAAAATATCCAGAATAGGCAAATCCATGAAGACCCAGAGTAGACTGATGGTTGCCAGACAATAGAAGGAGAGGGAAAAGTTGGAAGTGACTGCTAACAGGTACAGGTTTCTTTTTGGAGTGATAGAAATGTTCCAGAATTAGATACTGGTCATGGTTGCACAACACTGTGCATACACCAAAAACCATTGAATTTGGCACTTTAAATTTGTTGGGATGGTGAGTTTTATGTGGATTTTTATCTCATTAATAACAATAAAGCTCATGCATTGACAAGATTTTTTTTGCAAAATAAAAGGTGTTGCCAAGCAATAAACTAAGGTTGGTTTGTATCATAAATGATACAGTAAATGAGAGAAATGTTGCAATAAAAGCATCCCAACAATTTTCTCTGTATGCCCTGTGGCAAGATCATTCAGCCTGTTTTCTGAACTTATTTGTGGTACAACCTCTAACTTTCTCAGTTTCCTACTGACCCTCATGCCAAGTGGCCTGGAGACCTTGACCTTTGCTGCTAGAGGTCATGGCACACTGGCAGGTACATCACTGTCCAGCTAGAGCAAAAGTGCCAATCACTTTCATCACCATACAGGCTGATATGAGCAAGCTGGCCTTCACTACTTGCTTTCCCAAGCACTTGTTTTTATTAGTAAATGTCCTGCTTGTTGTCCTTGAAAGGAAAATGTTAGTCGACATTGTATCTAAAAAAGTTCAGGGAAAGAGAGGTTACTGCTGGTCATCTTTATACTTAACTAGAACTCTGTTCAGTGCAGGGATACCTCACACACTACTAGATGAGACGTGGGCAGAACCCGGAAGTGCAAAGTGGAGGTCTACCCAACTCATCCTGGATTATTTTAACACCATTATTAATAATAAGATTTTGTTGCAAACAAAAACAAAAAACCTGGAACACACGCTAAATAAGAAGGGGTGTTAGGAAAAGCAGTTAATCTGGACTTCTCAATCAAATCAGGACGCCACGTCAACTCTCCTGCAAGCCATTGCAGGGTAAGTGGCACAGAAATTAGTTCCTACAGAGATCTGACGTGGACATCATGTCTGGCCTCTGAAAGATCCGTGTTTTGGGCTATCATGTAATTGTAACAGGTAAAGACAAGGAGAAAAGACAATCTGGGAGGAATGAAAAAGGGCCACAAAAGCAAAACGTACATTTAGAAGGAAACAAACAGAACTTCCTCCAGGGCTCATCTATTACTGATTATTTACCTAAGTCATGTTTTAGTTTGATTACCTGTATTTCCCATATTTTCGGGCTGTCTATACACAAACTATGCCTCCATATTGCTGACATTATCTCATTTATGGTTTAGTGGGTTTTTTTTTTCCAAAATGATAAAGCGAAGAAGAACAAGAAAAAAAAGAATTAGACATCTTACAAAAGCAGGGGTGCTTTCTCTACCTTCTAGTAAACATGTAAAATCCCCCAAATACTAAATGAATAACCATCAATGGTAAATTATAATCTTCATAACCTTTAAAACCCCTGTAAAAACATTTACTTCTTAAAAAAAAAAAAAAACCTCATTCCATTAAGTTAAATCAAAGATTTAGTACCAATTCAGATGAAGTATCACAATGAAAGAAGCTCAGACTGAATGTAGTCCATGACTTCCCCACCCTGCCCATGGTGACAACTGTGTCTGGCTTTGTCAACTCCTGTACGGACCCACAGCTCCAATACAGAAAGTGCTAAGTGCCCAGAGCCTTTAGTCTTCCTTCTCCCTGGGGAGGCCTCCAGAGCCTTTGCTACCACGGAGACAAAAAGTAGCTGTTACGTTTACCAGATACATTTGACTGTGTTTTCAGTCTACAGTCTAAAAGTCCTGACTGCTAAAATTTGGCATTTCCAAAATTTTGCCAGAAATATAAGCAAACAACCACCTTTTATAATTTTTACAATTTGGGTAAATATAGTTCAGTTTCCAGAATAAGACCAGTCACACAGAGTTTCACACAAATACTCCTTAATTCATCTTTTGTCCTCTAAATTATCCTCAGTCCTTCTTACCCTACTGGGGAAAGCAGTTTGCTAGAGGAATGAAAGTGTTTCAGCAACCATCACATTTACAGAAAGAAATATTTTAGACATAAAGGTGTGGTTTGTTTGTACTTCAGTTGGTTGTTTATATTCTTTGCAGCAAGGAACTATTATGGATCCCAAACATTTTTCAACTATTATTCAGCTGACTGATTTTCATGGAGATTTCAAATCTTTGGAAGATAAATTCAGAATATGGGCTGAGCTTCCTAATTAGAAGATCTGAGCTAAAATCAGTATTTTAAAATTTATTAGACATTAAAATGAGGTTTTTCAAGTATGAAAGAAATGGAGGAACTATACCTGTATCTACACAATCTTGAAACACCCACTTAACGTAAGCCATTTCTGAGGGAGAAAAATTCTATTAAATCAATTGCTGTGTTTCCTTAGATCAGAACATGAAGTAGAAGCTCTTGTCCCCGCAAAGAGATTAGACTTGGAATGCTATTGTCAAGAAAATTCATATGTATCAGCAAGGAAGCTAAAAAATGAAAAGATAAATATTTATTTTGAAAAATAGAAGTAATCTATATAAAACAGTTTAGAGTTAGTAAAGCTCCAGGTTTAGCCGTAGAAACTTGGAGCCCCATGTCAGACTTCTGCTTGCTGGCTAGAGGGAAAGAAGGAACCATTCAGCTCTGAAGGCATCTATTTTATTGTTTTAAGAAAAATTTAATATAAGAATTAGATTTATGACAAGAGGGTCACAAAAAGTTGAACAGTTTCTTCCAGAAAACAGAATGGCTGTTTATAAGAACAAGACTTGCTATTCTCAAGGATGAAATCTTAGCCTGAAATTCTGCACGAGGTTATGGCTGCAGATGGCCATGGGCTGAGTCACTGAGCCACCATGAGTCAAGGTCAAGCTGAGAGTAAAGCACTCTGGACTGTGCCAGGGGTTAGAGCCCTTTCCTCAGAAAACTGAGAGAAAGCAGGTTTATTTAAATGGAGCATTTTCTAAAAGGAGGGGACATTTTTCTTAGTAGTTAAACCCAAAGGCAGAATGATTCTTTATTATCTGATGTTCACTGGATATCTCTAATCCTCTCTGCAAATGTATTTCTCCTGCTTTCTTATTTTCTGTGAGCTCTTAGGAGCAGAGTGCAGAGGACCAAGGCCTGGGGCTCACATGGATTCCTGGGGTGCAAATTCCTAAAGACCAGCATGCCAAAGGGTAAGGGAGAGGAAATGTTGCTGCCCATCTTTTGGATCAGTCACCAATGAAAGGATACCTTTTTAGGGCCACCAACCTTGAAGGAGCTGCTGAGTCTTCTGTGGTTTCCTTAAAGCTAAATACAGTCGAACTCCCTTTGGTATGGAGACGCAGGCCTAAAAAACCCCAGCTTTTCAAGCTTGGCCATAGCCAGGTTTTCAGTTTTGCATTAGAAATAAGGAAGATTTAAACCTCAATTAAACCTTGAAGCACTTCTGCACTTAGCGCTTGGAGTCTGATTTCTAATCAAGGCCACTAGAATTAATGCCGTCCCATTCTTGGGTTTGCAGCTGTGATCACGGATGAATCGGAGCCAGAAACACACACCTGCCGCAAGTCCCTGTAATAAGACTGAGCACCTTTTCCTTTCAGAAACAGGCCAAGGAGATACCTATTCTCCCCTGCTAGGGCTCCACACTGATTCCCCAACAGCCCATCTTGAGAAACGCATAGCAATTTGAAAAGGTGAGATTACATAGGCATAAGCGCAAATTGGTGCCATATGTTGAAGAGCCTTTGTTATTTATGTCTGAGCCAGATGCTTCTATCCCCTACCTTATATTTGCAATCAATCATTTTTAGCCCTTTTTCCTGATGCAGTGTCAATTTAATAAAAGAATTGTGCTTCCTTTTTTCTTCATGACTATGAAACCTCTCATGACCAAATAACCTCACTATTTCATCTCCGAAAGGCTCCCCTTGGAATTAATTACTTTGAAATCAAAGTATTCCTGAACACACAGCTCCTTTTGCAAACATCATTGGCACTTCTTCCTAACAGATCATCTTCTGTAAGTGAATTGAACTTTCGCCATGATGTCACTGAGACAAATTGGAGCAATAAAAATACACGGTGAACCATTACAAGGTAACATGGACAACCACTCCAAGCCAGTTTTCAAATGTTATTTTTATTATTACTTTACATTATAAAATGGATTTTAAAATATCCTACTGTGGAATTAAACCTGAGATTTGAAAATGGACATGGGAGATTCATGAAATTCTGCCTTGAGCATAACATACATCATCAGCATTGTGTGAAGGTATTACTTATCATTTTTTAAAATACTACTGAAGTATACACATATATTGCTTTTTTGAAAGTTTAGAGATAATTGAGTCTCAAATAAGGCAACTCTGAAATAATAAAACCCATCCCCCAAGTTACCGCCTAAACACACCTCCCGCTATTTTTTTTCCTGCCTAAATCTTCCTTTCTCTACACACCACCCTGGCACGTCCCTCTTCCACTGTTTTCTAATGAAAACCCATCTTTACAATTTTTTCCTTTTGAAAAAAAATATGGTCAAATACGCATAAAATTTACCATTTTTAGGTGTACAGTTCTATGGCATGAAGTACCTTGCCACTGTATTTACCATCACCATCATCCATCTCCAGAACTTTTTCATCTTTTCCAACTGAAACTCTGTACCCATTAAACACAAATCCCCCATCCCCCTCCATCCTCAGCCCCTGGCTACCATCATTCTACTTTCTGCCTCTAAGAACCGGACTCCTCTAGGTACCTGATATGAGTAGAATCCTACAATATTTATCCTTCTGTGACTGACTTATTTCACTTAGTATCATGTCTTCAAGGTACATCCATGTTGTGGCATACGTCAGAAGTTCCTTCCTTTTTGAGGCTGAATATCCCATTGTATGTACATACCACATTTCACATGTCCATTCATTTATTAATCCACACTTGAGTTGCTTCTACCTTTTGGCTCTTGTCAATAATGCTACTGGGAGCGTGACTGTGCAAATGTCAGTTCGAATCCCTGCTTTCATTTATTTTGAGTGTCTGCCTAGAAGTGGAATTGCTTCATCATGTAATAATTGTATTTTGAATTTTTTGCAGCATCGCCATACTGTTTTCCACCGGGGCTTCTCCATTTCACATTCCCACCAGCAAAGCACAAAGGTTCCAATATCTCCATATTCTTGTCAGTACTTGTTGTTTTCTGTTGTTAGTTTTTTATAATAGCCATCCTAATGGGTGTGAAGTGCTAGCTCATTGTGGGTTTTTTAATTTTTTTAAAATGTATTTATTTGACAGAGAAAGAGAGAGAGAGAGAGAGCAGGAGCAGGGGGAGTGACAGAGGCAGAGGGAGAAGCAGACTCCCCGCTGAGCAGGGAGCCCAATGAGGGGCTTGATACCAGGACCCTGGGATCATGACCTGAGCCAAAGGCAGACGCTTAATCGACTGAGCCACCCAGGCGCCCCTCCTTGTGGTTTTGATTTGCATTCACTAATGACTAGTGATGCTGAGCATCTTTTCATGTGCTTATTGGTCATTTGTACATCTTCCCCTGAGAGATGTCCATTCAAGTTGCCTATTTTTAAATCATGTTTTTTTCTTGTAGCTGAATTGTAGTTCTTTATATACCATGGGTATTGCCCCTTATCAGATATGACTCACGAATTTTTCCTCCCATTCTGTATGTTGTCTTCATTTTGATATTTTCCATGGATATACAAAACTTCTTAATTTTGATGAAATCCAACTTACTTATTTTTACTTTTGTTGTCTGTGCTTTTGGTATCAGACTTAAGAAATCCTTACCAAATCCAATGTTGTAAAAGTTTTCCCCCGTTTTCTTCTAAGAATTTTAGAATTTTAGTCCTACACATAGGCCTTTGGTCCATTTCAAGTGAATTTTTGTATATACTGTAAGGTAAGAATACAGCTTCATTTTTTTTCCTTGTAGATTTCCTGGTTTTAATTATTTCTCCTCACCCCACTCAGCCTGGGCACCAAACTCAGACACTCTCTGTATTCTCTCCCCTTCTCCACTGATTTTGTACTTCCTTGACCTTACACAATATTTTAATTCTACTTTCCATCCTACATAAATCTGCTTATATCTGTTTTTTGTCTTAGAGTATGATTTTCTCAAAAGAAGGGAAAGAGTTTTGTGTTTTATAGTACTCAAAACAGAACCCTTTCTTCATATATGCTTTTGAACATGGTGATTTTCTCAATCAAGTTTCAGTAGCAGCAAACAGAAATGACTCTAGCTATCTTAAGTAGAAACAGATTTTGGTTTTGTTGATTGTTTCTTTTGCTGTGCAAAAGCTTTTTATCTTGATGAAGTCCCAATAGTTCATTTTTGCCCTTGCTTCCCTTTCCTTTGGCGATGTTTCTAGGAAGAAGTTGCTGCGGCTGAGGTCGAAGAGGTTGCTGCCTGTGTTCTCCTTTAGGATTTTGATGGACTCCTGTCTTACATTGAGGTCTGTCAACCATTTTGAGTCTACTTTTGTGTGTGGTGTAAGGAAATGGTCCAGTTTCATTCTTCTGCATGTGGCTGTCCAATTTTCCCAACACCATTTGTTGAAGAGACTGTCTTTTTTCCATTGGACATTCTTTCCTGCTTTGTCGAAGATTAGTTGACCATAGAGTTGAGGGTCCATTTCTGGGCTCTCTGTTCTGTTCTATTGATCTATGTGTCTGTTTTTGTGCCAATACCATTAAAAAAAAGGTAGAAACAGATTTAATAGAGGGCCATAGATGTTTGCAACTTCACAAGAAAGGCTAGAGTAGTGGGGGTAGGCTGGGCCTCCAAGAACAACTTTGCAGATCCAGCCATCAGGGCAAGTTGCTGTTTCTGTCTTGAAGGTGGGGACTCACAAGGCTCCAAATGGACTTCTGACTTCCCAAAAAACACCCTCACTTCATCTAGGAATCAGGAAGCTGTCACTGCTGCGGCAACTGGAGCTCTAAGATTATACCAATGCCCATTAGATCTGAAATGGCAAAAAAAAAAAAAAAAGAATAGATGCTCCATAATCTACCTCTCAACACCCATAAAGCCAGTGACCGGACACTGGAATCTTGCTACAGAGAAACCCAGTGCCTCCCTGAGTGTGTATACCAGCAAAATATTGCAAAAAGAAGAAATCTTTCCAATCTGTCCAATTCGTCACTTGTGCCTTTCAAATCTCATTTGGGTGCATCTAATTGAAGAAACCTAAATCTATTCAAGAACCTTAAATGTAAGGGAGTTTAGCAAAATGACAGTTGTAGCTTCCAGCCTCTGAAGAATAGGAAAGCAAACTAGAAGAATGAAAAGTTGAGTGCAGTCCCACATATTGCCCATCATGATGATGATGATGACAAGGGCATTTACATCTGTATCTAGATAAACACACACACACACACACACACACACACACACACACACACACACACAAGGTAGTGGCCGTCACTGCCATATAAAGGATCAGTTCACCAAAAACTGGGAACTGTGTTGGTTACTTGAGGCCATGTAGTTGGAAATCTTTACTGTTTAGTTTTTAAATTTTTCATCCAGTTGAGTCAGTATCATCCTGATAATAGAGAGCAGAGAAAGAATCCAACTACCCCTTCCCCTGTAAAATACTCTTCTATTTCCATTGTTCTCTTTCTACCAGACTCAATTTTCTTGATCCTGAGTTGATTCAGATTGAAGACACACAATTTTATTTTTTTTTTTTTTTTGGTCAAGATCCACTGAGCATTCCGTCTCATCTGTTAACAAAAAGTTGGGTGTGGAACTATAAGGTTTAAGGGGTACAGGGCTGGCTTCAGGTACAATTAGGGATCAAATAATTCATTTTAACTGTTTTTCACCATCCCTTGGTTGAGCTTCTTGTTCCATTGGCTTAAAGCTCAAACTGCGTGGTGACCTGTGACAGCTCGAGCTCTGTCTGTGGTGGTTAAATGCACATAACAGCTAAAACTTCTCATGTAGACAAAAGAGCAAGGGTCTTTTTAGATAGCAGAAGAAGCAAGAGTCTTTGCAAAGCTCTCTTAAAAGGCTGAGGTTCATTCTAATTGGATCAGATTGGGTCACATGCATTTCTTGAAACAATCATCGTGGCCAGAGAAACGGGATGCAGTAATTAGCTTTTAAACCATGATCATACGTTCCACCTCTAACACTTGGGATAATGCCCTCCCCCCAACAGGCTGCACAGATCCAGGATGGAAGGTAGATTTCCCACCTCCAAAGTCAGAGACCATAACCACAAAAAGAATTGAGCTATGGTCTTTCTACCTAGCCGCTCCTTTACCCCCTAGAACAGCTCCTGGCGAGTGCAGACTGTTTAAGGCAAGAATAAATGTGATACGTAAGTATTACCTCATCTTCCATGTTTTCTTTCCCTATTCCAGCTCAATGACTTTACGGTGCAGAAGGGGCTTCTGACGAATTCTTACCTGACATCCACTGAGTATTTCTTTAACCACACGTCCTTCATTTTCTGTACAACTGAGCTCTGACTGAGAAAGTGAGAGTCAGTTACTGAGTTACTCTCGAGCAATCTAATTGTTCCTGAAGAAGTCGGATGCAATTGAGTTGCTTGTTGACATGTTCAAGGGCAACTGAATAGTGTCTGATAGAATTGGGAGCAACAGAATTGCCTTTGAAAACCTCTTCTCACCTTTCAGTTGGGTTTAAAAATTATGGCATAACTCCATGGCATGCAACAATTTTAACAACTGTTCTCTGCATTCAAGCCAGCCTAGGGGAGGCCCTTTTAAGCAATTTTTGACCGGTAATATTATTCTATTTTCTAGTCATCAAAAATAAATCTGAATGTTCTTCTAATGGCTATAAAGAAAGCTGGAGAGAGATTTTCCTCAACAAACAGCTATTTAACTGGATGGAACAGTGGCAGCAAGGGCCAAAAGCCTAAGTCTAGTGGAGGGTGCAAACTGCAATCCTCAAGTTAGACAAAGAGTCCTTCCAGAAGAGCAACAATGAACTCACAGAAGGCTTGCTCTGAGAGGTTTCTCCCGTGAACTTAATTAAGGATAAGAAGTGTACCTTTCAGGATCTCACCTCAAACACAGTTCAATTCAGAGAATTGTACTTTGATGATTTATGAGGCTGAGAATGAATTAGATCTAAACTGAATTAAGTAAATTCACCTAAGTAGGTTTTCAGTTCTTTGGTTTTACCCAGTCTGATTTTAAGGCCCCATGAGTTTCACCCTATTGTTCCTGCTATTATTATTTCTGACTCCTTCAAGTTTTACAACAAATAACTGAATCCAAATAGGGAACAGAACATGCGAGGGGAAGACAGTCTTGTTACCCTATTTGTTCCCACAGTAGCCGTGGAGTGGGCAGCTTGCCTTTGGCACACAAGAGCAGCATCTCCAACTGTGTTTCTCAGAACCTACACCCCTTGGGTAAATTTTCATCTCTCCATCCCGGTGGCCCATCTTCTCCCTCTCCCTGTTTACTAAACTGTGTTCTTAAATGATTTACATATGCTGTACAAAACTAATGATGGCTTAAAATGCTACACCACCTTGCATATTTGAATTTTGTTAAGTGTTGGAGCTCTAAGCTCCTTAAACATCAATGGTAGAATTCCAGACCCCAGCCATGAAGGAAGCAAGGCTGTGATGTAGTACTGTCCTTCTTGACCTCTCCATTGGTCACATGGGTGGGTTCAGTTGTACACTAATGATATGAGGAGTTTCCTATATGCTTATTACACTTCAACATTTTAAAAAGAAACCCAGCCGAGATATGAGAAGCTCTGCATTAATGTTGAAGTGGGGAGAAGTACTCAGATTTGAGAGATTTCAGAAGTAAAACTAATAAAACTTGATAATTGATAGAATGTGAGCAAGAGAGCCAAGTATCAGTGTTTGGGATGCCAGGTTGATAATGTTGGCATTGGGGCACCTGGGTGGCTCAGGTGATTGTCTGACTCTTGGTTTCGGCTCAGGTCATGATCTCATGGGTCCTGGGATCAAGCTCTGAGATGGACTCCATGCTCAGCGGGGAGTCTGCTTGAAGATTCTGTCCCTTTGCCCCTCCCCCCCTCTCTAAAATAAATAATTTTTTTAAAAAAAGATAATGTTGGCATTAACCAAGATGAGATTTATGGAGGAAGGATATTGTAGAAAGAATTGATTTGCGGGGAAGATAATGAACTTTATTTTTGGACATGTTGAGCTTAAGCCATTGAGCCAATACAATAGGCAGCTGAAATAAGGGTCAGTATCTTAGGAGAGAAGATGGGCCTGGAAATAGATATAGATGACTCATGTATGGGTGGTAAAGGAAGGTAGGTCAGTTGAAAGTTGGCCAGGAGGTTGTATTTGAATGTACTCTTTGAGAAGTAGGATGAGGTTTGACCCATGGAGAGCATCAATATATTATACATTTGATAGATAGACAGATGGATATATATTATTATCTAGCATCTATATCCATCTACAGAGAGACAGAAAATGTGTAGGGGAATGCTGCCACACAGAAGACCAGAGGGGGGTGATCTGTAAGACCAGGTAGAGCAGCTGCATAAAAAACCCAATGACTTTGGCAATATCTCAAGATGCTTTGGTGGGATATCATGCAATAAAAAAGTTTCTTGGGGTGCCTGGGTGGCACAGTCAATTAAGTGACCAACTCTTGGTTTCTGCTCAGGTTGTGATCTCAGGGTCATGAGATCGAGCCCTGTGTAAGGCTCCAGGCTCAACACGGAGTCAGCTTAAGTTTCTCTCTCCCTCTCCTTTTGCCCCTACCCCTGCTCTCTCTCTCCCTAAAATATATAAACACATTATTAAAAAAAAAAAAAAAAACCTTCACTCCTTCTCTACCTGGAGAATGAAAGAAATGGATTAAAGCTGCCATAGAATCAAAATTTTTAACAATTAATGCAGTATGGGCACCAACCCATCAGAATGGGCCAACCACCAACCAGTCAGGAGGAATGCCAGGACATAATCAACCTGCAAAGTCACACCATTACATACTGGCTGATTACGTACCTCTCAAGACTCTCACTGATTACCACTGAGGAGCAGTATTGGGTAGAGGTTAAGAGGTTTCAGATCCAGTTGCACTAGGTTTTATCCCTGGTTCTGCCACTTTCTAACTTTGTAATCTTGGGATGGTTACTAAACTTTTCTGTGTCTCAGTTTCCTTGTCTATATAGCATGAGGTTAATCACAGAATTGTAAAACACAGTTTTTAGAACAATGCGTGGCACATGAAAATGACTAATACATGTTATTTTGCTAATATTATTTCTGAATAACTTAGCCTTGCGCAAATCTGCCTCCCTCTACCCACGGAACTGAGTGTTGCTTCTTTAGACGTGTTGAATCCACATGGGCAGACAATGATGCATTCATGCAACCATGATCTCCTCTTGGAGAAACTCCTAAGTTCAATTAGCATCTTCAGTTCAACTAAACAAACTGGAAAAAAAATCCCAACTGCATCAGTTACTTTATTTAGATGATTTCAATGAGGGAGGAAAAAAATCTTTGAAATGAAACCAAAAACTCTCAATAGACACATTTCATGGTTGGAACTGTAAGAATTTCAAAGGCATTTGCTTTTTTGGAGCAAGGTTTGGAGGATTTGACTAAAATGCTATTTGAGAAACAGGATTTGGAAGGAAGAGACTTTATTTGTGGTACAACCGTCTCATCTCCACATCCTGAAATGGATTTTTGCCTGAGTACTTGCTTAAATTCTGTTTACAGTGGCCATTATTTTGTGGGAAAATAAAAGGGGCTCTTAAATCCAAAAAAGAAGGGGGGGAGTAGAGAAGACATGTTTGAATGAACAAAGAGGGGATCATAAAATATTTTCTGTGGCTTTCCAAAAAATCTACTCATCTATACCATTTTCTACAATTTGTAAAAACCCACAGAAATGAAAGCTCTGAGAAACAGCAGTGGCAGGCCAGCTTAGAAGAGGCAGTTTCTTTTGCATGATAGGGAAGTTGATTAAAAACTGAAATTTCCAGGCTTCCTTCCAGAAGAGGGTAGGCAGGCTGAGAGAAGAGGAGAGCCTAGTGGTCTCACCATACTTAAAGGTGGCTGGCTCAAATGTCACCCTCCCAGGCTGTCTACCCCTTATCACTCAATATTAAATGGTCCTCTGTATTGTTCTCCAACCTTTTGCTTCACTTTTCCTTAGAGCACTTCTCTCTGTTAAAATTACTAAGTAAATTGTTTACTTTCTTGCTTATCATCTTTTTCTCCACTTGAATGTAATTCCATGAGGGCAGGGACAGTTTTGCTTCTTATTACATTTCCAAACACCTAGAACAAAACAGGATGCTCAGTAATTTGTGTTGGATGCATGAGTTAGTGAATGAATAAATGCAGTTGCTATAGTGACCATTTTGGATCAACGACTGTGTAAATTCAGTGTCCTATATACATTATTGGCCAAATTGGTCACTTCGTCAACTGATAGGCATTTTGACCAAATTGAGCAGTCAAATCAATAAAAAAATGATGAACCCAGGAATCTCATTCAAAGCAGTTTTGACTTGTTCTGACAGTAGCTCTAATTTTGACAGAGAGGTTTTAAAGTGTTCTCCTGGTAACTCTGTTCAATAATTTTCTTTTCTAATGGGTTGCTTCCACAGCCATGGCTAATAGAGAAACAATATAGTAAATTGCAAAACAATTAAATTGTTGAAGCCAAATGGTTGATCTGGTTAAGTCAATCAAATCAAGGGCTTGGTAACTATGGAGCAATTGACTTGCGTGCGGTCAGTATATTGACCCTTGAGTCACCCGATTTAGAGCAAGGACAGGGCTTGTGACATGAGACCGTGCTCTGTGCATCCATATTTTAAATGAGTAAGAAGGACTTTGTAGAGCTTAATAGATGCTGAATCTTAGTGAGTGTTTGAGAAGTATATAGCTATCATTCATTTTCGGAAGAAAGGAGAGAGGCAGGGAAGAGGGTCAACTGGTTGGCAGACAGTAAAATGCGTACGCACGCACACACACACACCCCCCGCCCCCATCTAAAAAAAAATATATCAAAACAAAACAAAACTCAGTTCCCTAAAATCCAAAGCACTTAGCATGAAAATGAAACAGGGCCTCCAAAGAGCAAGAACATATACATAAGGGGGCAGGCCAGTGTCCTGAGTGTTTTTATTAGGAAGAAATATAAACTTTATCTAGCAGCTGGCTTCAGCACTGGAAAAGTTCTCTTGAAAACATTGTGCCAAACGCACTGAAGTAGATAAGCGAGACAAAATCTCTTATTATGAAGAAAATGGGAACTATTTTGTTTGCTTGATGTCAACTCTTTCTGGTTATAAATGTGGCATTTCAAAGCCACATAGGCAAAGCCCTCCCCAAAAGTCTGGAGAGGGTTTTGTGCATATAATAACAATGATTCTTATGGGTCTTTAATGACAAAAAAAAAAAAAAAATCTGTCAAGGAAAAAAAGAGATATTTTCCTCCAGGGGTTGGATTGCATAGAGTCAGAGCCAGCTCTATTGAGGTTGCTGGAAAATAATTAGTATCCAGGAATAAAAACTAAAGTTGGGGAGGTGGCGAGGGGAGAATTGATTTGTGAACTGAGTGGTTCATGCAACTCAGTGCAGTTAGGAAGGACTGCCGTGGGGGAGGGATGGGCAAGGGTATTTTATGTCCTAAACGGAACTCATTTCCATGCTTTAGAGGTATCCGATGGCTGAAATAATTAATAAATCATCATTTCCATAATATATGCCAGACTCTGTACTAAATATTTTATCTCGATCATTTTGTTCTGGGCTCCCCACAATCCCACGTGGTCCAGAGTATCATTCCTCTTTTACAGATGGGGATACTACACTCCAAGTCAAATAGCCATGAACAAGAAGAACCTAGCTGCTGGGTGTAAAACCCATGTTTCCGTAGGTAGCCAGCACCTTGAGCAAACATCACCAGAAAGCCTAAGATTCTGGCCAGCCAGCAAGAATGGCCCTTCCTAACTTTGGAAGAAACCAGCTCCCCATGGGCATTCACTGTCTGGCTCGCTGGAGAGGGCAGGGCGGGAACAGGAGAACAGAGCACTGGGCAATTGAGGCAGAACCGGAACTCAGGTAGGGTGCCATGAGACTTTGCCCTTTATAAAAGGGTTTGATTTTGCTTCCACAGCAGCTGCAGGTACATTCTCGTATTTCCAGCACGGTGATGGATTCAAACCTACCAAGAAAGGGAACAGTCAGTTCTGACTGTTAAAGATTTGTCTGGAAAGTCAAGGGGAGAGGGAAATCGAGGTGTTCGTGCTGGGATGCCACCATGCATTTTGGCTAGATCTCTCCAACGAGATTTACTGGAGGACGGTTTGGAAACCAGAATGCTAAGTACAGTGGCAGGAAAACGCATGGCTCTCCCAGATACAAAGCCAAGACTTGCAAGAAGAAAAAGAGAAGAGAGGAGGGAGAAGAGGAAGCCGAAGGGACCGAGAGGAAAGGCAAGAGAAGTCGACCTGACTGAGCAGCCTCGAGAGATGGTCCGCATCAGGAGGACCAGTTAGACAGAGGGCCACTGGGAGAGCTGTGGACTCCACTCACCGTTTCATCCGTTTACATGAAAATCAAAGGTAATCTGTTTGGCAGGAAACAAACAAACCAATCAACACTCTAGGTCTCTGGGTGCACTTGGATTTGGGCCACCCTGCCCCATCTGCGTATAAATGATTTCTGAGCCCTCTGCCTGCCTGGTCACCAGCCATGTGAATCCCTCACTTCGTAACGTGAGCAGCAGGGGAACAAATGAAAATCAAATGGGAAAAGGCAGGAGAACTCCACGCCGTGTGTCAGGAGACCGGGGAAGTTAAACATAACATGGTAATGAAGCGATTGAAAGATTGTTAAGACAGCCCGTGTACAAGATAAAATATGGTCTCAACGTGATTGCCTGATTCCCTGGCAGACAATATGCCCAGTGAACTTCCCCCTTTTGGAATAAAGCAATCTTGCCCTCAGACAAGAACAATTTCTCTGTGTATTGCAGAGGAAGTGAGAAGTGGCACTTCGGATAAGGGATTCAAAGTGCCTGTCAGACGTGTTCACACAGCCTGCCGTCCTTCCCAGGCTCCGGATGCCCGCCGAGAGAGCTCTCTCTTGGCTGTTCCAATGATGCTAATACGAACCTGCCCGGAACTGGCCAAAAGAGCGGCGATTCTTAGGGAAACAAAGAAAGAGTCTGGGTTCCATTGTAGCCCATCTGCATGGAATGCATCCCATGTTTGACTGTTTCTGTACAGAAGCCCAGCCATGCACTGCTCCAGCCTGGATGTGGCATTCTCTCTCGAAAAAATGCAGTGTCTGGGTACTTAAGTGGGGTTTGACTGATGGTGAAATTGAGTGTGAATTTCAAGCAGGCCATTTCCTTTGACTACTTCAGGGAAAAGCTGTAATGAGAAGAGGTTTTTAAAACCAAAGAGAAAGGTTTGGTCATTAAGCCTAATGAATGGCTGAATGCCACAGAAGGCATTCACAGATTTTGGCCATAATTGTATTATTATTTATACATTTCCATAATAAGAACTTATTTCCAAGGGAGCACAAACTGCTTTATAAATGCAAGTTCCTTAATCTTTGGAGTATTCCTAAACTACAGATTGGGCATTAGTTTTATTAGCTCCATTTAGCAATAGAGAAAATGAAGCCTAAGAAAGGCTAAGCTTCTAGCTTCCCATCACTGACCAAATGAAGATGTAAATTCAGGATGGACCGCAAGCCCCTGCCTTCCGATCCAGGGCTGTTTCCATTTCACTAGTACAAACAGGAGACACACAAAAATGTCTTCTTGCGGCTATAAGATGGGATTTAGACTCTAAGGGCAGAGCCAAGGATAAGGATGGAGGATGTGAATCTACAGCTCTAAGCAGCATGGCTTTTATGTTCTTGCTGCTGCACATTCTGGCCCCTGGGGTCATGAAAATAGAGAGGTGGTAGCTCGTTGGTCGTAGATGCAAAGGTTTTCTCTGCAGCTGGGAGCAAGTATCACAGTGCAAATTCCCAAAGTCCCTTCCCCTGTGTCCTTCCTGGGTTAAGGGTCCAGGCCCTGGGCTCTTAGGTAAATCATTTATCTCCTGCCTAAGGGTGGCCCAAAGCCTGGAGCAGCCCACTAGCATGAGCATCACTTGGGAGCCTATTAGAAATAGAGAATCCCAGGAGCTCCTGGCTGGCTCACTTGGTAGTGTGTGACTCTTGATCTCAGGGTTGGGAGTATGAGCCCCACATTGGGCATAGAGATTAAATTTTTAAAAAATCTCTAAAAAAAAGAAAAGAAATACAGAATCCCAAGCCCCACCTCAGCCCAATGGAATTAGTTTCTGCTTTTTGTAAGATCTCCAGGTGATCTGTATGCACAATGAAATCTGAGACTCATTTTTCATAGTGGTTCAGTGTACAGGCTGGATTTATAGCATCTGAATTAGAGTCCCTGGTTCTCCACTTAAACCACCCATCTGAGCCCAGGTGTGTTCTTTAACCTCCATTCATTCTGTGAAATTTCAGACAATAAGACTGTCTACATCAGGGGTGCCTGGGTGGCTCAGGGGTTAAGCGCCTGCCTTTGGCTCAGGTCGTGATCCCCACATCGGGCTCCCAGCTCTGCGGGGAGCCTGCTTCTCCCTCTGTCTGCTGCTCTCCCTGCTTGTGCTGTCTGTCTCTCTGTCAAATAAATAAAATCTTAAAAAAATACACTGTCTACCTCAGAGGATTATTATGAGGATTAAATGAGAGAATCCATTGTTTTAAGAACTACGAGAGACAATGCACACAACGTATTATGAACAACGCCTACCACATAGCAAATGCTCCATCCATGTTACCTTCAGGCCCCTCCCTTGTCATTCATCCTAATGTGGTTTAACATGGTTAAGTATTTGAAGCTATAACACGCTGATTTGACCTAGATCCTCCCCCATTTCTTTAGGAATATCTTCCATTTCATAACCCATATACTGTCATGAATCTTTCCTCCAACCAACTCCCTGCCAGTTCCCTAGCCCAACTCCCAAATTTTTGTTTGGGAGGGGGCAGTGTCCATGTCAGGGCTGCCTGTAGGGGAACAGGACCCTCCAAGAGCTCGGGTCAGTCTCTATCCCATGATTTAGCTACAGTCTCACCCATCCCAGCTCCCACCAGGATCCTGAACGCTGTACAGGAAAATGACTATAAATAGAGCAGTGGGACAGCCCAGCCACCCAGAGTTCTGTGGCACAGCTACCCTCAAAGCCTCGTTATTATCAGGAAGATCTGGAGGCTAAACGGGTTTGTGATGAGACAAGGACATAGTGGGATGAAACAGGCTGCCTACTGTTCTGTTGACCATTTGTTAGCACACTTTATTTATACAGTGTATAAAAACACACACACTACCAGAATGAATTCTACCAACCAGGTAAAGGCCAACCCAGATTGGTCTATTCATTCAAGATGGCCCTTTCTTTAATACTAGACAGAGGTTTATAGGAAGAGGCTCACTTTTATCCATAAACCCCAAATTACTTGACATAACAGGCTTTCATTATGTAGCTGCACTAGGCCAGTTCCTCACCCGACCCCCAGCACTACGCAGGAGAGTCCCCTCGCCCCTCTCTAGCCAGAGGGAACCACATCTCAAATTTTTAAAGTTAATTTTCCAATCAGAACATGTTATTCAGAACCCCTAAATTAGAATTTCTGAACATAATATCTGAATTTTGGTATTTTTTTCCCCCTTCCTTCCACAGACTACAGGAAAAAGAGCAGAGACCTCAGGGTTGAGGTCTGCAATCAGCTGCCGTCAAGAACAAGAGAAAAAGCCTCCATCAAGCAGTTAACCATCTGCTAACCAGAGCACCCCCTGGAAATAGGACCCTTCAGAACTGACAGGTAGTCCATGTTTTTAAGCAGGTGAGATCCAGCAGCGTGAGTGACTTCTCCCCCACATCACAAACCGCTCATTGAGGCGGTGTTGTTGCTAGTCGGTCGGCCGTTCACCACCCAGTCTCCGCACTGTCCCCTCCCCCCTCTCAGCTGTTTCCTGACTCCACAAATACACCGCTAACATCAACCTGGAGCGGGTGGAGTCCCATGCTGCTACGGAAGGTCCACTCAAGCTTGACACTTGAGACCTCCCTCATCGCTGGGCTCTTCCAGGCATGGGCACCACGGATTAGCTTCCAGGTGTGGACTCTGCCAAATGGGACTTGTCATTAGGGGTCACACACATTTAGAGCAGGGAGAGGAGGTAACAGGAAGAAACAGGCCTCCTGCTGTTCTCCTGACATTTATCCCGCGCCAGTGGGGTGCATGTTTATTTCAATGTAAAACAGCTGTGTCACATAAACAGCCCACAGTAAAAAAAAAACAAGAACCAAGCGACTCGGGGAGGAGGAAAATGATTACGATTGAAATATTTACCAGGTGAACAACATACACATACACACACACACCCCCCCCACCAAACACACCCAGAAAATGTTAGTTATGGAACATTGCATTGGCTAAGGTTCTGGTAATAAAAGATATGATTCACATAAATGACCGGGCTTCGGCTTTCTCAAGTGAAACTGGAGGGGCGAAAGTGCTGTGTTGACAGCTTTGCAGGTAGAAATATGCAAAAAGCGGCTGGTTTGGGGGTCTCGGCACATTTCTGCAAACTGAATCACGGGCTCATGACTTGTCATGGAGGTACCGACATCTCCATTCTCCACTTATGAAAAGGTCTGGGTGCCACTTAAACTTTAGCCAGGCCACCAGGAGCCAAGCAGCAAGCTTCTAACAGCATTTTCTACTTACTGTTCTGGATGCGAAGCGGGCTGGTGTGGATCACTGTTGGCTTCCATGGGCACTCTCCTCTTCGGCGAGCAGCAGCCTGGACAGGCCAGGGGGGACATAAACCAACCATTAAACCCAAGTCACTCTTACCGGTCCTACCCATCTTACCCCATCCCTCACCCCGAGCACCAGTGCTTGTGAAAACACTAACTGCTAAGACCCCTCCTATCCCCTGAGTTTATGATTCGCTGCATCTGGAAGGCAGAGGGTGGGGAGGATTGGGAATTTGCATTTCTAACAAATTCCCAAGTGATGCAGATGCTGCCGGTCCAGAGAGGAGACTTGAAGAACTTTTATATGAGGGAAACGTGGGGGCTGGAGTCATCCACTGAAAATCTGGTCATATCTTCACTATTTAAGCCTGAACTGCCTTTGGTATCCAGGGAAAAACTGTTGATGCTGAAACAGTCCCTCAGGCCTAGAGCGGACAGGAGGAGACCTGTTCCTTGAAGAGAAAGACAGAAATGTCTTGGACTTGGACTTGGTGCCTATACTGTGGCCCACCACCTTGGAACATCAAGTCGCAAGGGGCCAGACTCTCCCACTGCCTGCGGAGACCAGCAGGGAAGTCACACATCGTGACACACCGTGCAGTTCCTTCCCCATGCTTCTTACCTGAATGGCAAGATTTTATTAGGGACCCTTTCTCCTTACTCATAACCAGTGTTGCTCAAATCATTTAGAGAAAAAGATCAAGGGAGACTGTGGAATATAGTTGAATGAGGACAAAACATTCTTGTTCTTCTTGAATATTTCTCCATTCACCTCCATGGCAGATTGCCAAAACTGTAGAACATTCAGTGAAACAATTTCATATTATGGATCCACCGCACCACTGAATTTAACGTGCCACTCTAATTTATCTGAAACTTCATATTATGGATAAGAACTTCCACTTTTTTGCTCATTACCAGAAACATTAACTACTTTTTGTCATGGAAAAAAAACTGGGATACATCACAAGAATTACTGTGTACTCCACAAGCCTAGAACTTCAGTCTCTTTGAGATGGGGCAATTTGCTTGCCAGCTCGGGGACTCACTCCCACATGCTAGCTTCGAAGTGTGTGTTTCATCAAAACGATAAATGACAACGTATCATGGAGCTTTGAGTTTGAACGAACAACAGTTAAATCCTGACATGCTAAGGGTTGGCTGGCCTGGGCTGACTCGGATTCCAGGTGCCAAGCCAGGCCCTGCACGAGCTGGCCGTGGGCTCTTGCTCAGGTCACACAGTCCTTCTGGGCCCCACCTTTCTTATCTGTGCCCTGACCATTCCCTTGACCAGCTGGAAGATCACTGTTTTGCAAGGCAGCGGGTTCTATTGTTGCTCAGCTTATTCCAAAGTCAAAAGGTTCTTCTGCAATTTGTGCCCAAGTGTGATGCTTTCTCGGCTGCTCACTCGCCCTAGTTGTGCCTTCCAGAAAAAAACACAGAAAAGCCTCCTCCCTCTTCAGACAGCTTCCATGTCCCCTTTAAATCTTCTCCAGAGTTCCCATAAGAGACTACCCAAAAATGTACTATAACTCTTGACAAATAGGAGATATTCAATAAATGTAAGTTAAATAAATGAATAAGTGAATGGAGGGGTAAGTGCCTGAGTGAGCACAGATATTAGCCTTCCTGGGCTGAGTACAGTTGCTAAGTACAGTTACTACATTAACACTTGCAGTTTTAACTATTCATGATGACTCTAAAGGCCCACTCCTTATAGTAATTTGTCCTTTGGTTATGGCAAAAAAAAAAGTCTGGATTGATGCTACCAGGTTAGTATGACATTTAAGTCATTTAAATCGCTTGGTTCATTTTGATTTATGAACACTACAACAAGAACTTATGATGTACTACATGCTGGCTAACTGAACATAAATCAATAAATAATCATTAGCTCGTGAGTGAGCCTAGCTGATACTCCAATATTCAAATCTCAATTTGACTTTGATTATGTGTGCGTGGTATAGGGCAAATGATACTCTATTGTGGTATCAGAAATTCCGGGAACTTACGAGGATCTTAGGTCATATTCCTCTCAAATTATAAAGGTGAAAGATTTCCAAAAGGATTAACAAAGAATCCCGTGAATTGACGATTTCTCATTATCCGATGCCTATGACAACTGTGGAACTGAGCTCTCCTTCAACCTTCTTTTCTTAGCTGGGTCATACCATCAGATCACACAGGGATTTTCTTTTTTTTTAAAGATTTATTTATTTGAGGCTCGCCCTCTGACCCGCTGCCGAACGCCAGTGCATTCTGCGCCCCCCAACCATGCCTGCAGGTGTGTCCTGGGCCACCTACCTGAAAATGTTCGCTGCCAGCCTCCTGACCATGTGCGCCGGGGCCCAAGCGGTGCACAGGTACTACCAGCCGGACCTGACAATACCTGAAATTCCACCAAAGCCTGGAGAACTCAAAACGGAGCTTTTGGGACTGAAAAAGAGACAACATGAACCTCAAATTTCTCAACAATAGAAACCTCAAAATAATTAACTCAGCCAAGAACTCCGTGAACAATATTATAAGTATTAAATATATATCTTTAAAGTTTATTGAGTCAAACTGGTTGTCTTTAAATCTAATGCAATGCTAACTGCAAGAGGTGCCCAGGTGTTAACTGATGCATTGAGATTTAATTATGGATTGACCACTGTTTCTTGAAAACTGCCAAAGTTTATATCATTAGCTTTTTGAATGTATTTGAATAGATACTTAGTCTTGGATATCATGTGAGAAAGAATATTTACAGTGTTTCCTGCCCTTAAATTCTGGTTTATTTCTTGAATAAGCTTGACTATCATGACAAATGGGAATTATAAATTAACTATAATAAAAGTGTCATTGACAAAAAAAATTATTTGAGAGAGAGAGAGAGATTGAGCATGAGCAGGAAGGGCAGAGGGAGAGGGAGAGAATCTCAAGCGTGGACCCCAACACGGGGCTCGATCCCACAACCTTGAGATCACAACTTAGCTGAAATCAAGAGTCGGGGGCTTAACTGACTGATCAACCCAGGCGCCCCAGGGATTTTTCATATGAACTGTTGTTGGCATGCAATCCCTTTTGCTGGTATATGCCTACTACATTTCAAAAAAGGAGACTCATCTGGGGCTCCTGGCTGGCTCAGTCAGGGGAGCATGTGACTCTTGATCTCGGGGTTATGAGTTCGAGCCCCGTGTTGGATGTAGAGGTTACCTTAAAAATAAAATCTTAAAAAAAAAAAAAAAAGAGAGAGAGACTCACCTGTCTAAAAGAAAGATGGGCTGACTATTCCATTGGCCTCAGAGGAAGATGGCACCTAGGTGAATGTTGCTTCTCAATTATGCGTGTCGGGAAACTTCACCATTTCAGAGCAGTCATGGCCATTCAGGCTCTCGGGCCTGATTTAGAAAAATCTAACTCCTGAAAGATTGATATATAACCTAAAATGCCATTTTAAAATTTCCAGTGAGGTCTACAGTGTTACAGTGACAACAATATTGTGTCTAATATGAAAGCGATCTCTTGTAAAAACCCAGGGAAGCCTAATGAAAAGTTTGCTCAATTGAGCACAGATTCTAAACCAAGGGAACTGAATGTTCTGGACGCATATAAAATATTCCTCCCTAGTACTTAAGTATGCATGTCAACTAAATACTGCCTTTCTCCCATGGTCTGGGTAAACATGACAAATCCTTGTTCTCCAATTTCTCTTTATCTAGCCTTTATATAGCAGACTACTCATCTCCTATAAATCTATTCTTTCTCTAAACAGAAGAAAACACAATGGCTTAGGTTATAATTTTCTGAAGTTAGATTCCAAGCTTGAAGATATTCTCCCAGCTATGATGATAGTAGTAAAAGGCTCTCCAGTCCTACATCAGCTATGCATTTGGAAACTCTCAAACGGATGACCGTTCACTTATTTTAGTTTTCCAATTATTTAATAATTTGAATAGAAAATGCATGCACATGGTAAGATATTTCTTTTCAAAAGATATTTTTAAAAGCATATAGTGAAAAGTTCTCTCCCCTTCCTGATCTCCATCGCCACTGGTATGAGTCTCTTGTGTAGCCATTCAAAGAAAATCCATACATTCTCTTCTTTCATATTACCTGAAGGGTAGGATGCCATATGTACTGTGTTGTTCCTTCTTATAGAATTACATTATTCCTTTTAACAGCTGCAAAGAATTCTGTCACATGGATGTATCGTGTTCAAATAGTCCCAGTAACAACATACATTTAGATTCCAGTCTTTGGCATCACGAACAATGCTGCAAGAAATAGGACTTTTATTAAATGTATTAAAAATTTTAAATATAAATTTATTTATTAAATAAGTAATGTTTAACATTTCACACCTGTGCAAGTACATCTCTGCATATATTTCTAGATCTGAAATTACATTTTTACTATAATTAATATTGCCTTATATGTTCCCATAGCATTGATACAATTTATATTCCTACCAGCAGTTTATGAGGGTGCCTATTCCCATATACTCACTATGAAGTGGAGCGAGCAAGTTCATTAGTCATCAGTTGCTGTGTAACAAATTACCATAACACCTAATAGCTTAAAACCACATGCATTGTTTCACAGTTTCTGTGAGACAGAAATTTAAGAGGAGCACAACCTAGTGGTTCTGCCTCACTGCTTCTCACGATATTGTTGGCCAATGCTACAGTCATCCCAAGGCATAATGGGGCAGGGCGATCCAATTCCAGAGTATCTCACTCAATGACTGTGGACAGAAAGCCTCGGTTCCTTGCTGACTGTTGGTTGGCAGGACACTCAGTTTCTGCCATCTCCACTTCTCCCCAGGGTTCCTTGAGTGTCCTCATGACATACCAGTTGGCTTTCCCCAGAGCAAGAGATCCAAGAAAGAGAGCAAGTAGGAAACTGCTGTGTCTTTCATGACCTAGTCTCAGAAGTCACAAACCATCATGTCTAGTATGTTTTGCTCATTACAAGTGAGTGACTAAGTCCAGCTGACACTGGGCTTTTCTTGGAGGGAGGAAAATTAAGTTCCCTCTCTTGAAGAGGAGGAGTATCAAAGAATTTGTGGTTATATTTTAAAACCAACAGAGTGAGTTATCTTTTTTTTTTTTTTGCCAATCTGATAGGTGGAAATGGTATCTACTGTGCTGTTAATGTGTATTTACTTATTATGAGTGAGACAGTATTTTTAACAGCTTCGCTGAAGTCTGATTGATATACAAAGGACTGCACATATTTAATGTGTACAATTTGAGGAGTTTGGACAGATGCAGATACTCACCAACCTGTCACCATAGCATGTAATAGACACATCCAACATCTTCCAAAACAAAATTGACAAATCTTAGCTAGAATTAAGAAAAAAAGGGAAATGGCTCAAATTAGTAAAATCAGAAATGAAAGTGAAGACATTACAACTGATACCAGAGAAATAAAACGGATCCTCAGAGACCACTATGAACAGTTACATGCCAACAAATTGGACAACCTGGAGGAAATGGATATATTCCTGGATACACACAACCTATTCAAACTGAATCATGAAGAAATAGAAAATCTCAACACACTAATAATGAGTAAGGAGATTGATCAGTAATTAAAAACCTCCCAGCAAAGAGAAGCCCCGGACCAGACAGTCTCACTACTAAATTCTGACTTGTTGTGTAAGAATCATTCAAAAATTCTTTCTGCAAACTTTCTGTCCTGCCCTTTGTTGAATTTTCACTGGGGTTTTGGTGTTTGGTGTTTGTCTATGTAATTATTTTTTCTGTTTGTTGATTTCCTTTGTGCTGGGAATTTTTTTTTACGGCATGCCCACATCTTTTATGGAATTAAATTGTTTAAATGTTTCTCATCTGGAATGTCTTAGAGCTCCCCTCTGAGATTGTTATTTTTTAAACCCACCATGCTTTTTTCTGTATGTTTATAGCTTATTCCTTTTACATTCAAATTTTTGATTCATCTAAAATGTCTTTCGATATAAGGTGTCAGGGAGGATACCAAATCTTACTTATTATTATTTTTTTTCAGAGGCTGACTACCTATTTTCACCAGTATCATTTATTGAATATGTGTTAACTTTCTCTTTATATCACTTAGTGTCCTGCCAGGAAATCTGAAAGTACTCTAGAGATTTCAAACAGAGGAAAACTTAAAGCAGTGAATTAGTGACAAAGACATTGGATGGGCTAAAGGAGCAAGGGGGAAAAGGGATATTTCTCTGTGGCCAGAAGCCTCCAGGGCTCTGAGCTGGAAACCACCAGTTGATGCTCACTGTTGAAATGCTAGCCACACAGCTGTTTCTGTTTTTGTAATCTCAATGAAAACCCTGAGCAGGAACCCAGAAACTTCAACTCTAATGATGCTGCTGAAACCACTACCACTCTCTCTAACACTGGTGAAGCCCAAATGGCCCCCGTTGATGGGATTAACTGCAACCAGAAAAGGCACTAGAAGCATAAACATGGTCCCTTCCTTCACTTGCCTCTTAATCCCAACCAGTGTCACCCATTCGCAGAACTGAACCAAAGGAAGATGATGAGTCCGGAAATGTTAGGCAGTGGCTTCCAGCCAGCACCTTTGTAACACATGAGGGCAGGGAAGGTTAAGAATGGAGCAGAGGGCTAACAACGAGCCCAACCACTGATTTGAAAAGCCACGTTTATCACACAATAAATGTCTCCACACGTGAGGGTCTATTTCTAAGACTTTCTATTTTTTTTCATTAGTCTAGTTAAGGTTCAGTGTCACACTGTTTTGAAGATTATGTTTCCATATCTGGTAGAGACAGTCTCCTCTCATTATTTTTTCCTTTTTAGAATTTTTTTTTTTAAGATTTTATTTATTTGACAGAGAGACACAGCAAGAGAGGGAACACAAGCAGGGGGAGCGGGAGAGGGAAAAGCAGGCTTCCCGCGGAGCAGGGAGCCCGATGTGGGGCTCAATCCCAGAACCTTGGGACCATGACCTAAGCCGAAGGCAGACACTTAACGACTGAGCCACCCAGGCACCACCTCCTTTCTAAGAATCCTAGCTTTCCTGGATTGTTTGTTTTTCTGTATAAATTTTAGAATTAGCCTGCCTGGTTCCAAAAAACTCCAGTTTGTATTTTATTGAAAATAAATTAAAATTTTAGCATACCTTAGGGAGAATCAATATCTTTATGGTGATAAAATCCCCTGTCTATTCATTCAATACAAGATTCATTTGCTCCAGTGTCCTATTGTGATCTTCACTAGTATTGAAAGTTTTCTTTCTATACATCTTGCACATTTCTTGTTAAGTTTATTCATAAGTATTTTGTGTATTTTGTATTTGCTGTTGGGGGGTCTCTTGTTCCGATCAATCATTGTTTGCACATGTGAAAGCTCTTGGTTTCCATATGTGATTGTTGTTCAGTTATCTTTGTTCAGAATTCCCTGATAATACCAGCATTTCAATGTACTCTCCCTTGGATTTTTGAGGCAAATAGTTATGCTATCTGCTAATAACTATAATAACTGTAATTTCATGTCCTCTATTTCAACTTTTAAACCACTCATTTCTTTCTCTTCTCTAATTGTGCTGAAGAATACTACCAGACCATGAAAAATCGTACAAGTGATAGTGTGTCCTTTCCTTGTTCCCGATTTCAATAGGAATGCTTCCACTCTGTTGTGCATAATGCTGGGTTTTGCATAACTGAATATCAGTTGATCCTCATTTTGTCAAAACCCTTTCTTTAAAATGGACAATGGGTGTTCAATTTTCTCAAAAACCTTTAAACACGCATAAAAATAAATAATCATATGATTTTTCTATTTATATCAATTAAAGTGAAATACATTAATAAATATGCAAATATTGAAACAGCCTTGTATTTATGTAATAAATTCCTTTGGTCACTTAGTATCAGTCTTTTAGCATGCTATCTGTTTGCATATACTTTGGGCTTGTTGCCCTGATTGTCATGAGTAAGGTCGGTCTGTAGTTTTGTGTGTATGTGTGGATACACGTATGCTCTTTGCCCTGGTCCATTTTAAGTTGATTTTTACTAGCTTCACTCTCAGATAGTGACCTCGCTGCCAATTTCCTCAGGGGTTCCTTACACCAGTCTCCTGTATGCCCATTACAATGAAACTAATCTCTTACACATAAATATTGGACTTGATGTTTATTCCTGATAATTTCATCTTAAGACTTCATTTTATTGCAGCAACCCACCAACATCTTTTGATTACCGATTTTCCTCCTTATGTTCTATTCTGTGACTTAAAGACACATTTGGAAAAAAATGAAATAAAATAAAGACACATTTGGCAGATGAGTCAAAAGTCAGTTAACAGACTAGCCTGTCACCTCTCACTTACCTTGTGAGGAAATACAGAAGGAAATCAGAATCAGGTAATGCCTCCCCATCCCATAAAGGAAGGAAACGTAGGAAATGCTTCCTAGCGCCATGTCAGGTGACCACCTGACCCATCAAGGCCGAATGCTGCCAGGAAGGAGGGGGCTGTGGAGACAGGGAGTTCTAAGGTCATTGCTTTGGTTTCTAGAGGTGTTTTTTATTGTTTTTGGTTTTTTTTTTTTCATTAAGTCGGATGGCAGAAAGCATGCTGTATACTGAGACTGAGGGCAATAAGTGCGAGGTCATTTATGATTGCTCACTCCAGTCCTGACTTATAGCTTCAAACATTCATACCTTTTAGGGTCAGAAATCAGGAGCTAGCCTGTCAGAAGCCATTTGCCATATTTGCTCAAGATTCCTACCCTATATGATGGCAGAAGAAAACATGATTCCAAGGGATGTTTCATTGACTGAAAAACAATGGAGAGTTCATTTTGGAAGCTATCACAGGATACAATAAGTGTGACTTTTTATTTCTGATAGACTTATTCTTTTAGGCTCTGCCTACAATGCCAAAGCTGTTAAAAATAATAATAATGACCAACCAGTTATTTTGTCAATCTAAAACAAGATCTGAACACACATTTAGAATTATTTCTTCTTGGTGAATTGATACTTCTGTCATTATATAATGGCCCTTGACTGCTGGTAATAATCCTTGTTCTCAAGCCTGCCTTACCTGATATTAGTAAAGCCCCTAACAGTTCTTCTTGTTATTGTTTACATGATACATCTTTTTTTATCTCTTTAATTTTAATTTATCTATGCCTTTAGATAAGTTTTATATTAAGGTATAAAACTTGGGATAAGACTTTTTTTTTGCCTGTGAATATCTAAGATCCAATGTCATTGTTGGAAAGGCTATATTTCTTTCATTAAATTACTACTGAAACTTTGTCAAAGTCAGTTGGACATATTTATGTGAGTCTGTTTATGAGTTCTCCATTCTGTGGGTCTATCCTTCCACCAATACCACACAATCTCAGTTACCACAGGTATATAAATCTTGAAATCATGTAGACCAATTCCTCCCACTTTATTCTTTTCCAAAATTGTTTTACCTATTCTAATTTCTTTTCCTTTCCATATTAATTTTAGAATAATTTTGTCTATATCTACCAAAAATGTTTTTCTGGACTTTAGATAGACATTGTGTGAAATCTGTGTATCAGTTTGAGAACTGACGTCTTTATTATGTTGATTCTTCCAATCCACAAACATGGTACAGCCCTCCATTTATTTAGAGTCCTAACATATGTATACAATTAGTTTTAGTAAAAACTGCCCATTGTCCATAATGATTGTAGCAATTTACACTCCTGCCAGCAATGTATGAGAATTCTAATTCCTCCACATCCTCATCAACACTTTTTCATTTTGGCTATTCCAATGGGTGTGTAGTGATGTCACATTGTGGTTTTGCATTTCCCTAATGACTCGTTACACATTATTTTTAATGTATACTGTTACATTTTTATGTTTTTTCCAGTTTTGTTGGTATATAACTGACATATAGCATTGTGTAATTTTAAGGTATACAATTGTAATGATTTGATATATGTAGACATTATGAAATGATCACCACAATAAGTTAACATCCATCGCCTCATGTGTTCACAATTTTTTTCTTGTGATCAGAACTTTTAAGATCTATTCTCTTAGCAACTTTCAATTACACAATACCGTATGATTAACGATAGTCATCTCATTGTAAAGTACATCCCCAGAACTTATTTATCTTATAAGAAGTTTGCACCTTTTGGCCACCTTCCCATTTCCTCAGCCCCCAGCTCCCTCTTTTTGTCCATCACCCCTGGCAACCACACATCTGATCTCTGTTTCTAGGAGTTTGGTTTTTTTAGATGTGACATATAAATAAGATCATACAGTATCTTTCTCTGGCTTATTTCACTTAGGTCATGCCCTCAAGGTCCACCCAAGTTGTTGCAAATGGCAGGATTTCCTTCTTTCTATGGTTGACTAGTATTCCGTGTGTGTGTGTGTGTGTGTGTGTGTGTGTGTGTGTCTCACATTTTCTTTATTCATTCATCCATTAATGGACACTTAGGTTGTTTCAATGTCTCGACTATTGTGAATAATGCTGCAAGGATTATGGGAGTACAGATTATGGGAGTACAGTACCTTCAACTTTTTGAGGAATCTCCACACTGTTTTCCATAGTGACTACACCCATTTACAATCCCACCAACAGTGCATAAGAGTTCGTTTCACCATATCCTTGCCAACACTTACTATTTCCCATCTTTTTGATGATAACCATTCCAACAGGTGTGGGTGATATATTGTTGTGATTTTGATTTGCATTATCCCTAATGATTAGTGATGTTTCCCCAGAAACTTTTGTTGTTCTTAGGGGTAGAACAGAAAAAAATATGTCTTCTCCATCTACCTAGAAGGGGAAGTCCTTGTTTTGGTCTTTTTAGTTTGGGTTTGGTTTGGGCTTTAATTGTGCAGATCATGCACAATTACCTGCATGTTTTTGCCACCTGGCAGAGGAAGCCTTAATTAGGCTTTCTGGTGATAATATATAAGGTGGCAATAGCCTGTTTAGCAAACACTGAAATCAATAGAAGATGAGTCTTTTCCATGTTTTTATTCTGTTTATTCTGTTTATTCTGTTTTATTATTATATCAAAGAATGAATTGCACTCACATATTCCTCGATTGCTTATTAAATGCTTATTATATATAAGCCACTGTGCTTGGTTCTGGGTGTATAATTAATGAACAAGGTATTGTTCCTGCTCTCAAGAAATTATGGTCTGGTAGAAGAAACAGAAAAGTAAAGTGATATTTTAATACGTTGTACTAACTACTATAAAAAGGATAAGCCCAGAGGAGGGCTAAGGAACCACAAGAGACTTTATAGATTAAAAATAGCAACAACAAGAAACCAACTTTAACTTAAAAATAAAGAAATTTAGTGAAAGGGTATTGAATACAAGCAGAGTCAATGGAGCAGTTAGAGAAAGAGGTTTATGGAGACAAATCAAGGCAGTTTTGAAGAGTTTGGAAATTGGAACCCAGGTAGCGTCTCTGAGCCAGAACAGTCCCATCAGAGCCCTGCCAGGGGCATGGAGGAATTCCGATTTCTTTCATCTGGCACTATTTATACAAGACTCAACGTCCCGGAAGAAAGCAGCTGATTGACCAGCTTAGGTCCCAGCTCATCTACCTGATTATACTGGGGCCATGAGATGAAGAGCTAACTCCCTTTAGGTTCTGTGATAGGAGAAGACATTTCGTTTTACCATCTAACTAAGGATACACAAAGGAAAAAAGGGCTAATTGTCCAGAGAACAGTGAGGTTGCTAAAGAAAGGCTAAATGCAGCCCAAAATGGGAAAAGTCCATGGCAAGAGGTAAGATGAAGCTGATTCTGGGGAAGACTTAGCTAGTCCTAGAGTGGGAAAAGAGTATGTTTAAGGCAGAACGATGGACATGTGCAAAATCTGGAACAAGAGGCAGCATGATAAATTTAGACAACTAAAGTAGGTCCAAATGCACAGAGTTGGCAAGATGGCGGGCAGGTATACAGAGGCCAAGAATGGGAGGAGATGATGTTAGACAGGAAAACAGGAGCAAGGTGATACCGTGTCTTCAAGATGAGTGAAAAGCTCAGAATTCATTCCTAAGGATGAGGGACATGTTAAAATGTTTTATGTAGAGTTATGACATTTTCATTTTTGAGAGATGGCTTTGGCCATTGTGATAATCAGGGAGAGATGGAAGGAGCCTGAGCCAGGATGATACTGAGTGGATTGAGAGATGCGATTAATTAGACTTAAGGAAGGAGGGGGTGAGGGAGAAGGAGGAGACAGGATGATTCTCAGGTTTTTGGCTTAAGTTTCTGCATAGAAAATAATGCCATACACAGAGAAAGGGAATTAAGGTGGGGGAAATGAGTTTGGTGTTGGACATAATGAGTTTAAAATAGATTGTTGAATATATGGTTTTGAAAGTAAAAAATGAGATTTAGGCAAAAGATTTAGGTTAGGGCGCCTGGGTGGCTCAGTTGGTTAAGCGACTGCCTTCGGCTCAGGTCATGACCCTGGAGTCCTGGGATCGAGTCCCACATCAGGCTCCCAGCTCAGTGGGGAGCCTGCTTCTCCCTCTGACTCTCTCCCCTCTCATGCTGTTTCTCCCTCGCTCGATCTCTAATACATAAATAAAATCTTTAAAAAAAAAAAAGATTTAGGTTAGGTATCCATCATTATAGAAGCCAGAGTGATAAGCCACCCCTGGAACAGTGTTCAGAGTGAGAAATGATGAGACCTTAGGGCGGAACCCTCACAGCATCAACAGTTAAGGACTGAGCTGAAGAAAAGCAGTAGCCAAAGAGAATCACGAGGAAGACCAGAGAGGTAAAGGGGCAAATGGAGGAGCGGTGTCAGGGAAGCGGGACGTAGGGGACCAGTTCAGCACGAGGAAATGGCCGATGGTGTCAGATGGTGAATAAAGTAAGGGGGGAGAAGTGTCCGCTGGATTTGTCAACAAGGTGGTGGCTGGTGTGTAGGAAGAGTTTCAGCTGAGTGGTGGGAGCAGTGGCCAGACTGCAGGGGACCAAGGAGCAAGGAAGGGTAAGGACATGGAGACAGTGCAGCTCACAGGCACTCGATCCTACTGCACGTGAAAATCACCTGCAGAGCTTTGGAGACTCACTGATGCCTGGGCTCACCTCTCCAAATGGAGATTTGATTAGACCAGAGTGAATTTACATGATGCATTAGTTTTCTCGTGTTGCTCTAACGACCATATACTTAATGACCTGAAAGGACACAAATTTATCTCATAATTCTGTAGGTCAGAAGTCTGACATGGGTCTCATCGGGCTAAAAATTAAGCTGTCGGCTGAGCTCTGTTCCTGTCTACAGACTTCAAAGAAAATCTGTTTTCTTACCTTTTCCAGCTCTTGGAGGCAACCCCTATGTTCCTCTTCAAAACCAGCAACACTGCATCTCTGTTCTTTCTTTCCATAGTTACAAACCCCTCTTATTCTCTTCCTCTGCCTCCTTTTCCACTTTGAAAGACCCTCAGGATTCCATGTATGGCCCACCTGGATAACCCAGGACAGTCTCCACACCTCAAGATCCTTACTTTAATCCCAGGGAAGGTAACAGCACCTGGGGATTAGAACGTGACCTTCTCTGGGAGGCTGTGATTCAAATTGCCACACATAACGTAAAATTGTCAACACCCCAGGTGATTTTCCTGAGCAGCCAGGATTAAGCAACACCAGAAGGAGAAGAGGATGACAATGGAGTTAATAGTTTTTTGGTTTTGTCTTATTTTTTCTTTAATGGGGTGTGCCATGGTTGAAATAAAGAAGACGATTCATTCCAATTCCTAGCTCCTGTTGTCCAGTGAAGTCTCAATAGCAAAATTGTTAGAGAAGAACCATTTTTACTTGACACCTTTTAAAGATGCCCAGAGCTCTTTTCCCCTTCTTCACTTACTCAAAACATGACATGTTCTATGAAGCTTCCAAACCCATAGTTATAATTAAAAAGATGAGCAAAAGATATGCAGTCGCATGCTCGAGGTGAGCCTGAAGATAGCTAAACCTAGATTTATAGAAAATGAGCTTTTCAGAGACAAAAACTGAAGAGGCTAATCTGAAATGAAGCACCATTTCTCCCCCTACAGCAGCCTGGGGTGACTTGAGACTGGTCTTTTGTCAGCACTGGGGACTCAGAAATGAAAGAGCGCACATATTCAAATGCCAAGTTTGCCATATTGCACAGGGAAGGCGAGCATGTGTTTTGGTTGGAAGGGGAAAGAGTGTTCAATTAATCCCGAAATGTTTGCAAAAACAAATGATGGGCAAAAAGAAAACTAAACTTGAAAGGAGTGTGATTTCTTTATGAAAGACCCATCTCCACCAGCCTGGCAGCCACAAAATAAACACGTCAGCCAGCCAGGCCGGAGCAGATAATTAGGAATGAACAGCGGCCTGTGGGCCGATTTCGTGGAAACCAAGGCAGCGTGGCAGATGGGCAGGCCCCGGTGGGCCACCACGCCGGGTGTGGGGGAGGCTGGGCTAGGCCTCCCCGAAGTCTTCCTGGGGCCCAGGGACCAGCCACTTCCCCCTTTCCCTGGGGCCATCATGGGAAGGCACACATTCAGACTGCACATCTGTCCCCGCCTCAGCTCCCGGCCAGCCACAGAGAAACCCAGGACCAGAGTTAATTCAGCCCCGGAGGGACCCCACAGGCCTGTCAAAGCGAGGGGATTCCTGCCTGCTCTTCAGATGCTTTTCCCATTCTGGGCACTCCCACGACTGAAAAGGATTTGAGGGCTGCCTTGCCGGGACCCCTTAACTATAGGGGAGAAAGAGCCACCAAAAAATATATGTATTCTGCTTAAGCGATTGCCTCATCGTGACATTTTTTTAGAAAATGAGGATTTACGTAATTCAGTTAAGGCCAATGCTGATCTACACAGAGCACAGGCTGGGGTTTCCAAGGGCACCTCCACTCCCCGTGGCGGCGTCTAGGTCACGGACTAGCCGCGCCTTTGCGGCCGGACTTGCGCCTGCCTGACAGAAAAGCACCAGCCTGACGGCAGGGACGCATCCAGTCCCCCGAGGCGGGCCACTTAATGCCTGCTCTGCCCCGACCCCATAGAAGATTGGATTTGCGTGGCTATCAGAGACCCTATCAACCGCCAATCTGGGGTGAGCATGTTGGAACTGACGCAGCCAAATAGAAGGAGGGCCCAATATTCCGAAGCATCTGCACTCCGGCCCAGACTCCTGACCCCCTCCCCTTCTCCTTTCCTGAGGGGTACAGGTGGGCCAGGACTTGACGCACAGACAGCCGTGCATCTGAATCGGGCTGTTCTCTCTCCACCAGCTTTCCCCTCACCCCTCAGCACTCACTGGGCTCCCAGCCTCCATGGCCACCGCGGCTCACCACTCGGCCGCGCGCCTTCCTCCTCTGCTCCTCCTGAGCCAGAGCGCCGTCACAGAAGACAGGGTGTCCTGCATGACCCGTTTTGGCGAGAGAATCCCCTGCCGGCTCCCCACTTCTGTGGGCAGACCGCATCTCCCTGCCCAGAGTGGCCTCTGCTCTCGGCACCCCAACTGGGGGCTCTCTGCAAAGGCGGGGCTGCTCCAGGAGAGGGGCTGTCTGCAAGTCTCTGCACCCCTCTGACCCAGACGGTCTAGTTTGTTACTGGATTATATTGCTTCCAGACTTTCCTCTATGCATTTTCACATACCTAAAGAGAGGTTTGTGTCCAGGTCAGCTGTCTGTCTGTCCTTCCCCTGGTCTGCTCCTCTATCTATGGGCACCTTGTCTCAGCTCTGCCAGTGGAAGGCACTGGTGGGAGATCGGAGGGCAGGAGCCAGGAAGAAGCCCCCCTCCACTAACTACGGCATCTCCTCCATAGCTTGTGATGCCCATGTCGGGCCCACCAGCTCCCGGAGTGTCTCTGATTCTGAAGGCCTGTCAGTATGGTCTTCTCTCCTGGTCTCTCTCTAGCAGAGAGATGGTAGCAGCTTTCCACTGTTACTAGTCACTGGGCGAGCTCAACATCTTTTATTTCTTCCTTTGTTCCTCCACCTCACGAAGCCAATTCCCGGTATTAGATTGACTTATAAAATCATCCGAGCCATTTCTAAGTGTGCAGTTCAGTGGTGTCCAGTCTGTTCATCTTACTGTCGATTCGGTCTATTTTAAACAACTAGAGACGTTTCTATTTTCCCGATTGATGTAGCTTGTGGAGTGGTTTTAAGAAACCGATTCTCATGACAGAATTTTGGTTTGGGTTGCTTACCTGTTAGAACATGAATATAGTGATGAGCTCCTTGCAAATGGAAGGAATATGTGGCATGCAGCGGCAACACCTTCCTTAAATTATCACCTGCAGTTTGCCGGGGATAATATGCCAGTTAAGACAAGGCTTTGGGATCTCAGGAAACAAACTGAGGGTTGCTGGAGTGGTGGGGGGTGGGAGGGATGGGGGTGGCTGGGTGATGGACATTGGGGAGGGGATGTGCTATGGTGAGCGCTGTGAATTGTGTTAAGACTGATGAATCACAGACCTTCACCCCTGAAACAAATAATACAGTACATGTTAATTTAAATAAATAAAATAAATAAATAAATAAAGGAAACTTTATTAAAAAAAAAAAAAGACAAGGCTTTGGGAAATCAAGTAACTCCCACCCTCAATTGCTGTAAGCGGTCAGCGGGCCTACTGCTTCCAGAGGTGCAGAGAGCTTACGAAAGGAAACTATGAGCTCAGGCACAGGTACAGAACCATCGAGATACTTCAGTGTATTTAAAAGAATCTCTTATTTCTAGTAGCCACGGGGTAGACATGGGTGAACATTTGGCTCCAACCCTAATTGCACGTGTTGCAGAATCACATTGTAAGCTGAACACTAAACCTAGCCATGTCTCATATGTTAATGTCAGGGCATTATTTGAAAATGACTGGGATCCTGACGCTTGAGAGGGGACATTTGGATGAGATGACACACTTAGAACCTTGAACCAGAAAACCCCCTGAACCTTCCTGTCCTATGGAGGCAGTCCATCGTCCCTTGTCTGTGGAAACAAGCTTTCCCCTACTCAAAGTCTCTGTAATGTAATGATCTTGCCCCAGGAAGCTTCTTGCAATGGGATACTCATCTCCTCAAGAACCACTCCTACTAGTTCTTTCTGCCTCTGGATTCATAAATGGGATCGGATCCCATAGAACTCTAGGAGCACATTCACAAGGTGCGTTCGGAGAAAAGGCATCTTATACACCACAGGAAAAGTAAGCTCTTGCTCATTCTTATGAGTGGACACCTGGAGAACAAGTGTGCAATCAGATTCTAAGGGTGACAGCCAAAGAACAAAAAATCGCATTAGATGAAGCTGAATTTGTCAATAAGGACACACTTAACTCAAGATTCCAGACTTCCTGTTCTTAATCATGCAGCTGAAAACAGTTCCAACAGTTTCTTTGATCAGTTGACTGAAACTTGGATGCAGCTGCCTACATTCAGTTACATCGGGATGCCCCAACTTCCTTGGTACAATGAGCTTTGCGTATTTGTCAGAGTCAATGTCCATGGATTTAAGGAATGCCTCATTTATCAACATGGTATTTCATACATTCTGAGCAAGTAATACATTTTATAGCAAAGGAAATGGTTTCCTTGGATGGTTTCACACCCATGGAATTAATTCCCTGACCTTGACATACACCTCAATTGCCCAGAATTAGCCGGCCAGACAGAATGGCTGGGTACAGACCCAGTTACAGTGCCAGATGGGAAACAACACCCAGTGAACTGGGTACTATCCTGTAGGACACCATCTATGCTTTGAACTACAATAAATGGCTGGTGCTCTTTCTCCTGAAACCAGATCACATGGGCTAGAGAACCGAGGGGTGAGGACTGGTCCCATTCACTATTATATCCATTTCCAGAGGTTTGCTTCCCGTCCCCGCAATCTTGGAGTTTTTCCCAAGGCTTCCACAGGGAAGAGGAAGGGGAGACTGCCATTTAGCTATTTGGATTTCTGCGTGCCAGTGGATCAACAGACAGAAGATGGGGTGGATTTCAATTACCAAGGGGAGATCGGGTTGCTACTACACAGTGGAGGCAAAGAAGCATCACTGGAGCCCAAAGGATAATCTCACACAATTCTTAGTGCTTCCAAATAAAAATCAATAGAAGAATACAGCAATCCAATAAAGGCATGGCCACTAAAGACTCAGAACCTCTAGGAACTGTGATTTTAGTCACCCCAGGGGGTCAAGAACCCCGATCGGGTGGAGCACTGACTAAAGGCAAGGCAACAGGGGATGGGTGGTGGAAGAATGATAAATATTAATTGTGATAAATATCAACTGTGGTCCCATGACCAGTTATAGAAATGATGACTCTAGCATTTACGAATATTTTGTTATGTTTATATTATTCAGCTCTTTCTTCTTTCTTTCATTTTCTCCTGTTGTTTTAGGATAAGTGTTCATGGTATTTAACTTTACAACTAAGTTAATAAGCCATCAGACTGTGAGAAGCCACATCCATACCTTTGGGAAAGATCATATCAACTGGAAAGTATGTGCTTGAAATAGATGATGACAAGTGATAGGACTTTGGGTCTCCCCTTGATAAGAGGGTGAGAACTTTGGTTTATATGACACATACCTCATGTCAGACAGAAGAGAATGGATGCCAGGTTGCAAAAGAAATACAATGTATAGGTCAAGCCCATCTGCTTCACATCCACTCTCTGTTCCTCTTTTGTTCTATTCTGTACTTCAGGAACTATAACATTTCATAGGCTCTCTTTCCTCCTGGCTCCCAAGCAGAAATGGCCAATAGGTGGTGATAGGAGAAGACTGGAGTGTGGGAGGAGAGAAGCCAAGGCATTTCTCCCCCTCACTCTGCTTCCAGTGGCATCTCTCGTAGTGGTTGCAATTCCTCCATGGCTTCAGACCTCCACGGAAGTGACCTAGCCCCTGGGCTCTGGTAATACTCTCTTCACTTTGTCTCTCCAATGTAGAGGGGCTTTTCACCTTTGTAAGAAATTCCCTCTCTTTTAAATATTTATAGGGCTTTATATCCTGCTGGTTGGACCATAACAGATAGAGTTTGTTTTAGTATATTATGTTATATAAGTAGGCTATGCATTGTTCAACCCCTTGTTCTTTAACCCTACAGTGTATCAGGGACAACCTCCTATTTTAGACAAATAGATCTAACATACTTTTTAAAAATAATTCATATACCATAAAATGCATCCTTTTAAAGTATATGATTCGGTGGCTTTTACTATATTGCCCACAAAGTTTCGAAACCACCAGCACTACCTAATTCCAGGATATTTTCATTACTGCCCTAAGAAATCCTGGATTCATCAGTAGTCACTCCCCATTCCTTCCCTCTGCCCGATCCCTGGAAATGAACATTCTACTTTCTGTCTCTGTGGATTTGCCTATTCTGGACATTTCATATAAATGGAATCATACAATATGTGGCCTTTTGTGTCGGGCTTTTTACACTTAGCATGTTTTCAAAGTTCATATGTGTTGTAGCATGAATCAATGCTTCCGTTCCTTTTTATGGCTGAGTTATATTCTATTGTATGCATGGGTATACCACCTTTTGCTTATCCATTCATCAGCTGATGGACCTTTGGGCTATTTTCACTTTTCATCTATTAAGAATAATGCTACTCGGATATTTATGCTCAAGAGTCTATGTGAACATACATTTCAGGGCTCTGGGTTATATCCTGCTGGATCATACCGTAACTCTTTGTTCACCTTTCTGAGAAACTACCAAGTGTTTTCCAAAGCAGCCATACCATTTTACATTTCTAATTCATTCTTTTTAATAGCTACATAACATCCCACAATATAAAAATATTAATGTTCTGTGATGAATCTAACACTTCCTCTCTTAAATACATTTAAATTTTTCCCATTTTTTCATGATTATAATTAATCACGATCATGCATGAACACATAATGTTGTATAACTCCATAGGTATAGGGATTCTTGCACGTGAAATTGCTGGGTCAATTTAATTTTTTGCTTTAAAAATTTTTTGCTATCCAAATTTTTGCTTTTTAATTTTTTACTGTTTCAATTTTCCCTTGAAATGTGCCACTGTATCACCAAAAGGTTGCTACTAATCTACACTCACACAAGTGTATGAGAGAGCAAAATTTTCCCACATGCCTGCTAATACTGGGTATGTTTTTGTTTTTGCCAATCTGATAGGGACAAACTTTGTCTTATTGTTTTAATTGCCTTGCTCTGATCGCAAAGGAGTGGCAGTAACTGCTTTTTCAAGTACTCATATATTTATTACCCAAACATAAATAGCTAGATTGGGTGATTTCTAAGATCCTTTACCGCCGTAAAATTTGACTTGTGTGATTTATGCTCTGGCAAGAAATGATGGTTATGAGAATGCTGGCTGAAGCCAGAACCGGCTTTATGGAGCATGTGATTGTTTAATTGTGTTTCCTAGGTGCTGGGACAGCCCACATGCTCACCAACATCCTCCTACAGGATATCCATTAATAGAGCCACATCTCTTCATATTTAGCCCAAGAAAAAAAATGCCAATGCCCCCAGGAGAGGCACAAGTTAGCACACGGGGATCAGAGCAAGTTTTGCCTAAAATTAGGCAACTGATGTTTGTGAGGGCAAAAGGTCATAGAAAAAAGAACCTGGAAGACTACAGGACAGAATACTTCGCATTTTTACCAAAAGTCAACTGTTTCCCAGAGGGGAGACTGTGTTGTCATGAAATGGGCCTTGAATATAGAGTCAGAAGATTTAGGGTGTGGTCCTGACTCACAACACACCCATGTGAGGTCTTGGGTCATTTCCACACTGCCTCACTTTTCTAGACTACTAAGTGGCAATATTCCCTATTACACCAAATTATTACAAAATTTAAATAAGAAAATGCAATGGAAAAAAAAATACAGTGTTCTCCCTCAAAGCCAGTGAGAGCTATGAGTTCTCTCCCACACCCGGGGGCCACAGAAACAGCAGAGCTGGGCCAGCAGTCAGATGCAAGTGCCTAGCAACTGTACTCCTCCACTTGGCCAAAACCCCAAAATGACTCTTCTGAGAAGCACACAGGTGAGAAGAGCCACACCCGACCGTGCTCACCCATTCCAGAATTCAACACACTTGGGCTGAGGTCCCTGTGCGAGGTCTTTCTTCATGTCCTAAAAAGATGAAGACGGTAATTGAGGGACCCAGATGGGCTTTATGTTTTACTAATTTCTCAGATTATCATATTCCACTGTGTTTCCTCTGTTGTTGTTATTATTTTACAAACTCTTCCTTGTAAATCGAAGTGGTGGCTAAACTTGGGAGACAGCTAGCAGCCTGGCCCTCGCCCTGTGCCACAGAGGGTTAGCCATCCGCCCAGAGTCCATGCTTTCCAATCCCTAATTAAAAATTGTGATAGGAAGTCCCTACGGCTTACATCTCCTTTCCCCATGACATCTAGATGTGACCATGTAACAAGTTTTTACCCAGAGAGAGTGTGAGTTTGAATCATGTGTGTGATTTCCTGATCAGAGTTTGTTTTGTTTTGTTTTAAGGTTTTATTTATTTATTTGACACACACACACACACAGAGAGAGAGAGAGAGAGAGAGAGAGAGAGCATGCACACAAGCAGGGGGAGCGGCAGGCAGAGAGAGAGAGAGAGAGAACCAGGCTCCCCGCAGAGCAGGGAGCCCAATGCAGGGCTCGATCCCAGGACCCTGGGATCATGAACTGAGCTGAAGGCACTTAACCAACTGAGCCACCTAGGGGCCCCTCCTGAGCCTCAGAGTTTTTGAAAAGTGGGACTACCGGGCGCCTGGGTGGCTCAGTTGGTTAAGCAACTGCCTTCGGCTCCGGTCATGATCCTGGGGTCCTGGGATCGAACCCCACATCAGGCTCCCTGCTCCTCAGGGAGCCTGCTTCTCCCTCTCCCTCTGCCTGCCGCTCCCCCTGCTTGTGCGCTCTCTCTCTCTCTCTCTGTCAAATAAATAAATAAAAATAAAATCTTAAAAAAAAAAGTGGGAGGACCTGCTTCATGTTTCCTTTCATCTTCTGCCAGCTGGACACAGATGATCGTGTGGCTGAGAGAATGGCTGAACCGCACAGTGGAAGGACTCTTGGTCCCCGGGGAACCACGATGAGGAAATCTGGCTGGCCTTGACTATTATTACTATTATTTAAGTGAGAAATAAAATTCTACTATTTAATTTTGAAGTCTGTTTGTTCCAGCGGCTGCCATGACTTTAACATCCTGCCTGAACACATTTCGCCAATATGACCGTTTGAATAAACAAGGTACTCACAAACCTCATGACACTCCCAATAGACATCTTCATTACAGCCTAGAATTTTCTTCAAACAGAAAGTTCATTAAATTACCCTCATGTCATAGGACAGCTCCATTCTGCTACATCCAGCAATTCTTGGCTTGTGCTTTGAAAATCTCTGAAGCATGAGAAACAGATGTTTTACAACAAAAACTTACAACAAATATGTTGATTGTATGTTACCGACAATTATCTGGAAGTGTGCAAGATTCAAAGAAATATTGTAAGAATAAGATCAGTCTCATCCAGGAGCCTACAATTTAAAATGGGAAGGCAAGATGTTTATACAAATAACTCTACTTCAAGACAGTATGTCTGGTTCTTACCAGGAATAGCTGCCCTAAGACTTTTAAAGAGGGTGAGATAATTCTTATTTGGGGGCAGTAAGGGAAAGCTTCATGGAGGAAATGGGATTTGAGCTGTGGCTTACAAGGTGGGTGGAATTAAGTGGTAGAGTCATGGACGGAGGCCAACAGAAATTAAACTGGCAAGTTAAGTTACTGTTATATGCTAGACATCTAGAAGGTCTTGAATGGCAGCCTGAGGAAGTTAGACATCATTACAAAGGCAACAAGAAGCTGGTTATTTTAGATCCCCCTTAAGTCCTAAAATGTTAGAGCTAAATATGTGACTTACCCATAGCAAAAGCCATGCGGTTGCCTGTTCTTTTCAGAAATATACTCCAAGCCTGCTCTGTTTTCCTGTGGCCTACTTTCATGGTCCCTAAATTTCAGTAATTCAAATGCCACCTTCACAGTTTCATTCCATTCCCATGTACGGTTTACATAGTTATTACTTAATATTTTTCTTTAAGGCTACTTATAATTTCTTTCTAAGCAAAAGATATCTGTGAAATTACAGAGTAGACTACATGCTAGGTAAAATTTTTTCTAATGTATCATCAAATAAATGTATGCCTATTAAAAGTTTAAAAGTGTTCTTCCGTTTGCCACCTACATATGCTCAGGTCCTATAGTGGCTGATATGTCACAGTTGGAAATCAGGGTCCTGCTCTGAACCAGCACACATGTCCTCCCTCCTGAATTCCCAAGTCACTTATCTGTCCACACTCACTCCCCCATCTTATTGCGTCCATGGTTGGGCTCAGTAACTGATGAGTAGGTAATGTTGCCACAGATATTCCTAAAATCTTACTTGGGTTCAACAAAATGAAAGTTCTTGCTCACAACACAGGTGAGACAGACTTCCTCCATCTCAGAGCTAAATTCATCTAGAATGCAAGGCCTCCAGGGTCACCATGGTGGAGAGAGAGAGAGAGAGAGAGAGAGAGAGAGGAGCTGGAGATCATTTGGGTTTATTGAAGCACCAGGTTTGGAAATAGCCTGTATCACTTGTGCTCACATCCCATTGGCCCTGTAGCCCCAACCCAGCTGCAAGGGAGGTTGCAAGCCGATCTTACAGATATTAGTGAGCACTTAGGAATCTCCAACACGGTAAGCCAATTACAACTGACCTAGAGATCCTGTGGGTCGTTGCTCCAAAACCGCCCCCTGGATAGAGCTGGGTATCTCAGATCTGCCCTTTCTAGCTTCCAGAGGCCACACACATTCCTTGGCCCCTGGCCTCCTTTCATCCTCAAAACCAGCAATATTGCACTGATTCTCACACCTATCACTTTAACACCAGCTCCTCTGCCTTCCCTCTCCCACTTTCAAGGATCCCTGTGGGATGACATTGGATCTACCACGATAGTCCAAGATAATCTCCTCATCTCAAATTCAGCTGATTAGCAATTTAATTCCATCGGCAACCTTAATTCTCCTTTGCCGTGTAACAGAACCTATTCACAAGTCCTGGAATTTAGGACAGAGACATCTTTGGGGGGCCAATCTTCTGTTCACCACAGAGGCCAACAGGCCATAACCAGGCCACGGACATGTTTTGTTTCATCAGCCTTGTGTTTTCTTTTCCTTTCCTCTTTTAAAAAATACCTTTTGTATTGGGATATTTTATATATTTATAATATAGCTTCTCTTAAAACCTCAGGAGATCCAGGAACAATGGCCTGGATTCCCTCAACAAAACAATGGGCTGGTATTATTTACAACAGCCAAGATATAGAAGCAGCCTGTGTCTGTCGATAGATGAATGGATAAAGAAGATGTGGTACATATAAATATATGAATAATATGATAGATGTTAGGTAAATATATGTATATACACATATATATGGAATATTATTCAGCCATAAAAAAGAATGAAATCTTGCCATTTGCAATAACATGGATGGAGCTAGAGAGTATAATGCTAAGCAAAATAAGTTAGAGAAAGACAAATACCATATGATTTCACTCATGTGGAATTTAAGAAACAAAACGGGGGAGGGGGAGGGAAGAGAGAGACAAACCAAGAAACAGACCCGTAACTATAGAGAACAACTATAGAGAACAAATGGATGGTTACCTCGGTTACAAGGAACAAACTGATAGTTACCAGAGGGGAGGTGGCTGGGGGAATGGGCTAGATGGGTGATGGGGATTAAGGAGCGCACTTGTTGCAACGAGCACCTGGGTAATGTTTGAAATTGTTGAATCATGATATTATACACCCAAAACTAGTATAACACTGTATATTAACTATTACGGAGTCAAAATTTAAAACTTAATAAAAAAAAGAGAGAGAAAGAAACAATGGGCTGGTGCCACGCAGTGGCTGCCCCGTTTAAATGGGGCATGGGCCCCCCCAGATGCCGTGACTTCGGCCACTTCCTATGGCCACACACTCCTGGCCCACTTCAGAATCTGTGACCTGCCTTAACCCCCTTTAAACTTGCAAACTTTGCACCAGCTGTCACTTTACTCTGTCCGTGGTCTTCAGACCTCCACCCTCTGTTGGCAGAACGCCCCTGGTTCAGGAGTCCGCCATCCGCACAGAAAGTCCAGAGAGCCCTTGCTTCTGACTCTAGAACGCTCAGGAGGAAGGCCAAGCTGCGCCAAGACAACCGAGAACCGCAGGCACTCACGGACCGCTCCCCCCCCCCCCGCCCCCGCAAACCTTTCAGGCCTCTTCGTCCTAAATCTGCTGGAGAAGCAGGGACCTAAGTGCATCCTAGAGCAAGCGACAAAGTTTTAATTTGCTGTCGCTTGAGCAATGCGTGTCCCTCTTCCTTTTTCTCTTCAGTCCTTGCTAAGATACCTCCTCTGATGAATCTTGACTCTGACAACAGGCCCCCTGCTGGCGCCCGTCCAAGCGGCACGCGCGCTTTCACTGTCCTCGCGCGCTTCAGTGAAGGGCATCCTGCTTTGCTCCCCCCCGCCCCCGCCCGCCCAGGCGCACAGATCCGGCGCTGGCGCCCGCATTAATGACACTGCAGGCCTGGCCCTTCCATCTTCATCAGCGGCCGCGCATCACTCGCCGCACCGCGGCTGAGAAGCGACGGGCGCTGCGAGGGAGACGAGCTCTTCGGGACCCAAGGACCCAGGACCCAGGTCAGCTGCGGGGCCTCGGCTCCAGACACCCGGAAATCGCATTAGCCCGGCAAGTCTCTCCCGTCACCCCGACGGGGCGCGGAAGAAAGAGACCTCAAAGACCTAAATTATGTTGACACTCTTACCAAGGTCACAGGAGCAAGCCACAAGGGCAGGTAGCCCTCCGGCTGAGTCCAGTATTCCGCCAGCCTCCCTCATCTGTGCTCCACCTTGGTGGGTTTTGCCATGTCTGCAAAATACCTGTAACTTTATTTATTTACCATTTTCCTTAAATCAACTTAAATTATACTCATTGGCTTTTATTTAGCCCCATTCCAGGCAACAATAACATGCCTCAGGGGGCCACTGGGATACTAGAGTCCAAGGGAAAGCACGTGTCATGGGGCAGGAGGTCAGAGTAGGCACACTAATGTGATAACTTCCTGGCCAGGCTCTCCCCACCCCGCCCCCAAGAAGCTCACAGCATTCCTACTTCCGCAGACCTAGCTGCCCTGTTCAAGTATGCTTGTATGTTCCTTGAAGCAGACTGGGGAGAGAGGCCACACTTGGAGTCAGAGCATGAAAAGTGCGGGGGGGCGGGGGGGGGGGAGGAGGTGGGCAGGGAGGGATTGTCTGTCTCAGGGACTGCTGAGCGGGAGGGGGCAGGCCCTCAGGAGCACTGAGCCGGGTGAGTGAGGTGGGTGACTGTGTCACTGTGGCTGAAGGCTCTGGGGGTGGGTGCCCTTGGGTGAGAGTATGAGGAACACACGTCTTCAGAGTCTGAAGGGATTTTCCATCCTCGGGCCTGGCCCCTGCAGAGCTCTAAGGCCACCCCATATTGAGAGAAATGCAACGCAAAGCCCCTCTTCTCTCCTATGAGAATCAACCTCCTCACCCACTGCATCACTGCATCTCAGCTACCCCTGTGGAATCAAGAGAATGGGCTTCAGGTTCAGCTGTGTGGGAGACCATCTGTGTAACCGCAGGAGACATTTTACAGCTCTGGATTCCAGGCACAAAAGTGCAAGTGAGGGGTTGGGCCACCCCTGCCCATGGAGCTGTGACAGGCACCCCTACGCCCGTGGGGCCTAATGCAGGTCAGTCTCCAGGAGGGCCACTTATTGTTTCTGCCAGTGAAACACGTATTTTCACTTCAGTACTCCACTTAGAAAACAAAATTAGGAAGACAGGATTCAGGCCGGGCCGAGGCTAAGGCGGAGGCGACTCTGCATGGCACCATCAGAGGTTCAGGCCCATATCCCTTCAGTACCTGGTCCCAGGAAACAAACACTGCTCCCCTACAGTGAAGGACCTTAGTGGTATGAGACGAGTGCCTGATGGTCCTGAGCCAGGCGGAGGAAGAGAGCAGCATTCCTGGTGGATTCAGCCACACTAGGGAGGGAACACGCAGGAACCTGGGGCAAAGAACTGGGGAAGAGTCGCTTGGGATTCTGGGGGAACATATGGAACGAGGCTCTGGATAGTGTGGCAAACCCCATAATTCCTTCCTGGAAAGGGACCGCCAGTATTCCAGGTGCTCTGTTTCAAAAGGCCCTATTTAATGACCATAAATGAGACTATTCTAAACAGCCATCTGTTGCCCACCTTTTGCAAATATTTAATTCCGTTCACATTCTATTCACAAGGGAAATGGTGACTCAGAGCTGTTTGCCCACCATAAATCTGTCCAATGGAATGATTAATGAATACTAAATGTCAGGCACACAAAGACAGCTGGGACCATGGGGTCACTGGGGAGACCTGCCCCCTCGGAGGATAACTGGTGAGGAGTCATTGCTTTCCCTCCCTCTCCCCCCTTCAGCTCCTCATCTCCAAATGCGATGGATAGGGCAGCACCTCTCTCCTGGGAGGCTTCCTCACCAACAGCTCATCAGGAAAAGACACAAGAAAGAAGCGAGGAAGGCTGCTCTCCACATCTCCCCCCTCAAAGTCCAAGGCCTTCAACTCATGGCTTTCCACTGTCCCTCCCCATCTCCTTCCTGAATACCTTGGTTTCCAAATTTTAAACTCCATCCTGCCTTTTCCCAGACCTCTTCCCACCTCATCCAAGGAAGAACAAGCATGGTATATGGCAGCCACCCCACCGTCTCGGGACTCCTGATTTAAACCCTGCTTACCTCAACCATGTCATGAGCATTACAACTTTTGGCTAAAGAACTGTAACTATCAATATTATTATAGGGAGACAATGTGGTTCCAGATGCCCATTGAGAGCATATCGCACAAATTGGGGAGTTCTCACCTAGCATGTGGTTTCCAACAATTATAAGGAAGATACATTTTCTTGGGTTTTTGGTTCCCTCTATAAATTTTTCCACCCAATGGGCCATTATTTAAATAACAGTGTGTTCATACTCCTGACTCTTCAATTTTCTCACTTCACAATACACGCCAGAGCTGTTCCATGTTAGATTTATAGCAGTAGATCTATAGTTCTACTTCAGTTTGGTCAATGGCTGCAGAGTATTCCACTGTGTACTATAATTTGTCCCATCAGTCCCATGTGCATGGGCCTTTAGGTGGTTTCCAGACTTCTGTTATTTTATACGATGCTACCAAGTGAGTGTATGTGTGTGAGTGTGTGTACATTTCAGCACATGGTCAGGTATATCCATTACCCATTTATCTAGGATAAATTCCTAGAAGTGGAATTGCTGGGCCGAAGGGTATGTTCATTTAACATCTTTGTAGATAAATACAGCGAGGTATAGTATAAATCATAATTATAAATCTTACTGATGGCTTAGAAAACTAAACTCCAGAAATGAACACAGGAAAAGCATCAATCCTTTGTGGATTGATCTTTTTACCTATCCTTTTTACCTACCCTAGACATTTCAGTTTACAAGATGTCTGTGTTCTAGGTGGTCTCTATTTTAGGCAGTTAAATACAATTTTCTGGAATAACTGGAATATTGGAGGTAGGAAAAGTGGCAGATTAATAAAAGGACAACAGAACATTGAGAGATCAGCTTCTACTTAGCTGTTCTCTGTTCTTTTCTTCCCCACTCAGTCTGTGCCTGGCTTGATATAGACCCTCAGAAAACTATCTGATGAATGAATGAATGAATGTACAAATGAATTAATAATGTACAATGAAGACTAGCTCAAGGATCCAAGATCAATGTGTTAGGTTTGGCCATTCTCACCTCCTTTTAGCTGTACCCTGGTGAATAAGTACCCTTTAAATCTATTAGACTCGGTTTTGACACTTTGTGTATGGATCTATAGGCTTTTGGCTTTCATTTCAAAAATCAATGCTGACAGTCTCAGTAGCCAAGAATGATAGGTTCATGTCTGTATGCTGGTATATCTTGGAGTCAGATGCAGAGCCCTCAGTTTCTAAATACTGCATGACCTAGCAGAAAAGAACTTGGGAATGGGTGAGGCTCTAAGAATGAGTTCTGGCTTGACCTGTCATCCAACACAGAACAAGGAGACCATGGCTGTGGCGACTGCCAGTCCTTCTCCTCTTGGACTGAAGCACATGGCGCTCTAAACCTAAAATGTGTTAGAAATAGAATTATTTGGGGCGCCTGGGTGGCTCAGTCAGTTAACCATCTGCCTTCAGCTCAGATCATGATCTCAGGGTCCTGGGGTTGAACCCCATGTTGGGCTCTCCACTTGCGGGGAGTCTGCTTCTCCCTCTGCCTCTGTGCTTTCTCTCTCACTTTCGTGCTCTCTCTCAAGTAAATAAATAAAATCTTGTATTTAAAAAAGGAAATAGAATTATTAAATATGAACATAATTAATAACCATGTGACTTTAAAGTCATTAAGTTACTCCAAGTTTCAGTGTCCTCATCTGTGAAATGGGGATAAAAGTATCCATATTGTGGGAGAGCCGATGCAGGCATTATACTCATATGTGCAAAATAAATGTAGTTAGTATCTTTTTTTCCCTATATCTGCTCTGATTCTTCTCACCACTGCCAAATGAGGAGCACCAAAAAAGAAAAAAAAAAAAAGGAAAGAAAGAATCCAATCCGGTGACAATCAATAATCAATCCAACACTTAAACACGTAGAGCAATTTCTTTAGTTAATTCAGATTAACAGCCAATCTTCCAGCATTTCACGCCCTTGTGTTTGTCCTCCCCATAATGACAGCTGGCCTTTAGAGAGCTTTCTGGGGAATTGATATCCACCTATGCATGTCCCTGTGCAACGAGCTGTATCTACGGATTCCTCTGGTCTCCCTTTCCTGCCTGTCTCTTGTGTTATGGGGTGTTCTCTTGGCTAAATCAGGACCTGGTGGACCTTCTCTGCTGAGAAGCCCCGCTGGCTAGGCTGGGACTGTGAACTCCCAAAATCTGGCTGTGACTCCCATTTGATCCACAGACTGAGCAGCCAGCCTCGTACTTCTTAGCTACACTTTCGATTTATCACAACTACTGTTGAGTCCATCTCCTCACTTGCACCTGCTCCCACAATCTCCCAGTCTGACTCTAAGTGGACTCTGAAAACCTCTTAGGATTACATTTCTCTCACTTAAAAAAAGGCACACAGTCCAAGGTTGTAGCTCCATGAAATCACCAGGGATCTAGACTTTCCATATGTTTGCTGAGCATGCTTCTATGCTCCAGATAACCTCAAGTTACAGGATGGCAGCTGGAGCTCTAGTCATTGTGTCCGGCTTCTAAGCAACAGAAAGAAGGACAGGAAGGGTCTCCCTGCTGGGTTGGTTTCCTTTAAAAAGCCATCCCAGAAGTTTCACTCAAACATTTGCTCACATTTCATTGTCCATAATTTAGTTTTGTGGTCATATCTAACTGCAATATAGTCTTTCAACTGGGTGCATTTCTGACCCCAAATTGGAATTCTGTTACTTAAAAAAACAGAGGGGTGCCTGGGTGGCTCAGTCAGTTAAGCACCCAACTCTCGATTTTGGCTCAGGTCATGATCTCAGGGTCGTGAGATTGAGCCCCATATTGGGCTCCACGCTCAGCGTGGAGCCTGCTTAAGATTCTCTCTCTCCCTCTCCCTCTGTCCCTCCCCCATATCCCTTGCTCTCTCAAAAGAAAGGAAGGAAGGAAGGAAGGAAGGAAGGAAGGAAGGAAGGAAGGAAGGAAGGAAGGAAGGAAGGAAGGAAGGAAGAAAGGAAGAAAGAAAGAAAGAGAAAGAAAGAAAGAAAGAAAGAAAGAAAGAAAGAAAGAAAGAAAGAAAGAAAGAAAGAAAGAAAGAGAAAAAGAGAAAGAGAAAGAAAAGAAAGGAAGGAAGGAAGGAAGGAAGGAAACAAAGAAATTAATAGTAGGGAGATAGCCAGTCATCTCCACTAAACTTCAGAAACATCTGCAACCATTTTATCCTATTCAGGGCTCCAGAGTTCTCACTCAGGCTTTCTCTCTGCCCCTCTCTGCTTTGTAGCTTGGCAATCCCAGGTTGGGTTCATTCTGCAAGTGAGTCTTCTTCATGAGTCCCAACAGAATATCTCAGTAAGATCTCTTCTGCTACCAACTTGTACCTCAACAGAACAGTGGTCCCCCAGCCATAAGAACAGTCACATATCCCCCCAGACTCCAGTCAGAGGAAGCAAAGTCAGGACCCACATATTTCTAGCACCTCTGTCCCCTATTTTATGCCCTCTTCCTCCCACAACACCCAAGGATGGAAGAAATAGGATTTTCACTTTCTCTTCCTTTCTATCCTTGGCTTTCCAGGGTCATATCCTGAAAACCCCATTTCTCAGCTCGAATGGGAGAGAGAATGGCTGCTAGGCGCTGTGGGGAGAGAAACTGAAATGCACTGGCTTAATATTTTGAAAATTTATCACTGTCACACCTACGTTCTTTTTTATTTCTTGAGCACACAGTTAAGCATATAAGTCTTAGTGACTAACAGATTGTCATGGGAATCAAAATGAGGTAAAATGTGGAAATCTCTTGCCACAGTGTGTGGCATATCCTATATGCTTAGCAATGTTAGCCATTACCGTTATTATTATTTAAATAATGTCACCCAGTCTGCCTCGGTCTTCCTCTGTACTTTTTATCTCCCCCAGACAAACACGCAGCAGGCGTGGCTCCATCTCGCAGCTTCCTCACAGATTTTCTGTTTGCTTTGTTTTAAACCCTTAAACCCCGTTTTCTAGAAACAGGAGGAATTTTTTCCGAGGGAAGGGAGGAACTACTTAGAGACCTAACTCCTAATCACCTTTGTTACTGGAGGCCGCGTAGCTGTGAGCGAGTTGCTGTTCTTTAGGGAAGGGGGCTAATTGGAAGAGAAAAGATTGATGAAGGTCAGTGTGGATGGCTGGAGGCTGGGTCAGCTGAAGTCAGGCCTCATCAAACGGCACCTTATCCTGCGACTCTAAATTATCCCTTACCCCCCATGATCCCCCACACTCTGTGCAGCAACAGCTCAAGAGAGCATGAGTGAAGTAAGGCAAGATGAGAATTGATCTATTGACAGTCAATCAGGAGGTTGGCTCCAAGACTCTGAGAGGGAGTTGCCCGAGGCTCTGGGCTGGAATTACACTTAGAGTTGAAAAAGACGTAGGAGGAAAACAAGGGTGTACATTTGGTTTACTTGGGTGTCTTTGGGGGTCGGAGTCTACCAGGTGACTAGATTTCCTAGGGTTGAAGAGGAAAGCCCCAAAGATTTGGAGCTCTAACTAAGCAGGTTGTTTTAATGTAGGGATAAGTGTGCACATTTATGTGCATAAATGTGCACATTTATGAAGAATTATGGTTCCGTTACTTTCAAGTACAGCACAGAAATGTAAAAAGCTATTTTAAATAGCTCCAGAAAATGTCATCACCAGGGCCCAGCCCCGATAGGGTAGGAATGTCTCAAACCTGGAACCAAAGGGAATTTCCAGGTTGCAGCAGATAAGCAGGGACGTTGAGGCAGGGGGTCACGGGCAGGGTTTAGAAGGACAGGAGAGTGGTGTTATGGGGTCCAGCAGCTGCTTGGGAATGGGGCCCTCTTGTCTGCCACAGAAAGCTGCAGTAGGCATAGTCAGCCAAATCTGGAAGGATTTGTGTTGATTTTGCATTTCACCTAGAAGGCAGTGTTCCTGGTGGGAAAGGACTCTGATGGTCACACGTGAAATTTGCCTGCTTTGGGGGAAAAGAAGAGGAGGGTGTGAATATCGGTGGAATTGGAACCAACACAGGAGACAGATCAGGGGATGGATTTGGGAGATGCCAGATGGTTCTCTATGGTTTCCTAGTTGATGCTAATATATATTTATTAGTAACTGAAAAAAATGACCACTTATACCTATCATCTCAATCCACACAGCAAACAAATGAAGCAGCTAATATTATCAGCATTTTACAGATGAGGAAATTGAGGCACAGAGAGGATTTACCTAAGAATTACAGATTTCGTAAATGGTAAAGTTAAGATTTGAACCCAGGGAGTCTGACTCCTGGCCATCACAGGAACACTGGTCGTACCAAAATTCCCAACAATAAAATTTATAAATCAGGGAATTGATCCTTTTACCATTAACTGTAAAGTACCATATTAGCATAAATTTCCATAAGGTAATTTTCAGTTAATTACAGAATTTTCAGTTCTACTCAGAGCTGTCCTTCAATAAGTAAGTTAATTTTTCTACATTTTAAAATAATTGCCTATGATTTGTATCATTAGCTCAGATCTATCTTTTCATTTTTAAAAGCCAGGATCCAGGAAATAAGTTCAGAACAACCCAAGAGTGATGATTACCCTGCCGTTGCATTCTGAGGTCTGATTGTATTTTGAGATTTCCCTCTGGTCAGCCTGGATTGCGGTCCCCTGCAGGGTCTAGCACGGAGCCTGGTCCCTGAGCAGTGGCTGTGGACTGAAGAGAGAATAGAAGCGGAGGGAGCTACATACTCACTTCCACTCATTCACTCTCAGAGCTCCCTTCTAGGAGCTGTTGTTCTCTCTAAGAAATTTTAGCTTTATTGCCAGAAATAAAAATAGCCTCAGCTATTTTGTGTTCATATTTTACAACTCATTTTCAGAATTAATATTTTATAAGAAAATTATTTTGATTCAAAATGTGACTTTTAAAAGGTTTATGGTATTCTTAAGTGTAACTTTTATTATGCCTTGGGGCCAGCGGCTTTTCGAGAGGAATATACTGTAGTTATTGATGTATGGTACCCCTCGTGAATTTCCCTTCATGTTCTAAGGCTGAAACAAGAGAAATTATTTTCTGTACATAATTCACTCCCTTCTTTCCACCTCTACCCCTCCTTTTCCCTCGCTGCCTTTATTTTTCTTTCAGTGCACAGTAAATAAAATAACCACCCTTACCAATGGAAGAATTAAAACAAAACAAAACAAAACAGGTTGTATTTGCACCGAAAGTCAAATTAAAAGAATGGGCAGCTATTCATCAAGACCTGGGAAACCAGAAGTGAAAAACTATACTCTCAGTTCTGCCCCAGACTAATGTCCTTCCCTCTTTACCAGTATTTTTCTTCTATTATCCGTGGTCTGTGCTGAAATGACTGATCTTTGCCACCTCCCCCATGATGGAGCGGCAGGCATTGATCTTCAGGTGATGTGGCTGCCTGACGCTCTTCTGGAAGATCTAGAAAACTAAAGTCTGCAAATAAAACTGAAGATACTCAAGTCCCTGTATCAGCTAGTTAATGATGCCTAACAAGTCACCCCCAAATTAGTGGCTTAAAACAAAAGCTATTGATTATTTCTTATGGTCTGTGGATTAGGTGAGGGGGCTGGTGGACCTGAGCCATGTTTGGCTGATCTTGGCTGGGCTTTCTCACGCATCTGTGGTCAGCTAGCAGGCCAGCTGGTCTAAATGGCCTTGTATGAGACGACTCTGCTCTCTTCCACCTATGTCTCACACCCTTCTTGCAGGCTAGCCCTGCAGGTCCTCATGGTGGTGACAGGGGTCCAAGAGGGAAAGAGGGAATGTGCATGTGTTTTTCAAGCTTCCGGAGGCACCAGGTTTGTGAGCATCCCTTTGGCCAAGCAAAGTCACATGGCAAAGCCTGGAATTAAAGTAGGAAGGGACCAGGGGCTACAAGGCAGAGAGCCTGATAGTGGGAGACCAACATAGATGCCATTAATGCAACCAATCTAACCACAATTCCCAAATTAAAACTTGAAACTGAACACAAAGGGACATTTTTCTTCTTCTTTTTTTTTTTTTAAAAACTAGGCTCCATGCCCAGTGTGGAGCCCAATGCGGGGCTTGAGCTCACAATCCTGAGTCCAAGACCTAAGCTGAGATCAAGCATCGGACGCTTAACCATCAGAGCCACCCAGGTGCCCCAGAAAGTGACATTCTAAAAACAAAATAAAGTCGAACTTCATTATTTACAGATTCCATATTTGCAAATTTGTCTACTTGCTAAGATTCATTTGTAACTTCAAAATCAACATTTGGGGCACTTATGCAGTCATTCCTACACAAGCACAGAGTGATAAAAATCGTGAGTTGCCCGGTGCACACGTTCCCTCTGCTGAGGTGGAAAAAGGTGATGCTCTGCCTTCTTGTTTCGGCTCTCAGACTGCAAGCAAGTGCCCTTTTCATAGTACACTTGACCCTTAAAGAACACGGGTTTGAACTATGCAGTCCGCTTAAATGCAATTTTTTTTCAGTGAATACAGTACAGTACTGTAAATGTATTTTCTCTTCCTTATGATTTGCTTAACATTTTCTTTTCTCTAGATGACTTTAATGTAAGAATACAGGATATAATACATAAAACATACATATGTTTAATGACTGCTTATGTTATCCATAAGGCTTCTAGTCAATAGTAGGCTTTAAGTATTTAGTTTTTGGAGAGTCAAAAGTTATATGGAGTTTTCAGGTGCAATGGGGGAGGGGGTCGGTGCCAGAACCCCCGCATTGTTCAAGGGTCAACTAAGGTTTAATGTCACATTTTTTGCATTTTCTTGATTTCACTATTTAAAATGGCCCCCAGGTGTAGTTCAAAGGGCCATTCAGTGTGTTCCTAAGCACAAGGAGCCTGGGATGTGCCCAAAGGAGAAAATGCATGTGTTAGAGAAGCTTCATCCAGGCATGAGTTACAGTGCTGCTGGCCGTGAACTCAGTGTTAGCGAGTCAATAATATAAATTAAATAAGGGGTCTTTAAACAGACAGACATCTAAAACAAGGTTATGTATTGATCGATTGATGAAAATGTTGTGACCAGAGGCTCACAAGAATTTAAACCTATATTTCTCCAGCAGCAATGGTTCAGTTTTCACTAATTCAGTGCCTGCAATGATTTTATAGAACATAATTACCTCAAGAAATGAGAACCAACTGTGTTTCCATTCATTTAAAGTATTATCGTTTTAAAAGAGATTTTTAAATAACAAAATATTCTTATCTCTCTATATAACCGCACACTTCTAAAACACAAAACAAAAACGACATTCTCACATAAATATCAACTTAGCCTTACAGAAAACAACCTTGTGTTCTAAGCAAAACATTTATAATAATATGAATGCACTAACTAATTGGTGAAGGGACACATATTAGTAAGATTCCCAGTAACATCCAACACATGACTACTGAGCCCCTTCTATGAGTTACTCTAGCTGAGGCTTAATTCTTTAGTAAATGGATAAGAACTCTGGAAGAATAATAAAGATTCCAAAGAATGAAATAGGATTCAAATGTGCTTATGAGTCTTTGAATGAAAATACTGAACAAGAAAGAAAGGTATAATGATAAAATTATTCATACAATGAAAGCCAGGAAAACCAGGATTCATTATGAATACAATTTTCAGGAATGCATCTCTTACTGGAAGTTCAAAGGCATTTTGTGTTGTTAGAGTACATGGGATCCCCAAAGAGCTTTGAGTCCCAAATTTGAGCTTCAATGTTGGGCATGGGGAAGAGGTAAGATAGCACTGTGTTTAAAAGCTCAGTCTCTGCCATCAGCCAGACCTGGGTCTGGGTCCAGGCGCCACCCATCCAGTGGCCAGGTGATAGGGTAAAAGACACTCCCTCTGCGGGTCCCAGTTTCTTCATTTATAAGAGTAATAATTTGAATAATCGGACATTTTATGAGTGCTGACTAGGATCCTGGCACCCTGCTGTGAGCTCTCCGTACATCACCTCATTTAATCCTCACACTGCCTTATGCGGTGGGTGCTATCACTATCCCTAACATATGCACGGGAAAATGGAGGCCGGGAGAAGGTGAACAATCTTGCCAAGAATTAAGAGCTAGCAGAGCTGGAATTGGATCCTAGGCATCTGACTCATCTATCTCATCATGTTGTATGTGAAAATTAAAGGAGATAATGCATATAAAATATTCAGCACAGTGCCAGGTGTATAATAAGCACATCTAATTTTTTAAAAGATCCTTTTAAATAAGAGTGCCCCACCCTTCCCCCACTCCCACTACAACCAACAGACCTGCAATAGGTAGAGGGTTTGTATGGGGACTGCATATGCTGAATTCTACTCCATGTGAAAGCACCAAAGGAAAGAGCCTTAGCTCACCAGGGAAATCATTCCAAATAACCCCCCTGGAGAAATTTCTATTTGTCTTCATGAATGGAAGATAATAAATATAAGTTGGGAGATCAGATTCAAGATTTGTGTTTTAACAGTCTCTCCCATTAAGGCTAAAAGTTCCACTGGTTTATCTCAACCCTTCTTGAATGTATTTCTTTAATCTATCTGATATTGTTAACTTATTTTCTGTCCTAATTTCAGATGTAACTATACTGTTTCTAAGGAAAACATTTTAAGTACAAAGTGAAGCCAGCTGTATAAGCCAACCTTCTCGTAGGCCAAAACAAAACACACTTTGGTATCTCCTGGGTTTCCATTTCCTGGGGTACAAAGGGAACTGGAGAGAACATGAAGATATCTGGAGTACCGTTTTCACTTACATAACTTTATTTCCCATTTTAATAGCTGTTTTGTCAAATTATCACAGTCACGCTTCCCCTAGTTGTGCACATTAAGGATGCACAGACATAGGTATGAGCAGAAATTACTGACTGTCCTGTCACCTTTAGCAAACAGGATCACTCCTCGCTCTGCCTCCTGCCCCTTACTAGGCCTTCATGGGATCCTGACAACTCAAGCAACCCATGAAGTGGGAGAATACATGGAAGAAACAGAAAGGACAGGGTGCCTGGGTGGCTCAGTCAGTGAAGTGTCTGCCTTTGGCTCAGGTCATGATCCCGGGGTCCTGGGATCGAGTCCCGAGTAGTGCTCCCTGCTCAGCCGGGAGTCTGCTCCTCCCTCTCCCTCTGCCCCTCCTTCAGCTTGTGCTCTCTCTCACTCACTCCCTCTCTCAAATAAATAAAATCTTAAAAAACAAACAAACACAAAGGACAGAAAATACTCCCTCATCATGATTAGGAATCATGTGCTGGCTAAGAAACCCTGAATTATTCAGTATATTCGAGTATGAGCCTTAAAGAACCCTCTGCAGCTATTAACAAGACTGAAGTAGATTAATATCTGCTAATGTGAAACACTTGCCAGCATATATTGTTAAGTGAGAAAACTCAAGCATGTGGATACTACCCTACTAACTGAATAAGAGTTGTGTATGCACAGATCCGTGATCAAGAAGGACACAAAACAACTAGTAAGGGTAGATTCCTCAGGGGAGGGGTTAAGTGTGGGGTAGGTTTGTTTTTCAACTGAATTTTTATTATAAAGACTGTTTAAGCAATCAGTTGGGAGCTGGAGGCTCTACCTTGAGCCACAGTGACCTCCCATCTGGGTCATCTGTTCTCCCCAAACAGGGAAGAACAGAAACCTAAGGAAAGACATGTGCTTGGGGCAAAAGAAGAGAATTCTAGAAAGAATTCTGAGAGGATGTTGCCCCGATTGACATTCATGACTTCCCCCTATTACTTTCCTCCTGTTAAACTTGTCCCCTTCGCCTATTAGCACAAAGAATGCAAGATGGAACCCATGTAAAGATCGTACCTAACAAGTAAGAAACAAACCTACCAAATGATAAGCAGATTTTTAAAAACTATTCAGAAAGAGAGTCACTTCAGAAAAGAGAATAATATTTCAAATACTTAACTCTATTTTCAAAGAAAGAGAACTTAGGTGCATTGGGGAGAGACAGAGAGAAAAGAGAAGAAACCAAAGAATGAAAGATTAGAGTATGAAACAGTAAAAAGTAGCATTGGAAGAAATTTAAGATAATACAAGCATGGAATGAAATCACATTAGCAGTGGCAAGAATAGATAATACTGAAAACACAGGGATATAGAGGTGGAGATAGAGCTTAAGAAATTTGTAAAAAAAAAAAAAAGAAAGGAAGGAAGAAAGAAAAGAAAAAAAAAAAGGAGGCGCCTGTGTGGCTCGGTCGGTTAATCACCTGACTTCGACTCAGGTCATGATCTCAGGGTCCTGCTTGCCCTCTCCCTCTTTCTCTGCCCCTCCCCCTGCTCGTGCTCGCTTGCTCTCTCTCAAATAAATAAATTCAAATCTTTAAAAAGTGAAAAAGAATTTAAAACATAGATTAGATGATAGACAGGCTTGAGAGAAAAGTGAGGTAATTTGGGTTCATCATGTGCATAATTGATTTTCCTAAAGTGGAGGACAGAACAGATATACAAAGGTCACAGAAAGGAAGGACATAAAGGAAGACATGAAGCCACTGATTAAGATCCGTGGAAAACAGAATTTCTGTTAAAGGAAAATATAGTCTCAATTTTCAGCCATATCTCAATGGAAACCCTGAAGTTCAAGAATTAAAAAAGAATCCTATGGCCACTCCCCCCGCTCGTATTCCCTCTCTCACTGTGTCTCTCTCTGTCAAATAAATAAATAAAATCTTTTAAAAAAAAAAAGGAAGATGAAGGGAAGAAGTTAGAATGAAGTACGAAATATATATTTCCCTCTTCTTTCACGATGAGGTAAGAACTGTCCAATGTTGATAAAACAAGAAACAGAGGTTCAACTATATCAAAGATTCAAATATTATTATTAGAAGTGTTACTACTTCTAATAATAGAAGAGAAAAAAAGACAAAGCAAAACAAAGAAAGTACAGAACAAATACCCAAAAAACCCCCAATTTAAAACAATTTAAAACAAAGATTCAAATATTATTATTAGAAGTGTTACTACTTCTAATAATAGAAGAGAAAAAAAGACAAAGCAAAACAAAGAAAGTACAGAACAAATACCCAAAAAACCCCCAATTTAAAACAAAATAATTTATTGTTTAAAAAAAAAAACCCACAGGGATAGTGGGTTGCTTAAGTACAGGACCATTAACAGAAAATATATTCTATAACCAAATAAATAGTGTAATAAAATTAAATGCAACAAATATATGTTCTCATGAATAAGTGTAAACGAGATAAATCTATATAATAAAAGAAGACTATCAGTCTGGACTAGCAAAACGCATCTATTTATGATGCTAAAAGTGAAAAATAAGGAGCTTAGATATAAAAAAAAAGTTGTGATGTATTCATATAATAGACTATCTGGCAGTCATTAAGAAAGAACTGATGTAAGAAATGATGTGGAAAAAAGTCCAATATAAATTGTTAGAAAAGTATTGTAAGAGGGGCACCTGGGTGGCTCAGTTGGTTAAGCGTTCATCTCTTGATCTCAGCTCAGGTCTTGATCTCGGGGCCCAGCGTGGAGTCCACTTGGAAAAAAAAGTACTGTGTAAGAATAATGCATAATGCTATTCCATCTGTATCTGGCAAAGGATATATATTGTACAAATACATACATACATATATATATATATATATATATATACACATTTGCCCACATGTATATGCTATACATAAGCATTTGCCTATGTGTGTATGTTTAGTATTATAGCAATAGAGGAGGCGGGCTGGCCTGCAGTCTATCTACCCCTTAGGGAGGAGTATTTTATCCTGGACATTGTTTAGAATTGCTGGTGCATGGTGTTAATAAAAAACAGACTGGCTTTTAGGTTTCATTATTTTTTACAATCCTCTTCTAACAATGCACCTCCTTATTGCCTGCACCTGGGTGGACCATTCCAATCTCCTTGTCCTGATATGCCAGTGCGCGTGTGTAAGGTGTCTGCGATGAAAAACAATGTGTGTGTGTGTCTGTGTGTGTTTAGTTGTTAGAATGATACACAATACACAGCTAATAGTGGTCACACCCAGGAGTGGAACTGGAAGATGTATGAAGAGCAGACAACTTATAAATTTCTCTGTATCATAGAAACATTTAAAAATGAAAATATATATTTCTATAATATAATTTGAATCAATAATAAAAAGGAGAAGAGTCCAAAAGAGTTGTACCTGGAAAGAAGGAGGGAATGTACTTGCATGCTCAATTTAGTTTGGTGTGCCTGCCAGATACAGCAAAAGTGAATACACCTTGGGTGATACAGTGTTTACATCCAATAAAAGAAAACATACTAGTTCACCCATGTTCCAAGACCTAGCCCAGTGCCTGGCACCCAAAAGACATTCAATAAAGGTTTGTGGAGAGAATAAAAAAATTAATCAGGTCAATGTTTCCTAGCAATGAATTTCAGGAATGCATCAGATGATGAGTGACACTTTCAAAAACAGGCATGCAGAAGTTAGAAAAACACTGGTATATTAACCTTTTGCTGTATCAACTCTCAGGACTTTCAAAAGCAGAGCACTCAGTCTTTAGTCCTGCAAGACCTTTCTCTAGGAAGCTCAAAAGCATTGGCGTGCTGTTTCCTGGAAGCCTGAATTAATATACAGGTGGTGCTTGGAGGATGGCATGAAAGTGATGTGGAGCATGTCCCTTAGACTGTGTCTTTCGAGTGACAGATGTGTCGAGTGGCCTTTAGCAATCACTAGGTTGCAGACAACTATCAGTTGAGTCTCTCACAAGTGTATGACATGCCATTTGTTGCTTCTGTTGTTTAAAGAGTTATCCATTCTCTTTAGACATTCAGGGAGCTGATGGCAGAGTGGATGTTGCATTCATCTGTTTAAGGACTCATTTACTCATTCCTGTGGTAAAAATAAAGCAGGTTCTTTTTCTTCTACACTAAAGGGAGTTTGCACAAAGAGCCAGATTCACAGCATGCATAAAACCCAAGACAGCTTTCCTCCTGCCTCTCCTTCTCCCCAGACCCAGTGGGGAGGAAAGGGAAGGGTCCTTAGATAAAGTGGAGAGTTCAGAGTTACAATTTCCCACCACTCTAGACAGAATTATGCTCATACAGATTCTTAAAAGGGGCAGTGGTTCCATCCCAACATTTTACAGCATTCCGGTGGGTGAAAGAGCAGTAGCAGGGACCCAGTGCTATTCTCATGCCTTAGGCTGATCCTGGGTGATGGGAAATGGGCTTCTTCTCAAACGGCACCCACTGAGTTTGGTCCTAACTCTTGCTTAGTGACACTTTCAAATACAGGTTTACAAGGCATACATACAGCTAGAGGACAATGGCACAGTAAAATGCCCATCGTATCACTGACACTTCCATTCAAACTGTAGTATTCCTATCAGTGTGCACCAACCAGGCTCATAGCTAAGGCTACGCTCTTTCCCTGCTCTACAGGAAGACTGGTGACAAAAGAATGTCTCATCGCACACTGGCATTTTCTTGGAGGGACCCAGGCCCTAGGGGAGATTATTCCAGGGGTCCCTACCATAATAATTGCCATTTATGGGTATTTAGGGACTTAATTTATATTTGGCCACAGAGGTGATGGCAGAAAGAACTTTAAATCTACTCATGCATTCGGAATGACCCTTCATGGACCCATCTCGATGCAGTTTTCTCTAGATAGGCCTCTCCATTATCCCTTCTTCTTACTTCCCACACTGGGATTGCAGAATGCCTCAGACTAGAGATTTCAGGATGTGACTAGACCTTGTTTACTAAAGAATGAGATCACAGTATGTTCCAGTTCTCCGCACGTGGTGGACATAAATGGGCACAGGGAAGTCTGGCCATCCAGCTCTCTCTCTTTCTTTTCTTCTCTGTACTCTCTCTCATCTGCTTCATTTTCTATCCTCTGATATGGCTGATGGGTAGTCAAGTGGTTCAGGTTTCGGAGGAGGGAGAAATTCCCCTTAGACCTCTAGCCTAAGCCAAGGCTTCTTTACTGAGGTTTCTGGCATGACACTCTATCATAGTAAATGAGACTTTGCCTTCTTTTGCCATTGTGTTCTGTAACTTCACAGGGATAGTGGGTTGCTTAAGTACAGGACCATGAGTGCCCCAACCATAGTGCCTTGCATGGCGCCATGCACAGAGTAAGCGCTCAAATATTTGTTGAACTGAGAGAGTTTGAAGTCTAGTCATTGGTGAACAATTAAAGTGACCTTGGTGAAAGTTACCTTGGCTTCCACGATGAGAAAGCATCAGGAGTGGCTGCATCAAGGAGAATCCTCCAGAAGTCCTATCTTGAGTAGAGGAGAATCATTTCGATAGAATGGATTCTGGTGACATATAAGGAATTCTAGTCACTAATAGCTCTTCTGTGTCTGTGTTTGTATTACAAAGTGTGGTTGGTATATGTGCCCCTGTGGGTATGTATGAGGATTTAATTTGTATACAAACAAATGTTTTATATATATGTTTCAGTATATAGCTATACTGAAATTATTCCATGTTAATTAGGAAAAATGTAAGTAATATACCAAAAATGTGATTTTGGTATATTTTAATTTTAATTAAATTATAGAACCAGACTAAGGTAAGTATTTATGTTGTAACTGTTCGAATTGATTTAAAGAAAAAGTTCAGTAAATAATAGTCTAGATGACATAAAGTCAAAATGATGGAAACAAGCGTATGAAAGACTGAAGTGAGAGGAACACTGTCTACAGCCTTCTCAGTCCATAATAGGTATATGCTGCCTTGGAAGACCTGGCCAAGAGCAGTATGTCGGAGACCTATTATGGTCAACTAATACACTAGCATATACCCTGAGGGCCTTTTAAAAATCATCAATATTCAGTAGATCCACTGGGTGATTTTGAGGCTAAACTTACTTCTTCAGCTCTGCCGAGTGACCTAGAGGGGTAACACTGGGCATGGGGACAATTGCAGACCTTCCCAGAGGGCTGGCTTTGCAACCTCCGAGGCTTTCCAGGAACCAGCGGGCAGATGTTAAGAGGGTCGGAGCTTGTGTGGAACTGGCTTGCCTTGTTTGAACCTGGGTTAGACCCCCTAATCTGGGGCTTCTTGGTTCCCACTTTTTAAGAGAACTGGTGATGTGATGGCAAAGAAACATTTTTTAAAAGGAACGCAATCTAGAAGTGCAACAAGTGAAATGGTAGCAGTAAAATGAAGTCAGCTAAAGCAAAGAAAGCACTAAGCAGCCACTCTGCCCTGAGAATCTGAGGAGGCGAAACTGAGCTGCTATACTGGCAGACAGCGAGCCTCCGGAGCAGGGCCGGGCACTCACCAAACCTGAAACAAAGAGCCATCGTGGTTTATCCGACCTCATGACAATGTTGTGGCCAAGCAACAATAGTGTGAGAAGGGAAGACGCTAATGGCAGTGAGCTGTAATGGCATGCTGCGGGGGAATCAAGGGGAGATTCTTGTAGGAATCCTAGTATCAAGCTAGCCTTGGAGCCAAGCTGGGAATCCTCGAAGTTCTGGGACTGAGGGTGTGGTCAGGAAAGGAAACTAATCCCCATTACCAATCAGTAGAGACCTACATTCGTGTCATGCCCCAGCCCCAATCTGGGCAAAGCAGACGCTGGGTGACTGCTGACACCTACACGGTTGTATCTGTGTCAAGAAAAGGTGCTACCCAAGAAATGTCAACCAGACCCAGACTTGTGGAAGAAATTTCTGGAGGATGCTCAAATGCAAGAGGCAGGGAGAAGAAGGGGCAGGGCAGAACAACAGCAGCAGCAGAGCAGGTAGACAACCTGGAGATGAAGCACATGAGAGCCACTTGAGCAGGGAGCCAGGACCCCCATTATAGGGGCACACCCAGCTGCCCATGGCAGAACCATGGTCCAAGATCTCCGGGAGTCCTGACCATGCACCTGCTGAGATATTTGCTATTCCTCTACTTCCAGCGACCTTCACAATTCATCTCCACTCTAGAGCATGGCTGTGATGCTCAAACCTAAGGAAGCCTAATTAATACACAGGGGCCCAAAAGAGCAAGACTGTGAAGCCATGAGATCAGGGCATGAGCCAGGGTCAGTTGTCACAACCGGGAGTATCAGGGGTGGGAAAGTAGGTAGGAGTCAGGCTGCTGCTGATACTAATGATAGTTCCAATGGATGAGTTAAGACAGGTGGTCAAAAGTGAGGAACAAGGAGATACCCAAGGACAGAGTGAAATAAAGGGAACAAATTTGAGGCATTAGCTCCAAGGAAGACTTTAACAGCCACAAACAAGTAACTGCAGTAACTCCTCTCATAAAGCTCACCTCAGACACGATGGCGTCTCTGAAAGCCTTTGGTGAACCATCCTCCAGGGCTTGGTTGGGCACCCCTCCTGTGTGTTCTTCCAGCATTCTGTTCTTAGCCCTTTCATGACACTTACCACACTGGATCACCTTGTAACGGTGTACTCTCCTGTCTCCGAGTAAGGGTAGAAATTATGACTTATTCATCTGAGTTTTTCTAACACTCACTGGAGGAAACAGAGAGAAAGAGAGGGAGGGAGAGCAGGAGAAAGAGAGATTAAGTGAGTTAAACTGAACGTAAAATTCTACCACAGCCAAACCACTTGGCGATCCCAAGGGATGGGTTATCACAGGGTTTCCACTACAGTTCAAAAATTAGCTCATGCTTACTGATGCTTCGGGAGTAACTTGTGGTGCAAGAAGTGTACCTCTGCTGAATCCAATTTCACCCCTCACTGTGTTAGTGTGAACACTTCTTTGTCTTTCCATGAAGCTTCACCCTCCCTCTTCTTTGGAGCCATTGTGTGCTTGACATGAAAAATGTCCTGTAGAAAGTGTAATCACTAATTACATCGATGAAAAAACTCAACTCTCAGATGTGAAATGATGAACCACAGAAAAACCACTTTTCAATAATAATTTTCCAGTCTTCTGTTTTCACTAGAACCGGTTTTCTGCCCGTGCAGTGGGTTTTTCTGGAGTCCTTTAATGCTTGTGCCCATCATCAATTCACGATAAAAATCCTCTCACAAAGTTGGAGCTCCTGTATGAGAAAAAGTCCAAACTGCATGTCACCTAACTGACTTGCTCTCCCTGGCTTCTCTTCCAAATAAGTATACAACTTCAAGTGCCACTTGCTTTAAGCTCCTAAGTTTTGTTGACTTCTAAACTCTCCCTAGATTTTCCTCCCATCCTGCCCTCTTATCCTTTCATCTCTGCCTTCTGAGTTCTCTCGCACCATGCTCTGCTGTGAGAGGTGGGAACATGGCAGGAGGGCGACCCCGCCATGTTTCCAAGGGCTCCTCCATCTCTCCCAGTCAGTGTCCTCCACAGCCCACCATCTGTCTGTCCCTCAGACAGGTAGAGAGCCCTGCTGTGGGCCCTGACTTGTGCTAAAACCGAGGTGAGGGCAAAGACTAGCCAGATGTAGGCTGTTAGGCCTCCAGGTCTCCACCTGGCGAATGGCCTTCCATTCAAGTCCCAGCTCCAATGTCACCAATGGTCATCCTGCAAAATCAGTGAATGCATCAGGTGGCAGCCGTACTATTCATGGGAGCCCTGGCCTTTGGGTCTGGATCCCTGCTCTCCTCGAGCCCCAGCTAGGGGTCTGTGGTGTGGCTCTAGATCCGTCTGTATGCTGCCAACCTGTGGCCAGATGGTGATGGCAGCGGTCTAGCAGCACCATTCACAGGAGCGACAATCAGGGAATCCATCGGAGGGAGTGCGCCGCGGAGGGTGCTTTAATACAAGACTAAAAGTGGCTTAATCTTATTTTTTCACAGAACATAAAATGCAGAAGTAGGCGGTTCCAGCTCTGTCGTAGCAGCTCAGCTGTACCACCACTTTCTTTTTCCTCCCTGGTGCTCTGTTCAGTTTCTACTCCAAGTCCTGCACCTCATGGTCACCAGCTCTCAGCCCCAGTATCTCACACCATAAAATCCTGAACAGGAAGAAAGGGAGAGAGCACGAGGGAATTGTCCTCGCATACCTCTCTCTTTTACCAAAGAGAAAAATCTTTCCAGGAGACTTCCCCTAACATCTCAAAGGCCAAGACTGTGTCCTAGGATTACCTTTAGCTGCAAAGGAGTCTGGAAAAGTGAGCCTCTGGCACTTTCGGTCTTTGCTGGAGGAGGAGGGCTTGGCCAGCATGAAAGAAGCAAGATGGAGTATTTGTGGGGTGGAGTCATTAGCAATGTCTGGCCCCACTCTTGCCTCAGATGGCTCTTGTCGCCTCTGGGTCCCCACCTGCCTTGTAGCCGGCTAACTCCCTTGGACTGGACCTCTGTGCCTGTATCAAACCCCAAATCCAAGCTCTGTGGTGGTACCACATCCCAGGTGGCAGGCTGTCTGATGATGAAATGGATATCCCACCAACCAGCACTCTCAGCCTCTGCACATCCGAGGCGGCCAGGGGAGCGCGGAGAGAGACCGAGACCCAGGACTGGGAAGGCAGAAGTGACCGAGCGGAAGAGAGGCAGCAGAGGAGCTCGTAGCCATCACTCCAGGGAGGGCAACCTCATATAATCACCGGCCACCTTTGAAGGTCTTCTTCACTGAGGCCAGCACCAAAGGTAGGATCATAGTGTTGAAAAAGCATGAGTCTGGGCGCTACAGATATGAATTAGAACCTCAACTCTGGGGGCATCTGAGTGGCTCAGTTGTTAAGCGTCTGCCTTCAGCTCAGGTCGTGATCCCAGGGTCCTGGGATGGAGCCCCGCATCGGACTCCCTGCTCAGTGGGGTGTCTGCTTCTCCCTCCCCCTGCCCGCTTGTGTTCCCTCTCTCACTGTGTCTCTCTCTGTCAAATAAATAAATAAAATCTTAAAAAAAAAAAAAAAGAAGAAGAAAGAACCTCAACTCTGCCACTCATTGGCTATGTGATGTTGGGTAAGTTACTAAATGTCTCTAAGTCTTTGTTCCTTGAGCTATAAAATGAGGTCAATCCTGTCCCTACCTGCAAGGCCCATGGAGAAGAATGGGTGAGCTAAGGCTCATAAAGCTCCAAGCAGAGTACTTGGCACAGACTCGGGGATCGTAAGCAGCAGAGACACCCATTCCCATCATGCTCTGTGTGTTCCCCTGGGTCACGATCCAGAACTCTTGGTCAGTAAAAGCACAGCTCTGAAGCCAGACTGCCTGAGCTCAGATGCAGGCTCAGTCACAGCTCTGTGACCCAAGGCCAGTCACTTAACCTCTCTGTGCTTCATTTTTATTATCAGAAGAAAAAGTCATGATCAGGGCCTGTCTCTCTGGTGAGTAGAAGGCTCAAGTGCATTAATACAGGCAAATCACCTGGAATAGCCCCGGCACAGAGTATGCAAGCAAGCCTACATATGGTAGCATAGAAACAATGACATATTTTGTACACTCTGTTTAAGAGTAGAAGGAAAGAAAGATGTTTATGGAAAGACTTTATCAAATGGCTGACATGAGAGTTAGATCCTTACAGAGTCAAGCTTCCCTTATAAAGAAAGGGCACTTTTCCAGCATCACTTGATTTCACTTGGCAGAGGGCAACCTCACACTGCTCGCCAGTGGCCAGGGAAGGTCTTTGTGACAAAGGCCGGATGAGGGTATGATTGGGACCAGACAGACCCAGGCCAGACAAGCTGGGTCCAAGTCCCGGTCCTGTACTTCTGACTGCACAAACTAGGGCAGGTTATTGAATTTCCCTTTGCCTCAGTTTCCCCTACCTGTAAAAAGGAGGTAATAAAACCTACTTCCAAGGGTTGCTGTGAAGAACAGTCCTGGTGTGGGGCACCTGGGTGGCTCAGCCAGTTAAGCATCCGACTCTTGATTTCCACTCAGGTCATGGTCTCAGGGTTGTGAGATCAAGCCCCATGTCAGCTCTATACTGGGCATGGAGCCTGCTTAAGACTCTCTCTCTCCCTCTGCCCCTCCGCACCCCTTGCTCACGTGTGCATGCACTCTCTCTGAAAAGAAAAAAAAAGAACAGCCCTGCTACATACTCAAAAAATACTATCAGTTATTGCTATTAGAAGCTTAATTAACTGACAGTGATTTAAGTGGGATCCTTACTGTTGTCCCTGTTTTATAAACAAGCAAACCAAGGCAGCCAGTTGTTGGTGGAGCCTTCTGGAGCTCAGTCTCCTGTTTTACTGCTTATTCCATTAAATTCCACTCTGAATGTAAGATTGATTTTTGGTATGTGGGTACTGCTCCTGGGTGATTTTATTTTCCCCTGGTGCATTTTAGAAACAAGGAGGTCAGTATTCCTGGCCAACTCACCCACCATTTCAGACTTGCTAGACTCCGTTCAATTTCCTCCATAAAAATAAGAGTGCAGTACTCAGAATAGAATGGCACCTTGGAAAATTTCCCCAACAAAGTGAGACCTAATCATGGAAAATAGGAGCAGGTCTTCAAGACAGATCTAGAGACAGCAGTGATGTCTCCATTTCCCCACCCCATGCTGACCCTTCCGAACTTAACCAGCCAAGAAAAGAACAGAAAGAGGAGGAGGTAGCAAGAGCCCCCTGTTTTATTACAGTAATTAGAGCACATGCCCAATGGTCACAGAGCGGCTTACACCTAAATTTCAAAAGGAATTCCGGCCAGGAAAATACATCTTTTCCTCCCTGACACTCTAGAATCTCTTGATCTATCTCTGCTGCTTCTGGAACTTACAGTTCAGATCCATCAGGTACTTTCCAGGGGAAAAAAGAAGTGGTTTTCATGTTTCAAACACAGTAAGTTGTTCATCCCTCCATCTGAACACATGAACAGCTGCCAGGGTCACGCATCCTTCCGGCTGATCTGCGAACGTCAAACCCCGGACGATCCTTGCTCTCAGGGAAACGAGGGTGGAGGTGCTAGCTGCTCTCACCTCCTCTTTTCCAGAGCCTACAAAAACTCAGGTGAAGAACCCAACTCTCCATGATCACCTAAGTGCGAATTTGAGGCCAAGCAGCATTGGTCCCTCCTCCAGAGCTCGCGGTAATCATTTTATCTGAAGGCTTAGAGGGGTTCACAGAAGCTAATGAAAGCCCAGTAATAATAAAAGCAGCCATTTATAGTGCACTCACTTAAGCAGCAGGAAGCATGTTCAGTGATTTATATACATTGTTTGATTTATATCCAATCTCAGCCTATGAAGGACTTTCTCATATATTTCTGAGAAAGCTAAGGGTTATAGAGCAAAAGTCACTTGCCCAAGGTGGCATGACCAGCAAAAGGCAGGGGTGGGATCTGAATGAGGGTCTGCTCTACCTCCAAAGCCCATGATTTAGCCACTACGTTGTAACTCCTAAGACATGTCATCCACCCTAGATGTCACATATTCTCTTCAGAACATAGCTGGAGATTCATTCATTCAACAGATACTTTACTGAGTACCTACAATATGTCAACTACTGTGCTGAGTATAGGAAGCTTATGGCCTACTAAAGACAGACAAGAAATTATGGTCAATCAATGGTGTGTCCTGTGAAAACAGACAACTGAACCCTCAAATAGGTTTCAGGAAATCCAGGAACAAAAGAAGCAGGTGCTGACTTTCCATCTGGAGCTCTGGGACACTAACAAACCAAGCAGATAAACCCAGAGAGGACCAGTTACTATGCAAAGTTCCTGGGCCACTGGGGCCAGTGGGTAGCCTTCCAGGTTCCCATAGATCCCAGCAGCTGCAGGGAGAGCAGCCAAATTCTCCCGGGTTCCAGGGAAAGAGCGTGATGAGGATTGCAGTCCTCAGGACGAGGTGCAGCTATGGGTGGCACTGTGGACCTGACATGTGGGTCCTGGCTGCTTCAGCAGATAACCAGTGTGAGATCCTCACCACAAGCCAACAAGCAAGATGAGACAGCATACCCGATACGGACACCAGCCCAGAGTGAGCACAAATCCAGGTGCCTCCTAAGTACCACAGCACTGTGACCTCCCCCAACAGGAATAGCCTTGCCTTGCTAAGGAGAGGGGAGGGGTAGAAATACCTGCATATGACTGAGATTAAGCCCAAGTAAACTGAGAAATCACTGCATTTCACTGAGTCAACCTGGCCATGATTAGACTGAGCTTCCTGCATCAGTCACCACAGTGCCTAGAGGGAGAAACTCAGTACAGCTACAAGAAGATTCAAAACGCTACATTTCTGCACATGAGAAGTATGAACCCAACTCCAAGGACTAAGAGCAGTAGTTGGTTAAGTGTGGATGGCAGCCTGGACTCAGAAGGGGGAGAGGAGCTGGAAAGAAGGGAGTGGCTTTAAGTCATATTTCAGGGGCAGTATCTATGGGACACAACAGTGGGTTAGACTTCCAAAAAAATGGGTGTTATAGGTTGAACTATGTTCCCAAATAGTTCATATGCCAAAGTCCCCAGGACCTCAGAATGTGACCTTACTTGGAAACAGGGTCATAGCTGATGTAATTAGTTAAGATAAGGTCACACTGGAGTAGGGTGGGCCCCTAATTCAATATGACTAGTGTCTTTATAAGAAGACAACCTTGGGGAATAAATAAAAGAAGAAGAAGACAACCTGGTGAAGCCAGAGATATGGGAAGAACACCACTGAACATGACTGAAGAATCAGGGTGACACACCTACAAGCCAACAAATGCCAAAGACGGCCAACAAACCACAGAAGCTAGAGATAGGCACAGAACCGACAGGGAGTAAGAACTCCTGTCCCCCTCAAGGTCCTTCCAGCTGGACTAAGAATCAAATCGACATGAGACAGATGAACAGAGGAAAATCAAATTTAATAGCCTATGTATGGGAAATCCACACAGACATGGAAATTCCAAAGACAGCCAGTCAAAATGAGGTCATCCTGAACTAAGGAGAAGGGGATAGGGGTCTGGGACTTTGGAGGGAAGGAATGCAATTCACAGGGCAATAAGAAGAGGAGCAGATACTTGGTGATGAGATGTTTGTCCTGCCAGACAGAGGAGCCACTCAGATACAATTTATCTCTGCTAATAACTCTTATTCTGAGAAAGACCCTCAGTTTAGATTCTTCTACATCGTTAAGGGAGGGGCAAAAATTTCTCTTTAGCTCGCAGGTTCTCAAAATAATCTTCATGCAAGAAAGGCTCATCTTGGGGCGCCCTGACTTGGGCCCTACAGATTGTCCCTCATAGCCCTTGTAAGGAAGCAACCCTAAGGACACCTTAAACTTAGGCTTCGAGCGTCCAGAACTGTGAGAAAAAATTCTGTTGTTTAAGCCACTGGGTACAGTACACCTAGCAAACCAACACAATGGGAAGGCACAATTTTCTTCATTCATTACACATTTCCTAAGTGCCCAGTAGGGGCCACAGAAAGCGTATGGTGCTCTGAAGGATACAAGGCTTGACACCGCCTGTGACCACTATTTCCATGTCAGGGGCCACAAGCTCATAAATGCTCCTCCAGTCACAAGGGGCTGTTGATGGGAATCCCTGCATCTCTGGTCAAGGCTCCTTCTGGAGGCCTGAGTATTTCCCAGGCTACTGAAGGTGGAAGCCTCATTGCCACACAAACCCACTGTCTCACACTCACATGGCCTGGTCCCAGTCCAAGACGTAAGTCCTTCTGATCAGCTATCTTCTGTACCGACTCTTTGTTCATTTCTCCTGACCCGATCTCCTCTCACGAAACTGACTCCCAAGTTGTCCTAGAAGACATAATCCATGAAAAACAAATCCTCCAATCCTCACCCTCTTCACTACTCACTCTGCCTCTTTGTGTTAACTGAAAACTCACTCTGACTTGAGAACATCACTTTCTCTTCAACCTGATTTTGTCCCTTTCCCCCACACCCCAGTATTTCAGGGTGCAAGGGGTGCATGAGGAGGGCATTATTTCTCCTGACAGAAAGCTAAGCCTCATTCTTCACTCTTTCGCTCCCACTCTCCTAGAAGCCCATGTCACCACACTCTGTGGGAGGCCTGGACCCTGGTCTGCTCTTCATCTCAGCTCTCAATTACTGGGAGTGCAGAAAGCTTGTTTTGACCCATCTTCTTTGGCCATTGTGTAGTCCAGGATCTTAGCTCATAAATGTTAAAAACACCTTTTCTCTCAAGACACTGTCACTGTTTTTGATATTCAGATCCTATTCTGATATTACAAAGCAGAACCTGGGCAGCTCCTCTCTCTTTGCAGTAGGTATACCACTCTAGTCTTCCCCATGCAATGGAACCTCTGAGGAACATTCGCAGGAAGAGTGCCTTTACTAGTGTCCAATGGGGACAATGAGGTGGCAGGTCGAGGGTGGGGGGTGACTAAAAGTGGGGCATAAGAAGTTGTTCAAAGCTTTACTAGGAGAAAAGAGAGAGAGATGCCATGTGGAGCTATTGGCCTATGTTTTTCTTGTTGCTTCTGTCCCTACCTCTCTTCCTCCCCCAACCCTGGTGCCCAAAGAGTCTTCCTCTCCGACTGTGTGCTGTACCCCTGCCCCGCAACCACACTGGCCTTCTTTCAGTCATCAGGCTTACAAGGCCTTTCCCACCCATGCTTTCCACCAGTCTGTCCCATGTCCTGCTTACACATGCTTCCTAAGGCTTCCCAGACTTCAAACAGAGCTGACGTGGGCACTCCCTCAGAGAAAATTCCTTGACTCTCAGGAGGTTCTGTGCCTACCTTCGCCCCCCACAGTTCTCTGGGTCAGCCTTGAGAGGATTTCCTGCAGAATCGTGTCATTTGTTTATTGTTGTTTTTCACCTTAGCTGGTGTGTTAACTCCACGAAGGCAAAAACCCACATGGGTTGTGTTTACTCTTTCATTTGCAGGAATTAGCCCAGCGCCTGGCATTCAGTGAGGACGTGTTAAATGAAATAATCAGTGGACCCCAGCTTATTGCCCATGTAACTTCTTTGATGGAGCAAAAGCAAGAGTGAAGGTTGCTCTGTTGATGTGGGTAATGCTTCCACAACATCTGTTTATAGTACCCTAGGGAGCATTTTGCTTTAACAAGCCCAAGAATTTACATCTCCAAAAAACACAAGTGGTTGCTAGTGACATTAACCTATTGGTGAGCAACCTTTTCTGTTTGAGAGCCAATGATCAGCCTTTCTAAATGTAATATGAGAAACTTTATTCAATCCTATGGGGCAGAGGGAATGGTGTGTATTTTTAACCATCGAGATGATGTATTTTATTGATCAGGCAAATTTCAATGGGCAATGGGCCTTACTTTTCAGCCACTAAAATGCTAATGTGACCAGCAATTCGTAGACATCTTTGATATCATAAGAAACACATATTTGGTCTTTGTTGGTCCTGACACAGAGCTTCTTAAACCTTCAGAATTTCCTGAGTGGTAAAGATAATAGGAGCATCTCACGTTATTCATAACAAGCCCCTTTCGGCTCTACCTGAGTTTATGCCATGAGATGATTCTTGATGGGCTCCTAGATGGCCTAGGGATGGGGGCTGTTTACCCGAGGAACCAAGCCTGTGATCAGAGGGTTAGAGCTTTGGGAAGGGGGGTGGCTGGGAGGAGGGGTGCCAAACCCACCTCTGGGGAGGAGAAAGTGGCTGGAGATTGAGTTCAATCACCAGTGGCCAGTGATTTCATGAATCATGCCTATGTAACAAAACCTCCATTAGGAAAAACAAAAAACTAAACTATACAATGGGGTTTAGAGAATTCCCAAGGTGGTGAATACATCAAGGCACTGGGAAGGTGACGCACATGGAGAGGGCAGGGAAGCTCTGTACCCCTTCCCCCATCCTTTCCCCTATGCACCTCTTCCATTTTTCGGTTCCTGAGCTGTATCCTTTATAATAAACAGGCAAGTAAAGAACTTCCCTGAGTTCTGTGAGTCATTCTAGTAAATTAGTGAACCCAAGGAGGGAGCTGTGGGTACCCCCAGAATTTACAGGTGCTTGGTCAAAAGTACTAGTGACAGTCTAAGGCTTGTGACTGGCATCTGAAGTGAGGACAGTCTGTGGGACTGAGCACTCAGCCTGTGAGATGTGGCATTAAGTCCAAGCAGTGTCAGAATTGAATGGGACTGTGGGACACAGCGGGCATCAGAGAGCTGACGTGGTCGAAGTGGACACCATGCCTTCGATGTCAGAACCGTTGGGAGTCAAAGCAGTTCAACATCTCATCCTTTCCCCCTAAGTGTACATCGGACTTCACAGTCACGATATCTAAAGTAAGACAAACACACCCCAAGGGTATACGACATTATTCAGTGAGTCAAAGGATGGATATATTAGAACGTCTGGGTTTTTTTTTTTTTTTTTTGCCTTGTCCATTAAAAATATATACTATGTAAGTGTATAATAGAACATATGTGTTTTATATATCTACATAGAGAGAGAGAGAGAGAGAAAGATATAGATAGATGTAGATATAGTGGGATGTATGTTTAAACTTTCTACTAACAGGAGGACAGGCACAAAAATGTTGGAGGCTATTGATGTCACATTCCCAAATGCATTCAATTCTTTCATCCTTGAAACAACAATAGGAAAGTCCCTGTGATCTACACTTAACAGATGAAGCTCAAAGGTGAACTGACTAGTTCAATGTCACACAGGGTGTTAGGGACACAGCTTAGGCTGGAATGTGTTCATGCCATTCCATGACATCTCCTGACTGACCACCTATTGTGTCAGGCTCTGTAGCAGAGGTTGGGGATAAAAAGACAAGGAAGAAATGCCCCTTGCCCAGTACACATACACGCCCTTCTCATCCCGGGTCACCCATTGCCACTGGGGTAGAATCTCCTCTCTGGTCAGCGTGTGGGACTTGGAGCAACACTGTGGCTACTGCCAGTTTCCTGGGGATTTCCTCTCTGCTTGTCCCCTGCCTTCCTAACCCGGTCCTCCATTCTTCATGGAACCCAAGAATCTGAGGATCAGTGGTTCTGCCTGTGGTGATTCTAAGGACATCCTGGATGGTGTGTGGGTCCCTCTGGGGCTCCGCAGCATTAGAATGGGCCCTTGCATGGAGAAGAGGCAAGGACTCCGAGGCTGGAGTCCTGTGGGATAGGGCAGCTCCCTGGAAGGCCTCAGCAGGAGACAAGAGTAAGACCGAGGCTGGTAAGTCAGGGAGTCTAGGCTGGCGGCTGCACAGAGAAGTCTCTCAGTTGAAGGCTGAAGGCAGAACTATGTCAGGGGCACGTGTGGATGGTGATAGTGACTCAGTCATGAGCACGAAGGCTCGTTGCAAGGCTCATGTCCCCTGGACAGCTGCCCCAGGAACTGAGCAGGGATCTGTCTACTGGAAGTGAAATCAGAGGCAGAAGCTTACTAACCAGGAATGAAGCAAGAACCAGGTTATTAGAACTGAAACACACAGTCACAGTGTGCTTCGTAACAATGCTGGCTTATTAAATCCCCAGCTACCCATCTAGAGCAACTTTGAATTCCCTCACCTCAAAATGGGGCACTTTTATTGACAATGCTACCAAGTAGAAGGGGAAGTAAGGCTATGCTGCCCAAAAACACAGATGCCACAGGTCCACCAGTATACATGGCTGCCAGGATTCATGGCAGGATGCAAATGGGACTCTGCCTCGAATAACACCATCACCTTTAACAACTCGATTCATAGCTTATCTGTAACTAACTCTCAGTAACCCTTTGTTATGGACTGAATCGTGTCCCCTCAAAAGCCTTATGGTGAAGCCCTAATCCCCAGTGTGCCTGTATTTCGAGATAGGGCCTTTAAAGAGGTCACTAAGGTTAAATGAAGTCAGAAGTGTGGTGCTCTAATCCAGTAGGTCAGGAAAGGAAGAGACACCAGGAATGTGCACACGCAGAGAGGAGAGGCCACAGGAAGGCAAAGAGGGAAGACCGGCAACTGCAGGTCAAGAAGAGGGCCTTACAAAAACCCAAACCTGCTGACGTCTGGATCTTGGACTTCCAGCCGCCAGAATTATAAGAAATAAATGTCTCTTGTTAAAAAAGGTGGGGGTTACTTTTAAGAGCCCGGGGTGAGGCAGAAACTAGAAACAATGAATCGGAAGTAGGTGAGGCTGTCCCCTTTCTTCATTCATTAGATCAGCTTTTATCGAGGCCTACTATGCGCTGGCCACTGGGCTAGGTGCTAGGGGCAACGGTGAGTAAGGCAGCTGACCCTGCTCTCGCACAGCTCTCTCTACTGAGGGAGACAAACAAGGGGGGACTATGGCAGGATGTTTCAAGTGCTGAGAGGGCATGTGGAAGTAATCAAGGGGGTTTTGTGCTTCTTCAATCAAGATCCAAAGAGGCAAGCATATCCAAGCAAATTCAAGAATTCAAAGGTATACCCTATCAGAAAGGAAGCTGGAAGAGAGAGAGGAAGACTATGGAGCGGAGAGGGGATCACTAATGCATCAAGGAACTCAGGGATTCAGCGAGTTCTGTAGCCTACTAACTTTGTATGGTATTCAGGTTACTAGGAGGCTTTATAGCCGTATCTCAAGGGCTGATATCTTAATAAAGAATGATAGGTTTCTAGAAAGGTTGTGAATTGACTGTGCCCACTGTCTAATGGAAAACTTGGCATTTGGAGTTGGATGAACTGGTTCTGAGTCCCAGTTCTACCGCATTCCCAGCCAAGTGAGGTTGGGCAAATCATTTAACTGCTTTTAGCCCTGGATTTGTTTGTTTCTTTCCCCCTAGGACCTCAGATGGACAGAATCTGGTTCATCCTAACCCTTGGTTCATGACCTATTCCCATCATTAGCCCATCATATTGCAAAGATCCATTCATACTGTTGCATGGGTCAACATGCAAGATGCAGTTAAATGCATTTTAAATATCATAAAGCAATATGATATCTCATTACATGAATCCATGTATAGATGAATGATATATGCCAGAGTTTAAGACCTTATCAGTGGGGAAAGGAGAAATTCAACTAAAAAGAGCTAGACAATAAAATAATTTTCCATATGGAACAAGATAAAAGGGAATCTCTAAATGATCCCATATGTAAAAATCAACCCCAGATGAATTACCATCTTACATGTCAAAAACAAAATATTAAAACTTGTAGAAGAAAATTTAGGATATTTTAGACCCTAGAGTAAGGAAAGATTTCTTAAAGAAGACACATACAGCATTGATTCTTAAATAAAAAGATTCATAAATTTGAATATATTAAAGCTAAGATTGTTTTCATCAAGAGACAGCTTCAATTTCCTCATTTATAAAATGGGGATAATAATACCTTATAGAAATCTAACAAGATGAAATTAAATAACACATAATAAACACTGAGCACAGATCCTAGCACCTACAATATAATAAATGATAACTATCATTATTATTCTCAAACAACAATGCTATTATGTATCAAACAATACCAAGTAATATGACAAGACATATTTAGTATTTAATATCACAGTGATGTTTTAAAGAAAGAGATAATAATGTAAAATACATTTATCAGAGACCTATAGTCAGACAGCCAACAAATATTTACTAAGCATTCATGCCAGGCACCATACTAGGGGCTGGTTAATTTATATCAACCACCATTAATTTTTTTGTCACAATCTAATGCACACACAACTTCCACACATGTATCTGTGACCAGAGCAGAGAAATGACCCCCACATATTTTGATAATCTGTATACAGCACTACAGAAAAAATCTGGCACTATCAGAGACGGAAATCCCAGAACTGTCCAACTCTCAATTGTTGGTGCTAACGGGAGAGTCCAGGAAAAGAGATAATCCAAAATGGTAGATAAGTATACTCTCATTTGTTTGGGGTTTTCTGCAAATAATTGAAAGCCGCAAGTCAATCTGACCCAGCAATACAGGAAGCAGGTCCAGAAGTAAGACAGTCTTCAGGAGCTGACTAATCAGCAACACAATAATGATAAAGATTATCTCCATTTCTGTTTTGCGGCTCTGGATGCAGAAGTACACATAGAGTTCAACTTGGCTGATGGCTGTTCTGGAATGTACAAAGTCTTGAATAAAGAAAAGAAAGCTATGGTATGGAAAACCTGGCTCAGGAGGTGTTGAAAGCGACTCAGTATCTATTCTGCCTCTCCATTTTCTGGGATTGTAGTACCTCACACTCTTCGTACATTCATGTCTCATATCTTCTTTGTTGGGTTTTCTCCTACCAGGAGAGGTCAACATAAGCGTCTAACAATAGTGAATTGTGTCAGACTAGGCTTTTTCATATAATTTGCCTAATAATGCATTCAGTAAACATTAACTGATTGACCTCTGAGGTGTCCACAATTATTCAATTCTCACAAGTAGTATTTGCTTTAAAATTGACCCAAGAATAGGAAAAGGATCTCCATGAAACAAGAACTCACATCTAGCTAACCAGAAAAACAACAACAACAAATAGCCTCTGAAATATGGTTCTCTGGTAAATCATCCTGATACGATTTACTGAGACTGACATGGTTTTGGACACTGCCTTTTAAGAAATAAAGGAAAAGAGGAAAGCTACTACCTACCACAACATATTATTTTTCCCAAAAGCTGATGAGTTCCTCCATATCTAGAATGAATCCAATAATTTTCGGAATATTCCTTTCAGAATACTCTTTTCTCTTTCCGGGAATGTGCTGAGAGCAAGAGTGATACACTGAGTGTGGTGTAGGAAACAGGAAGGAGATGAGACCAAGAGCGACAGCCTGGGTTCCAATTCCAGTCTATCACTTACAAATCTGGCCTTAATGGGTGAGTTTCTGTTCTGTTCTGATCATGAGCTCCTTGAGGGCAGGACGTATGTTTGAATCACATTTGTGTACTCCACCATTCCTAGCTCAGAGCTATCATTAGGTTCTCAGTAAATGTTGATTTCAAATAACAGCTGTCATGAAATAAGAAGAAAACAAAAGCCAACAATAAAGGTTCAAGATACCTGCTGGTTGGCATGTTACACCTGACATCTAAAAAAGAACGGTGGCAGTTAAAAGCAAAGGAGTGCACTCTATGAAACTATCTGCTCAATGAAGCATTGAAAAATCACAGACTCTTTCTGGCCACTGTTTTACATTTAGATATGAAAGCTAGTCAGGCTAGGCTGAGAATAAAGAATGGCAAACAAGCAAATTTCAACAGGCTTCGGATAGTTTCCAAAATGAGAAATTCTCCTGGCCTTTCTCCACGTTGGTTCTCCTCCCTCCTCCTGGGAGTTATTCCTCCCCAGTGTCCCCCATGATTGGTTAAAAAAAGGAGTGACTGGGGCGCCTGGGTGGCTCAGTCATTAAGTGTCTGCCTTCAGCTCAGGTCATGATCCCAGGGTCCTGGGATCGAGCCCCACATCGGGCTCCCTGCTCGGCGGGAAGCCTGCTTCTCCCTCTCCCACTCCCCCTGCTTGTGTTCCCTCTCTCGCTGTGTCTCTCTCTGTCAAATAAATAAAATCTTTTTTTAAAAAACAACAAAAAAGGAGTGATTGGGGCTGGCTCAGCTCAGTGTCTCCCCTCCTTCCCTCTGGGAGTCACTTTCCAAAGGTGATCTACAAGGGAGGGGTAAAGTGAATGGGAAGAGGGGAAAGACAGGCGTGAGGAAGGAGAAAGAAACTAGAAGACTAAGGCAAACATGGTGGTGAGTAAAGCCAGTGAAAATAAGAAGTTCTAACAATAGGAGTGTCCAATATCCAATTTTTTCTGATTTTTGTGAAAATCAGCTCTTATGTGATATGGCAACATAACCAGATTCAGTCCACATGGTCTTCCAACCAAGGCCACGGCACATCATGGCCTACACGCATGGCTGACTCGGAGAATTGAAGGAGAAAGGGCTATGCCCGTATGGGGGATATGATGGGCAGAAATGATAGCGTGTACAGGAGGAAAGACGAGAAGAAATCAAAAAAGATTTCAACAGAAGCAGGACCGTGGAGGTAGAGCAGAAATGTAAGGCTATCTACAACTTTCGGAAATATAGGGGCCCAGTGGGCTTCCCAACAATGAGATGAAGGCTCAAATCATTCTATTGGACTGCCAACTGGGAAAGTGGCTCCGAAAACCTGGAGAAATTGGAGATACTCAGGCAGCTGACATCTGGGTTCTAGGTCTCTAAGTCTTATTATTCTAGCCTAAAAGTATGGATAAGGCTGGAGAAGGTGGAAGGTAGAAGAGGAGAGTAGGGAGGCAGATAAAGAAAAGAGGTTTCTTGTCTTCTATTTCAGGTGTCAGAAGGTGAAGCTAGAGAGTTGGGTATTTGTGCCCACTAGGAGGCAGAATGTTACAGCCCACATCAGACTTAGGAGGCAACGGCCAAACCAGTCTTCCTTCAGATTAAGGCAAAGAATGAAGCAATTTCTCAGAAATGTGGATTTTTTTAAAAATCACCTTGGCCTGAATTATTGGCAAATTGCCCCGTGTCTCCATTTCATCTGTGGATTCATGCTACACAATAATTCCCCAAGTCTACTCCTTACCTCATGGGAGTCAGGAAATAGTTGGCATATATAATAGCATACTTTTTTTTTAAGGTTTTATTTATTTATGTGAGAAAGAGAGAGCACGAGTGAAGGAAGGGGCAAAGGGAGAGGGAGAAGCAGACTCCCCACTGAGGCTGAGCAGGGAGCCCTATGTGGGGCTCAATCCCAGGACCCTAAGATCATGATCGGAGCTGAAGTCAGACACTTAACCAAATGAGCCACCTAGGTGCCCCACATTCATTTTATATTTTGTGTTAAAAAAATATCTCAGTGGTGGGGCACCCGGGTGTCTCAGTTGGTTAAGCGTCTGCCTTCACCTTAGGTTGTGACCTCAGGGTCCTGGGATCAAGTCCCATGTCAGGCTCCCTGCTCATTGGCCTCTCCCTCTCCCTCTGCCCCTTCCCCCCTACTCGTGTGTGCTCTCTCTTTCTCAAATAAACAAATAAAATCTTTAAAAAAAAAAAAACTCAGTGGTTTTGAAGACCATAACATATATATAAAAAAAAAGAAGACCATAACACATGAAACAGAGATTTAGCAGGCATTGCTTAGCACAATGCTATGATAGCTGTTGGCTAACCTGGCTCGTCCAAGGGCAGCCTACTGCAGGCTGGAGGTAAAAGCAGAACATGGCAGCTCTGCCCTCTGAGGATCCGCAGTCCCGTGGAGTCCGGGATCCATCAGGGAAGTAACTCATCCACTGTAGACCCACGATGTCCAGAGGAACTTGCCAAGTGTCAGAATGACCCTTCTCCTCTGACCGGCAGTGTAGACTGCCAGCAAACACTGCACCTTTTTTCTCCCACCATGATGAAGAGAGACTAGGAATCACTGCTTCTCTTACCCTGGTTCCCTGAGCTGCATTTTTTTTTTTAGCCCATCTCATCTTTCCCTGGTTTTGTTCAATTTTCTGCAAGCTTTTCTATCTGGCTCACTTATCTCCCTTGATCCCTCAGAACCCCCTCCCCTAATTCCATTGACTAGTGGGGACATTTTCCCTCAGAGAGCCGAGCAGAACCTCCAGGACCCTCCCCCACTCCGCACCCCTCTGCCCCCACTGCCTGGATTTTTACATCAGTGGAGACTTCCCAGACCTACCTCTTTTTTCTTTAGCTTTTTAATTTCTGGCTGCTGGGTTTTCCTTTTTTAATTACGTGCAGAGCTGCATTTCACACAACAGAAGCCAACCCAGTTTTCAGGTGAGTTAGGGTTCTGTGGCAGAACCCCATCATTTCCATTCCCTCATCAAAGCAGAGCTAAGTTAAGTTTAACCCACCGTAAATATGAGAATGGAAAGGGCCGGTCAATGTTGTGCCATGGAAAAGGCACTGAACTAGGGGCCAGGAGGACGGCACAGGGCCAGTCCCCACAACTTAATCTGCTACATGACCTTAGGCAAGTCACCTAACCTCTCTGACTTCAAAAGGTTACACCCTTCAGTCTTCCTGATGACAGAGGTGGCAGAATCAAATGCATGCATTGCTGTAAGCAAATTTTCCAAACTGTAAGGCACTGTTCAGTCGGCTGAAGACAGTGTCAGACATGAGAACACACAGCCAGTGTTCCTTTCTAAATAAACATGTGAGTTCCCCTAGAGCGAGGGCTGGGCTGGCTCTTGCTTACTACTTCATGGAAGGAAGGAAGGAAGGAAGGAAGGAAGGAAGGAAGGAAGGAAGGAAGGAAGGAAGGAAGGAAGGAAGGAAGGAAGGAGAAACATCAGGTCCTTCCACATATATGTGAAGCGTGCTGGTGGGAAGAATAGCAGAACTATCACCATGTCTTTTCCTGAATTTGCATCTATGAATTGAGTCCCATTTGTGCAAAAGTGAAAAAGCTGAGCTAGACCAGGGATGTTTCTGCTTATAGCTCAACAACATAAGTCCTGACCTGGCGTGACCTCATGGGCATTGTGCACTCAAGTAAGCCGACATTGCGACAGGGACAGCCAACATTTTTACAGTGCTTTAGACTTTATCGAGCATTTGCAGGTACCTGACCTCATTCTGATTTTCAAAATATCATGTAACTAGATAATTCAGATTTTTTCCTATTTTCCAGATGAGGAAACTGGGGCTCACAGAAGTGCAGAAACTGCCAGCAAATCCCAAGGCCAGTAAGTGGCAAAGCTGAAATTTGGACACGGTTTCTTGACTTCTGGGACCTTCCAGCTGCTACCGAGGACAGTTATGGGGGTGTGGCCGCCGGGAAGCTGACAGCCTCGACAGCAGCCAAAACTAGTCTGATTTCCTCGTTATTGTGCTACAGTTACTTTCATCCGGAATCCCTGCTAAAATAAGGACCAAAAATCCTTTTCAAGTAAAATATACAAGCGGCAAATAAACACAATTTTAAACAACTGACTTCATCAATAACCCATTAATTGCCAGCAACAAGCGTGCTGTGCCATTTCCCCCTAGCAAGTTAGCAACAACAGAACTGAGATTGCTAAGGACGCAGTAAAAAATGGTGTTTACATTTAACACTGTGCCGCCATATACTGCCACAACCATCTGGAAGCTGCTGGGCCCTGAACGTCAGAAGCCACGAAACTGCTCACACTCTCTGAACCAGTCAGTAATCTTACATTTTGGAATCTATCCTAAGGAAATAATATGAAATAGAGAAAGAAAAAAAATCTAGCTGCCTGAGACCTGGTTGTTGAATTCTCCCTTGGGGAGCAATGACATATCATGGTATTTTTTCAATCAATTTTCTCTTTGTTTGAGCTCCAATCAGCTGGTGCCTATTACCTGGCTCCAGAACCATCATTATTATGTAAAAAAAAAAACTCACACATAAAGATAGCTAATATAAATAATTAATAACCTCCCTGTCTTTCCTCCATAGTTGATCCCAGTTGTTCTTTCCATGCTGTTACCTGTTGCCCCATCTTTCCACCCCATTCCCTCCCTGCCCCCTCCGCCCCCCATCAAACTCAAAGCTCCGGTCAAGTCAAACCTCCCAGTTGACCGGAGGGGCCTTGAACACACACTTTGTTAACTTTCAGGAGCCTCAGAATCACCTGAAAAGCTGGTTAAAATGCGGACTGCGGACACACACCCTCTCCCACAAACTTTCTCATCCGGCAGGTCCTGCGGGAGGACTGGGAACGTGCATTTCCAACACGTTCCAGGTGATGTGGATGCTGCCGGCCGGAGACCACACTCAGAGAACCAGGGGGTTAAGCACTCATCTGCCTTGCGTGACATCCCCTCCGCTTCTCCAGGCAAAATCTTCCCAGCCCTCAAGCCCCAGCTCCTCCTACCTCTGCAGCCATCTCCAAGCCCACCAAGCTGAACTAATGACTCATCCCCCCCGCCGCTTTGGGGAGAGAATAATGCCAGTATCACTGTGTAATGAGAGGAAGCTGGATCATCACGGCCAGGTCCCTGCTAATTGTGAGTGTCCAGAGGGCTGGCCCACCCACCGCAGCAGCTGCATTCCGCCAGCACCAGCACAGGGCTGGGCCCGTGCCGGCCCCCGCACCTGAAATGCTGACCCTAGTCCTTGCTGCCTCCTTGCACAGGAAGTTATGGTTTAATGTTTTTCCTAGAGGACCCGTTAGCATATTGAACGGCCATTTTTCTGAAAAACGACGATTAGCCATGGTAGCAAAAGAAACACGAGCAGAGTTTATTAGTTTGCCAGGCTAGTAAATATCATCTCACTTTGCTCTCTGAACTCCCTAATGAAGAGAACAGCTCTCAGGCAAATAAATAAAACATTAGGTTGACAACACACAGCACATCACAAGCACAGTTCACTAATTTGCTCATTGCTGAAGGACATTAGCCGCCTTCGGGATAATCTCCATAAACACACTGCCCAGGCTCCCTTTCTCCTAGATAAATAGTATCAAGCCACGGTTTAGCATTTTTCAATATTGTATATGTATTTTATTTCAATAACTGTCTTTTAATAGCGAGATAGCCATCTTAATCAAATGAAAGCTATTTTTCAGTAATTGTCCTAAAAGCCAAATTCCTTTTCCGGAAAAACATCCTTTCAAATCACAAGTGGCTGGGCTGACCAGTATTCTCAGAATATTTTTTTTTTTTTTAGCTTTTTTATTTTTATTTATTTATTTATTTATTTTTCATGTGAACATCTCTTTATTCATGAAATAGGGCAGTGGGAGTGACACACTGGGTTGTTCCGTGTCAGGTTCATCTAGAACACATTTCACCTCTGTATGAAAGGAGAGAGAGGAGCTACTCACTCGCCTATTTGCCCTTAATTGAATTTCTTCCCGTTTTTTTTTAATTTTTTTATTGTTACGTTAATCACCATACATTACATCATTAGTTTTTGATGTGGTGTTCCATGATTCATTGTTTGTGCATAACACCCAGTGCTCCACGCAGAATGTGCCCTCTTTAATACCCATCACCAGGCTAACCCATCCCCCACCCCCTCCCCTCTAGAACCCTCAGTTTGTTCCTCAGAGTCCATCGTCTCCCATGGTTCGTCTCCCCCTCCGATTTCCTCCCCTTCATTCTTCCCCTCCTATCTTCTTCCTCTTTTTTTCTTAACATATCTTGCATTATTTGTTTCAGAGGTACAGATCTGTGATTCAACAGTCTTGCACAATTCACAGAGCTCACCATAGCACATACCCTACCCAATGTCTATCACCAGCCACCCCATCCCTCCCACCCCCCACCACTCCAGCAACCCTCAGTTTGTTTCCTGAGACTAAGAATTCCTCAGATCAGTGAGGTCATATGATACATGTCTTTCTCTGATTGACTTATTTCACTCAGCATAACACCCTCCAGTTCCATCCACGTCGTTGCAAATGGCAAGATCTCATTCCTTTTGATGGCTGCATAATATTCCATTGTGTATATATACCACATCTTCTTTATCCATTCATCTGTCAATGGACATCTTGGCTCTTTCCACAGTTTGGCTATTGTAGACATTGCTGCTATAAACATTGGGGTGCACGTACCCCTTCGGATCCCTACATTTGTATCTTTGGGGTAAATACCCAGTAGTGCAATTGCTGGATTGTATAGTAGCTCTATTTTCAACTGTTTGAGGAACCTCCCTACTGTTTTCCAGAGTGGTCGCACCAGCTTGCATTCCCACCAACAGTGTAGGAGGGTTCCCCTTTCTCCGCATCCCCGCCAACATCTGTCGTTTCCTGACTTGTTCATTTTAGCCATTCTGACTGGTGTGAGGTGGTATCTCATGGAGGTTTTGATTTGGATTTCCCTGATGCCGAGCGATGTTGAGCATTTTTTCATGTGTCTGTTGGCCATTTGGATGTCTTCTTTGGAAAAATGTCTGTTCATGTCTTCTGCCCATTTCCTGATTGGATTATTTGTTCTTTGGGTGTTGAGTTTGATAAGTTCTTTATAGATTTTGGATACTAGCCCTTTATCTGATATGTCATTTGCAAATATTTTCTCCCATTCTGTCAGTTGTCTTTTGGTTTTGTGGACTGTTTCTTTTGCTGTGCAAAAGCTTCTTATCTCGATGAAATCCCAATAGTTCATTTTTGCCCTTGCTTCCCTTTCCTTTGCCGATGTTTCTAGGAAGAAGTTGCTGTGGCTGAGGTCGAAGAGGTTGCTGCCTGTGTTCTCCTTTAGGATTTTGATGGACTCCTGCCTCAAGTTTAGGTCTTTCAACTATTTTGAGTCTATTTTTGTGTGTGGTGTAAGAAAATGGTCCAGTTTCATTCTTCTGCATGTGGCTGTCCAATTTTCCCAACACCATTTGTTGAAGAGACTGTCATTTTTCCATTGGACATTCTTTCCTGCTTTGTCAAAGATTAGTTGACTGTAGAGTTGAGGGTCCATTTCTGGGTTCTCTATTCTGTTCCATTGATCTATGTGTCTGTTTTTGTGCCAGTACCATACTGTCTTGATGATGACAGCTTTGTAATAGAGCTGGAAGTCCGGAATTGTGATGCCACCAGCTTTGCTTTTCTTTTTCAACATTCCTCTGGCTATTCGGGGTCTCTTCTGGTTCCATACAAATTTTAGGATTATTTGTTCCATTTCTTTGAAAAAAAGTGGATGGTATTTTGATGGGGATTGCATTGAACGTGTAGATTGCTCTAGGTAGCATTGACATCTTCACAATGTTTGTTCTTCCAATCCATGAGCATGGAACAGTTTTCCATTTCTTTGTGTCTTCCTCAATTTCTTTCATGAGTATTTTATAGTTTTCTGCATACAGATCCTTTGCCTCTTTGGTTAGATATATTCCTAGGTATCTTATGGTTTTGGGTGCAATTGTAAATGGGATCGACTCCTTAATTTGTCTCTCTTCTGTCTTGTTGGTGGTGTATAGGAATGCCACTGATTTCTGTGCATTGATTTTATATCCTGCCACTTTAGTGAATTCCTGTATGAGTTCTAGCAGTTTTGGGGTGGAGTCTTTTGGGTTTTCCACATAAAGTATCATATCATCTGCAAAGAGTGAGAGTTTGACTTCCTCCTTGCCCATTTGGATGCCTTTAATTACTTTTTGTTGTCTGATTGCTGTGGCTAGGACTTCTAATACTATGTTGAACAGCAGTTGTGATAGTGGACATCCCTGCTGCGTTCCTGACTTTAGGGGGAAAGCAGGATTCTCAGAATATTAATGTGAGCTTAAGCTATTCAAATGTCATGGCTAAACTTTTTAAAACCTAATTAATGTGTGGAACAGCTTTACTGGAAGGAAGGGCCCTTTTTCAAATAACCTGTTCCAAGCCTCAGAGCGAACACCTTGAAGCCATGGTGGGAAAGAGGTCTTGCAGGCAGACAAAGAAAGCCCAGCTTCGCGCACGTTGTGATTAACTTTTAGTTGTTAGTAGTGGAGTTAATTATTGTATCATGCTGGAGGGCAGGGACAATGTACTTGCCAGTACCTCCTGGACTTAATCAACAAACTAGCAAGACAATCAATGCTATTAGGCCTCATGTCCTTGTGATACTTTTTTCCAAATTAAAAAAATAAAATCCAAGGACAGAGCCCTAAGGAGGTAGGCAAGCTGCTCGAAAGGCCTCCCTTAACTCGATCAGGCTTAACTCCCTCCCTGGAGGCTGCAGTCACCGGGCAGGAGGGTTTGCTCACCCTGAGGCCTCGTTGTCTTGAGAGCAAAGTTCAAGCCAGTCCACACCAGAAGGAGGAAATCAGCATCTGAAAATTCCCTTACCTTTTGGTAACTGGCCCTGGTAGGCTTCAAACAGGGCCCTTCATACTCTTATCCTGTGTGGGAAAAGGTTGTTACCCTCAGGACATCGTACTTACCTTCTCCTATGCGAAGGATGACTCTCTGTTCCTTAATTTGATAATTTACACTTGGGTTTACGGAAGAACTTTTTAAAAAGAAAGAAACTGGCAATGATATAGAACAGGCTGGCAAATGCCACAAAATACCATGTCTTAGTTTCAACTCTATTTCTTTATAGGACCCCAAAACACTATGAGGAGGTAGGATGGGCATGATGCATGGGCACACGAAATAAGGAGGGCGCTACCAATGACGAAGCTAGAGGGATCTCAGACAGGTAGCAGAGAGGTACAGGTGACAGTAGTAGCCAGTCTGGAGACCACTGAAAGCTGAACTCAAAACAGTCTTGGGCTCATAAGTTATCTATCCTGAATAATTAAAGATGACAGCCTTTCTGTATGAATACCTAGATTTCTATGTAGTTCCACTCATGTATTCATCCACTCATTCACTCAACACAGACGTATCTGTCAAGGATCTACTTCATGCCAGGCAATGGGCTGAACATGTTCCCGGTGTGAGCTGTGCAACTTTGGGCTCTTGGTAGTTTGCACAGGCCCCATCTTGGGCAAAACTGCTTATATGACAAAGTTGAGGATCTGTGTTGACCTCCTGTCTTCCAAAAGATGTCACCACCCCAGAAATGACATTCACTTCCATTCACATTCTGCTGGGGAGAACTCGTCATATGGCCACACCTATCTGCAAAGGAAGCTGGGCAACATATCTTCATTCTACGCCCAGTTAAAATTCAGGAATTCTCTTATCAGTTGAAAAAAGAGGAAAACCAATCTTTGGTATCCTAAGATATTTGCTTTTACAACAAAGGCTTTGGTGACCTAATCATAAGGAGAAATTCTGATGAGGCAAGAATTTTGAGTATTTCCATACTACAGAGAGACAGAGGGATGGCCAGGAGCCAAGAGCCACGTAGGCAGATTCCTCAACCAGGATTTGATCCTACTTCAAGGTCATGGCCTCAGAGTCAGGCACAGGTTTTGATACCCTTGAAGACTGACAGATGAACCATGTAGGCATCACCATTCACGCAAACTTCAGAAAAGACAGTGAGTGCTCTGTCCTATTCAGGCATATGGGGACCTTTTTGAAGTTTGAAAACAGAGGCACACACTGCAGAATTATTTCTGATTTACATTTTCCTAATAGAACATTTTTTTGGCATCAAGGAGGAAAAACTTCTCCTCTACCCTCTTAGATTCAGTATTTGGCGGCAAGAAAATTAAACCAACACAAGACAGACGAGCAAGGGAAAAGACAAAGTTTCTTCACTTACCCAAGTGGGAGCTCACAAAGAAAGTGGCTCAAAGAAGGGGTTAGAATTTAGAGCTTATATACATCTTAATAAGACCAGTGGCAGAGGATTTCATGGGACAATAAATAGTGAGGAATGACTGAGAAATATACGGGGAAACTAGTACCAGGGAAGGCTTGTCTTCCTAAGGTCTGTTTCTGCATCGATCCCTGACTTCTCATCTCCTTCCCTCTAATGCAGGCAGCCTCCCTTAAACGGGGATTTGTGACAGTTGAATTAGTTTGGAAGGCTGTGCTTATAGGGCAGGTGAGGGGCGTACAGGAAAAGCCTCCTCCTGAATCCGTTGATTTTCAAATGCCTTCAGCTCAAAATAACCTTTATGCCACAGTGGCATATTCTGGACTCCTTCACATGTCACACCCAAATTGTATAGAATCAATGACTTGGAAAGAAAACTAAAAGGAAAGATGGAAGGAAAGCAGGTACTGGCTATAATAAAATGTTTTTCAGGCAATGGATGAATTTCAGGGAAAAAAATTATATTCACAGCTCCAAAATCAATGCATCATTTTTAATAAAACAATATGTGGGGAAAGACTTCAGTTACATTCCAAATTCAATTGGTAAGATTTCATACTGTGTGAGTCATCCTCTGCCTTGTCGTGCCCCTGACCTGAACGTATTCCCACAAGCCTTGGATGAATGGCCCTGATTTGTGCTTAGTAGTGTACAGCAAGACCCCCAAAATTTGAGAAAGTATTGAAGAAACACTTGGAGAAGAAAAGAAAGCCAGGGAGGACAGCCATGGCCCTGGAAGGGAGGACTTTCCCGCCTGCAGAGCAGCTATTTGTCAGCAACCACATTAACAGTCCGGGAATAGGAAGAAGTGCTCTAGCCATTCTAGAGCCTAACATGAGAGTCTTTTAGTCACATGTAGGTGTTTTACTATGTTTCCATTACATTTTAGGACATTGGTTAGGAATGTGGAATTGATGCATAATGCAGGATAATTTTTCCTGTTTCAAATAATAGGAAATAGGCTCTGGCTAACATTTTCAGGCAGAACATCTGAGTTTTAGATGTGGGTGACTGATGTTAAATGAAAGGTGCCTGTATTTTAGAAGCTGGATGGGAAGTGACGCCCCATAGTTCTTCACTTACTCGACATCCATTCAGCAGACACCGGCAGTGAGGACAGTGAGCCAGGCATTGTGCTGAGGGCTGGGGAGAGAGTGGGGAAGAAGCCAGCAGCCCTGTTGTGCAGAGCCTCGGGATGTGGTCAGAGCAAGTGGAAGCTGTGGGAGCAGGCGGTGGTGGGGACTCTAATCCAGCTCCAAGACAGGGGTGAGTAAAAGTTCGCATGGTAAAAAGGAGAGGGGGGGCCAGGCAGAGGGACTACCCCGGGCAGAAGTCCAGAGACAGGGAGCAGGGCAGCTAAACCTGGCTGCACCACTGAGCCCCAGGGGCCCAGCAGAGCAGGAATTTGGCACCCCGCTGCCAAAGAAGCCAGACAGACGTCCGGCTCCTCTCTGGAGCTCTGCCCACATGCTCCTGGAGGCCATCTTCATCTCAAACTACCGCTGGGACCAAACTGAATGGGCTCTAAGACTTTTCTTTATCTATAAAATGGGATAATAAAGTTCATCTCACAGAGTTACTGTGCATATTGAATGGGTTAATACATGTAAAATGCTTAGACCAGGGCCTAGCACATTTTCAATGCAATAGTATTGCTAATGCTATTGTTACCAGCTAGAGGCTCTGTAAATGTGTCACAGTGAAGCCACCGGTTCCCTGAGCTCAGGCTAAGGATATTAAGAGAGAGGTTTCCTCTCTTTCTCCCTTTCTCTCTCTCTCTCTCTCTCCCCCTCTCCCCGCCCCTCCCCCACCCCCCTTCTCTTCCCCTCCACACATAGCTAATGCATATTTTGGGATCCCCCCACTGGTGCAATGAGACTGCATCCTACACAGATTTCACTTAAGCAAACTCAAGAATGCCCACCTGGCTGGATGAGACTGTGGAGAATAATTTAAAGGCTACCAGTTTTCCGCTTCTCTCAAAGAGCACAGGCCCCAAAATGAGCTCCACAGGAGTCCAAATACATGCCCTCCCCTTCGAGAAGGACCATTTCCCAGCCCAGCCAGGTCTAAGTATCTTGAAGCATACCTTGCAAGTGACTTACGGGATTCTCCAGCCTAATGTGGACTGCATACATTTTCCACCATCCTCACTGACTTTAGAACCCAACCCTTCCTAAAAAGAAGCCGCCCAGCACCTCTGTCGGTTTAGCACTGAGTACGTTCTAACCGAGTTGGAAATCTTTAAGGCTTTCTGAGTGCTGGTCTTTACTTTCAACAGTTTACGTCACCCTCAGTCATAGCCTGAGGGGTAGGGTTAAAGCCTCCCAGATGCAGACCAACCCAAAGTGGGGCTGTGATTCACTACCTGAGCCACCCCCCTTTTCCTTCCCTTCCCCCTTCGCAGGTAAAATCAGCTTCCTCTCTGCCTAAAGCAGGGCTAAAAAGAACACCAATCCCGAGACTTGTCACATGGAAGCTACAGCAGCGCAGGCACACAGATCCAGAGCTTGAAAAACAGATGCTCTTGGTTCTCAAGTCCACAAGCCCGGCGCCTCTCTTGAAGCTCAGGCAGGTATGTTCTCCCCGCTGGGTTTAATTTCAAAAAATCCAGCGCAATCACTGAAAAATGAGAGCTGTTTGCTCTTTGAGCTATGCACAATTTTCAGCAGCAGCCTCTGGTGGCTACAGTCTCGGGCAGTCTTTTAGCACCTTTTCCTCGTCCTCCCTACGCAGACCCATATTCCGGGGCAGTGGTTCTTCTAATGGCCTGTGGACACCTGCCTGTGTTTGGAGGCATTGTCTGAGCCCCAAGTCCAGCGGCTAGAATCTCTCTCCCCAGGCAGACGGGAAGAGAGGGCTGTGGTCTCACATTTCAGCGGGCTTCTGTCTTCCTTCAGACTCCGGAAATCTGATCCTCCCTTTTGTCTTTCCAGCACAGTTCTATCTGGGAAGATAAACATGACAACGCAACAGTGTGCACAGACACGGGACCTGATTCTCAGCAAGCGCTATGTTGAAGGCATAATTACAGCTGGAAGGTGGCAGCTTTGGGGGGAAAAGGAAAGCAAAAGGGGAAATATTATTTATAAAATATTCTTGTCTTTATTTTTAGCTTGGCATTCACATCTTATTTTCGATCATGCAGGGAACCAAGTGTACACTCACGTACACAAAAAGTACCCCTATATTCACACGCGCACGCACAAACCTACACACAAAGCAGCATTTTAGAGACCCTTGGTCTTTGATATTGTTCTTTTCGGCAAATGGACAATTTACCTCCATAGTCAAATAAACATCAGAAGAGCGGTTTTTCTCCTTCCTCTGCTGCTCCTAAACACAGGAAAGAGATGAGCAAAACAGCATGAAACCTGAACCAGCTCACGCAGAACTCCAGAGAACAGGATCTTCCAAATGGAAACTCCAGTTAAGCTGCAATGTCCTCTGAATCTCAACGCTTCAATTGTGATTCCAAAGAGGAAATCCCTTATGGCCCAGCAAGCACATACAATCAATTGTCCACATTATTTATGTAAAAACCTGTCCTGCTGAATATTTTGGACGTAGGAGTGATGCTTTCAAAATGAGATTTGCCAACACAGCCCCTTTTCCCCAAACAGTAAGAATCAGCAGAATATCCCTATGAGTCCTCTCAATTTATTCTTCATCAGAAGCCAGTGGGAGAGGAGCTCAGCTGAGTGAGATGCCACGCCGCAGGCAGGCACTAACCTAATCCCATGCAAAGGCAAATGAGAACAGGGTATGAGCTGGGGACTCCTAAATTAGTGGGCCAGCTCTGAGACTCGGGAGCTCTTACTTAGGCAGGGCGACAAGGACGGCAAAGTCGCAAAGAGCCGGGCCTCGTGAAGTGTCCAGGCTGTGTGGGGCCTGGGAGGTGACAACAGTGTTTCAAGGCAAAGACTTTGGGCCACATACCTGTTCACAGTGGAGTATGCATGTTAAGCAGAACGAGGTTTATGTGTGAGTCTTGCTTTAAAAAGCAGGAGGGCAAAAAAAATAAAATAAAAATAGAAGAAGCAGGAGGGCAATGAAGCTTTACTTTATGTGAATTCTATAGTGTTGACCAAACCCGCCCTCCCAATTTCCTGCAGGCTCCCCAAAGGAAGAAGATCCAATTAAGCATGAAATAAGGCCTCAGCCATACACAACAGCCTCACCTAGAACACCGCTCACCTCCTATGCCCTTCCTGCCTAGCAAGATTTGGCGGTGGAACCTTTGGCATCATTAAAAGTACCATCTCCTCGCCTGGGTGTTCACTCACTCTTCGCTCACTTTCCGGGAAGGGTGGGAGAGATTAGGACTGCCTTCTGCTTGGGAAGGGCCCTCTGGTAGCTTACAGGGGTCAGAGTGCAGCCCCGGGGAAGGGAGCAGAGAGGACTGATGCGCACCTTCTCTGGCTGAGTCTTCGGGAAAAGAGAGGACACCAAGTTGTTGAGTTTTACACTGCCAGCCCAGATCCCCGGCTGGAGAAGAGAGGAGTTCGAGACAGATAACCACCCACAAGAGCGCATTTGGCTGGGAGGAGCTTGGCACCTATGAGAGGCAGGAAGACATGCAAATCAGGCCTGAGTCAGGGAACCCCTAACCTCAGTGGGGCCCTGGAATCCAGGAAGCCCCTCCCTCCCATACAGCAGCCATCTTTCTTTTAGGGGGCTCAGAAACCACAGGAGGGCGCCACATTGCTGTCAGGAGAGCCTTACGTAGGAGGTGAGACCCCTAATTAGCTCTAGGTTCACCTCTGCCTGCTTTTCCTGTCACAAACCCTGGCATCCAACACACACACACACACACACACACACACACACACACACACACACACACACACACACACACACACACACACACACACACGGCCAATTTAATAATGACACAAAAGTTAACGAGACACAACGATGCCCTTGAAGTCTAGGAGGTAATGGAAAGAACGTGGCTTTTTGAAGCCGTCCTGTTCTCGGTTCTATCATTTATGAATTATGTGGCCTTAGCCAAATCACTTTTTGTCTCTATAAAATGGACGTAGAAATGCCACCAAGTGTTTCTGAAGCGATTAGAGAGAGAACGTATAGAAAGCACTCTGCGGGGGCATGGCAGACCCAGATCAACAGTTACAGCTTGTTAGCTGTAGAGGACCTCTGGCTTGTAAACTAACAATGGAGCGAGGGAATAAAACTGAACAAACAGAGTAGGTCTGGAACCAGAGCAAAGTGGGCTTGATACACTGGGCCAGGGAGAGAGTAAAAGGGGAACTTGTCACAGAGGACCTGACTCGGCTACTTTCAAAAACAGACCAGGCGATGACTTATAGCCTGACCTGGCTTCATGGGTGTGTGGCCTGAGCAGTCGCAACAGCCCACACTCAGTCTAGGTTCTGCTGTCATTGTCCTGAGAGTCTGAATAATTTTTTTATTATTATGTTAATCACCATACATTACATCATTAGTTCTTGATGTAGTGTTCCATGATTCATTGTTTGTGCATAATGCCCAGTGCTCCATGCAGAACGTGCCCTCTTTAATACCCGTCACCAGGCTAACCCATCCCCCTACCCCCCTCCCCTCTAGAACCCTCAGTTTGTTTCTCAGAGTCCATCGTCTCTCATGGTTCGTCTCCCCCTCCGATTTCCCCCCCTTTTTTCTTCCCCTCCTGCTATCTTCTTCTTCTTCTTTTTTTTTTTTAACATATAATGTATTATTTGTTTCAGAGGTACAGGTCTGTGATTCATCAGTCTTACACACTTCACAGCGCTCACCATAGCACATACCCTCCCCAATGTCTATCACCCAGCCACCCCATCCCTCCCACCCCCCACCACTCCAGCAACCCTCAGTTTGTTTCCTGAGATTAAGAATTCCTCAGATCAGTGAGGTCATATGATACATGTCTTTCTCTGATTGACTTATATCGCTCAGCATAATACCCTCCAGTTCCATCCATGTCATTGCAAATGGCAAGATTCTGTTCCTTTTGATGGCTGCATAACATTCCATTGTATGTATATACCACATCTTCTTTATCCATTCATCTGTCGATGGACATCTTGGCTCTTTCCACAGTTTGGCTATTGTGGACATTGCTGCTATAAACATCGGGGTGCACATACCCCTTCAGATCCCTACATTTGTATCTTTGGCGGGGAGCCCTCCTACACTGTTGGTGGGAATGCAAGCTGGTGCAGCCACTCTGGAAAACAGTTTGGAGGTTCCTCAAAAAGTTGAAAATAGAGCTACTATACGATCCAGCAATTGCACTACTGGGTATTTACCCCAGAAGAGTCTTACTAATTTTTGAATGCTGGTCCCTGCAAACCAAGCAGCCAGCCCTGCTCCTATCTACTGAGACTGATGGGCTTTTAATTAACTGTCTCCTCTGAGGCAGCTCACCCTTTCTCAGAGGCCTCCTGAGCTGCTCAGACCCCTGATGCTCCTCTGATATGCCAGTCTGTGGGCACACTAGACACACTAGAAGGTTCTCCTTCTCAACTCCAGACCTCCTAATCCCTATGACCCACCCCAACTTCTCTGTAGGTAACTGAGTGGGTACTACGTCTGCCCCCGGCATTGCTCTCAATATAAAGGCAATGTTCCCCTCCACAAAAACCATTTCCAGGATTCAAGAATTCTACCTGTGTCCAGCCCCATCTGCCTTCCATTCAACCAGCTCTTACTAAGTACCTACGATGTACTCAGTGCTCAGCTGGGCTGGATGAATCCTGTCTTCCTGGCAGCAGGCAAATCTCACCCAGAACTGACAGGTACCGAGTTAAAGGAACAATGTTCCCCAGGACCTAGAGTAAGTAAAACTTTGGACATTCTGACCTGAGAAACTTTTGCCTGGGAGAAAGAGCACATTCTGGGAGCAGGGGTGAGAACATGGAGGTAGGGCTGTGTTCTCACTGACTCCAGCAGCTGGCGCAAGGCAGCTGGATGAGATGCTGCCCACCCCATCATGTTTCCCTGTCTGCTGTGAAGAAGAGTCCCGCCTACTCTGAGCTGCATGACTGTCAGGTGTCCTGCATCACTGGCCACAATCCTCTGGGACATCAGTTGGGGTGGGCTGGACTCACTTTCTCTGAGAGAAAGGGTTTGGGACGGCCAAAGAGCCCTCGGTGTTCAAAGGCACAAGAACAGAAAGAATCTGAGAAGAACTTGAAGAAAGTGATCTGCAGGGTAGCGGGATGGTGGGTAGTGGGCACAGGGAGATGCAGGTTCCTGCTGACTAATCTCTCTTCCCTTCCTCTGTGAGAGGCCCTCTTCCACGAGCAGCCAGAGACCCAAAGGAGAGAAGGTCCCAGAAGGTGATCTATAGGGTGTGCCAAGAAAAGACTCCCCATTCATCAGAATCAGTGAGCTGTAAGCCATGAGCAATGAGAGTAAAAATAACTGCATACATCTCAGGAGGGAGACCAGAAATAGTGACGGAAAGACCTACTCCTCCAAATCAGCTCTAAGCTGGGTTTTTGGCTTTAAAAAAAAAAAAATGTGATGGAAGGGGGCACCTGGGTGGTTCAGTCAGTTGAGCACAACTCTTGGTTTCAGCTCAGATCATGATCTCAGGGTCTTGAGATCAAGCCCCACGTGGGGCTCTGTGCTCAGCGCAGAGTCTGCTTGCCTCTCCCTCTGCTCCTCCCCGCCTCTCTCTCAAATAAATAAATCTGTAAAAAAAAAAAAAAAATGTGATGGAAGTTTACTGAGTACACTCTAAGGAAGCAGCAGGCCAAGAGCCAAGGACACACTGTCTGCCGGGGGGTAGCGGTGAGGGCTGTAGGTAAGGGGAGGAGTGAGGAGGTATGAGAAAGAATGGAATTTTCCTTTTTTGGTAACTCTGCCTGGGTGTAAGTAGCCCATTGGTCAGTTAGAGCCTATGGCTTAATGAGCCTGTTTGCATTCAGCCCAGTGGTCACTGCTCAAGCCTATTGCCTAAAGGCAACCTCTATGCTCCCCCCTGACAGATTGGCAATGACAAATCTTTGGTTTTAGGGCAGAGGTCTCATGTTCTGTAGCCGCTTCATGCTGGGACAGGGCGGCGAGGGGGGGGGGGGTGGGCAGTGCACTGTCCCTCCCTAAACTTGCTGGTCCATCAGGATTTCTGTGCAGTTACAGACCAGAGCATGGCATTATATCAACATGATGATAAGCAATTTGAGTGAAACTCATTGGTGGCCAGGTCCATGGGATTTCCAGCGGGGAGGGGGGACCCTCCAGTGGTATGGGCTGGAATCCTTGTTGAATCATTCACTGAATCATGGGATCATTTGTATGTGGAATTATTGGGTTCTAGAAGAGGCAAATTTAACAAAGAGATTAAAGAGAGGGGGACCAGTAATTAGTAGTATGAGTATTGCAATTTCTCATCTTCCCTAAGAAGGGAAGAAGCCATGATAGCCATGACCAGGTCTCTTTCCAAGAAAACCATCCTTGTGTTGCACAGTGCCGGAGGAAGGAAGCCACTCAGATGGGTAGGTCCATATTTTTTTTTCCCGCAGGAAAAAAACGAGGGGCCCCAAAAGAAGAAAGGCAGCTGAGAGTCAGCCAGCATCAGGGAAGAGTCCTAACCGAATCCGTACCATGAGCAGTTTCGCCCTGGACGAGCTGCCACTGCCAAATGTACCACACATTGGGAACGGAGACCTCAGGGCAGACAGAGTGGGAGAGGAGAGGAAAGAGGTCCCTCACCCTCACAGGAACAGGCAGACCAACCCGCTCACCCTCAGACCTCCAGACCTCACCAGGGAGCTAACCTGGTCAGAGACCTTCAGTTGTCTGAGGAGCACTAGGGTTAGACCGCCAAAGGGAGAAAAAGAGAAAGGAGAGGGAGGGCAGGCTCCCTCCAAAGGGCAAAAGGGGAAGGCCCTCACCCTTTTGGGCAAGGGTGGTCCAGCAAGTTTCCCTTGAGGCTTTGGATCTTCATCAAGGGGTAAACTCCACCAGAGGTTGGTTGTCAGTCCCCCAAGGAATACTAGAGTTGGTCCACCGAAGAAAAGTCCCAAGAAATTCCTGGAGAATCCAGGAAAATTCCCAGCCTGGCAGAAGTTCCCCATATGGGCCACCAAATGTGGGGTGAGCCAATCGGGTGAGGCCAGTGGTGTGGGCGGTGAAAGAATTCACCCACGGCAGAACAAAGGCGATAGAAGCCTACCGAATACACTGCAAGGGAGCCGCCAGCAAGATGCAAACGAGAGACTGGCTGCTGGTTTGCGGTATTTTTAAAAATTCATGCTCCATTGTAATAAATGTAAAAAACTCTCACTCTCTTTTATAAATTTCAAGTAAATTAAATATATCAACTTCAATTAAGTACAAGGCATAATGGTAATCTAAGCATGTGCTTTTCGAATGAAGCTTGCTACTTCTCCCTCTCTCCCAGTTTCCTCCCCCATTCGCACCCCCATGGCCTCAGATTCTAATAAGCCCTTAAATATGGATGTTCCCTTTTGTTCCCCTATTGGAAATGCCTACTATAAAGTTATTTTCGATTGTGACCTTCTTAAGTCTCTGTCTTAATCTCCTTGGATCTTCTTAAGTCTTCTTTGGGCCTCTGGCTGCTCACAGAGAAGCGGGGGCTCAGGAAGATTAGAGAGGTTAGTCAGTAGGCATCCACATCCCACAGGTGTTGTCTCCATGTCCCAGTACATGGCCTCTGAGGTAGTCTCTGCTCAGTAACTGTTAATACATGATTGCATGTGTGATCGGATCGATGGATGGGTGGAAGTAAGGAATGCCAGATCAGTAGCTACTCCTCTGTAGGGCTGAAGTTAATTTTGTGCTATAACCTTGAGCTCTATGGGATCATAGTCTGGAATAAAATGAGAAGAGTGGACTACTTCTGGGGAGAAGGCAGATCCTCAAAGAGGACAGGTAAGGCTCTACCAATCTAATTTTTCTGCACTTATTGGGAACATCAAACTTCCCAGGCCTCACTATTCCCACCTGGGCAAAGCCCCCGCCTTTGGGCAGCCATAAGTTACTAGGCACAGAGCAGGCCAGAGAGTGCCAGAAAATCCTTCAGAGAGGCTGAGGGGACTCCCAACCTCCACACACAGGAAAGCCCAGTGTTACGCCTGACCCTCCCGGACTGCAGCTACAGGCTGTAGCTCACACTGACGCAGCAGAGAACATCTAGACAAACAGAAAGGGATTTAGAGCTGTAATATATATGATCAACAAGAGAATGAACTGAAAAAGAAAACCCTTGGTGAGGGAAGGGTAAAGGTGGCAGCTGAGAGCTGATAGCTCTTTTGCAGACTTTGAATGAAGCAGAAAGTCAATAAATTTGAACGTTGAGGTCCAGAGAACAAAACCATGACCCAGGAGAGATGTGTTTAATTTCATGCAACGAAGCAGTTTCTAAAAACCAAGGCTGTCCCACAATGGAATGTTCAAGTCTATCACTATTAAGAGATATTATGACTAAGTTTCCTTTCAGTGGAAGAACTGAAACAAGAAGCTGTATGCTCATCTGTCTGAGCTGTCATGTGAGGGATTTCTGAGGTGGAGGAAGGTGGGGCCAGATGACTGAAGGTTTTTCATTGACTCATTTGTTCAGGTGAGGCACCCTTGCCATCCTTACCCCACCCCACCCCACACCGAGACTCTGAAATCAAGTTTTTATCCAAGGGTCTGAGTACCAACTCAGTTCTCCACTTAGAATTTATGGATCTCCAAATTCCTAAGTTTATTGATAGAAAATCCTGCTCTCTTCCCCCAGGTGACATGCAGCCCTGAATGGGAGCTAGCCTCTTTTCCCCACAAAGGGGCAGATTCTCCAAGTGATGGTACAAAGCTTCAGTTACAACATTCTCCGCAAACCCTGCCTCTGGATTTGTTTCTCTGGTTTTCTCTCCTTCTGTGTCCACACCCTCACACCTGAAGTGAATCCAAGCAAGTGCTTTGGAAAGATTCTCCCCTTGGTCCCTGTGTTCTAGTTCCATCCTGATAGGACCAGAAGCATTCTTCCAGCTCACCTCGGGCAGATACCTCCCAAGAGTGTCCCTGCCTAGTGGTCACCTAGTTCTTTTAAGGAAATGGTCCATAGCCAGTATCACCAGGAAATGTGATGAGGAACACTCCACACCCTTCTCTCACCAACCTGGCCTCATACCCCTCAGCCCCTCTGCCACCACCATGCTGGGCTGAGCATGGCACAGGCCCACTGCCAAGTGTCCCAGCAGGTCTGCGCCCAGTGCCAGCCCAACCCAATGGAGTACTCTAATATCGAATCCCTTACCCTCTCCTCAGGTGTGTAAAGAACTGGGAACACTAAAAATTTTTAATTCCCCTTTACACATCCACTCTACCCACACTGGACACAAGGAACACATGCAAATTAGGTGCCAGGAACTGTCTGGATGGATCCCAAGTCCACTTTCAAACTATACCCTGAAACTGACTCTTGGTTGCCAACATCTTCAAAACTGAGAGTGGGAGACCAGGCCATGTGTGGGTGCTCAGTGAGTAGCCAGGGTGATGACAACTGCACTGCTGAGTGACTCTGAGCACAGATCCGGGACTCAGGAGAAGTGACTGGGCTCCATTTCTTCATCCATCAATGAGGAAGTTGGTTTTGATTTCTGGAGCTTTATCATGTCTAAAATGACACAATTTTCTCACTGACAGGGACATTTCTCCTGAATATCTTCTCTTTCAGATGAAGAAATCTCTGTCCTGGGAGGTACACTGACTCGGCCAAGCTCACACTGAACGTTACAGCCTGGACTTCTGCCTCCTGGATCTAGCTCCCTAGAACAATTCCAAACCAGGTGTTGTCAACCCGGGACCTTGGGACACAGATGGCTCTAGATATTTGAAATAGGAACTGAGGAGAAACACAGCAAAGGATAAAAGGAGCCTGCTGTCCACTCCTTGGCTCGCTTTGGCAAAGGGTAATGCTATTAGCATACAGCCCTTGCGTAGACATCAGCCTTCACAGTCCTTCCATCTTCCACCCCAGCACACCCCCTCCCCTCAGAGCTAAAAGTGAAGCCCAAGGCCAAACAAGCCCCACAGAACATCTCTGCCTGAGACTGTGCACAGATCTGGAGCAACAAGCACAGAGAACCACTTAATTCTGAATTCAATGTTGCCATAATCCTGGTGAGGTGTATGCATTTCAGGGGACACTGTGAGCTGACCTGGAGCCCTCCCAGAGGTATGACAATCAAGGGTTCCCTAAGCAACTCTCATAGATAGTTTGGGGATAATTATTACCTCCCATTGATAACTAAGACTGTTCAACCCCTTGTGTGTTGATGGCCCTGTCATGCTAACAAGGTAAAGTCAGTAGAAGACAGAAGAGTCAGGTCTTGACTTCCAAACTAAAAACCACATGTGCAGTAGCTTAGTTTAACAAGGCTCCCTAAGTGGAAGAATGAAGGGGAGTAAGTTGGAGGGGGAGACGAACCATGAGAGACAATGGACTCTGAAAAACAAACTGAGGGTTCTAGAGGGGAGGAGGGTGGGGGGATGGGTTAGCCTGGTGATGGGTATTAAAGAGGGCACGTTCTGTGTGGAGCACTGGGTGTTATACACAAACAATGAATCATGGGACACTACATCAAGAACTAATGATGTAATGTATGGCGATTAACATAACAATAAAAATTCAAAAAAAAAAAAAAAACCAAGGCTCCCTAAGTGAAAGTAATTCATGGCTACTTGACAACGGTCATGTGATAAAGTTTTGGCAAATGTTGTTAAGTTTTAAGAATATAAAAGGGAAATATTGGGGATGCCTGGGTGGCCGAGTTGGTTGAGCAGCCATCTCTTGATTTCGGCTTGGGTCATGCTCTCAGGGTCCTGGGATGGAGCCCCGTGCTCAATGGGGCGTCTGCTTAAGGATTCTCTCTCTCCCTCTCCCTTTTCCCCTCCCCCTGCTCACTTGCTCTCGCATTCTCTTTCCCTGTCTCTCTAAAATAAACATATAATTCTTTTAAAAAAAGAGAAATATTGGATGCTTAGAATGGTTATGCTGGAGGAACTATGTTACAGAGCTTTAATTTGGAGAAATCCTTTCTTTTGTAGGGTTGTTTGTGCCATTAACTTTGATGATCTAATTCACCTTCAGATTTTCCATGATCCAAGCTAAGTCTGAAAATAGTCACGTGTGCAGTGAACATTTTCAAGATATAAATAATTTGAAACACAGCCTGCTTATTGCTCTGAATGATTTACAAATTGCTCCATGTGAAGAATACCACATGAGACTTCCAAATGCCTGCCCAGGTGTCAACAGGTAACAAACAAGTCAGGCTGATATAAGTGACTGGCTAGGTCCACATTCCAAGAACGCAGCATCCTGAAATGTCGGCAGGGCTCAGCAAGACAAGAACTTTGTGTGCACTTAGTATACATGCTAATAAAATTACTCCACAGTGGTCACCCCTAGAACTTCTCCAAATCTTACTGCCAGAAGCAACAAATTAAGTGTTGTAATCTAAATGGCTAAGACATCCCTTAATTTATGTCAAGTATCTAATAAGCTACACAGAAACACAGCTATTCCGATTTTATCACTGGTTTTCTTCTTAGCCTTGTCTGTTTGCAAAATAGAAATGACAATATGCACAACAAAAGAACCCCGGATTATCACAATAGAAAGGGATCTCAGAGCTCATTAACCCTACATCATTTTTCCTATATCACTTTATAGAGAGGCAAACTGATTTTCTATCTAAGTCACATTCCTTAAAAGCAGAGCCTGAGACAAGGATTCAGGCACACATGATTTATTAAAAGGAGTGCTCTTCGGGGCACCTGGGTGGCTCAGTCTGTTAAGAGTCTGACTCTTGATATTGGTTCAGGTCATGATCTCAGGGTCCTGGGACTGAGCCCAGCAACAGGCTCCCCACTCAGCAGGGAGTCTGCTTGCCTCCCTCTCCCTCTGCCCCTACCCCCTGCTCACTCTCTCTCTCTCTTCTCTCTCTCTCTTAAATAAATAACTAAATCTTTAAAAACAATAAAAAGGAGTGGTCTTCAAGAAAAACCTATGAGGGAGCGAGTGAAGCAGTATAGGAAAGAGGAAAGGGCTAAGCAAAGATGTGACTTCAGGAAAAGTTTAGTTTTGCGTGAAGGGCTCCCGCTGTGGGCCTCCCCCAGAATGGGGGCATCGGCTGTCCTATCAGCGGTAGATAATGCTCTAGAGAAAGGAGCAGCTATGAGCTGCCTGTGTTAGCAGGCAACGCTCCCAGCAGCTGGGGGCTGGGCTCACTGGCCCAGCAATGAGGACCTGGGCAGGGCCCAGTGGTAGTGCTCACCACAGCCCCAGAGAAGTGTCCAAATGAAAATGTCTGCATGTAATGTCTCTATATAAATATATCAATAAATGTCTGTGTATCTCTATAGAGAGAGAGAAAGAAATTGGGTAGGGAGACAGAGACTGAGAGACAAAAAGAGACAGAGAGAGAAGACAGGCAGGTTAAATGGGCTGTGTAGAAGGGGAAGTGACAAAGGAGCACACACTATGAGTAATACAGACACTCAGGAGAGCAAAGCCACTGAGCGGAGGATGAGGAGCCTCAGCCCTCTGAGAATGGAGCAGCACACAGAAAGGGTTGTGCCCCATTAGGCAGGGTCTAAAATGAACCAGGAGCTCTTCCTACCAAGGCAGAGCTTTGTAAGTGAGACCAGGGGGTTGAGAACCCAAGAAAGCCACTTATCCATGAGCAGAGGACAGATGTTGAGGCATAAAGCCAGCTGCAGACAGAAGGAGGAAACCCAGCAGTCAGTTGACAGTGTGCAGAGAAGGTTAACAAAGGGCAGGGAGCACAGAACGACAGCCCGAGGTCATGACTGAGATCCCGCCAAGTGGCAGAGCTCTCACCAGGGGGATGGGACTAGAACGCACAGGTGACTTGGGACAGCCTTTGGAAGTCAGCGGCGGGGGTCGTGAGGTGGGACAACACACCAGTCACAGGAGACTTGGCTGCCGTGCAGTCCTGGTGGGGGGATCCAGGAGGGGAATGACGGCAGACGGAAGGCAGGAGCCCACCAGGAGCGCCAGGCGCCAACAGACCCAGCAGCAGCCTCTCCTCGCCGGGAAGGTTTCTTTTCTCCCTCCTCATCGGCCCCAGAATGAAGAGCAGCCTGGGCCGGCAGGTAGCTGGGGTGAAGCTGGGGGAGGTTTTGGAAAGGTGCACGGCAGGGCAGTGGGGAGGTCAGTGGTCCCTCCGAGGCAGAAGCCAGGTCTCAGCCATGGCCTGGGACAAGAAACCTATTTGGGGAATGGAGCTTTGCAGTCACTGAAAGACTCTGATGGGAGTTGGTACCTGAATCTCTCGGGTACCGAGGCAGCCCCTCGTTATCCAAGCCTGTGCTTCCTGAATGCGCAAACATTCATGAGCAGGGATCTTAAAAATGATTAAAAAGAGCAAAGCTCCTATGGGGAAAACATGCTATTAATCTTGAAAGTTCTCTTCCATTTTTTTACGGCTGCTCTTCTCCAATAAAACATCACATGGTGGTTTTGTTTATTTTAGCATATTACAGTTTTGATAAAGCCCCAAATCCATTCATCAGATATATTCTTCAATGTCAAAAGGGCATGCAAAGAAATGTTTCCTAATGAAAGATTTATCTTTTACCTGACAGTGATGATTTAACTGGTTCTGATCTCTTCATCCTCTTTTCCATTAAAAAAAAAAAAAAAGTTGAACCAAATTACCTTTCCTGGAATAACAGCCCCTTCTAAAACCTGACTGCTTTGTCATTACCTCTGTAATCTCCCTTGGAGATCATGGGCTATTCATTTTCTCCGACTCCAATTTGCCTTTTGATATTTTTCTTTGGTCTGTTCAAACGGTCCCCCAATTGCCCAGCTCATCGGAGCAAGGCCTCAGTACAAGCAAGAGCCCACTGCCACCACATATCACCCATGGAGTGTCACCCAGGGCTCTACCAGCTCTGGGGCCCCTCCGTGCACGGTGGAGGAGCTTTGAAAATGGCCCAAGCTCCTCTCATTAAAGCTTTCTCGAGCTCTTATCCCCGAGACATCTCTCATCTCCATATTATGGCAGGGGCTGCAGCTTCATAGCCCTAGAAAAAAAAAATTAGCTACTGAGCCCTTTTTTAAAAAGGAAAACCTGAGAAAAAGAAAGGCTGCAAATATCACCTGCGCACCTACACACCGCTGATGGGGTTCCCCACATGAGGGGGCCTGGTTGAGGGGTGAGGGGTGAGGGAGGCTGAAATTGAGCCCACACAGAGCTGTGTGTGCCTAGTGGGAGTGCCTTTTCCCACTCTGCACTGGAGCACCATCTTTGGGTGGGCAGCAGCTCCGGGTTCTTAGTGGGTCCTTTCTTCTGGGTGTTGAGTGGGGCCAGTGGGTGGTTATATCATTGTTGTGGTTTCCGGTTGTGTTGAGTTGTTGCTGTTTTCTTCCTTTACTTTCATCTGTGTGATTTCATCTCTGTTGTCCTCCATGGAAAGTGTGGCAGCCCCTGGCACGCCCTGGTTCAGAGGAAGCACTGAGCACACGCAAATCTCACACACCTCTCTCTCTCTCTCTCTCTCTGCCTTGCCTCTTAAATATCCCCTCAAAAATTTTTTTTTCTTTTCAACTGTGTTTAATCAGCAGTGTGGATCCAACTGTGCGGGCTTAGTCCTTACTAGATTTTGAATGCACAATCACGTCCCAACTCATTATGACAAGAAAGCTGAGCTGTCAAGCATGGCTTCCACTCCAGGAAAGGGGTCTGTGTGAGAGCCAAGTCCACACAAAAGCTGAGTTGGCTTTTTTTTTCCTTTTAAGCTTTATTGATCTCGGGAAGAACTGAAGGCCTGATAGAAAAAAGGTGGGAATCAGCTCAACATACTAATTTATGTATTATTTATGGACTTAAGCCTACACTCGCTGCAACACAGAACCCAGAAGCGGTTCAGAGACCTGCCATCGCACACAGTTCCAGCGCGGGGAGCAAGTCCCCCCAGAACTGCGAAATCTCATGGGGGGAGAATGGCTTCCTGGGAGCGATGTGGAGTTGCAGGTCAGACAGCACGACATCCGCAGGACACCTGGAGCAAGCTCCTAGACCCCTACGGCCTTCAGTTTTCTTGTCTCTAAAATGGGCAGAAATACTGACTCCCAGGGTTGTGATCATTCAATGGCAGAAGTAAAAGACGCGTTTCAAAGCGGTCACAGATATGTGTTGTAGGCATCCCGCGTGGTGTTCTTTCTCTCTCTCTCCCCAGCTGTCCCCCAGATGCCCGAGTTCTCAGTAGCTCTATCAGAATTAGTTCATGTGGCAAGAATCCTCTGGCCCTTTCAGTCCCCCGCCCTCTGAGGGCAAGCTGATTTGTCCTTTCATTTTTGAAACGCAATGGATGTTATAACAACCAAGGACAGCTACTGATTGTCTTCAGGGAGCTGAGTCCTCATCCATTCCGCCAGCTCCCCTTCCGTCCCATCCCCTCCCCAGGGCTTCCCCACCTTCTCCACTCCCTGCCCAAAGGACAAAGCTGCCTCCTGAGTTTCACCACACTGATCTCATGTCTCATGCAAAACACAAATTAAATCTTCAGTGAGACTACAATTTTACTACAAATGTAACATTTATGAAACACTTACTATGTATGACAAACACGGTGCTAGATATTTTATATCTCTTACCTCATTTATTTCTCACAAGCATTTGGTACAGGTGCAATCTCCCTTTTACGAATGAGAAATAGACTTGAAGAGGCCCATCCAGAGACACAGGGCTTGTAGGCAGCAGAGTATAAATCTGAACCCCTATCCACAGGATTCACTGCTCTTAGAGCTCCCATCCCCCTGGCATTCCCCTCCACACTACTGTTCCATATATTTGATGAGCACATACGGCGCCAGGAATTCCTAGCAGTTCTTAGTAACCCTCATAAAATAGCTCATTTCATCATCACAGAAACCCTATGAGGTAGGTACCATTCTTATCCCCATTTATAGATGCAGAAACTGAGACATAGTGAGTTTAAGTAACTTGCCCAAAGTCCTGCAGCTGCTCAGTGGCAGACAGCTATGCAAACCAGGTAGTCTGAGACCCTTTAGGCTGTATGGCTCCTGCCCAGCCCTGCTCCTCCCAGAAGGGAATTCTCTCTGTCTCAGCACTTTACAGCCAGCAGAGGAATAGCAATGTGGACGGAGCAAGATAGGAGCTAGTAGGACTGGGGCTTCCCAAGGCGCTCTGCTCTGAGAAGACCGAGCAGCTGGGGTCAGCAGGACCAGGGAGGAGTTCAAGCCGGGGCCACCCACTTGTACATCATGCTCCCATCCCCACCACAGATGTCCCACCCCCTGGACTCAAGTGGCCACATCTCACCTTAAAGATATATTCTCTTGAACCCTAGAGATGTTTCTGGGACTCAGAGTCCCCTGTTGAAATGCAAATGCAGCTGGAAGCTATACCTCCTCAAATACCATATCAGTAGAGGTGACAATTTGTCAGAGTCACACGGCCTTCCTTCACTGTCTGCTCTCAGCTGCCCATGTGCTGGGCCCAAAAACAGCTCCCTCCGTGGGGCAGCCCAACCTTGAGTGCCCTCGAGGTGCCCTGACCCAGGAACAAAGCAGCCCAGGGAGCTGGTTTTTGAGCCAAGGTTTTGAGGATGTGTCCTTTACAGCTTCCCAGTCCTCAATACTGGCCCCAACAATGTGAGAAATTGTGAAGGCCTGACCTTCTGAGATTAGGTTAAAGAGCTCTCATCACCGCAGGGTGTGCTAGGGCAGGGACCTCAGAAAGGGCAGATCAAGGACACAGAGAAAGCCAAGAACAACCTTGGACCTTCCGAGAAAGGAAGCTGTTCCGAGAGGGTGAAATGCCCAGGAATAAAGGCAGGGAGTGTTGCACCTACAAGCATTAATTCAGCACCTACAATGAGCTTCGTACAATGATTAAAACACTTGGGCCTTGCCTTCATGGTGCTTGTGCTTCACCTAAGCCGTTGACTGGCTCCCAGCATTATACTTAAATTGATCCAAAGTTGCAATGTTTGTTGTTCTTATTTGAAGACTTCATTGCAAAACAGTACCAAAAAACAGCAAATGATAACGCTCTTAAAGTCCACATTCCCACCACTACTAGTGATTCTCTCTGCTGTCCCTTTTCTTGTAAGCCTTACCCCCTCACACGCATTCCCACCCCAAACCTTCATCCCCAGAGAATCACTACCAGGACTTTAGGGCATGCCTTTCAGTCCATCTTTTTCTACAGTTTTACACTCACAACCCTTTATTTTCCGCTCCTGGTTTAAAAGTTTCACTGCCTATTTCCATTCTTTCAGGGAGTCACTTTTAGATTCTAAAGTGCAGACTTAACTATAAATTTTTTCAACCAAAATAACTGACTTATTTGCTATCTGTATCCCACCTCGCAAACCTTAGCTTGCTTTAAGTTCCCTTCCAAATGAACCCATCTCAAACCCTTGCTGTACTTACAACCAGAACTTTTGTTATGTTTTGTTTAAACACACATGTAAATTATTGTCTTCCTCTTGCATCCCATACCTTCCTTCCAGGTCCATTTGCATCCCTGCCTTAGGACATACTGTATTGGTTCTTTGCATCTGTGGGTAGCAAATTCTCCAAGTCCTTTTATGTTTTAAAATGTCCTGGTTTTTCCCTAATCTTAAAAATACCATTTACCTGGTATGATGTTAAATAGTCTATAATTTACTTTACAATGTTTCAGCATAGTATGACATCTATCTATGAATGTATGCTGGTTTTAATCTGTGGTCCTGGCTGGTTAAGATTAGCAGTATCCTAATCAATAATAAATACTCCAAGAGTGGTTCATTTGAATCTGAAAAATTCCATTCAAGATTCCCTCCCTTTAGGCAACTTCTACAGGCCCTGGAAATACTGCTATCTAAAATCGAGCCGAGATCGTGGAATGAGCATAATTTTACAGAAAAAAAAAAATTTATCGTTGTAGTAATTGGTGGTCAAGCTTTGTGGATCAGTTAGAAATATTGTACAGATATCTCCTCTGCTCCTGCATGGATAGGGTATAGAACTGGGCCAGCCCAACAGCTTACCTCCCTGCAGAGCAGTGGGCACCCTTTTGACCTGTGTTCTACTATTTAATAGAAAACGCTGTCATTTGATCCAGCAGGAATATCCTACTTCTAGAATATTGTCACATCTGCCTCTAGGGAGTGTTTTATGCAAGGCCTTGGGAGAAATGCCTAAAAGCTGCAGAATTAGAATTTCCTTGATTTTCTTAAAAACAGGTAAGACTGTTTTGTTTTATTTTGTTTTTGTACCTGCTTACCAAAAATGTTTGTGAGTACAGCAGGTTTTGGTCTGAGACTTGCTTTCATTGTAAGATTCTACTTGGTGGCAAAATTATGTAGAAGAGGACCTCACTCACCACTAATCACTGGAGGCCCTCAAAATTCATCAAAAGAATAAGGCAGTGATTGGGGCGTGTAGGTGGCTCAGTTGATTAAGTGTCTGACTCTTGATTTCAGCTCAGGTCACAATGTCAGGGTGGTGAGATCGAGCCCTGCATTGGTTCCATGCTGAGTGTGGAACCTGTTTAAGATTCTCTTTCTCCCTCTCCCTCTGCCCCTCCTTCCCTCTTTCTCTCTCTCTCTAAAAAAAAAAAAGAGAGAGAGAGAGAGAGAGAGAGAATAAGGCAGTGATTGAATATTGAATAGGCGTAGATTAGTTCTTAACAGCTGGCTATGAAATTCTAGGTTCAGTGTTTATGAGCAGTAGTCATTGTGTTCTGACATCTATGATAAGAAGTCTGCTGTAAGTGTGATGGCCACACCTTGTAGGTAATTCTGGTGAATTTAGGATTTTATATTCAACCATTCTACCACAATGGAATCTACAGAAGGATTTTTTTTCTTTTTAAATTCTTCTTGGCATTTTGACTTCTTTGTAGAAGAACATTATCCCTTCATTTAGAAAATATTCAGCCATTGTCTCTTTGAATCTTGGCTTCCAGATCACTAATTCTCTCTTTATCTATGTCTAAACTATTTTATAACCCATTTATTGAGTTTTTTATTTCTAGGAGTCTATTTTTCATTTTTAAGATTTCTGCTTGGCCCCTTTTAATTTGACTTTGAATAACTGTTTTCAGGCATTTCTACATCTTTGATGTGGGAACAGTGTCTCTTAGCACATGTTTAATTTGACCCTTTGATTCAGAAGTCATCACATTAATTCTTCAGTATAACTAGGAATCAGATCCAAAGCAGCTTTCTTTTAGAAAAGTATGACAGGTAGAAGTATGAGGAAGACACCCAAAATCTGTTTAATGTTGGAAAGACCAGAACCAGGAGTGAGACCACATCAACACAGGAATCTGAAAGATTTCATCTGCGGAGAGAAACCATTTTACAGCTACTTTACAATTACATTGTGCTCTCTAATAATCTGTTTTTAACATCATGGGTAGAGCTTGGCTCTAAACTCTTGAAAGAAAACTATGCCAAAAAACAGAGGTGTTTGATCCTGAGAGATAGTTATTAAGGGACTATTTGATGCAAATAAACCAGAAACACGAAGCAGCTGGATACCTAATACCAGGGTGAGCTTACAGAGACTCAGAGGCCAGCCAGCAGGGAAACTGCTAATTGAAAATAGGCAATCATGGGGTTTTTAAGCAGACTGGTGACATCATGCTGCTACTTTATTTTTCTTTCTTTTTCCACTCTTTGACAGAATTGAAGAAAGACACAAAGATTTTCAGTTGGTCACGAACACCAGAAAGGTTAAAGCAGGCCACACCTCTCACTAGCAGTCTATACAGAAAAAAAGTTTGTGGTTCTGATGAAGAAGTACTGGAAGTTTACAAGACCAGAAGTCTTGCAATTGCAAAAAACAAAACAAACAGAAAGAAACAAACAAACAAGCAAGCAAAAAAAAGGGGCGGGGAGGGAGAGAAAAGAAAAGAACACCATAAGGACTAACATTTACTAAGGCCCTCAGGACAAACCGGGTAAATACTAATTAAAACCAGTTCAGCATTGCTCCTGACTCTCACCAAAATCCCCCAGAGCAACTGCCCACATGGCAGATTCCTGGCTTTCCACCCAGAGTGTTCCATTCACCAGGTCTGGAATGGGGCCCTGGAACCTGCATATTAGGAAGCACCCCAGATGATTTTGATATAAATTGTCACAAAATACACTTTGAGAAACATTATATTAAATTGTGGGATAAATTATATCTAGGTGTGGCTACATATTTCAGTTTAGCATTAAAATGTGATTGAGCTTTTTAATAGAATAATTACTGATTAGTGAATGTCTATTTGGATAAAATTTCTTTCACTGAAACACAAAAAATATAGAATGGAAAATTATGGGGACATCTGGGTGATTCAGTCAGTTAAGCATCTGCCTTCAGCTCAGGTCGTGATCCCGGGGTCCTGGGATGGAGCCCCGCATCGGGCTCCCTGCTCAGCAGGAAGCCTGCTTCTCACTCTGCCTTCTGCCTGCTGCTCCCCGCCCCCACCCCACCCCACCCCCGCTTTCACTCACTCGTGCTCTCTCTCTAACAAATAAATAAATAAAATCTTTTAAAAAAAGAAAACTATGCTACCTAGGATTATCGGTTACCCATACCTATGAGGAGGGCATCATATAAAGAAGTGCCTCCAATTGAGAGGCTCTGACCCAGTGGTTCTCAACCCCGGCTGCATATTAGAATCATCTAGGGCACTTATTAAAAATACCAGTGCTCAGGCTCCACCCCGAACCAATTAAATCTGAACATCTGGGGGTGGAGCTCGGGTATCAGCAATTTTATAAAGCTCACCAAGCAAGGTCAAGGACCACGGGCTCCATGGAGAACGGAGCGGCTAGTCCTGCAAAACCCACCCTGGAAAGCAAAGGCAAACGTTACTGCCTGTTTCTCAAATGCCACTCAGGCTGAACCGTAGAAATAATTGGGCATCTGGTGGAAAGACTAGTATTTCAGACTGTCCTCTGAAAGCAAGCTGCTATGCAATTCACAAACATGGATTTTGCGGGTAGGGCCTCTTCCTGAAATAACAGCGGAGAGGTGCCTTCGGTTCCAACAGCCCATGGCTTCCAAGTAGGAAGTGTCTGCTCTGTTCTCAGTCAAATATCGAGGCACTTGAAAATTAGCTCCATAGTCATCATCAATCAAGCAGTATTTTTCAAAGTCTTTATTCGTCAGGAAAGGGACGCCACCACTCAACAGATTAACAGAGTACTTTAGTGATTAACTAGTGTTTTCCATCAGGTTAGCGAAATGCTTTATAGATGGAGTTGGGTCAGGCAGTACTCCTGATACTGACAAAAGAAGTCTCGCACAGCCTCTCTCACCACTCCCCGCGCTCAGTCTGGGAAGGCAGGAAATGGTCCCACAGAGGCTCTATGTACTCCATTCTTTCTAGCCCCTCTGACATTCCGAGGAGAAGACAGGTTCTGCTTTTTGACTTGACAACAATATTCAAGCTCTCCTTCTCAATTTTGCTTTTCTAAATGAAACAAACTCCATATCTTGACTCCTTTTATTTCCCAAAGTACCTGACAACTGCAAGGCGTTTTTTTATAGGCTTCCTCTGTACTCTCCATCTTCTTCACGTCTCTTAAATAGCACTTTCAGCAAGCAGCGCCAGTTAAGCGGTCATCTAGACGATGGTGCGCCTTGGGTAGGTGCCATGTGAGGGTGGGCAGCTGGCAACAGAGAAACCAGGCACTCCTCTGCTCTTGCCCTGAGTTCTCCAGCACCAGATCTCTGATTCTTTGCCAGCTTTGTGGAAGCAGCCTTCTTACAAGTCCATTTCTTGCTGCCCCTCACAAGTCCACTGCAGGAAGCAGCTCGCTGTCATGACATCGGGGAGGGCTGAATTCCAGCCCAGGAACCTGGAGATGCAGCGGAGTGTTACAGCCCCACCTTATATGCGCACGACCTTGGGCAAGCCACTTAACCTCTCTGAGCTTCTGTTTCCTAGTCTGTGAGACCGAAAGAAAACACCCATCCTGCCTTCCTTAATAGATGGCTGTGAGAATAAAGTGAGGTAATAGATTTGGAACGTGCTCTGGAAATTGCAAAGCCTGATATAACTCCGAAGTTTTATCATTAGACCGTGCGAGCCATGCACCCCGGAATTCCATTCTTCATGACAAAGAAAGCTGTCAACATCAAATGCACAATTGAGGGGTCCCTCCGGGACACACGACAAGCTCTCCTTCCTTCTGTCTGAATTACTGATGGAGATAGATATTCCCAAGGCACAGAAAATTTTGCCAGCCTTGGTCCCCTGAGAGCTGTCACAGAAAATATGACAAGGAAGCCTAGAGAAAGATAAAGGGGGCGCCTGGGTGGCTCAGTTGGTTAAGCGACTGCCTTCGGCTCAGGTCACGATCCTGGAGTCCCAGGATCAAGTCCCGCATCGGGCTCCCTGCTCAGCGGGGAGTCTGCTTCTCCCTCTGACCTTCTTCCCTCTCATGCTCTCTCTCTACCATTCTCTCTCTCTCTCAATAAATAAATAAAAATCTTAAAAAAAAAAAAAAAGAAAGATAAAGGAATTAAGGGGCATCAAAGAAAGGGGCTTTGTTTTCCATCGAGGTCTTCAAACCAGCATGGGCTTTTCACTGTCCCCGGATGGTTTACATGGTTGACGCTCTCTGATGGCCTCACACTTTCTGAGGAGCCTAAACTATAAACAGGGCAATCAGGCTTTCATTTTTTTTACGTTGCATTTGGTCAGCCAAATACACATCAGAGATCAAGCATCCCACCAATGTCAAAAAAAGAACCATGTACATTCTTTTACCACAATAGTTTCAGAGCCAATGAAATGTGAATTCCCTTGCCACATAGAGGATGGGCTGGAGGCGTTATCCCTGTCCAAAGAGGTCAACAGTCAGATAGGATGAAGCTGTGTTCCCGAGAATGAACGTCACATTAAACGTAAAAGGTTCAGAAAAAAATAATGATGTGGAAAATGTATACAGTACGAATACAATTGTAAAATATTGATTGAACGAGGGGAGCAGTGGCTGTTAAATCCTCCAACTCAACTGTTCTAAGAAGCTTGTTATTTAGTGACATCTAGTGGCACCGGCTAGGAAAGCCTCCCCCTCCCCCCACAGATGCTATTTTCAGGTTGGCAAGACAATGAAGCCACCAAACTTGCCTCGGGGTGAAAACAGTATTTTTGTAATTCTCATCTTTATTTGCCTATCCCCCACAGACTAGAACTTGAGAAATCACATCAAATGGCGCCAAACAGTGACAAAAGTAACAGAGAAGAATAGACCATCTTTGGGTCTGTTGTATTGTTCATTTTTTATGAACTGGTGCTTAACATAGCCTACTTCCTAAAGGTGCAATAGATGATTGCAGCAGCAAGAATATGGCACTTGTGGGCCAATAATCCAAGAAATACCGCGTGGAATAGGCCTACTTCAGCGGACAGTATGCTAAAGACACAGAGACTCCAAAGAACCACCTCTTAAAAGGTATGAATAACATATTCCCTTTTTCCCCACAAAGGTTTATTTATTTATTTGAGGGAGAGAGGGCGCAAGTGGAGGGAGGGGCAGAGGGAGAGAGAGAATCTCAAGCAGACTCCCCACTGAGCGTGGAGCCTGACGTGGGGCTCAATTCCACGACCCTGAGATCCTGACCTGAGCTGAAATCAAGAGTCAGACATTTAACTGACTGAGCCACCTAGATGCTCCTAACATATTCCCTTTTTAAAAGACTTTTAGGGGCGCCCGGTGGCTCAGTTGGTTAAGTGTCTGCCTTCGGCTCAGGTCATGATCCCAGGGTCCTGGGATGGAGTCCCGCATCGGGCTCCCTGCTCGGTGGGAAGCCTGCTTCTCCCTCTCCTTCCCCACTCATGGTCTCTTCTCACTATCTCTGTCTCTTTCTCTCTCTCTCTCAAATAAATAAAAATATAAAAAATTAAAAATAAAAAGACTATTAAAAATGCTTTTCGGGGCGCCTGGGTGGCTCAGTCGTTAAGCGTCTGCCTTCGGCTCAGGTCATGATCCCAGGGTCCTGGGATCGAGCCCCGCATCGGGCTCCCTGCTCAGCGGGAAGCCTGCTTCTCCCTCTCCCACTCCCCCTGCTTGTGTTGCCTCTCTCGCTGGGTCTCTCTCTGTCAAATAAATAAAATCTTTAAAAATAAAAAAATAAAAGATGTTTTCATCCAGAAATAGTAGCCATTCTCCCTGTTACCCATTGGACTTACGGTTTCTTTTCTCATATTTTATCCAATCCTGGCTAACATAAACTCCATCTTACAGGTCTAGCATATTCCTTGACACTGAGGTAGCAAGAGAATACCTTTCCAATGTGTCTTCAGAAACTTAAAGTGTGCAAATCGCCACCAGCTTCAGCTTCTAGGACACCTATTCCTATGAAGGCTTTATTACCAAGAAGCCACTGAAGGTCTCTGTGTAAATCTGCAGTGACAGGAACAAGGGTCCTTTCAAGTACAAGATAAAACTCCAAGGGAATTTGCCTCAAGTAGAGGAAAACAGCAGCTGCTTTGCGGCCCATTTCAGCCCTTTTTTAAAATTCTCCTGGGATTTTGCATAAGTACTCATTCATTCATTCACTCAACAAATAATTCAAGACCAAGATGAGTAAAGAAGAGAAATGAGACTTTTATGAAATTTTCAAGTCTTGTCATTGAATTTATTGGATGAGGTATCTTTTCATATCAAATTAAAAGTGTAATTCGAGCTGGAATAAGCTGTATAATGCTTCAATCCCTTGCATCACATTCCTGCAATAAACCATCCTCAGAAGACACGGCGCCCTAGATGTTATGCAGGCTGATTCAGGTTCTTGGGAGAGCCCCCTAGTGTTGAGGAGCAGTATCTGCACCAAGCAGAGCTCCCTGCCGCCAGGCGTAGGCTACAGCCAAGGCCTAGGGAAGACCTGGAGAGCTGTCTGCCAAATCAGGGGTGGGAGGGAGAAGCAGGAGGCTGGAGGGTGGGGAATCCTGCCATCTCCACCACACACAACTTCAGGGCCAACAGCCTCACTGAAGTTCACAGATGGGCAGACTGCTACCCACAGACTCGCAGGAGGAGAGGGGAAGTGAGGCATTTAGCTGTCAGGGAGCATCTTCCTCCCAACCTCAGCTCCATGGTTCTCCAACTATTAGGAAAAGCAGCTGGAGAACTGGCTAGCTATTCGTGTGAAATATCTGTATGACATGCTCTGTGATTCCATGCAAGTATCTGTTTGAATGTTTCCTCCTCCGAATGGCCTTTCCTGCCCATCTACCTCAAATCTCCCACCCAGTGTTCACCGCCAGAGCCCTCTCCTGACCTTCATACTCACGGATGTGCTGCAGGCATTTTGTCCTCAACACACGCAAAACAGGGCTCGTCCAGACCTGCTTCTTCTCCCCCTGGGCTCCCCATCTCAGTTACTGACACCGTCACCATCTGGACACCCAAGTGGATGTTCTGGGCGCCTCTCATCCTTGCCCCGTTCTTTCTCCCCTCCCTCCCATCTCCTCCCTCCTGAGCCCTCCACATCCAGGCAGACACCAGCCCCTGTTGATTCCTCCAATGTGTCCCTCTGTCCCTGCCTTAGTGTGGGCCCTTAGAACCTTTTGTTTCTCACTTGGCTATTGAAACCACCCCCCTACCTTCAGGCATGCTTCCTCCAACTCATTATCCACACCAAAGCCAGGACAGTCTTTCTGGTCCTATCGCATGGCCTCCTACCTACTAAATTTCCTGAGACCCCATCATGTGCAGGATGGAATCCACATCTCTCCATGACTAGGATCATAGGGCCCCAGCCCTCCCCCTCCCTCCCATGCTCACGGTATTTCCCGTACAGACAAGCAGTCACACGTTTGGAACATTCCACCCTCTCCTATGTCTTTATACCATCGCACATCCTGTTCCTTCTGACCGGGCTGCCAATCTTCCCAGACTTCCATTCTCCCCTGAGCCGCCTTCCCCATCAATTTAGTTGCTCCTTCCTCTGAGTTTTCATAAGACTTGGCTTTATCTCTATTCAACAACTTTCTCGTATCTTTCTCATTATACTTTTTTTCCCCGTATGTCTCCTCCACTAGACTATGAAATTCTCAAGGGATGGAATGATATTTTTATTATTCTTTGTATCTCCAGCATCTGGCATAGTACCAAGCACAGATTTAATGGCTCAATAAGTGTTTGTTGAATGAATAAAAAGTGTAAGGCATCCATTAAATCAATAACATGGAAAGATTTTTCATAGTAACAGGCCTGTGAAAACCACTTCGCTCTCCCACAATCTTCATTATTCAAGTATCTCTCCCCTACTCTTCTTCCTCCCTAACAGAAATCTGATTTCCTTCAAAGAAATATGCCTCCCCCCATGCAGCCGGTATGGGAGAGCTGACCTCATTCCCAGCTCCACAATGACGCAAAGGTAAGGTCATCCCCACCTCTTCCCAGTGATTGGCTCCACAAAGGCATATGCTGAATTTGGGCAAGCATGACATTAGAAAAGATTTTCTGGAGTCTTCTCAAACTTCCAAAAGCAACCCTTGTTCTCTTACTCCAGACATGGCCAAACACAACAAGCCTAGAAAAGCCACCCACAGAGGCCAGCAAGGCCAAGAGCATCTCAGGGAAATGAAGCAAGAGCCCCTGGATTAAGCCAGCACTGAAACCTGGCCCCATCTCTGGACTTCCATTCACATAGCCCCGTAAACCTCTTTCTTGTTTAAGTCCTCTTGAGGTCTCTATGCTGTTGCTTTACTCACAATAAAATTATCTCACCCAAAACATGTCCTCAAAATAATATATATAATGTGCATTTGGAAAATATCACTTAATCACTGATAATTGATGGATTCTTCACAACTAAACCATATTCACACCCAGCATCCCATCTGATTTTGAAATAGAGTACAGGTTACAGGAAATTGGCAGAGCCACTGGTGTCAGCCCACACAATAAAGTCAGCTGACAGATCCAGTCACATTTGGACAAAGCCTGTCTACTGGCTGGTCTTCTGGCAATTATAGGCATGTCAGAACTGAGGCAGGAGCAAATTCTTATCACTGTTCACTGCCCTCTGCTTTCTTCCCTGGCTTCATGATGACAGTTTATTGATATGTCCATCACTCTCTTGATTGTCTGCCTTAAAAAAGAAAGTTAACCCTGAAATAATAATGTTAATGGTTCTTAATCATCAAAGGAAGAGTCGACAGAGTTGTCAAGCTAAACCTGGAAGCTAAGAGAATAAAAGCAAGCAAGTATGGGCCCCCAGTTCAGAACGGTCTTGGCTTGGTCAAAATGACTGCCTGGATCAGTGTTCACACAGGAAAATGAAACCCCTGGGGAGGTTTTGAGGATAAAGATCTAACGCAGGGCACTGGGTATAGAAGTGGTAGAAAAGCTGGAAGAACCAGAAAGGAAAGCTGTGGTGGGGCTGAAGGAGCACCACGGAGAAGAGGGTTGTACCCAAAGAAAGCCATCCAAAAAGATGGGCTCCCTTCCTCCTCCAGACTTTCCATCTCCTGGGAGAGAGTGTGGTTTGCAGGCTTCAAGCCCCATGGAAGAGAGGAGAACATGGAAGGGGGAGTGTGGCGCTTCCCCACCCATGCCATTTAGAATTACATCAAGAATGGCAAAATAGCATAGGAATGATCAAGACAATTCCCTTTGTTTGTGCACAGGAATCACAAGGTCCAAGTAGAGGAGCTCAGACCTGTAAGGAGGCCGGTGTCAAATCACAGAGGTAAAACGTGCGTGGGGGGGGCGGGGGTGGGGTCACGGTGCATTACTCCCTACTAGGCAGCCACACAGATGCACGGAGCTCAGAGGAGCACTCAAAAGAGTTGCTCACTTTTCCCTTTACATTGCTGGCTAGTCCATACATAGGCATGTCTTCCTTCATTTTCTGCGGCATGCGTTCCATGCTTTCCCCACTCCCAGGACTCACCTTTTTGTTTTTTAAAGATTTATTTATTCATTTTCGAGGGAAAGAGAGTACAAGTGGGGGGAAAGGGCAAAGGGAGAGGGAGAGAGAAATCCAAGCAGATTCCATGCAGAGTACGGAGCCTGATGTGGGGCTCGATGCTACAATCCTGAAATCACGACCTGAGTGGAAACCAAGAGTCAGACGTTCAAGCAACTGCACCACCCTGGCGCCCCACCCCTCACCTTTTTTTAACATATCCTATGATGCCTCTCTGGTATGCCCATTGAGGGAGCTAGAAGGGCACAGCTGGGTGGTTTGAGCCTCCCCAGCCAATACGTCAAATAAATCCACTTGTCACTATCAGCATTCTTACAGCAAGAGTACAGAGTGCTAACGGAGTCCGAATTTTCCTTTCATTTTCCTGAGCACATCTTCCAAGGAGAGAGAGGGGAACATCCTGGAGGAAGTGTGTTTCCCAGCCCTGATATGTGATCTGGAAAGATGTCAGCTTGCTACGAACCATACCTCTTACTTCAGAATGTGCTTCTCTGAGGTGTCCAGTCCTGCCCCATGAAAGTCTTGCCCATCCCCACCCTCACACTAACACCATGTCCCTGGTCAGCAATGAGTTCCAAACAAAGAATACCCTCTTTTCCTGCTTTCTGTACAAAAGTGTGGGGATTTAAGCCAACGCACTAAAGTCGTGCCGTTCAAGGGTCGTCTTCAAGGTACAGGATGCTAAAGCCAATGTGTGGGTCGTTATGATTATTTCATTCAACTCCCTAATCTCTTTGAGAGGCCAACAGCGAATAAAGATTATAAAATGCAAGCATGATACCTTCATGCTTATTTCACTTCTGAGCACCAGGGATACAATCTTGTAGAAAGCAAAACTGCACTTAGCCAGCCTCCTACGTTCCCAATCCTGGCATACAGGCCCAGATGCACCCATCAGAAGGGAGGGCACAGGGATCATGAAGCAGCAAATGGCAGATGTGTGACCGCATGACAAAGCATCATGAATCATGAGCCCCACTTAGGTGTCTTCGTCTGGCTATCCACCTGCTGTTCTCACAATGACTCCTTGAAAGGGGCAGGAGAGGGAGACAGAACTGTGTGCACAGGGGCGCACATGCTTTCCCTGAGTGGAAGCAGAATAAACCAGCACCCGCACAACAGCTTTTTAAGAAGAGTAAAAAGGCCACTTGACAAAATCAGCTCTTGCAGGTTGTCTGAAATTTTGGGGATTCATGACTTCATTTAAAGGCCCCAAAATGTTTTTACTGACCTAAGGCATCATAGTAACCAAGAGAAACACACTCAAGGATAATATTGTTTATTGGATAAACTTTGGTGATTATGGACGGCTAGCTATCTCTAACAAGGATTTATTTGGCAGACCCAGTACTATTTATTCCTCATGGTCGGAGAGCGGGGTCTCCTCAAGAGTGTCAAGGGGCTCCACGGACAGGTCTTGGCAGCAGTAAGATGCAGTGTAACAGAGTGGGCATGAGCGTGCGCTTGCATTTCTGCCTTTTCCACCAAGTGTTGTGTAACCTTGGGCAGTTGACTTAATCTTTCTGGTCTCAGTTTCTTGATCTTTAAAATGGAAATGTCAATTAACAGGCAGAATTCCAAGATGGCCCCAAGATCCACACTCCCTCTGCATACGCCCTGTATAGCCTCCAGAAATTTGAATATGATGGCTTTCACTCCCATGATTGGGTTATGCGATATGGCACAGCTGACTTTAAGAAAGGGAGATTACCTTGGTGAGCCTGGTTTAATCAGGTGAGCACTTTAAAAACAGCATTTTTTCCAGCTGGTCAGAGGACAAAGCCAAAGATATACATTTTTGCGGGCCTGGAAGAAGCAACCACAACCATGCTGTGAACTGCCTATAAGAGCCGGTGGCAAGGAATGCTGTGGCTTTGAATACTGAGAGTAGCCCTAGCTGACAGCCAGCAAGAAAATGAGCACCTCGCCCCATAAGCCATAAACTGAATTTGACAAACAACCTGAACAAGCCTCAAAGAAGATCCTCCCCCAGAACCTCTAGAAAGGAACGCAGCCCTGATGTTACCTTGATTTTAGGTTTATAAGACCCTGAGCAGAAGACCCACCTATGTGGTGCCCAGACTTCTGATCTACAGAAGTATAAGATGATAAATGGGTGTTGTTTTAAGCTGGTAACTTTGTGATAATTTGTTATGTGTGGAGTGGAAGCTGACACAAGTATCAGCTGATTTTGATTTGGGATAAATTACCTAAAATCTCTGAGTCTCAGTTTCCCCATTAATAAAGTGAAACAGTAGAGCTCCATAATAATACTGGTATATTCACAAATGGTTGGTCATTTAATTGCTCCAGTAGCCCAGGAAGGTAACATAATTATTATCACTTTATTTATTTATTTATGGAGCCCAACACAGGGCTTGAACTCACGATCCTGATATTAACACCTGAGCTGAGATCAAGAATCACACGCTTAACCCACTGAGGCACCCAGGCGCTCCTTTTCTTTAAAATTTTTTTTAAAGATTTTATATTTATTTGACAGAGAGAGAGAGAGAGCACAAGTAGAGGGAGCGGCAGGCAGAGGGAGAGGGAGAAGCAGGCTCCTTGCTGAGCAGGGAGCCTGACACGGGGCTCGATTCCAGGACTCCAGGATCATGACCTGAGCCGAGGGCAGCCGCTTAACCCACTGAGCCACCCAGGCTCCCCTCTTTAAATCTTTTTTAAGTATATTATCACTTTAGAAATGAGGACACTGAGATTCAGGGAAGTTAAATGGCCCACCTAAGATCACACCTAACTACAGCAAAGCAAGCTCTCAAACCCAGGCTCTCTGACTCTGAGTCTTTGTTCCTTCCAACTACACTTTATTCCAGCAAAGAAGCCTTGTATTTCTGAAGGTGTGATTCTGCAGGATTTGCAGCAGGTTGTTGCTCCCAGTGGCAGGATTGATCACACTAAATGCATCAGTCCTCTTTTTGTGAGCCAACATCCATCTGACCCCCAACAGTCAGGGTTCTCCAGAGAAACAGAACCAATAGGAAGGGCACCCTTCCTACTCATTCTCTCTCTCTCTCTCTCTTTATATATATATATATAAAGAGAGAGAGAGAGAGAACGGAGTTGACTTTAAGAATCGGCCCAGGCAATTATGGAGGTCCAAGCCCAAAATCTGCAGGGTAGGTCAGCATGCTGGAGACCTAGGGAAGAGTTAATGCTGCACCCTGAATCCAAATGTAGTTTGGAGCTGACTTCTTTCTTCCTCAGGGAATTTCAATCTTGTCCTTAAGACCATCAACTGATTGGATGAAGCCCACCCACATTATGGAAGATAATCTTCTTTACTCAAAGTCTGACAATTGAAATGTTAATCTCATCCAAAAAAATACCTTCACAGCAACATGCAGACATGTCTGACCAAATATCTAGGTGCCATGGCCTAGACAAGTGACACATAAGATTAATCATTGCACGTAGTCAATATCCTATATATTACAATTCCCCTTGACTTGGCTTATTTACTTTCTCTAGTTGTGCTGTGGAGTCCCCACATGGAAGGGGCAGAAATGAGGCTGTGGAAGAAAACCCTAGAGGGAGGGAGGTCTTGAGCTAGTTACCAACACTGGTTATATAAAGACATTGACCGAGCACAGACTCCCAGTACTTTACCCTGGTTATCAGTTTCTAACAACTCACAAAGTAACAATTACAAAGATCTACCTCCATGGAAAATATGGACATCTGCACATATATTTTCAGATCATTATCATTTTATATTCCTTTCAAAGTGAAGACGGAATAAAAGGGTAGAAGGAAGCAGTGGAAATAATGGTTGTCAAAATCATAAAGGTTAGGAAGTTGCCTTCTGCTGCATTCAGAAATACCATTATCTCTAACACTCATTTAAATTTTTTTCATGTAATTCAAAATTAACCTGTACAGTGTAGTCCTCCAGGCAGAAGCACCTCAGCCTCAACGGTCCCCCAGGTGGTAGAACAGTCACCTTACACTCCCCTGCCTCATCCCCACACCAGGTCGGAACTTGCTAATTAAATAACTTCTTCCCCCCAGCTTCCTCACAGCCAACATTTACTGAGCCCCTTTTGGAAACTGGCAGATTGTGAGAGCTGCCCGAGACACAAGTTCAGAATAAGCTTCCCAATTTCAAAATGCTTCTAAGTGAATTTCAAAATACCAGCAATATACCTGTGATGGTTAATCGTTTGGGGACTTGCCTGGACCACAGTGTCCACATACTTGTTCAAACGTTATTCTGGATGCTTCTGTGAAGGTGGTTTTTGAATGAGATTAACATTTAAATCAGTGGACTTTGAGTAAAGCACTAGTGCGGGTGGGCCTCATCTAATCAGCTGAAGGTCTGAATAGAACAAAAAGACCGACAAGCAAGGAGTTCCACCAGTAAATGACTTTGGACTTCACCTGCAACACTGGCTCTCCTCCTGGCCTCCAGCCTGGAGACTGGACTCGCCAGACTCCATAATCACATAAGCCAATTCCTTAAAATAAATCTCCCTCTCCCTCTCCCTCTCTTTCTCTACACACACACACACACACACACACACACACACACACACACACACACTATTGGTTCTGTTTCTCTAGAGAACTAATACAACCCTCAAGGTGACTGTGGAAGTATGAGATGTCACAGGTCTAATTAGAAGGGACAGGAGGCCTTCTAAGGAGGGGAGACTGGCAGAGAGGAGAGGAGAGGGTTTTCAGGGATTAAAGATCAGAGAGCTCTGCCTCAGAGAAAACAGGGGATTGAAACAGGCCAAGAAAAGCAGAAAGCCATGGGGGAAGGAGGAAAAGAACTGAAACCAGTAGGAACAGCTTCTAGATTCTGAGCTCCGCCTCTGTACCAGGCACCTTGCTCAGGGCTCTACATTTGTTATTTTATTCAATGCATATAAAAACCCTATGAGTGGCCCAAACCCCAAATACTGACAACACCAGATTCTGGTGAGTATGGGGAGCAAGAGGAACTTTCATTCATCTCTGGGAAGAAGGCAAAATGGTACAGCTACCTTGGAAGACAGTCGGGCACTCTCTTACAAAGCTCAATATAGACTTACCGTATTTTCCAGCAATCAGGCTCCTAGGTATTTACCCAATGACTTGAAAACTGATGCACATAAAAATGTGCACACAATGTTTACAGTAGCTTTATTCATGAATGTCAAAAGTTGGATGCAACCAAGATGTTTCTTGACAGGTGAATGGGTAAGCAAACTGGGACATCCTTACAATGGAGTATTTTCAGATAAGAAGAAATGAGCTATCAAGCAATGAACAGACATGGAAGAACTTAAATGCATAGTGCTAAATGAAAAGGGCCAGTCTGAAGAGTTTACACAATGTATGATTCCAACCATATGACTTTCTGGAAAAGGCAAAACTGTGGAGACAGTCAAGAGATCAGTGGTGGGGGGAGGCAGCAGAGAAGGATGAATGCATGAAGCACAGCTAAGTTTTAGGGGCGTGACATGGCCCTATATGATACTGTGATAATGGATACATAACATGTATTTGTCAAAACCCAAAGAACTGTACAACATAAGTGGGGAGAGAAGGTGGTACATGAAAACTCATTGTACTTTCTGTACAGTTTTCCTGTGAACCTAAAACTGATCTTTAAAAAGACTATTGGGCGCCTGGGTGGCTCAGATGGTTAAGCGTCTGCCTTCGGCTCAGGTCATGATCCCAGAGTCCTGGGATCGAGTCCCGCATCGGGCTCCTTGCTCCTAGGGAGCCTGCTTCTCCCTCTGCGCCCCCCCCTCTGTCTCTCATGAATAAATAAATAAAATCTTTAAAAAAAAATAAAAAGCCTATTAATAAAAAAATGAAAACCCTATTCGATGGATATTATTCCCATGTTATAGGTAAGGAAACTGAGGCACAGAGAGGTAAATAACCAAGATGACCCAACACAATTCAGCAATGGCAGCTCCATGAAGCACGGCCAGGAGTGGCTGTGATCACAGGCACTTCCTACTAAGGATGCAGGGGCTGAGCCATTCGCCATCCGTTCATACACAAACCCTCTGCGTCCTTTCATAAGTCTTGTACATGTCAGCCTTTCTCCACTTAAGTTCTTACACATGGCTCACTCTCTTTCTCCATCTCTGACACCAGCACAAGGCCAATAAAGTTCTGGCAAATTGCCTTAAAATTACAAGTACCCTAAAAGGGTCCACCCATCCACAGCAGAAGCACCCTAGGAACTTGCTAGAAATGCAAATTCGTGGGCTTGACCCTCAGATACAGTGAAACTGGAACTCCAGAGGTAGGTCCTGCAATCTGTGTTAACAAACCCGCCAGGGAATCCTGATGCACACAAGCACTGGGGAACCACTCAGCGAGGAGGCAGAGGAAACGGCCACCTGCCCTGGCTGAGAGTGCTTGGCGGGGGAGTGTTGATTTGGTCCTTCTGCGTCTCCATGTTTCCATGCTAGAGGAAGTCCATATAACTGAGAGGTTTCAAAGTAGGTAGGGGGGTAGGGTAGGTTGGTAGGAATGTAGGTAGGAAAGAAGGGAGGGAATGGAGGGAGGGAAGAAAAGAAAGAAAGGAAAAGAATCGCCTCGGGTCTCCTGACTGTTTCTGACCTACTTTTACAGCTCTCCGCCACACCCGCTCCTGGTTTGTGGATTAGCCAACAGAAGGACCTGGAGTCGCTGACGGAACATGCCAGGCTTGTTCCCTCCCTTCCGGACCTCTGCGGGAATACTCCTCCCTCTCCACCCGCCTCAATTCCTCCCACTCAGGCCCTCTGCCCAGCGTGTCCCGCCATCCTCCACGCCCTCCGCCGTCCCCAGCTTCCACGTCGGTGACCCCCTTCTAGACTGTAAGCATCTGCCTCTCCTACCACCTGTTGGCCACACTCGTATGGGGACATGCTCAGGGCCTGCCTTATCCCGCGGGCTTCTACAAAGCACCCAGCACCGTGTGATGTTTGTTGAATAAATAGATGGGCAATAGCCAACGGAGGAAGTAGTCATGGGAAAGGCAGAAAGGGGCGCCGTGTCATTTTTGTCCCCTCCTCGCCCCCTTCTCACAGCCGCCCAGGATACAAGAGCCAAGAAATCCTGACACTAGGCACCAGTCCTGTGGCAAAATTCTGCCAAAGCCTAGACCTCTTTGCTTTTGTGGAGGTACCCCCAACCTGAAGTTAGGCAATACTGTGGGCTCCCCAGGCCTGGGCACACTCGGGGAACAGAGACACCAGGCCTGGAGGACAGGCGCGGCCACTCTCACCCCTCATCTAAGAGAGCCGCTCACACCCGTTTGTCTTTGATCCCTGAATTCCTTCCCCACCCGCAACTGCAGACCTCTCTGTACGCCACACATACTTATAACTTGCCTTGCACATTTGTAAGTTAGAGAACCCTTCGTCTAATTCTAAAATCCTCGGCACGATGAATTAACAAACATTTACCAGGTGGGCACCTACAGTGTCCCCAGAAACATGAGGACTATAAAATATAAGAAACGACCTGGAGACCAGCATCTCAGCGCTCATATTCACTTCAGCAAGAGACCGTTTCTTGCCTCAGCCTTCGCGTGATTCATCTGTCACCTAATTCTGATGTCCATCCAGGCGTTAAATGGATTTAGGCCTTTTAACCTAAAACCTTCTGCCACCTCATTTATTATACCTAGAAACCAAGTGCACAGTGGGGCTTACTAAGTATTTGTCACAGATGATGCTGACTTCAGGGTGCGTGCCCGGGGCGGCGGGGGGGGGGGGGGGGGCGGGGCGGGGATGCTCAGAGACTGCTGGGCTTCGTAGGGAGCCTGTGCCCTGGCTCCTGCTGCTGGGCGTCCCTGCCCCGCACAACTCCGGCCTTTCGAGAGCTGAGAAAAGCTGAAGGCAGGGCTCGCTCAGCAGCTCGGGCTTTTCAGCAAGTATTGCTTGCTGCCCTTCGTATCAGAAAACAACGTGTTTGGAATTGAGTGCCTATGCAGGTGTCGGAGAATATGAAGAGATGGGGGTGTGGCAGACTGTCGTGGGGCTGCACTGAGCTCACAGCCAGCCACCCTGGGCGCCTCCAGGCCCTCATGCCAGGCGCCAAGGGTCTGCAGTGAGGCCTTGCACTATTCATTCTGACGTGACTATTAGATTATCAGTCATTTCAGGGCATCTATTTATAAAGTGGATATTTTTCCACTTAAAAAAACGTAGGAGGGCCTAGACATATGAATCATTCTCATTTCAGAATTCAAAGGGGAAAGAATTAACATTTACTGGATAATCACTATCAGCACCTGGAGTTGTCACAGACATTGTGTATATCTCCCCTCCTCAACCTTCGCAATAACCCTGGGAGGTACACAACAGGTGTGGGGTAGGTAATTAACTCATTCAAGGGCCCACAAGGGAAGGAGGTCTAGAAATGCTGCAGCCTGTCTGAACCTCACGCCTCAGGTGAGTCCTGCAACAGGCCAGTGATGGGGACCTTGAAATAGGAGTGTCTGAAATGTGTGTTTGTGTGTGTGTGTGTACACATATGTATATACACATGTACACACACATTTATGCTAAATTTATTTTATTTCTATTTTTTATATTTACTTTTTACTTTATTTATACACGTATATATAAACTCCTTAAAAATATAAGGATGGTGGTTGATCTATATTAACAAGACATTTTAATGCGCTGTTATATTTATACCACTCTGAGTTCCATCTTAACAAAACAGCTTACGAATGAGATCATAGCATGTCATTTTTGTAAAATTAAAAAAAATTAGTGTGGGTATATTTCTGTCCGGGGGTGGCACCTGTGTACCTAGAAAAAAGTCTAGCAAATATACACCAATGGTAGCAGTGATTACTTCTGGGACAGGAGGTCATACATAATCTTTATTTTATTCTGTATACTTTTCTGTAACTCATAAAGATGTATGCAATGGGCATAAATAACTTTTTTAATAAAAGCAATTAAGTTCTAAAAGTACAAGATAAAAAAGCTAAATCAGAAAAACTCGGTGGCTAAGTCATTAAGCGTCTGCCTTCAGCTCGGGTCATGGTCCCAGGGTCCTGGGATCGAGCCCCGCATAGGGCTCCCTGCTCCGCGGGAAGCCTGCTTCTCCCTCTCCCACTCCCCCTGCTTGTGTTCCCTCTCTCGCTGTGTCTCTCTGTGTCAAATAAATAAATAAAATCGTTATAAAAAAAAAAGAAAGAAAAGAAAAACAAAACCTAAGGATTTCACATCAGTGAATTTCTGTTTCTGTTAACTTTCCCACTGAATTTAATATGTAATCTAATCTCTTTCAGAAAACACATCTCTTCATTTATACCCATTCACTCAGTCCGTAGTTTGTTAAGCGCTTACTATAAACTGAGTACTGAAACGAAGCCCTTAGGGGATCTGCCCTACTGAGTCTCTGGGGAATGAATTTCTGTAGCATCCTTAGAACCATCGACCGGGGCAGGGGGATAGACGGTAAGACCAGGCAGTAGAGAAAAGGAATTGAAAACTAGAACAAAGTAGCATCAGCTCCAAGCAAGGAAGAACTATCTAGACTGTGCTTCACCTTTTGCGCTACAAGGTGGGGTGGGACCAGAAGCTGTGTGGTGCCCAGTTTCCAGATTCTGCAGGGGCAGGGGGGGAATGACAGGGTGGGAGAGACACAGGGCAGAGAAGAGGCCAGCCGAGGACAGGTGACTAAAGCAGAAGAAGGCCAGAGGTTCACCACGGGACATCCCTCCCTACAACTTCTCCCTACCTGCCGCCCACACCTGCTCTCGGACTCTCCCTCCTAAGGTTCCCTGGGCAGCACTCTCTTCCCTGCTTCCATGCCCATGAGCATTAGAAATGGGGGTCACCCTTACAGGATGTGGGCTTATGGGCTATTTCAGCTCGTTTTCTTTCTTTCTTTTTTTTTTTAAGATTTTATTTATTTATTCATGAGAGACAGAGAGAGAGAAAGAGAGGCAGAGGGAGAAGCAGGCTCCCAAGGAGCAAGGAGCCTGATTTGGGACTCCATCCCAGGTCTCTGGGATCATGACCTGAGCCGAAGGCAGACGCTTAACCATCTGAGCCACCCAGGCGCCCTCAGCTGGTTTTCTTAATAAAAATAAATGTATCCGTGCAATCCTTACCAAAATATTTGTTTCTTCAGACACTTTGAGTCAACTTCTTTGGAACTTACCGATTTGTTTTATAACCAAGATGAATCTCAGGAAACTTCCAAAACTAATTTGGAAAGACTCAGATATGGGGCACCCACAGAAGGCTAGTAATTAGGCACCCGTTCAAATGACAGTCTGTAAGAATTTATTCAACGTGGGTGCCTGGGTGGCTCAGTTGGTTGGGCGACTGCCTTCAGCTCAGGTCATGATCCTGGAGTCCCGGGATGGAGTCCCACATCGGGCTCCCTGCTCAGCAGGGAGTCTGCTTCTCCCTCTGACCCTCCCCCTCTCATGCTCTCTCTCTGTCTCATTCTTTCTCTCTCAAATAAATAAATAAATTCTTTAAAAAAATTTATTCAACGCATCCTAGTAGGGATGGGGAATGGCTGAAATTCTGTGAATAAAAGCTATATACGTCTCTATGGCCAAATTAAGGGATTTATTGTGCGTTCTAAACATTACAATTGATCTTGTATTGGAATTGCCTATTGTTCTGTAATTTTTCCTTTGAAACTGTTTTAAGCTGGTCCCACACAATCACAAAGGATCGGGTCACTCACAACCATTCTCCCCAACTTTTTTTCACATTATCCACCCATAGAAAATGAGACTATTTGCACCGTAGGCTGAGGTAATCTGGGGGAGATTTGAGCATAACTCTTTGGAACTTGGTGTAAATTAAAAAAACCTCATTATATTTTCATTGTTTTATATATATAACATGATGAAAAGAAGATATAAAATATTAGGGAAGATGTTAAATATTGAACTTGAATTAAACTTCCCCCAACATTTTTCTGACATATTTTAATGAGAACCTTGAGGTTATTTTCATGAAGGTTGCAAACTAGCCTTCTTATATCAGATTCTAAGGCTGAAACAGCTACACACAGTTCCTAATCAAGAATTTTCAGATGCCTGGGTGGCTCAGTTGGTTAAGCGTCTGCCTTCAGCTCAGGTCGTGATCCCAGGGTCCTGGGAATGAACCCTGAGTCAGGCTCCCTGCTCAGAGGGGAGCCTGCTTCTCCCTCTGCCCCTCCTCCCATTCATGGGCTCTGTCTCAAAAATAAATAAATAAAATCTTTAAAAAAGAATTTTCAATGATGACCTTTCAAATTCGTGAGTCACACAAGTGAGAAATTTTGTTCACATAATTGTAATGCAAATTTTAAAACCATTTTTGTCACCCTTGAAAAATTCACAACAGTGAAGACTACACTTAAAAGAATCTAACCGCTCTTTTTTCTTTTCATTGGCAACATAATGCTGAAATGTATTTAATGATGGGAATGGATTTTTAATCCAATGAAATTTTCACATCAAGTACTCCAAAAATAATGATAACACTCTAACTTGGAGGGCATGAATTGGCCCTCAAGGCCAATCAGCTGCAAAACAGACAAGGCAGCCATCATCTGTGTGGTAGGCTGAACAACAAATCCCCAAACATGTCTGTGTTGCACTCCCTGGAGCCCACGACTATGTTACTTCACATGGCAAAAGGAACCTTGGGAATGTGGTTAAAATTAAGGGTCTTCAGCCAGAAGGATGATCCTGGTTATGCGTGTGAACTCAACGTAATCCCAAGGGTCCTTACAAGGAAAAGTAGGAGATAGGAAAGTTCGAGTCAGAGAAGACGTGACAACAGAAACCAAGGGCAGAGTCAGAGAGAGATTTAAAGATGCCATGCCATTGGCTTTGAAGATGGAGGAAGGGGTCATGAGCCAAGGAAGACAAGGGGCCTCTAGAAGCTGGAAAAGCTCAGGAAACTGGTTCTCCTCTAGAGCCTCCAGAAGGAATGCAACCCTGCCAGCATCTTGATTTTGGTCCAATGGAACGCTCAGACTTTTTCCCTCTAGAACTGTAAGATAATAAGCCTGTGATAATTTTTTAAGCCCCTAAGTTTGTGGCAATGTGTTACAGCAGCAATAGGAAACTAAAACATGTATGTAAACTAATGTTGAGCTAGGACCTGGAGCTAAGCCCACAAGGACACTTACCCAACCTCTGCACCTCCCCTACCTCCAACCGCCTATTATGTGGGCACCAGAAACACAAGTTCTCCAACAACTCCGAAGGCCCTTGTCCACAAGTATACTCTGCCGGCTGCTAACGTAGGTCTCTGGGTGGTAGGACTCTGCCCACATGCAGCACATCAGCCTAGACCCATGAGTGCTGCATGTTGCCCATCATGCTGGCCACCCAATGGGGGCAACCGTTGAGACTCTGCTCCTCTTGGGCTGTGTCCCAGGAGCCCCAGAGGAGGGCTCAGAAGCTGCTCAGTCCCTGCAGGTCCTGCCCCGCTGCTGCCTTAAGGCTGGCATAACAATATCTTGCAGCACACACGTGGCCATTTGTGGCATCTCAGTGGACTGGTGACAACCACTGGGAGTCTCTGACTTCCGTGGCCATCGTTACCAAGTCTGGTACAGAGCAATACACCATGGTTTCTCCACTTCCGGTTTCTCAGTGGAACTGGATCTAGACTTCAGGCAATGATCAACTGGCAGGTGACAGAGCTGGTGGTGCAATATGCGTTTGCACCGTGAATCTCGCACCATCCACAATACTCAAAGAAAGAGATCAGTGCCTTATACTTTGACTTAAGAGTGCTATTTATTTCAGTAAAAGGAATGAATTTATACCTTACTTATGTAAGGAGCCCTGAGTTAAGTAGTATAGTATTTCCCTTGTATTCCAGGGATCTTTTGGTGCCTTTTTATGGAGCGCTGCTTTGGTTTGACGCTTAATCTGATTCTGATAAATCTCACTTCTTACAGCGCGTGTGGGTGTGAGTGTGGGTGTGTGTGCACAGGCGCACGTGCACGTACGTGTTCTCTCTTGGGGTGGACGAGCTAACACAGACCTTCCAAAGTGTCCACGGTCAGCCCAGGCCTCGTGACCACCGGGGCCAACACTGACACAGCTGTGCCAGGTGCACACATCTGTACTGACACATCAGGACTCCGTTTTGACTGATTGGAGCCTGTGCCGCCAGTTGTTAAATGGTTTTACTATAACCCTTGCTGTGCCACTTGCTTATTTGGTTGTGTGATAACACTAGGGAACTAGGGCGCCTGGGTGGCTCAGTCGTTAAACGTCTGCCTTCAGCTCAGGTCATGATCCCAGAGTCCTGGGATCGAGCCCCGCACCGGGCTCCCTGCTCAGCGGGAGTCTGCTTCTCCCTCTCCCACTCCCCTTGCTTGTGTTCCCTCTCTCGCTGTGCCTCTCTCTGTCAAATAAATAAATAAAATCTTTAAAAAAAAAAGAAAAGAAATCCTTTCTCTTAAAAAAAAAAAAAAAACACTAGGGAACTAATTTTTCAAGGGCTGTGACATGAGCATTAAGAAAGGAGAGATGACCAACGAAAATTTGTTATGGATTTTAATATATCTGCGAGACTATATTAGATATACCAAGTCACATTCATAATTACTCCCTAAAGAGGTGTTTACAAACCTTCAGGCCTCTTTCTCCTTCTGAGGATCAGCAATTTCTGTATCCCAGTGCCAGTCTTCCGTGGTCCTCCCGAAACTTGTTTAAGTCAATCCTCTGTAAGCTATAAAATGTCTGCTATTTATGCCCTTTTCCCCCATAAAGGATAAGGAAGGGGCCAGGAAGGCCTGTCGAGCAGGACACAGTGGCCCCTCTACTTTCTTTCTCAGATGTGTCACTCTCTTCACCGCATTTCTATGTGAACATTTCCAAAGCCCTTGTGAACGATCTGTGCAGTTACCCATTAACAACTGGGCTCGGAAGTCCTTCCCTGTGGCGTTCATGATCAGTCTGACGGGCCACAGTGACTGGTGTAGCCTGCTAGCTCCCCGCTTTGCTTCAGTGCTGGAGTGAGTGTGGGTCACACCGTCCTCGTGCTGGGAGTCCGAGCAAAGCCAACAATTCCACTCTTCCTTCCAACGCTAGCTTGAATTACACCACACAAAGGATGCTTGAGTGCTCTGAACCGATCTGTTTTATCCTGGGTCCCTTTCATTGCCTGATGGGAACAGACCAACTCACAAGGAGGGCACTGATTTGACAGCAAAGGAATAAACCTCTCTTCACTTTCTATAACTGGTGGGGGCAACATCTTCAGTCCGAAACCTGAGGCTATATCGTTGTCATGAGCACGCCATGAAGGCGCATACACAAGTTGGGTCTTTCCACAATGTCAGCTTTATTCAATCACAAAGCAAAGTTAAATCACAGTTATAAAGCAGGTTCAGGATTCCAAACTCACTGACAAGTCACCATGTGACTAAACTTGGCTTCCTACACAGCACACAGAGCAGAACAGAAGACAAGCCACACAACAAACAAAGACAACAGAAGGCGCAGGATGTGAAGGAACCAAACACAAAGTCAGTCTGTGGGCGCGCAGTTGAGATAAGACCACCCCCGTCTGGTCCAGGTCCGCTCTCTACACTGACGGCTTCTTCTGTTCCAGCAGCGAAGGATCTCCGTTCTGTTCAGAGATCCAATGGGCAGAACCTTCGGGGGCAGTTGCCTTTTTTAAGTGGTCAGACATAGATGGGTCAGGTCTGAAGAGGTTGAGTGCTGCCAAAAGCCTTCCCTTTTTAAAGGGATTTCATCAGTTTTGGGTCTCTGCAGACCTCCTCTGGTTCTGCTGGTTATCAGTTCTGGGGGGTCGGCTGACGTGGGTCCCAGCGATATCTCCTAGTGGCGGAACCTTAACTGCTAGCATCATTGCTTGACACAGGCTCCCACTTGACATGAGAGACTCCACTTTGCTCTCTACAATCATCCTGCCTTCCTATCAGCCTGCTTCCTAACTCTTGGAAATAACAAGAGTGGAAACACCAAAGAGTGAAAAAGCTCTTAGTTTGTAGTCTTCACCATCCTCTCATGAAAGGGAAAGCATAAATAAAACACCTAGCAAATACATTTGACCCTTGAACAACACGGGTTTGAACTGCACACGTCCACTTACACAAAGTTTTTATTTATAAAGGATAGTACAATACTGTAAATGTAGCTCTTCCTTATGATTTCCTTTTTTCTTTTTTTTAAGATCTTATTAATTTGACAGAGAGAGAGAGAGCACAAGCAGGGGGAGCAGCAGAAGGAGAGGGAGAAACAGACTCCTCCCTGAGCAGGGAACCCAAGGTGGGACTCGATCCCAAGACCCTGAGATCATGACCTGAGCTGAAGGCAGATGCTTAACTGACTGAGCCAACCAGGTGCCCCATCTTCCTTATGATTTTCTTAATAACATTTTCTTTTCTCTAGCTCACTCTAGTGTATAAATATAGTCTATGATACATGTAACATAAAAAATATGTGTTAGTTGACTGTTTATGTTATGGGTAAGACTTCCAGTCAACATTAGGCTATAAGTTTTGGGGGAGTCAAAAGCTATACATGGATTTTCAGTTTCGCAGGGGTTGGTGCCCTTAACCCCACCGTTGTTCAAGGGCCAACTGTACTGCATTAACAAAAAGGTGACATTAGCTTACCTTAAGGGAAGATAAAAAGCCCAGGCTGATCAAGGAGAACTAATGAGAACATACATGGACTTGGCTCAAGGGCTAATTTAAAGGGAACCAAATCCATACAGATGATAAATTACAGCTATGTGCCATTTTAGGAAGAAAAATCATTCAACCAATACTTCACTGGGTCTACACGTGGTACAATATTGGTTCTATTAGTCACTAGATATACATGGCAACTTTTCAAAAAAACATAAATTAGGGTGCTGTTTCCTGTCTTTTTTTTTAAAGTGCAGGCTTGAAACACTAGCATATACCAAGAATTCTATTTTTTTCTAGTTCATCTGCCTTAAACTGAACCACCAGGACTAGGCTATTGGTTACGGCTGATGAGTAGTCTGAAGAGAAAGGCAGCACTTACCCAGGTAATTTATCTCATCAAGTCACGGGCTGAGTCCTATAGGAATGTGACCCATTATTTTATAGGCATAGCACACGTTTTGCACTGAAAATAAATCTGTATTGCAAATCAAGCATCGATACTAACTATATTACAATTTACAGGAAATGATACACAATTTTGAAGCATGATTTGAAATAAATACACTTATTTTAAATAGATACAAATAGTGTTTGTATTTAAAGTAAATGATAGAGACATCCATCTTGGCAAGGAGGAATATTTTATCACTGATATTGTTTAGAATTACTGGAATAGGTGCTAATAAAAAGCAAACTGGATTCTAGTCAGTTTTATTAAAATAAAATTATTATTATTAAACTTCTCTTTCAATTATTATTAAGCTTGTCTTTTGCTTCTCTCTGGAGCAGACTGTTCTCCACCCTTTGGTAGCAACTGCCTCAAATCCTTTTTAAAATGAGGCAAATATAAATGAAAGAATGCAAGCATACCTAGAAACTAAATCTACCTAAAAGATATATTTAGAAACCTCAGAATACCAGTGCCTACAGGAAATATTAAAACCATCTTAATAAATCTATAACCCATTACTGCATGATCTTCCTTCCATTTCCCTATTTTGCTTCAGGAAGATGTAGTTGGCTCAACTCCCAATCAAGATTGAACAGCCCCACTTCCTTAGAATTTTGGCACAGCCTCGCTGCAGACATTACAATGCAGGCTGCGCCTGAACTTATTTCACACTTGGGAGACGGCTCCAGCCCTGCCCCCAGCAGATCCTCTGAGGGCAAACGCCCACGTTTCTTGTTTTTTTTTTTTGTTTTTAGTACAAATATATTTTATTTGAAATAAACAAAAACACTTACACAGCTCAACAGGTCACTTGGAAACAAACTTGCTTGACTGTATTACTGAGCAAAAACAAAGCTGAAGCACAAACACCCTTCTTTTTTGACATTTATTTGGAGATAGGTAGGAAGACACTACTTGGTTTTTTAAAAACTGACCTTCCCTTAAGGCCTGGTCAGAGAAGTGTAAACAGTGTAAATGAATCCACCATGACCAGTTGTCATACCATATCTATGTTACCTGTGTATTCTGAGATCACACATACACCCGCCAATATACCTGGGAAGAGTTGCTATATCACAGTTACATTTTCTTGGCAGGCAGGACTGAGGAAGAGTAATTTGGAACAAGTTTTACATCCTATTTAGAACAAATCACTAGTATTCCCTTAAATAACAGGTTACAATAGAAAGATACTGCCTGGAACGTGTCCTTTTCACTTTGGTTCATTTTTAGTTTTTGTTTGCGATTTACATAGTTGCTTGATTCACCTGCTTATAGTACAATCCTGCCACAAAGTATTAAAGCACAAGATACCTATTATTCCTTCAACATCTGCATTTTTCAAGTTTTATACTCTACTACATCCCTAGTATGTCAGCAGTTCTTGAATAATAATAAATGGGTAAAACCCTTCTAAAAATGCAGATGTCTGTAACTATAAATAGGTACTAGATGGGAAGGAGACAATGAGGGAAGAGGAAAAAAGCAAACACATTCATATGCAGGGAATGTGGTTCAAGTCTTTGGATTTAAAAACAACTTCCCCAGAGAAGCTGGCTATGATGGAATTTCCAGAAAACTTCCTTTGCCCCCACAAAAGGACCTGAAAAGCCCAATCCAAACTTTTGAAAACTACAGTTATGAGATGCTATAAATGATGATCAAAGCAGTTGGAGGGAGAAGGATGAATGTGTCTTCCACTCAGCTAGTTTGTAGCGTAGCCTCTTTAGCTGTTGGTGGATCAGTAAAAACCACTGAAGTACTAGAAGTGCTTTGAAGGACAGGGGTAGAAAAGTACTGAGCGTATGACCTGTCTATGTCAGTAACAGGGCTTCATGGCTAGGAAAATTTTCTAAACAGTAAAATGACTCCAGGATAGATCTCTCTCTCTCTCCATCATTAAATGTGGCAGAATTAAAAAAAAATTTACAAGTAGATATAGTGAAAACAGAAAATTACAAGGCAGAGAACACAAAAGAATCAAGACTATGCTATAGGTTCAACAGTATTCCCTGAGGCTAGAAAACCTGTTAGCCCTGAAAGTCCTAGCAAAATATCACTCTTGTTCATAAATCACTTATTTATCATATGACCGCATGTTGAATCCTTTCTTTCCATATCCTGAAGAATCCTACATTCAGCCTTTAAGCATTCTGCATTTCTTTGCCAACCTTGTAGCTGAATATCTTGTTCCAGTCAATTTTGGTGCGGGTAACTGGAAGCTGCCGGCGCAAGGCCTTGAATGTGGTGTCTGACATTGTTTGATAGTTTTCACTAATTGCTGTCTGATATTCATTTTCTGCATGCTCTATGATTTTAATAAACTCCTTGGCAGTTTGGACTTCATTCGAAACAGTTACTGAATCCTGTACATCTTTATGACTAACCAACTGACCATTGCCATCTTCATTTAATAGTGAACCTGAACCTTAAGTACTCCAACCACCTGGGCTGTAGGTGGTGTGATGGTGAACTTCCACTCTCATCTCCAACGACCATTCCAGAAGTTTTTAGGCTGAAACTGGTGGCTTTCAATACATGCAATAATGGTCTGTTGCCCATCTATAGTTTTAGCATAAACAGTACAGAAGCCGTTGGAATAATGATCTTTCACATAGGCCCTTAGAGTACTGTCACAGGATTCTCTCCAAGGCTTCAGACCTCCATCTACGTCCTCTGGCTAGGGGTCACTTGCTTCTTTCCATAAGTGATCAAACTTAAAGGAAATTTTGTTTCTTGGATCTAAAAATCTGCTATTCCCCAGGTCACCATGTTCTGTAATTAAGACCTGATCTTCATAACCTTCTATCTTCACAGGCGTGAACTGATCCATGTTATACTGGGCAAATGCACGTGCTGCCCCTTCCCTGAGGAGATTGTCATTATTAAGTAGTAGCCGGACATCATTGAACACTTCATTAAATTCCCCTGGGGGTGCGTGAGTGATGAATTTAGCAGCTATGAGTACCTTCTCCTTCTCCTCATCCTACACCCATTCCTCGAAGTCGGCCATCTTGGGCTGCTCTGGCCCAACCCGGCCAAACTCCCACATTTTTAACCCGAACGAAGATAATAAGAATCTTTTTAAACTCTTCACCTTTATCAAGGATGGCAAATTCAAATGTATAAGGCCAGGCCAGTAATGCAAATAAGTAAAACAATCAGGGGCTGTTGGCACCACACAAACTTGATACGTGAAAGGATGTGCATTTCAAAAAGTTCATAATCAGGGGGCAGCTGGGTGGCTCAGTTTGTTAAGCATGGGGCTATTGGTTTCAGCTGGAGTCACGATCTTGGGGTCATGGGATCAAGGCCCAGATGAGTTCCCTGGCTCAGCAGGGAGTATGCTTCTCTCCCTCTCCCCCTTACACTCCACTCATGCACACACTCTCTCTCTCTCTCTAATAAATAAATAGATCTTTAAAAGAAAAAAAAAAGAAGTTCTTGATCTCAAGGATACAGTGGTGGTGGTGGTGGTGGTGGTGGTGGTGGTGGTGGTGGTGGTGATAGTGTGTTGTGTTTCAGTATGTTTTGGAGGGTTGGTTTTTGTTTAGTTGGATTTTGTTTTGATTTGTTTTGTTTCACTGTTTTCTTTTTGGCTTTTGCTTGTTTGGGAGATTGAGTTTTGTCTGCTTTATTTTATTTCTGCATTGAAAGAAGTAATTCTCTTAATGGGGGTGGGGCATTCTAGTAAAATTAGAAGATATATTTAGAAATTTCAGGAGATCCCTGCATATAAGAATATTTAAACATTTATTTAGACTTATTAAAACCATTCTAAGAACATCATTCTTCTAGCATTTTCTTAATGATATTCATTAAGAGAAAAAGATTCCACAATATCCTGAAGTAGAACATTCTAATCAAGAAAAAAATGAGACTTTGAGACAATGCTTACTTATTCTATATTTACTTTACTCGCAGTTTTTATTTCCACCTGGCCTCAAAGATATTTGGGAAAGTGTTTTATAATGTCTGTTACTGGTTGGAGTTTCTGTTTTATTAATTTTTAGTCTTTGTAAAATGTACTTCCTTTAAGATTTATTTTAGATGATTTTAATAATATTATTATGGTTACTTGAAAAGAATATATACATATCAGAGTAGCCCCTATTAGTGATGATGTTTAGATTATCTTTCTACATTATTTATAACATAATTTGCTTTGCATATTTTGAAGCAATATTATTTGGTTCATAAGAGTTCATGACAGTTAAATATTTTTGACAATAATTTGTTTTATTAACATAAAAGGCCCCATAATCTTATTTAATCTCATTTAATTGGCTCCTTAAATTCCGTCCTAGTATGTTTACAAGATCACCTGCTTTTAATTTGTTCAATTATCTGATATCTCTACACATTCTTTTACATTTAAACATTTGCTTCACTTTAAGTCTACTGTTTTTCGATAGCATAAGGTTGGATTATGTTTTCTAAGTATGAAACTCTACTTCTTTTAATGAGGATATTTTATCCCATTTATATTTATCATTGCAACTGAGCTGATTCTTATTTTTATCACAGTATTCTATGCTTTCTTGGTGCTAATTTAGTTTTACATCTTTTACTATCTTGTTGTTTTTTTTTTTTCCGTTCTATGTTCAGTTCGTTTTGATTTATATGCTCCAGAGTTCTGGAAATTAGTTTGTTTTTTCTTGCACTAAATAATCTAATACCTCTGTAAATAATTCTTTCGCCTATATTTCTGTCAGAACCAAGAGAATACTGTATTTTTTTTTCAGTTGCCTCTATTTGAGATAAGAAATGAAGCACATTGCTCATTCCTTCTTCCATTCTTTCAGGTTTTTTTATTAATATCATATGGACTTTAAAAATCCAGATTACTGTTAATTCATATTATATATTCCCTTTAAAAAAAAGACTGTGGGACACTTTAAATCAGCTTTTTTTTTTTGCACCGCAATTCTGCTTTTGCTGCCTTCAATGTAATTGTGAATGCTGCAAAGGCATCCCAGCTGTGAGCAATCCTCTCTCGATTCATCGAGCTGCCTTTTTATCTTACTCAGCTGCCTTTTCACGGCAGCTCTTTTCCACTTCTGGCTTGCTCTCCTGATTCGTAGAGGTCAAGTCCTCTTGAACTATTTCAGGAATGTCAAGAAGCCTTATGAAATTTTCTTCCAAGTTCTGTGGGAGATGATTCTTAAAGGTATGCTCTTCCACCGAGTTGTCCAGGTCATATATCCTTTCCTTAGCTCCACACGATTTTTTTTTTCATGTGCTCCATGTCATTGTTCTCTCTTCCTTGAGTGAAACATCTATCTAGCCTTAGAGTTTGTTAGTGGACAGTGTGATATGCCAAGCTCCCAGGCTAATTCTTGGTTTTGTATGGGTTTTCATCTAACGATCACTGATTTGTTGCAGAGGTATCTACTTCATACCTCTTCTTCCTTGTTCTCTCATACCTGAGCCAAGGGAGTACACGAGAGACTAGAATTCCCAAAATGCACTGCCTGTCTCTGCTCCTAAACTAGTGCTTTATTTGCACACACACACACACACACACACACACACTTCATGTTCAGATAATTTTTGAGATTTTCAGGTTCTGCCTAGATATGCAAAGTTGGGAAAGGAGACACCTGGGGAAAAATACATACTCTTCCAGCCTCAAAGAGGGAGACATAAAAAGTATAACTGATCATTTTCAAGTTATATAGGACCTAAGTTCATATAGAGAGAGGATAAATGATGGTGGGATATGTAATATCTCTTGACATTTTTTTAAGACAGTCTGCTTTGGAAACAACTCTAAAGCTGGAGTAGTTTTTCCTAGTCAAATCCCATCTGCTTTATGATTACCGTCAGTCCCTCCCAGATTCTGTTACCAAGTTGTCTAGTTTGGGTTGGGGGTGTAAACAGTCATATTATACCAGATATTTGTGAATATTTTAGTAAGAAATAAAGTATAAGTCTCTTTAAATATTTACTGGCTTCCCCCCAAACACGGCCCCTGAAAGGTTATAGGGTATCCTTTCAATATCAAGATCCAAGGTTCTATACACACACACACACACACACACACACACACACACACACACTCTTCCTACCAAGCTGTTCAAGATTCCCTTCCATCTAATTTTGATGTCAATGATGCAAAAAATCTCTGGAAATCCATCAAAGAAGCTTCTGCCAAAAAAATCTCGGGAAGCCACTAAAAGAAGTTTCTGCCATCAGGTGCTTAGATTTACTCATATATCACAGTGGCCATCCATATGTTGGGGAGTTCACAAGGTGACACCTAACTTTCAAACTCAGATCCTAAGTCCACCAGCCAAGGAAATACAAGTGCTTAAGCTTGCCTGCTATGTTCCATCCTGTTCCCTCCTTCCACCCAAGAAATGGATGCTGGCAGATGGTCATTCCCACAGGCAAAATCATGGTCTTGTTGTATTAAAAACTCATCCCTATGCCCCCCTTGAGGATAGTAGGCTGCCACCAAATGCTGTATGCTCCAGAACATGACACCATATGGTTGCCACCATAGCCAGAGGCTTAGTAAATGTTGCTAAATTGCAGACAATTCAAAGACACGCCTCTATTTGCTGCTGAGACCTCAGTCTTGCCAAAAATCACTGCTTGCCCCCAAAAGCCCGGAGAAAAGATGGCAAATTCAGGGGAGGAGTGCAACTGCGTTACTTGCGCTTCCAAATGCCAAGGGAAAGGGTGACTGAGGAGCCCGGCAGAGTCAAACCCTCCCCTCCAACACATCAGCCGTGGAGGTCCCAATAACCTTGAGGTCCAAGCAGTCTCAGGAGCAAAGCAGGGAAAAAACCAGACTTGAAAGCTCCAGAGAAGACCTAACCTCAACACCTTCCCTGGAACCAACGTGATGTCTCACTAGCACTTCACTCAAGGGTGTGTGGTCAGTGGCCCAGGCTCAGGGACAGCAAGCCCTATGCAGCTCCTCTGGTCCTTGGCCCTCCTGCCCCATCTCAAGCAGTGGGCAGTAACCCGGCCTTGCCCAAGTAGCCTGTGCCATAGACTCATTCACTTTGTCTTCCTTCCTTCCTTGCCTTTATTTTATTAAAAAAAAAAAAATGTTTGGAAAGAGACGTCAAGCTGTTTGGCCAGCCAGCTGAGCAATCTGAGTTTCTGCAGATTTTTAAATACTCCTAATAAAACAGACCCCAAAGAATTACAGCCACCATTATGAGAGGCATGATTAAACTGTCTGGGCATGATTTGATTCTATTATATAAAAGCATGAGAAAAAAAGATGAAACCATCATCTGTATCACCCCTGGGGAGAAAAAGCACCTTTCCGGGCACACTGAAGACCACACCTCCACTCACAGAGAAAGTAAAAGCCATTCATGGTCGTTAACAATCAATGAGCTGGCCACTATCAGAGCATTTGGGGAGGAGTTGATAATTGTGCCTGAAAAGATGGTAATTTACATGAATGTGGACCGTGAAGCTAAAAATGAAGCTTTACTTATGAGCCGCCTGGTGCCTGCAGACTTCACGAGAGAGTACTTGGTACACAGTGGTTCCTGCAGGGACGTCCAGTGTCCCTGTGGCTCCGCCATCAGTTGCCAGGGTGTTGCAATTCTCTCTTCTGATGAGCTTACTTGACTTGAAATTTGGAAATTTCAACAAATCCTGGGTCGTCCCAAGGGAGGGTGTCCCCATTGTCCATTACAAGTTAGGGAGGAAAACTGACTTGCTTATTTGGAAGTTTTTACTATTCATTCCTGGCTTACCCCCACTCCACACCTCCAACACTCGTGACCCACCAGCCTGCCTCTTTCTCTCTGCCTCCGCCTCTCATTCGCTTTGTCTTCAGACATATATATGATACCGGCACACTGGGAGTAGGTGAAATTTTATATGAAAGGAATTCGAGCATTTGAAATTTAGAGAGCATTTTGGTTTGGGTTGGTCGATAAGAGGTTTTAATTATTCTGATTTTATTAGTAATTTATTTCTAATTCCTTAGCCACCCATAGCACACAGATTTAAGAAGACATAAAGGGGGACGCCTGGGTGGCTCAGTCGGTTAGGCATCTGCCTTCAGCTCAGGTCATGATCCTGGGGTCCTGGGATTGAGCCCCACCTTAGGCTCCCTGCTCAGCAGGAAGCCTGCTTCTCCCTCTCCCCCTGCTGCTCCCCCTGCTTGTGCTCGCTCTCTCTCTCTCTCTCTCCCTCTCTCTCTGTTAGCTAAATAAATATCTTTTATAAAAAAAAAAGAAGGCATAAAGACTGAACGTACACTGACTCTATTAAAATTGAAACTAAGCCTGCTTTCATAATGCAGTAGAAAAAGCCTTGTACTCGAAGTCAGCAGACCTAGAGTGTACTCCTTGGTCTGTCACTACACATTTCTGTGGTCCTGGAGGAGTCATTTTCACTACCTGGGCACTGCTTTTCTCATTAGTGACACTTACGTAAACTTTGGGGTCAAGGACACCTCTGAGAATTTGATGAAGCTATAGACCCTCTTTCCAGAGAAATGCACAGGAACACAGAATTTTGCCCACAATTTTAAAGTTCCCCGTAAAAGCTCCCCACAAAAGCCTACCTAGGGCTCCACGTGTGTAAGCAAACCACAGGTCAGGAGCCCCCAGACAAGAGCACCTCGACAGCCACTCTGAGCTCCAAGTTGCCACAACTTGGAAAACCTGGGAGCAGCAGATAATGCTGAAGAATCTACTTTAGGAGAAAGAGGGGAAGGAAGAAGAGAAGGAAAAGTAAAGGAAAAAAGAAACGAGGAGGAAAAAGAAGTACTTTTTCCACTAACTTGAAAAACACTTACAAATTGAGTCTGAAAATGAACACTTAACTGAATTAAATGCAATATAATTAGATGTCATGTTATAAAGGAAAATGTGATATAACATTTTAACTCATTTAAAAGTTATACCCTCTGGAGAACAATAAAATGACTCATATTAAATAAGACAAAGAAAGGAAAATGGAAGCAAAAAAACATTTACTGTATAACTAAATGATGATCTCAAAATAGGATTTAAATACTTGGAATTGTATGAAAATCGAATTAATCTTTACTTTTTTTTAATTATCTGTTTTCTGGGACTCAATTCTTAAATCTTCTGGGAAAATAAGCCTTGTCTACAGATGGTTTTAGTTCCACAAAAATACATCACTACCTCCATTTTTGAAAATGCAATTTTAATAACTCCATATAGGTATTCAATCTAAAAGATGTAATTACCTTCAGATGAATGTCTTGAGCCAAGACCCAAGCAGAATGTAGCCTCTTACAAATATGATGTGAACACTGAGCCGGAGAAGCCATGAACTCAACAGAGAGCACACTGGGCTCCAGTCGTGGAGATGGGGCACCAAGCGAGTCCCCTGCCATGTCTGGACCTCCATTCTTTCTTCTGCAAAACAAAGGTGTTGAGCCTGATTAATTCTAGGCTTGCCTCCTACACTGCTTTGACACCAAGTATATCTTTATGATAACCCCGAAGTCACTGTCCTAAATTAACAAAAGGGGCCAGAAGTGGTTTCCTTCTAAACAGGTACTTAGGCATCTGTGGCTCTAAAGATCCAAACTGAGAAGGGTAGTAGAGGTAAAATAGAATCTAACCTTAGGCCCATTCCCCCATCATCCTGTTTAACTGCTGTAGATCTCCCCAGAGAGTAGAGAAGAAGCAAAGAGGAAAGAAGGTCTATGTTCATCCTTGAATATCATCAACTCGTAACTATTACTTACTAATTTGCCCTTCACATTCTGCTAGAAGAAATAAGTCCAATAGTTTCCCACCTCTAAGAACTTGTAACCTAAAACGGGCAACAGCAAACTAGGCAAACATAAATATAGCTACTTTAACAGGACTGGTAGCAGAGGTTGTACACAGAGAGGGGCCAGGCTGGGGAGGGGAGTGTGAAGCAATAGGGAGTGGTGGAGACTGTGGAAACCAAAGCACTGAGTTCACAAAGTAGATGCAGCTGCAGGTGAAAACTGATGCACAGGCCACATCCAGTTTGAGACTCCAACTTGGAGGCTCAGGGAAGCACTTCTTGATATTATCCAGCTGGTTAAAAGCAGAACAAGGATTCAAATGTAGTCCTTTTACTGCTCAGACCAGTTCCCTCCACAACACCACATTTCCTGCTGCCACAGGAAGTCAGAGCAAATTCCCTTCATCACAGATGTTGGTTCACCCTCTCCCTTCATCCCTACTGCTGCCCCTCAGACCACGCTGCACACCCTTCCTCCAAAACACCACTCTGATAAATGTGCCCCCCTCCTCCTCAAGAAGCAGCAGAGGCCCCGCCCGCCTCATCACGCCGCTGAAACCCAATCACGCTGCGTCGCACCCGGCGAGGCAGACCCTTGGTCTTCACTTAGCCTCGTCATTCACACCTTTACCCTTCTTCACCACATTTCACCCTTCTGGAAAGTTCTCCCCTTCCATTACCCAAATTCTTTTTCCAACAAATCATGAATCGATACCACTCTCAGTTCTTCACTCTAAGACGAGGAACACAAAAGGGGCTTTCTCAAACCCCTCCCTCCTGCTGTTTGACCTGCGATGACACCAGTCCTGAGGAGCATCTTCCTTTCAGAAGCCAGGAGTCCCTACATTTCCCTAAAGGGCGCAGGGACACAATAGCCAGGGAATCCAAGACGGGGCCAGGTGCTCAGCTACAGAGGGCCTTTGTTCACAAACAGGGAAAAGGTGCTCATGGAAGGCAGGACCACGTTTCTCTGCCTCCTAGACCAACGCTCCCTGAAGGACCATGACAGCCGCTTATTGTTCCTAGAAAGAAAAAAGCGAATAACCTGGTTGATGGATGGCGTGCCCTCTTATCATCCAAATCTGGCACCTTCTTTGTGGGCACAGAGGGAAGGGGCTAGGAAGAGAACCTGGGGATGCCAAAAGAGAAGGAGCATCTGTTGTCATTCTTAAAATACCACTGAAGCATGTTTGATATGTTTTACTCTTTAACATCCAGAACATTGCGTAGCTGTTAACTCTCAAGGTTTATTCTCCTTTTTACTACTTATATTTTATGCTACTTAACTTCTCTAATTTTCAGGCTGGCTCAGGTGCAATAATGAAATTCTAGGTCAAGGATAATTTTTACACATGATTAACAAGCTGGAAGAACAGTATCTTTCCAAAAAATGAATTATTCACCTGAAGCAATTAGCCAGTTGTTCCTAGTGTCTAAATATTCTCATTACAACCTATCTCCTCCTGCCAAAACAGTACTTGCTGTGGAATTTGGACCTTCATGTAGGCACCATCCCCATTTGTGGGTTTTGGAACGAGAAGAGGAGCTGCGGCTTTTCATCTGCCGTGAATGAGACTCAGTCACGGGACTGAGGCTTTCATCAGCGAGCCTTGCTGGAAACCTTTCTGTGTGAGCATGAGCCTGCCAGACATTCATATCAAAAATCCACAGGCTTTATTTAGCTCTCCCTGGAAGGAGGTATAAAGGTTACAAAATAATGAGGAAGAGCTCTGTTGAGCAGGGACCCAGGAGTCACAACCTCTTTGTTAAAACTGACAAAAGAGGTGGGAGATAAACTCTAGGAGGAACGGAATCGGGGTGATTTAACCTGCCGAAGGGGAAGCTGGAAGGGAACAAAATCACAGGCTTCATACATATGAAGAGATATTATAATAGGGGATGCTGAGCAGCTGTTCCGGATTCCTCAGAGGGAAGGTAAGAAATGGGTTTTAATAGCAACAAAAGGGTTTGCAGGCATTTGAGTATGTTGGAGAGAAGAGACATTAAGACAGAAAATCTGAGTTCTAATCCCTGCTCCTCCCTTAGCCAGCTGACTAGCCCGGGGAGCCCTGTTTTCTAGGAAATGGGAACGGGATCGCCACCACCCCATGTAGCACCAGAGGAGTAACATTAGAGTGAAAAAGAATGTGAAGCACAAAAGTGCACTGAGAAAGTAAAGAGCTTCAGCACAAGATCAAGGATTATCATCTCAGTTTTGGCGAGCCACAGTGAGTGGTTGCTGGTCATTTTCAACAGTAGTGCCCTGATTCACCTGGCAACCTCATGGGGTAGAACGTCTTCAGCTCTGCACACACGTTTACTTCTCAAAAACAAACAGACTGTGTGTGTATGTGTTGTGTTTTTAGAGGTGTATTTGTAGACACAGAGGATCCTGATAATGTCACTTTTCAAACTCTCTGGCGGAGGCTAGTTTAGACCTACAATCATAGTAACACCATAAGAAACACTGAAGTGTATGAGGGGTTACCTTGGTGTATAGGTCTTATTAATAAATAGTGATGTCCAGAACTCTCTCACAAGGGAGCTTTCCCAGTCCTTGCTAAAACCACCAAAACATAATATCCCAGCAGCTGATATTATTTTATATTTGGAACACCCAAAAGATCCCATGGCAAAGCTATTATATGTAAGAATAAAATAGCAGATTATAAAATCAATGTACCAAAATTAGTAGGCTTTATATATACAAAGAGAACCAGTTAGAATGGGAGAGAATGCCCCATTTATGATATCAAAACACATAAGTGCAAACTTAATAAGAAATGCCAAAAATCTGTATGGGGGAAACTACAAAGCATTCCTTTACGTCCCAAAAGTTGACTTGAAAAAGTACAGAAATACAGCACGCTTTGGCATATCAGTTATCATGAAGGCAATATATAAATTTAACACAATTGCAACATAAAATGTCATTGGAATTTTTGTCTGGCACAAAGTTCATTTGGAAGAAGAACAAACAATAGCCAGGGGGAGAAAACCTCAAAAAAAGAAAAGCAATGTGAGGAGGACAGGGAACTGGCTTATATAAAATAAAACCTCTATAAGTTAAAAAGCAGCATGGCATTGGCCCATGACTAGAGAAACCAATGGAACAGAATAGAAAATCCAGACCTAGGCCTAACTGCACATGGAAATTTCATACACAATAAAGGAAGCATCTCAAGTCAGAGAGGAAAAATTCATGCTAACAGTGTGACTGGCTAGCTATATGAAAAAGATAAAATTGTCTCCATTTTTCACACTACACACTATATTAAAATCCAAATGGATTAGAGATTTACAGGTAAAACATAAACCTATGTATATACCTTAAGAAAACATATATAAATAGCTCTGGAATTAGAGAGAGGGGCAATTTTTCTCGCTATGGCTCAAATCCATAGAAAAGGTTAATAAATTTGATGACATAATAACCAAAAAGTTTTGTAGAGGTCAGAACACCATGAACAAAGTAAAATACCAACAGATGAACTGGGCAAAACTATTTATTGCTAAGATCACAAAATAGTATCTCTAAGAAAGAAAGAACTTCTAAGAACACAAGAATAAGGTCCAACAACCCTGTGAGAAAAACAGGCAAGGCAATGCCAGTGAAAATGTCAGAGTAAGAAATTGCAGGAGTGCACTCCTCCATGAGAGCAACTGAAACACTGGCCAAAAAATGTCAGAATCAACTTTTTCTAGAACTCTGGAAATGAAACAATAGCTGGCTACAACTTTGGGGCCACTCAATCAACAAAAAGGGCTGAATCTCAGTAAGAACAGTGAGCCCCGGGGCATTTTAACTTACCCAAGTCCCATGGCCTGTCCTCAGCCTAACAGTCCGCTTGAAAGTAACAGCCCACAGTCCCCGTACTGGTGCCGCTACCAGAGAGCAGAACCATCCTCATTTGCAGGGAACTGTCCTTGGTGATCTATCTGGTGCCTCTATGGAAGGTCCCTCTCAAAGGGCATGTTTTTTGTTCTGTTTCCTTTTTTAAAGATTTTCTTTATTTATTTGAGAGAGAGAGAGAATACGAGTGGGAGCGGAGGGGAGAGGGAAGAGGGTCAGAGGGAGAAGCAGACTCCCTGCTGAGCAGGGAGCCCGATGCGGGGCTCGATCCCAGGACCTCGAGACCGTGACCTGAGCTGAAGGCAGACACCCAACCGACTGAGCCACCCAGATGCCCCTCAAAGGGCACATTTTATCTCCCCTAACTGGAACACACCCAACACTACAACCACTACCCAAGGGGCATTTGTCAAAAACATTTACAATGTTGTAAAAACATTTACAATTTACAAATTGGAAGAACAGATTAAAAAGCATAGAGAAGGGGTGCCTGGCTGGTTCAGTCAGAAGAGCATGCGACTCTTGATCTTGGGGTCATGAGTTCAAACCCCATGTTGGAGGTAGAGATTATTTAAATAAATAAAAACTTCTTAAAAATTCTTAAAAATAGGGGCACCTGGGTGGCTTAGTCGGTTAAGCATCTGCCTTCGGCTCAGGTCATGATCCCAGGACCCTGGGATCAAGCCCTGCATCGGGCTCCCTGCTCAGCGGGGAAGCCTGTTTCTCCCTCTCCCTCTGCCGGCCGCTCTGCCTACTTGTGCTCTCTATCTCCCTGTCAAATGAATAAATAAAATCTTTAAAAAAAATTTTTTTTTAATAAAAAGCATGGAGAAAAGTCTAGGAAATATTACCCTTGGGGCATAAGGGCTTTGAAAAGTTCAAACGTAGGGGTGGGGGATGGGTTAGCCTGGTGATGGGTATTAAAGAGGGCACGTACTGCATGGAGCACTGGGTATTACACACAAACAGTGAATCATGGAACACTACATCAAAAACTAATGATGTAATGTATGGTGATTAACATAACATAATAAAATTTAAATAAATACATAAAAAGAAAAGTTCCAACGTATTCCCGATAGTCTGGAAAGCCACACACACAAACGGGACTATGCACGTGTTCAGGAAAGACCCGAGAAGGCCTTCCATCCTCGCTCCTGGCTGATCCTGACTCTATGCATGCACAGGAAGTGAAGACTAAAGCAGAGTTACAAACTGCCTGGCTGAGGACTGAAGGAGCACCCCAACACACACACAGCCCCTGGGCAAAAATTCGGAGATATTTGATATCCAAACACTGAAGGAAATCTATGTCCACTCAGTGCCTGACCACGAAGCTAACAGAACAGGAACTTCGGGGGTCAAAAATGACAAAAATACAGACTTAAACTCTGGCTCAGAAAAGCCCCTAAAAAGCCAACAACAAAAACAAGCAGAAACAACAAACCCTGTCGAAGATGGAGAATCTTATTTCCAAAGTCACAGATTATAAAGTTCAACCTGTCCAGTTTTTATTTAAACATTGTGAGATATGGAAGGAAACAAGAAAATGTGGTCCATACACAGGGGGGAAAAAAACACTCAACAGAAACTGTCTCTGAGGTAGCCCGGACACAGGAGTCACTAGAAAAAGATTTTGAGTCAGCTATGTTAAATGTGTTCAAAGAGCTAAAGGATATCACAAGGACAGTGTCTGACCAAAAGGAGAATATCAATAAAGAAAGAAATTATTAAAAGGAACCAAACAGAAATTCTGGAACTGAAAAGTACAATAACTGGAATTAAAATTTTACTATCTAGGGGCACCTGGGTGGCTCAGTCATTGAGTGTCTGCCTTCAGCTCAGGTCATGATCCCAGGGTCCTGGGATTGAGCCCCGCATCGGGCTCCCTGCTCGGCGGGAAGCCTGCTTCTCCCTCTCCCACTCCCCCTACTTGTGTTCCCTCTCTTGCTGTCTCTGTCATATAAATAAATAAAATCTTTAAAAATAAGATAAAATTTTACTACTTAAAGATAGGTCAATTGAGATTACATAGTCTGAGAAAATAAAAGGAAAAAGAATGAAGAAAAATGAAAACAAAATCTAAGAAACCTGTTGTACACCATCAATCATACCAACAGATGCACCATGGGAGTCCCAGAAGGAAGAGAGAGAGACAAAGGGAAAGAGAGAATAATTGAAGAAATGAAGGCAAAAAAAAAAATTGGCAAAGCCCCCCCAAATCCTTAACCTCAAACAAAAAATTTTCATTAAATGCCCTGCATTACTTAAAGAGATTTACTGTCACCGTGTCCCCACAGTTAGGAAAAGTACGGCTATGAAGAAGCCAACAAAGAATTAGTGCTTTGTAAAACCACACTGGAACCTAAGCCCTTTCTTCTAGAAATAAGCTTAGACTCACTGCCAAGAGCTCATTAAGCTCCTTCCTTTTGGCATCATCTTCTTCTGTTCTTGCTGACAGGAAAAACTTCTGTCATGTCCCAGCCGGGTGTGGAAAAATACCACCAGGAGGATTCAGTTCTCAGAGCAAGAGTTCTCAGCTGATCACCAAAGCAGATGATCACCCAAAAGACAGAAACAAACCACGGGCTGTCATCACTACAGGACAGCAAAACAACCGGCTGCACAGGTCAGTCTAAGGACTTCTTTTGATCTCATGAAACCTGGGGGCGGGGGGCGGGGGGGGGGGAGGATTTGCACTGTACTGACTTTTTCTTTTCTTCTCTGAGTTGACAGAGCTGATGAGGGCTGTGGCATCACGTGGCTATCGCCACAGTGTGTACTGATGAAGCCTCTCAAACTGTTGGTCATCTGATTTACGTTCAAATGCCCTCTCTCAGTTCCTGAGAGATTGGCACAAGGAGATCCGGCATCGCTTCACATTCAGAGAGCTGCTCAATTAAATCGCACACTGCAGGGGGGGCGGGGCGGTGGCAGGGGGGCGGGGGGGCGCGACCCGGCGGATACCCCGGGTATCCCGGGGTCGGAGCAGCACCAACTTCCAGCACGGCAGAAAGCCTTCCCCCAGATGCAAGGAGATGGGCTCCATGCCCCTGCTCTTTTCTACCTTGAGTATGTCTCCTGACAGCTTCTTAGCAATCAACAGATCTTTCTAATTCAACACGGTAAAGACCCTTTCTCCAGAAATAGGGTTGAGTTCAGAAGGGCTGGAGACAAGTGTAAAGGTTACGTTAATCCTAAAGCTGAATGCTTTTCCCATTTTAGAGGGCTACTTTCTTGTTTTATTGTTACTGCTTTCCTGTTAGTTTTTCTTAAAAACAATTATTTTTTTCTTTTTTAAATGGTGTTATGTCTGGAAAATCCGAGAATGGGGTGGGGGTGGGGGTGGGAGTGTATAACCAGGTTAGGGTTGAATCACACCTGACTCACGAGTATACTCTCTGCAAGGGGCCTCCCTGCCTCACCGGGCTAGGACATGAAACACAGACTGCCTACTTACATGACTTTGCTGCATGAACATGGGCAGCCGCACCTCTCTGTGCCTTGGTTTCTCACTTGAAAGAGGGGAAGAATGAGTATTTACCTAACGATATTGAGGAATGGCACATACTAAACATTTTATAAATATTTTTGATTATTGATGTTGTTACAACAATTGTTATTAGACTATGAGCACCTTGAATAGGAGCACTAGGTCTAATTCTCCAGGGTGTGGTCCCCAGGACATAGTTGGTGCTCAATAAATACTGAGTGGGTGGTTGAATGAAGGAATAACTGGAAAACTATTTAAATGAGGAAGCAGCAGTGAGAATAAGAATGCAACCCATAGTCCCACTGAGTGTAAGTTTGGAACTTCCTAGATCTTTCTGGATAGATATTCACTGATGTTTGTATGTCCAGTGCAAAAGGAGTATGTGTAAATAGGAACAGGGGACAATGGTGAGACTCCATGTTTTTATTTAAATGTTTATTTATTTATTAATTTATTTGATGGGGGTAAGGAGGGGCAGAGGGAGAGAAAGAATCTCAAGCAGACTCTGTGCTGATCAGAGAGCCCAACACGGGGCTAGATCTCATGACCCTGAGATCGTGACCTGAGCCGAAACCAAGAGTCGGACCCTTAACCGACTGAACCACCCAGGCGCCCCATGAGACTCCATGTTTTATATCTGTTGATGTAGGTATTACAAGAATGTATTAATTTGTATATTGGATGCAGAAAAGCGGTGGTGTCTGTCCAGCTGCAGGTGCTGTAACTGAAGCTACCGCTACTGGTCAGGTTGCCACCAGAAGAGTTGCCTCAGAAAGAAGTTGAAAACCACTGAGGACCAGGGAAGAAACTGCTGAGATGCTTTCCCTGGGACAGCCTTGCCAGGAGCCACCATGGGTCCCACATCGGGAGCCACATACCCAGTGACAGGTAGGGAGGCCGCTGTGCTGCTCACCCCAGGCATCTCTGGTTCCAGTGTCTTCCCCTAAAGAAAGAGACTGGCGGGCAGTGGGCCAGCCCAGTCACACAGAGCTTAGGTTCTTGGTGAAGGATGTGGGTCCATGTCCCCACTTTTGTACCCGATAGTAGGTGAAGGAAATCTCCTGATTACCCATCACCATTTAATCCCTTACTTGTTCGTGTTTTTTTTTTCTCCTTAGGGATTAAAATGATGGTACTACAAATCAGGAAAATTTGTTATAAGATATATATTCCTTTTTTTGCCAGAAGCTCACTCCGTAAGCATGGGCAAGTTACTGAACTTGGCCTTCTTCTAACATGGTTTTTCCCATCTATGAGGACGGGCTCCCTTCCCATTAAATATGGATGGTGTTGATCTCTACCTGCTGACTCTCCCCTTTGTGTTGGTGTTTTGTATTCATGGAAGCCCAGCAAGGAACAAAATATAGAATTCAGCGCAGAGCTTCTGTTCATTGGGTTTTCATTTAAAATTCAACAGGTAGATAAGGTGGCTCAGGGGAGGCAAGTAATGGCATACAATAATGATGCTTGGGTGTGGGCTGCCAAGGACTCTGAGGGCCAAAGGATGATCTTTTCAAAGAAAGATAGTCTGGGGGTGCCTGGGTGGCTCAGTCGTTAAGCGTCTGCCTTAGGCCCAGGTCATGATCCCAGGGTCCTGGGATCGAGCCTCGTATCGGGCTCCCTGCTCAGCGGGGAGCCTGCTTCTCCCTCTCCCACTCCCCCTGCTTGTGTTCTCTCTCTCACTGTGTCTCTCTCTGTCAAATAAATAAATTAAATTAAAAAAAAAGAGAGAGAATCTGAAGATGTGAACAGTGTGTACCAAGGTCACACTAAGTGAGTTTTACAGCTCCCAAAGTCAGGGGCGGGTGAGCTATGCAAACACAGTCAACACTCATTTGCCTGGAACCAGACTGGTATTTTTGTGCTCATCTTTAGGAGATGGAGACGAATGGACATGATACAACTGCATCTGGCTAATTTATCCAAAAGGCAACTAAACCAACAGCATAATATCAAGTACTTCATGTGCAAAGATGATGCTAAGTCCTGTCAGAAACTACAAAGGTACTAAGCAAGATCCCCGCCCTCAAAGAGTTGACTAGATTGTTGATGAAACAGACCTATTAAAAATAAAAGATGGAATTAAACAATCGCATCAGATAGGTGTTAAGGACTGGTATCCACTAAAAGGACTGAGGATCTACAGGCGGGAAGACCTGATGGGGTACTTGGAAGGTTTTGTAGCAAGCTGGAGTTTTGGCCAGATCTTGCAGACTGGATTGAATCTGGGTCAGTGGAGAGGAAGAAGAAAAGCGGTGGTGTGTGGGAGCCAGCTGACACCGTCTTGTGAGGTCTGGTGGTTACCTTTATCAGGAATACTGTCAGCCAATTGTTAAATGCAGCCATTACTAAAAATTAAATTACAAAATCTTAAAATTAAATAAATTACACCTTTTAGATTATATTTATAATATATTACTTAATATGATAATAGATAATATAGAATTAATATGTAATTGAACATTATCTAAATAAACACTCAGAACTCATTGCTTCTTCATTATTTTACTGCATTTTACTGTAATCTGTGCTCTTCAGGATATTTACATCTATGGTATCTATATGGTAGACATACTATATAATAATACACAGCATTAATATATATTGTATACATAATATATATATAATAATATTATATAATGTGCTACTGCACAGCTCTTCCAAATTTCTTCCATGCTGGGAGGATTTACATAGCAGAAATCTGCAAATGCTATGAATCAGGGCTTGATCTATTGCTTGGTTGGTTGTTTAGACTTAAGAAAGTAATGGAAAAATCTTAATAATGTAGATTCAGCTTTAAAATATATCATATCGGGGGGGTGCCTGGCTGGCTCAGTTGGAAGAAGCGACTCTAGGTCTTGGGGTTGTGAATTTGAGCCCTGTGCTGGGTGTAGCGATTACTTAAAAATGAAATCTTAAAAAAAAAAATCATGTTGGTAGTTGGCACCAAAAACTTGAAGAAATCTTCTAGCACTTGAAAACTGTTATGTGGTTCAGCAAAGTCCCTCACACCATTGATGAACAGTAACATCCTAAAACACTTATTTATGTAAAAAAAAAAATATATGTCAGCCAATACTCACAGCAGAACTAGAGTGAGAAAGCCAGTTATGAAACATTCACCAGCACACCACGGGAGGAAGGCCACTTCATAAAGAAGTAACAGCATGTGCAAAATGGCAGAAGCTGAAACACTCATAGCGAAGGGGATAGTGTGGTGTGGTAGGAATAATGTGATGACCTATAGTCCTGGGTTCAAATTCCAGTTCTGCTATTTACTAACTGGGCGAACTTAGGGGGGCTGCATAACATTACTGAGCCTAGTGTTGTCACATGTAAGATAGATGATAAAGACCCCCATACCGTGCTGTTAGGAGAATTAGGAAGAATATAGTTTTAAATGCCTCAGACAGTGCACCCTGGGGCGCCTGGGTGGCTCCATTGCTTGAGCGTCTGCGTTTGGCTCAGGTCATGATCTCAGGGTCCTGGGCTCGAGCCCGCATCGGGCTCCCTGCTCAGCGGGGAGTCTGCATCTCCCTCTCCCTCTGCCCCTCCCTCCGCTTGTGCTCTCTCTGTCTCTCTCTCTCAAATAAATAAATAAAATCTTTAAAATAACAAAAAATAAAATAAATGCCTCAGCGGCTGATGCATATCACACACCCAATACAGATACTAATTTATAGTACAGTATTGTAAAACCCACAGAAAATAGTTTGAGAAATGGATTTATTTAAGGGTTGGGTGGAAGCATCATGTCTTGATTTCCAGGCAAGGAATGTGGAATTTACTGTGTAAACATGGGTGGGTCCCTGAAGGTTTCCGAACAGGACAGAAGGGTACATGAAATGCACCACGGGACAATGGAGATGGCAGTCGTTTATGTCCCAACCCTTCCTTCTACATGGACATCTAGTGCAGTGCTGAACTACAATTTTGGTATTAGTATACCTCAGAATGCTCTAATTCTTTAGAAATGTGTAATGTGTATCTAGTAGCTACAGTAATGCCCAGTGAAGCCAGAACACCGGGCCCACCCTCCCTATTTGTCCTCCCTGTCAGGCTTTCACTGAACTGATTGCCAAAACCTGTGGTTCTACTTCCTTAGCCTCTATTTGCTCCAAACCTTCCCCATGGTCTTGCCTTAGGTCAGTGGTTCACAGCCTTGACCTCACACTAGAATCACCGAGACAGCATTAATAAAACTGAGCCAGTGTCTGAGTCCTGCTTCCGAAGACTGCCGTTTAGTTGGTCTGAGGTGGGGTTTGAACACAGATATTTTGTTTTTGGTTTGTTTTTTTTGTTTTGTTTTTTTTTTGAACACGGATATTTTGAAAGCTCCCAAGGACTCTACCACGCATCCATGCCTTAGTCTATGTTCTGATTGTTTCTCATCTGAATCACTGCATGAGACATCTGCCTGGGCCTCCTGCCTCCAGTGTTGACTTCTTCAAATCCCTTCTTCAACCTGCTTTCAGAATGATCTCTCAAAAACACTCATCATGCCACTCTTGCCTGAAAACTCTCCAGTATCTCCTCAGTTCCTACCCAATAAAGCCCAAGCTCATTGACACCAACCTTCTCTAACAACACACACACACAAGCTCTAGTGAAAGGGTTATGACAACTCCAAGGGATAAAATTTGAACCAAAGTGATCTAGCCTGGGAAAGATGTTGCAAATTCAGATGTTTAAAGATATTTCCTAAACACTTTGTTCAAATATCCAGCCCCACGTAACTGCTGTGCAGTGCTGAAACGCCACAGAGAGTTGGGGAAGCGGGGGAACAAATCCAAGCACAGAAGTAGCACTCAGCCCCTGGGTCCCATGGCAAAGTGTGGGGAGATGGGAAGAAAGGATAGCTCAGCAGAGCCCAGGAGAGCCTGCTCAGTTCAACTTCTGACTCCCAAAATGTTATCTGATTTCCCTCCTGTTATGGACTGAATCGTGCCCCTCCCTAACTTCATATGTTGAAGTCTAAACCCCCCAGGACCTCAGAATATAACCTCATTTTTGATATAAGATCTTTTAAGAGATAATCCAGTTAAAATGAGATCATTAGGGTGGGTGCTAATTCAGTATGACTGGTATCTTTATAGAAAGGGGACACCTGAAGACAGGCGCGCAAACAGGAGAGCACTGTGTGAAGACAGAGGCAGAGATTGGGGTGGCGGTTCAACAAGACAAAGAATGCCAGACACTGCAGCAAACCACCAGAAGTTAGAGGAGAGGCCGGGAACGGATTCTCCCTCAAACCCCTCAGAAGGAGCCAACCCTGCCAACACCTCCATCTTGGACTTTGACCCCCAGGACTCAGAGACAATAAATTTCTATTGTTCAAACCACCCAGTTTGTGGTATTTTGTGGTGGCCAACCAAGCAAAGTAATACAACTCCCAAGTCAGCTTCTTGATCTACCCCTGCCTATCTCTCCTGCCACATCCACCTCTCACCCCCAGGCTTCATAACGCAGCCATATCAATTGACTTCAAGTTCTCCAGTTGTAGCATGTTCCGTGCCTCTGGGCCTGTGCCCACGCTGCATCCTCTACCTGGAGTGCCCACTCCCAGCCCCCTCCACCTGGAGGGTACCCAGGAGTCCTGGAAGGCTCAGCTCAACCCTCCTTTCTTCCGTTTCCCTGGTCACTAAGCTCTTCTCCCTCCCAGCCAAACTTCCACAGAATTAGCCACTCGTCCACTACTGCTGTTTGGACCCAACATCCCTCCTCACGGCCTCAGCTCCATCTCTTACTCCAGCTACTGCTGCAGCTACTACCGCCAACCCCACATCAACCAGCTGCACACAGGTGTGATCTGACCACCCCTGTCCTCGGCCCATACTGCTTGCCCCTCACTGCCTGGCCCAGGCCTTCTCTGATGCCAAGAATGGAAACCCACAGAAACCAACTAGACACACACATGGGCCAAATGGAAGAAATACAGGGGAGGTGAACACTCTGGGGCTACCCAAGGATAAAGTTGCCCTTTCCATCCCCTGGGCAGGACGTTCTGACTCACTTTTCATCAAGGTCCTTAGAAATTCCAGTGAACTGAGCACCAGTGGCTGTGGCACTGGCCCACTCCACAAGCATCCTTGTGCACTGGCTTTCTCTCCTTCCCTGTTTCACTCCCTTGGTCCCTCCCTTTCTATGGCTCCCTTGAATCATTTCCAAATAAACTGCCTACATGCATGTGTCTATCTCAGGCTCCGTGTTCTGAGAAAGTCTAAGACATTGTGTTTATTTTGTATTGGATTAAACCCATGAAATTGCCAATATTTGACTGTTCTTGGCCTACAAAAATGGCAATTTCATATGGTCTGACTAATGACTGTTCGTTTGTATTTATGTCTTTTCCAACAGAATAGAAGCTTCTTGAGGTCAGGGGCAGTATCATGCATTTCTCATCCCCAACATCAACTACTGTGGCTGATACCCAGTGGTCCCTCGATAAATGTTGAATGAGTACGTAGTGATCTTCCTGATGTAGGTAAGGAACAGATTAAGGGAAGGATTCTCCCTTAAGTTGACCTCTCCCTCACATTTTACATCAAATTAAATCAATATGAATGAAAGATTTAAATATAAAAAAGAAACAATTTTTTTAAATACTAAGAAAAAATGGATAGCCTAGTGGTGGAGACAGTTATTCGAACCAAAATTCTAAGGCAGAGTGGGAAGGGCTCCACTAACAGAAGCACAGAGCGCTAGAAATGTATCTAAGTCAAGCTTGGGGTTCCCAAGGAAGAGACCTCTAACCTGAGCTCTGAAAGACAAGTAGAAATTAGCCAGGGCAAGGGCTGTGAGAAGGGTGTTCCAGGCACAGGGAAGAGCCCGAGTCCCCTGGAAAAAATGAAATCAATGGTCTTGAAGCTCTCCCTGTAGATACTAACTGATCCATGGGGATTAAAATACCTTGCTTTGGGGAAGGGATGCCAAGTCTCTTACAAAGAGCAGCTGTCTCAACATCACTCATCATCAGGGCAATACAAATCAAAACCACAAAGACATACCATCTCACACCTGTCAAAAGGGCTAAAATTAACAACACAAGAAATAACAGGTGTTGGCGAGGATGCGAAGAAAGGGGTATTCTCTTGCACTGTTGGTGGGAATGCAAGCTGGTGCAGCCACTGTGGAAAACAGTATGGAGGATCCTCAAAATGTTAAAAATAGAACAACCCTATGATCCAACAATTGCACTACTAGATATTTACCCAAAAGATGGAAAAAAATACAGAGGTGCCTGGGTGGCTCAGTCAGTTAAGCATCTGCCTTTTGCTCAGGTCATGATCCCAGGGTCCTGAGATCGAGTCCCACATCAGGCTCCCTGCTCAGCGGGGAGCCTGCTTCTCCTTCTCCCTCTGCCCCTCCCGCTGCTTGTACTCTCTGGCGCTCTCTGTCAAATAAATAAATAATTTTTTAAAAGATTGAAAAAATACAGATTCAAAAGGATACGTGCACCCCAATGTTTATAGCAGCATTATCAACAATAGCCAAACTATGGAGAGAGCCCAAGTGTCTATCAACTGATGAATGGATAAAGAAGAAGTGGCGTGTGCGTATATATATATATACACACACACACACACACACATATATATATACACACACACACAAATATATATATACATATATATGAATAATAATATTACTCAGCCATCAAAAAGAATGAAATCTTGCCATTTGCAATGACAGGAGGGAGCTAGAGGGTATTTATGCTGAGTGAAATAAGTCAGTTAGAGAAAGACAGGTACCATATGATCTCACTCATATGTAGAACTTAAAAAAGAAAACAGATGAACATATGGGAAGGGGGAAAAGAAAAAAGGAGAGAGGGAAACAAGCCATAAGAGACTCTTAATGATAAACGAGGGTTTCTGGAGGGAGGTCGGTGGGGGATGGGCTAGAGGGGTGATGGGTACTAAGGATGGCACTTGTTGTGATGAGCACTGGGTGTTATGTGGAAGTGATGAATCACTGAATCCCACTCCAGAAATCAGTATTGCACTATATGCTAACTACCTAAAATTTAAATTTAAAAAAAATGCATTTATTAAGTAAATAAATAATAATAAATTAAAAATTAAAATAAAGCAAAAACAAAAACCAGCAGCCGTTTTCTTGGGGCAGGAGCTCAGAGTTAGACTTGGAATCCGTCCATGCTCTCCTGATGGGGGTGGACTGGGATCCCCGTGTGAGGTTAATGGTTGCTGGATGCCAGGGTTATTGTAATCTCAGTCCACACACTGGCCCTGGCTGTGACAAGTAACAGGAAAACTGGCCTGGCCCACATGTGAAGGGGCATCCTGACTCCACGGTTACATCCTGCACCAAATATACATTTATAAACACTCTCCATTCTCAGGATGCCTGCGTGGCTCAGTCGGTTAAGCATCTGCCTTTGGCTCAGGTCATGATCCCAGGGTCCTGGGATCGAGTCCCACATCAGGCTCCTTGCTCAGCAGGGAGCCTGCTTCTCCTCTCTCCCTCTGCTTGTGCTCTCTGTCAAATAAATAAAATCTTTAAAAACAACAACAACAACAAAAACACTCTCCATTCTCTTTTGAGGTCTTGACAGAGAACTGCTTGCTTGGTAAGTCACCCCACTGTGGATGACACCCCAGGAGCTGTTCAGATCACATGACCCAGCATGGCTGACAAACGGGATCTCACACGGAGCCACAGAACAGGGAATAAAGCAGGTTCACTCTTTATTTTTCAGTCTAAAATTAAGCTAATTAGAGACTCTGGGCACTACGTTTTATGATCTGTGATAATCAAAATCTTTCCCCTACGTAAAATCCAGTGTTTACATCATGTTTACCCTAATGGACTGTTCTACACAATAAAAAGATGGTTCTTTACAACTTGATAACTGAAGATAACTTTTAAAATTTTCCTGTTCCGGGGCGCCTGGGTGGCTGAGTCATTAAGCGTCTGCCTTCGGCTCAGGTCATAGTCCCAGAGTCCTGGGATCAAACCCCACATCAGTCTCCCCGCTCAGCAGGAAGCCTGCTTCTCCCTCCCCCACTCCCCCTGCTTGTGTTCCTGCTCTCACTATCTGTCTCTCTCTGTCAAATAAATAAATAAAATCTTTAAAAAAAATTTTTTTTAATTTTTCCTGTTCCAAGAATCGGGCAAATTGAATGAATTTATTTCATTTTATAATAATAATAATGCAGGGTTTCACCGTATATCTTTAAAATCCACTTTAAGTAATAAAGTATGTTTTTGCCATGAAATCCTTCAAAACAAGAGAAAGTGAAGTGACTAAACACTATGACATTCTCAAGAGGACCAACCAGTATACGCCATGTCCCATTCAAGAACAGGAGTAATTGAATATGAGTCCCGATAAGAGATTTTATGGGAAGCTTCTCATTTGTCATTTGTAATAATGAGGAAAAGTCACTTAGCTTCAGAAACTTGGTCTGTCACTAGAGGGTAGGCATAAAAATACCCATGGTTTTTAAATCATCTATTTCAAAACACCTGTCTTCGGTCACTTATCTACTTTTTTCAGACATCTCATAGGACAAATTGGAAGACTGATCAAATAATATCATCAGTAATATGCCCAGGAAATGTCTATAGTCATATATTCCCCAAGTTACAACTGTGCATTATTTATGACTCGTGTCAAAAATGCCTTGGGACTTTTGCTCCTCAATTCCACAGCAGTTTATTGCCCCAAAATTGTGCCCCTGTTTTACACCAAGATCCACAGCAATAAAGCAAGAAATCAGAAAAATCAGCATTTGATATCCACAGCTTAGCATTCTCTGCAGCCTGGGACGACCAGGAGATCACGGAAAGGGTCTCAGTGACCTTGCAGTAGCTGCAAATCACTGTGATCTGAATTATAATGGTCTCTTTTCCAATAATACATTACAGACTCTGTGTACTTAGGCGTCCTCAGGATTTCTCAGTAGGAACCAAAAATGTCCCAGCACACACATTTTTCTTATCACACAGCTTCCATCAATACATCCATGATCTTTTTTTTTTCCATGATCTCTTTAAAGCACACAGTAAAGGGCACACTTATGCATTGTGCCCACATTTATCCCCAAGTGCTCAGATAGATGCATAAGCCAATAAATCCTAAATAACTAAATAAGAGAACTAAAATTCTTATCCAAGGGGCGAATGCATGGCTGCTCACGTTCAAGATCTGTCCTAATAGAAACTGAGTGAGAAACCAAACAAAAGCAAGCTAGTGGAGGTCAGCTGTGAAGGTCAGGGAGATGAAGGGGCTGCCATGGCAGCCGGTAGCAGACGGCACCAAAAGGAGACCCACTGAGACCCTTGGCATTAGCCGAGAATGAGTCCCCAGACCATCAGGGGTCCCCATATTCAAGCAGGTCTCTATAAGATAGGATTCCTCCATAAAAAGCAATAAAATACCAATAGAAATGCAAGGCCCTTTCAGACCCACGTAAAGAACAACAAAGCCACATTGAAATGTCAATGCCCATTGCTGGGAGTCCTGCTGGGGAGCTAGCCAGACCCCAGGGTTCCCATCCTCCATCCTGCCCCCCTGAAAACACAGGCCTTCCCCCCCGCTTTCTCACAACCCGAATGATTCACTCACAGCAAGAACAAGTCAAATTTGTCCCTCAGGACGAGGACAAAGCATCAGATGCCACAATCATAAAAATGATGGCAAACAGGTACTGGGTGCCAGGTGGACACCAGGCACTGTGCTAAGTGCTATCCATATCGGAGCTCGTTTCATCTGCACTTGAACCGAATGAGACACATGCTATTATGATCCCACTCTCACAGATGAGAATCCTATGTTTAATGAATCAGACACGTCAGCGAGAGTCCGTACTGTTCACGTGCATGTTCTCACCTCTTTGAACCGCCCATCTGTGCCCCACCATCCAGTGAGGTGGCTCTCCTGGAAACACACTTGTACCACCTGATTCTGTCAGTTGAGCCAGTCAAAATCCCAAATTCGACCTGAGGGCAAGGGAGGCTGGAAGCTGGTTGCTGAGTCTTAGCTGCAGACCAAAAAGAGGAGCCGCGAACTCCCACTGCCAAGGTCCAGGCAGCCCTGGGGCCCATGAGGGATCCTCCAGCGAGCTCGCTCTTTCCTCAGCTAGATTGGGTTTCTTCTGTTCCTTGCTGTGACCTCCCTGCCTCTGATGGTGGGAGACCAGAAAGCGCTCTGGACCCCAAGGAAGACCTTACCCCCGGCACCTGGGCGCCTTCATCAGCTGGAGCCAAGAGGCAGCCTCCGAACTCTGCAGGCCCCGGCAACACACACAGCCCTCCTGCCCCCTGCTAAGACTCCCACCCTGGCTACCACCCTCTGCCTTGGGACCACAGGTCCTTTCTCCTGCTACAGCAGACACCACAAGAAGCCCAGGGCCCCAAAGCATCTGGAATTGCCTTTTCGGATCCTATCACCCACCATCACTCACCCCCCACCTCTGAACTCTCTACTCTACCTGCTGGATCACGTAACAGTCCTCAGCGAAATCTCTGCTGTTCTGAGCCTCCTCCAGGACCGTTTCCTTTACCTCTTGCTCTGACTAAAACCTGAGGAGACCACTTCTCCTGCAGCCCTTTCAAGTGGTGGCCGTTTTCTCCCTCATACCCCTTAAGCCCCTGGACTAGAGACTGGAGATGAGGTAGCTGTCCTGTGATCCTCACTGGCACTTCCAGCCCTTTCTTCTTCCTACATTTTCCAACCTTGGCTTCGATCTTATGCCATCACGCTGTTCCCACCCACTACCCCTCCAGGTTACTGTCATCTACCGAGCCCCAACATCACCCCTCATTCCTCTAAGATTTTTGCTCTTGGCTCACTGTCACTGTCTCCAACAGAACTCTCCGCAAAATCGTTGGTGATTTCAATATCCTCAAGGACAATCTTACCAATAGGCTGTCTTTTCACGTCCTAAAGTTCTTGTCCTCCACCCTACCTCAGCCACTCATTCCGATGGTCATACCCTGGACCTTGTCATTTCCAGTAATGGCATCACCTCCATGACATTGATTTCAAGTATTTCATTCATATATCCACTGCGTATTTAATCTCCCCACTTGTCTAACGGCCATCTCAAACTTGGCAACCCCATCCTTCCAGGCATATGAACCATTTTTCTCATACCCCACATCCAGTCTGTCAAGAAATCTCGGTGGATCTACTTTCAAAATATTTCCAGAATCCAGGGCACCCGGGTGGCTCAGTCCGTTAAGCATCTGACTCTTGATTTCCACTCAGGTCTTGATCTCAGGGTCGTGAGATCAAGCCCTGCATCAGGCTCTGAGCTGAGCATGGAGCCTGCTTAAGATTCTCTCTCTCCTTCTCCCTCTGCCCCTCCCTCCCGCTCACACTTGCTCTCTCACGCACTCTGTCCCTCTCTCTCTCAAAAAAAAAAAAAAAATACATACATACATATATATATATATACACACACATATATATTTCCAGAGTCTAACCACATGTCACCAACTGACCGTGACTGCCCTGCAGTCACCACTCACCACTACCATCTCTCACCCAGATTTTGGCAGCAGCCTCCCAAGTGGTCCCACTGTTCTACCCTTGGTCACTCTCGTCGCCCCGTCTGTTTTCAACACAGTGGTACCCAAAGTGGACCATTTAAAACATACATCAGAGCAGCTCTTTTTGTCCCCATGCTTTAACAAAACCACCATTTTGCACCAAAAACAAAAAACCCCAACAACCACCACCACATACATCAGGTTGTGGCCTTCTCTCCTCAAAAGCTCTCCACTGGCTTTCTGTCATATTAAAAGTAAAAACCAAAGTCTTTACAGTAACTTCAAAGACCTTCGAGGTGAGGGCACCCCAGCATCTCTCAGACCTCCTTCCCAGCTGTACCCCTTTGTTTATTCCGCTCCAGTCTCTCTGACCTCCTTGCTATTTCTTCGACATACCAGACCTGCTTCTGCCTCGCTCTTTCTCTCACCTCAAGCAAGAATGTTTTCTTGCAGATGGTCTTACCCTACTCTCCTCTCTCCTTCTGGTCCTTACACAGATCCCCTTCTCATCAAGGGCTTCCCGAACCACCCAACTTAAAATTGCAACTCCTCTCTACCCTCTCTCCCCACCCTGTCCCCTTTTCTTGCTTTTTTTCCCTTCATGACACTTACTGTCGTCTTCATGCTATAAACCTTACTTCTTTCTTTAGTGTCTGCCTCCACCTGGTGGAACACCAACTCCACCAAGGCATGGGTTTTTGTGTTTGTTTTTGCTAAGTCTCCAAACACGTAGGACCGTGGCACATAGTAAGTACTCAATAAACATTTTTAAATCAGCGAACAAATAAATGAGAACAAACAGATTTAGGCAGATGAGGCAATTTCTCAAAGGCCATACAGCAATAAGTGGCGGAACCAGGACCTGAGTACGTATTTATCCGAGGCCATGGGCTCTGCACTAATGGACCACCCGGTCTCATACAACATATGCTCGGGCTAGCTCACAATCGAAAATGTTAGATCCTCACATGACAAGTTTGCTGTGCCCTTGTTTTATTTATGTTTTTATTATGTTAATCACCATACATTACATCATTAGTTTTTGATGTAGTGTTCCATGATTCATTGTTTGTGCATAACACCCAGGCTCCACGCAGAACGTGCCCTCTTTAATACCCATCACCAGGCTAACCCATCCCCCCACCCTCTCCCCTCTAGAACCCTCAGTTTGTTTCTCAGAGTCCATCGTCTCTCATGGTTCGTCTTCCCCCTCCCCCTTCATTCTTCCCCTCCTGCTATCTTTTTTTTTTAACATATAACGTATTATTTGTTTCAGAGGTACAGATCTGTGATTCAACAGTCTTGCACAATTCACAGCGCTCACCATAGCACATACCCTCCCCAATGTCTATCACCCAGCCACCCCATCCCTCCCACTCCCCACCACTCCAGCAACCCTCAGTTTGTTTCCTGAGATTAAGAATTCCTCATATCAGTGAGGTCATATGATACATGTCTTTCCCTGATTGACTTATTTCACTGTGCCCTTGCTTTAAAGATTAAGGATAAATAGGAGACTGCTTGGCCTTGTTTAAATCAGGGCAAACTCTGTAAAAGGCCAGATAATAAATATTTCAGTTCTTCCGGCTACTTGGTCTCTCTCCCCTGCTCATCTCTGCTTTTGTAACACAAAAGCAGACTCAGACAATATACAGATGAAGAGGCAGAGCTGTGCTCCAATAAAACTCTATTTACAAAAAAAAAAAAAAACAAAAGATAACAGACTAGATTTGACCCATGGGCCATAATTTGCTAACCGTGGTTCAGATCCGTAAAAATGCAATTAGGCTGAACGTGTCCTTGCGTTCCAGTCCTAGGCAACTGCACGAAGCAGTGGGATAAAGTGAAAAGTGCATTGACTTTGACTGAAGCCTGTTCTGGGTTCGAATTCCAGCCCTGCCACATGCCGGCTGCGACACGGACCAACTGTGAAACCCCTTTGAAAATTCACAATATTCATCTGTCACCAGGGACAAATCACCTTTATCTGGCAGGGCTGGGATGAGGCATAAATGAAATGATGGGCGTACAAAAGCCACTAAATCGTACGCCGTAGTTGCTCAGCAGGGACTGTTAGGACGAGCAGGTGGCTCCTCTCAGTCCTGCTAGACTGCATATCCCCTGGGGCCCAGGCAGTACGCTGTTTTCATTTTGAGTTCCCCTTAGCACCTACCTAACTCCGGCCTGTAGATGGAGATGTGAGTACCAAGCGTTTGGTGGAAGACAATGAAAGGGCACGTCACTTTACCTAATGCCTGGCAACCTTCCGAACCCCAGAAGTATCAGAGACTTTGAGATTTAGAAGAGTTTAAACCCATGAGGATGAGGGGCATGGTAGCTGTGAAGTTATGATTTTTTTTTTTAAGATTTTAATTATTTATTCATGAGAGACAGAGAGAGAGGCAGAGGGAGAAGCAGGCTTCCGGCGGAGCAGGGAGCCCGATGCGGGGCTCGATCCCAGGACCCTGGGATCATGACCTGAGCCGAAGGCAGACGCTTAATGACTGAGCCACCCAGGCGCCCCAGTGCTGATGATAACAGTCTCAGGGGAGTATTAAACCCATGTAGTTTCGTCCTCCTGTTAGCTAGTCATCAGCTCTTCTGCTGTAGATACTGGAGATTGCCCTATGCTTGACAACATTCTACCCTCCACGGCCTTGCTTCACATGCTAGAGGCTGGAAAACAAGACTCTTTCCCCTGATCCTCTTAGATCTCAGGGTCCTCCTGTTACCTGGCTTCCACCAAGCAGACACACCCCAGGAGAGGTGCAAAGCCTTGCTGGCAGAATACAGGGCCCATGTTTGGGGGCATGCTGCTGGCTGAGGCCGGGTGGCCCTGCACTGAGGCAGGGTTTCCTGATCTCCCAGCAGAGGCAGCAGCACCCTAGGCAGGCTAATTCCATGGTGTTGTTCTGGGAGTCATTTCTGGCAGCTCAGCCTGGAGACTCCTCCTTTAGCCCATCCCACAAAATGTCTCCAGTCTGGGGGTGCCTGGGTGGCTCAGTGGGTAAGCGTTAACATTTGCAATTGTGAGCACAATAGTGTACATCCTCCCTGCTCCGCGGGGAGCCTGCTTCTCCCTCTCCCACTCCCCCTGCTTGTGTTCCCTCTCTCGCTGTGTTCTCTGTCAAATAAATAAATAAAATCCTAAAAAAAAAAAAAAAAAAGTCTCCAGTCTGTTTATGTTAAAACCAACCCACCGCCAACTGGAACAGTCACTGCTTCTTCAAGAGGAGCCTAGCTAGCCAATTCAAAGCAAGTTTCTTTCACAGTGTAGAATGCACTTGAGATAGGACCCCAGACTGGTTCCTTTTAAACGGGAAGAAGAGGAAGCAGGTTTTTCCTTCCCAACAAGTGGGTACAGGAAGAAGGACAGAGGGAGGAGAGAGGCAGATGGGGAGGCACATGCATTCTAAGCACCTTTCTCTGGGGCAGCGTGCGGAGGGGGAGGCATAGTGGACAGAGAGCAGCCCTGCCAACGCAGGGGAACCTTCGGGAGCTCTGTAGGGGGTGAAGCCCTGGCAGCCTGCCTCCACACCGACTCAGGGTGATCACAGAGCTGGCTCCCCTGTGGCCTAAGGTTTTCAGAAATGTCCACACACCTGTGGAAGAAGGTGAGATGCAATGAACAAACCGGAGAACGATATGCAGGGCACTCTAATTTTTGTATTTAAAAATGGGCCCTCCATCGTGTGTGTGGGCAGATCTTTCGTTGTGCAAAAAAAAAAAAAAAGGGTCTGATATTACATGGCAAACTGTGAGCCATGGTTACTTCCCACAGGAATGAGAGGGAGTCAGAGGGGTAGAAACTTCACTTTTGCAGTTATGATGTTCAGTATTCTGCGAGTTTTCAAAAGTGAACAAGGACTTCTTTTGTAATTACAAAAAACTGCTTGCCTCCTCTTTATTCACAGCTACTAGCCACATGGAAAGAGCCACGTGTGGGGCAGTAAAGTCAGGAGTGATCACATGTGATCTGCTCGAGAGGCTTTCCATTCAAACTTGGCTGTTACACCGACAAATGAATATTCTAAAAGTTTCCCTCTGCTGTTTCTGAGAAAACATATATTGCTGACATCAGAATGATAAAGTGGGCAGTGGTTCTCAAACTGGAGCAAACATCAGAATCACCTGCTGGGCTTGTTAAAACACCGAAACCGCCCCCCGCCCGAGTTCCTCTTTCAGTGCACCTGGGGTCAAGTGCATGCATCTGCGCTTGCAGCAGTTTCCCAGGGGGTGATGGGGGGTGTGACACGCTGAGGCCATCTGCTCAAGACCCTGACTTCTCAGTGTAGTCCCAGAACCAGCAGCAGCAGCTCCAGGGACACTGGGAGGAACAGAGAGCCTCAGACTTTGTCCCAGACCTCCTGAGGCAAAAGCCGCATGCTCCCAAGAGCCGCGTGTGGTTCCCATGCACGTGGCAGCTGAAGAGACATCCAGAGCCCTCAGCCCCAACACTTCAAGATGCTCCCCACGCACGCGCCATCCAGGAGCTGCCCCTCCACGCCCTGGCCCTGAAGTGCTGCGGCAGGTCAGTGCCCTCTTGGTGGCCTTGGGCACAGGGGACAGAAGGAGATTGCATCCGTGACAGGAGTGACTTCAGCCACAGCCTCTCAGGGTCATGTAGCAGGAAAACTCTTTTCTCCCCTCAGGCACGTTTTTGCAGCTGTGTGGAGCTGTCTTCCCCACACGACAGTGCTCAGAATTACATCCTCCTGACCACACAGAGAAGCAGAGGGCTGGACCCCATTCTGGGTGGAGCCCCCCAACAACTCCACCCGGCGGGGGAGGTCCTTCCTAGAATTTCTTCAGTCTCCAAAGCTGTGGAAACAGAATACAAGCCAGCCAAACTGAAGGCCTTCTGGACATTTTAGAGACAAAGACCAGCGTGATTTCCACCACTTAATTTCATCCCAGAGCCCATATGACGAGAGGAATTATTCAGGCTACGTGCCAAATGTAGTCTCATTGCCTTCCGGTGCTCAAGCAGGCCACACCAGGATCTTCACCACCATCTGACGAGGCCAACCAGCCTCTGCACCTACACGCTCCGTCCCTACAGTCCAGCGAGACCCCCAGGAGAGTACGTGCTGCCCTATTAGCCCTTCTCACCGCGGGGAGTGCCCAGCACAGAGGACCCCATGCCGGCCCACAGGAGAGGAGCGCATTGAACAGGAGTTCCTTCCCTAGAAGAGGACCCGGGACAGGAAAATGGACCTTACAAACACACAAACAGGGTTTCAGCTGATTAGAAGGGTTGTTTTTCTCAATCAATCCACAAAGATGTGTTTCTCCATAATCCTTTGAAAGTATCAACACCAGGGTGCCTGGCTGGCTCAGTCGGGTGGAGCAGGCGACTCTTGATCTCAGGGTTGTGGGTTCAATCCCATCCCACAGAAATGAGTAGTGTTGACTGACTGGTCTCTGAAATACAGTGTCAAGAAATGGATGATATGCTGAATGTTTGAACTAAAGTCAACTTCACAATCGGGAAACAAAACAATAATATCCAAGTGAATAAGCAGGTATAATCCTTTCATAAGTTGTTCTAATTGTGGTTAAAAAAAAAAAAAATCCTACCCCGTATGAACACTAACACTTGTGAGGAGTTTACTGTGGGCCAGACAGCAAGCTAGACCTCCCTGGTTTTCACACCGTCCTCTGCAGTAGCGGGGGCTGATTTCACTCACAACACTTCTCCCATCCAGTGTGTGGGCTTTTTCTACACCGACAACCAGTTCTCCAACACTCCAGCACCAACTGGTAGATGCCCCACAATTCAGCTCAACTCTGACACGAACTATTGGAAGTTAACATCAGACCCCACAGGTCTAAGGGCTCTGTCCCATAAGACTGCAGGTCGCAAGTATTGGGCACCCAGGGTACCCACACTCTCTCTGACACAGCTGCAAAGTTGACGAACCCACACCACCTCATTTCAGGTTCAATCATTTGCTAGAACAGCTCACAGAGCTCAGGAAGACACTTTATTTAGTATTACCAATATATTATAAAGGATACAAATGAACAGCCAGATGAAGAATCCAAACCCTACAGTTTAGATATTTTTATGGGGAGCTCATTACATAGGTATGACTAAATCATTGGCACTGGTGACTGAACTCAACCCCCAGCCCCTCTCCCCACCCAGAGGTCGGGAGGGTAAAATCTCCAACCCTCTATTCAAGACTTGGTCTTTCTGGAGACTGGCCCCCATCCTGAAACTACCTAAGAGCCCATGAAAAGTCATCCCATTAGAATAAAAGATGCTTGAACACTTTTTTTTTTTTTTGGTAGTTATGCATACTTTACTGATTGGAGAAATAAAGCTCAGAGAGGTTAAGTAATTTGCCCGAGGTCACACAGTTAGTTGCTGGAGTCTGGATTTGAACTCAACTTTGTCTCATCTCAAAGTCAGTTAGTGCTCACAGGCACCATGCAGTCCAGCCTCCTCTTCTCCTTGTTCAAGGGCCAACACCTGAACACTCTTATCACTCCGGAAAATACAAGGGTTTTAGGAGCTCTGTGCCAGGAACCTGAGACAAAGACTGAATAGTTTTCTATGATATCACAAATGGCTATCATTCTCTTCTTTGTACGTATGGGAAATCTAAAACTCAAAGAGGTTCGTTAACTTGCAAAAAGTCATACAGCTAGGAACCTGGGTAGGTTGCTTTGAGCCTATATGCTTAATCATTAGTCTATACCACCTTCCAACCTTAGGGCCTAACGAGGCACCTCTCTTGGGGAAAAAATAAACACAATGATGGCAAGAATATCCAAATGCTTCTGAAAATATTGGAGGTGTCACATTGCCTTTGAGTAAAGGTAACCCATGAGTAACAATGACGACATATACCCATGTTGTGGCATGTTCTGGAGGTCCAGACAGCTCACGTACTATTTGAATAAACGGGGAGGCAGTCACTTCTATCATGAGAAGGGAAAGCAAAACTCTGCCTCAGCTGGAGACCAGGCCATCACGGCTGCCAGCTGCAGAAACACTGCACTTGGTCATGGCCCAAGCGTTAGTGCTGACTGCTCTGCCATGTTCATCAGCCCAGCCTGAGAGCACAAGGAGACTTTCTGCTTCTCAGTCTTTCTACCTATGGCACTCATTCCTCACCATCAGAACGACCGAATGCCTTGTGTCATGTTGGGGGAAAAACAGCACAAACACAAACAGGCCAAGCCTGAGGAGAGCTCGGCTTCACCTACAAGCGTGAGGCGAGATAAAGTAAGGAACTCTGCTTACGTTAGTTTCGAAAGGGAAAAGGCAGTTGGTTTTTATTATAAAACCAAAGAATGATTTAATGTGTGTTGGAGAGTTGGCAACTTCACCACAGAGAGAATGATCTTTTTGTAAATGCTAACCCTCAAAACTTGAAGTCAGTCATAATTCAATGGTGGGGGTAGGAAGGGGGAATGGGATCAATGCCATTCATGTACAAAGTGCAGAAAAGACCCAAACTCATAAGTGTACAAGAGAAAGAGAAGGGTAGGGGAAGTGCAAATAGGAGTATTATTAGAAAGAAAAGCCAGGTCAGTGTTTAACACTGGCCACAGGGCACCTGGCTGGCTCAATTGGTAGAGCATGCAACTCTTGATCTCAAGGTTGTGAGTTCGAGCCCCACAATGGGTGTAGAGATTACTTAAAAATAAAATCTTAAAATAAAAAATAAATAAAACTGGCCTCAAAGCAAGTCATATAAAGCACATTAAACAGAAATGGAGTCAGATGTCTTGTTGAGAAAAACAGAGGAAATTGGAATTATGAACTGATTATGAGTGGTCATAATGATAAATACCATTTATTAAGAACCTACTAATCACCAAACAAGATAGATATTATTCCTACTTTAGAAATGGGGAATCTGAGGCTTAAAGAAGTTGGAATAAGTTTCAACAGATGCTACAGATGATAAAAAGCAGAGCTTTGATCCAAATCAAAGTGGAGCTGAATCCAAAGCCCATCAATTATTTCAGACTACATTGAAAATGGCTACAAATTTTTTAAGATTACAAACTGGAAAGTAGCATCCAATTTGAGGTATGCCTAGAAGGACCTGGAGCGACTGCTGTTGGTGACCTATCCATCTTTTCCCCTTCCCTCCTTCCTGTTCAAACCTCAATTATGTTATATACTTAATCATCCAATTTCCAGCTCCTAAGGGAGAGTCCTGATTGAAATAAGAGAATCATTGATGGATGTTGCCCCAGCCATAGTTACTGGTCTGTGAGTGAGCACATGACCGTAGACAACCCAGTTATACTGAAGGGAAGGGGTTATATTCAATATAAGGGAGATACTTTTCTCTTTCCTCAAGAAAAAATAAAGAAGTATGTTGTCCTTTGGCTAACTGGCAGCCATATTGTAGCCATGAAGAAAACCAGGTGAAGACAAAACCAGGACCCCACAAATGGCATTGTAGCAAGATGGAAAAAAACAACCAGGTCTGTGCAAAAAAAATCCAATGAGCTGCTGACTTAACAAATTTTTGAAACTGTCATACTTCTGAACTTCCCATTATGTGAAATAAAATGTGCCTTTATTTTTAACTAATTTGAGGCACAGTTTCTGTCACTGGCATATAAAAGCATCCTAACAGGTATTGGCTCCCTGCCCCAATAATCTTCTTTAAAGCTTACCAAGTAGCCATGTTCCACAATTAGAGATTTAGTCCTTTGAATATTTGTGTTCCTTAATTGGCAATAGGTAAATATATAATCTTAGGGAAGGGACTTTTTTTCTTTTTCTTTTTTTAGATTTTATGTATTTGAGAGAGACAGAGTACAAATGGGGGGAGCAGGAGGGAGGGAGAGAGGCAGACTCCTTGCTGATGCAGGACTTGATCTCAGGACCTTGAGATCACGACCTGAGCCAAAGGCAGTTGCTCAACTTCCCGAGCCACCCAGGAGCCCCAGGACTATTTTTCTTAGTACTGCACAAAAGGAAATGATTTACAAAGGAAAATATTAATATATTTATCTACACAGAAAGTTAAAACTTTTTAATAAGAGATACCATAAACCTTAAAGGGAAACAACATACTGAACAACGATTTTTCTGCATACAACACAAAGAGTTAATATCCTTTCCATATAAAAAGTTCTGCAAATAGATGAAAACCTCAAGAGAAAATATGCAAAAGATATGAACAAGCAATGGCCATTAAATATATTTTTAACGTTCAATTTTACTTGTAATCAAGGGAATACAAATTAATATATAATAGTATGTTCATCTACCAGATCTGAATTGGCTATTTTCCCTTAAGAAGGACTACCTCATCAAGGAAAGGACTACCTTAGGATGGATGGTGCCTACCAGCTGAGGTTCCCAAGCTCACTCATGCTGCAGCAGACTAGCCTGGGCTGGTTATCAGGGTGGAGGCAGGGGTGGAGAGAGAGTGGAAACACATGGACTTCTCAGGGCCCCATCTCAGAACTGGCACGTCATCACTTTTACTGCCTTCTATTAGGCAAAACACATCACAAGGCCAGGAAATAGTGCGGAGAAACTGACATTGCCTCTTGACGGGGGATTTGCAAAATCATACTACAAAGGTTCTGAATACACGAAGAGATGGAGATGGAGAATTGGGGCCAATTTTCAAATCTGTCACAAGCATGTGCTACATTACCCCAATTATGTTGTAAAAAAATTAAGTGTATCTATAATAGAATATATATAATGTTTTTTGTTTGTGATATGTGGATAGACCGTGCACAGAAATGTACTCTCTATTGCACAAGCACCACACAGAAGAGAATCTAGAAATGGCCAGTAAGACTATGAAAAGACACTCAACAGACCTAGTCGCCATGGAAATGCAAATTCAAGCCATGATGAGACACCATTACCTACCCACCGGCATGAAGAATTAAAAGGAACAAAGTTTTAAAACCCGACAATACCACAGATTAGTGAGGTGTGGAGTTGCTGGGACTCATATACCACTGGTAGGAATGTAAATGGGTAGAGAACCACAATGGGAACTGTCCGTATCAACTCGAAGGAACACAGTCACCCCTACGGGGCCCAGCAATTCCACTCCTAGATATATCCCAAAAGCAAGGCACATATGCACGTGAAAGATGTTTAAGAATATTCACAGAAGTATATTCATAGTAGCCAAAATCAACCCAAATGTTCATCAACAACAGAATGAATAAATTGTGAGGGTTTTTTTTCCCCACGAAATGGAACACCATAGTGACATGAGATGAAATGAAAAGGAAGGGAAAAGAACAAACACTACCAGCAATAACATGGATAACGCTAACAGACCTACCGTTAAACAGATGAAACCAGACCCCCCCAAAAAGCATTTACCTTACAATGCCGTGGACCGTAGGTAAAACTAACCTATGGCCACAGAAATCAGAGGACTAGTTAGTTAGCTTTGACAACAGGGTGATCCGGCCGTGGCACGAGGTGCTGCTAACGTTACTAGCCTTGATCGGGGTTGGGACTTTACCCCGGAAGACCGCACGCTGTACACTTAAAACTTGGGTATTTTGCTCTATGTACATTATACTTCAGTCACACCATTTACAGAAGGAGAGTAAAATTTAGATTCGTTTGGAACGTTCTCTGTTAAAAGGCGCACGCCTCTCCGGGGAGAGCTCTCCTGTTAACCCATCACCGAGCGCCCCCCACCCCGGAAGAGGGCCCGGCGGGCGCGGGCCGAGCCAGGTGAGAGGCTGCGGGATTGGCAGGTCCGAGAGGCCAGGCCTCGGCGAGCAGCCGGCCGGCCGGAAGGGCGCCCGCAGGCAGTCAGCGCCGCCCAGCGGCCCAGCGACGCGCGGCGCCCACCGCAGGCCCTGGCGTGGAGCCAAAGCGGCTCGGCGCCCTTGGCCGCGAGGCGGCCCTCCGTGACCCCGCCCCTTCTCGCCCGGCTCTCCCGCTCTGCCTGAGCGCGCCGCCTTTGGGGCTCTTCCGGCCTTCAGCGAGAGGCCCTGCAAAAATGTCACAGGTGAACCCAGCTGAAAGAGCTTTCCTACAGCTCTCGTCCGCTTCCCCTCTCCTCTTCAACTTCCCAGGCGGATGCCTCCTGCTCAACGCATTTTTAGGATTTTTCTCACCGATAAAAGGGAGGTCCGTGGTCCTTGGGCTTGGGCTGCCTAAGGGTCACTGGGACAAGCTGCCAGGATCGAAGGAAGGATATAAGTAAAACGAGAGTTCCTTCAGGACTCTGCGTTCAGGCCAATGATTGATTGAAATCATTGCCTTTCTGTAACAGCTGGGGAAATTTATCCAGACTTTGCTCAAGAATTTTAAAATGTCCTGCAGTTTACCCCAGAGGGATCTTAAAATACCTATGATTTTAACCAGCATAATGTTTGACTGTGTCTGGTCTCTGTCAACATAGGTGAATAGTAAATTTGATTTACTAAATATAGCAAAGTAGGGCACTGTTGTCTGCAAATATCGCTCACAATAATCAAAGGAACACTCTACCTCTGAAAAGAATAATACATTATATGTTAGTTAATTGAATTTAAATTAAAAAATTAAATTAAAAAATAATAATCTAAGAAACAGAAAATGATATGAAACTAATTTTCAAGGTAGAAAATCAAATACTGTACCTTTTCTGGACTGATTAAGCCTGTTGCAGAGAAACAACACTGGTTTGCTTTTTAGCCACAAGAACCTATTCTCCTTGTAGCCATGCATGACTAAGTCCTGGGAAATGTAAATAAAATCAGGAACCATTTGTCAAGTAGAAACTTGAGAGTCATTTTGACCTTGTGTCACACACCATGTAATCGAACCAATGCCCCAGCTAAATCCTAACACAAATAGACAGGGGAATGCACATATTTTTTATAGGCCAAAGTCAGAGAAACTTCCAAGAAATGCTCTCAGATGGGTCTACTCACCTCCTAACACAATGCCATGGCTACCCGCATAACAAAGGAAGGACCATGGTTGGGATGTCCTGTTACCCTCACTTATAATCCTGAGAGATCCCATGTCCCAAACAGGCAGCATGACCAACCCCCTTAGCCCCCCAGATAACCTCAAAGATACTAAATTCCAGATTCCATCTACCAGTTCAATGAAAACGTATATTCTCTTCCTTCCAATGATACCCGTGTTTATCAAGGGCTGTAACTGGGCCCAAAGCCAGACTGAACAAGTTTGTTGACTAGAGATAACCTAATACAACTGCTGGACATGAAAAGAAAACAGGAAAGACACGAAAGCCACTGAGCAGATGTCTGAGGAGTCCAATCCTACTTTAATTTTCATAAGATGATTAAGTCTCAAGAGCGCACAGCAGTTACAGACCTGCTGCTTGAATCTTCGTTCACTCACTCATCACTGTGCCCGGACCATCAACTGTGAGGGGAACACGGTGATCAGTAACTGGGCACGTTCCCCGGCTGCTGTGAGGGGATCAAAGTGTAGAGGGAAGACCTGTGTGTGAACATCCGCGTAAAAGCGGGTCAGACGAGCGAGTGTATATGTGCTGCAGAGGAATGAACGCGGTGCTGGACTCACCTCGCTAAGGGCCTCCAACAAGTGCAGCCAATGGGTGCTCAAAGGTGGCAGGCCCTAAACCCTGCAGCCTGGAAATGCCACCTTATAAGGAAGACGGGCCTTTGCAGATGGGATTGAGCTAAGGATCTGGACTTGGGGAGATCATCCTGGATGATCCTAACGGGCCAAAACCCTGATCACAAGCATCCTTACAAGAAGGGGCAGAGGGAGATTTGGCACAGACACACGGAAGAGAAGGCCATGTGAGGACAGAAGAGATTGGAGGATGCAGCCACAAGCCTGGAACGGCAAGAGCCACCAGAAGTTGGAAAAGTAAAGAAACAGTTCTCCTCCAGAGCCTTCAAAGGGAGTGTGGCCCTGCCAACACCTTGATTGGGACTCTGGCCTCCAGACCCAGGAGGGAACACAGTTCTGTTGTTTTAAGCCACTAAGTTTGTGTCGTTTGTTCAGCAGAAACAGGAAACTAACATACCAAGAATTGGGAAAGATTTTAGAGGGGAAAAAAATGCATGCGCTGAGTCCTAGAAGGTGTGGAGATGCAAGGGGAGAAAGTCACAGTTGCTTGTGGCTGGTATGTAAAACGCAAAATGGCGGGGTGAGAACAGCCTCGGGCTGGATTATGGAAGGCCCCGATGTTTCTGTTAAAATTTTACCTCTACATTTATTCATGGTAAATGAGGGGGAGCTCTTGCAGGGTTTTAAGCCATTTACATTTTAAATTTACTCTTTAGAAAGATCTCTCTGTCCACACTGTGGAGACCTTCCCTCACCACCCCCACATCCAGGGTACTAGGAAATCCTATGGGCTCTACCTTCCAGATGCATCAACATTCTTACTTCGCTCCCTGCAGCCACTGCTACCATTTTGATCCAAATCCCTGTGTTCACTTCTAGATTTTGAAATAGCCTCCTGGCTTCTCAATCTTTCTCTCCCTCTGTCTCTCCCTCTCTCTCTGTCTCTCTCTCTATATATATATGCATGAATATAATATATATATTTTATATATATATTAGTAAAATTGAATAATCTTTGACCCAGTAACTCATTCAAGCTCATTCAATAAATCTATATTAAAGAGATGGAGATGGGCGCCTGGGTGGCTCAGTTGGTTAAGCATCTGCCTTCGGCTCGGGTCATGATCCCAGGGTCCTGGGATCGAGTCCCGCATCGGGCTCCTTGCTCAGAGGGGAGTCTGCTTCTCCTTCTGCCCCTCCCTCTCACCCCTCCCCTGTTCATGCCCGCTCTTTCTCTCTCTCTCTCTCTCACAAAAATAAATATATATATAAAAAAAAGAGAGCTATGGGAAAAGCTACACTAGGTAGATGTTAGATACAGATAGACCAGTATTATCGATAAAGACAGACAGATACACTTGTGGACAATTATGTAGGATAGCACAAAAAAATGTCCAATAATGAATGCTTCATCACATTGTGAAATATTATTCAATCATAAAATATTTTCAATCATATACACAAAATAGTAATTAAATGGTAGTGATTAATGGCCTATTTTAACCTACTATATTAGAATATACATTTAGATGATACCTAATTTGGCATAAGTACAGGGGTATATTAGTTTTCTAAATAAGTACAGTCTCTTTCAAGGACAACTCGGCAATAAGTATAAAATGTCTGGCCCAGCAATAATATGCTAGGATTTATCCTAAGAATAAAAGGAGAGATGAACGAGTAATTTCTATGAATGTTAAAAATGCTGATAAATTTTTTCCCCTGTAAAAGGAAAAAGTATGACCAACTTAAATTTACAACATCTAGTTACTTAAATATGATATATTCTGGTACATCCATGTATGGATTACAATGCAGCCCTTCAAAACGTGCTGAAGAAGATTATTAAATAGTATGGAAATATTCACAATGTTATCAAGTTGAAAGAAAGTCTCAAAGTAGTACGTACAGCAATTTATGTCCAGAAAATATTCAGAAGACTGGAAGGGCATGCATCAAAATGTTCAGAGTTATTTCTGATGGTGGGACTGTACGTCCTTTTTAATTTATTGTTTATGATTTTCTCCTTTACCAATATTTCAACAATAAATATATAACACTTTGAAATCAGATTTAAAATATTTTACTCCTATGTTAGTATCTGGGAAAAGTCTCACAGTGATATTTTAAAAGGTAAACTACTAAACACAGGGTTTGATTCCAATTTTGTATATAGGTTCACAAAGAAAATATACTGGAAGAAAAGACCAAAATACTAACAATGTTTGGTTCTGAGTAGTAGGGTTCCCATTCTGGGGAAAATGGGGTACACGTCCACTCCTGTCTCTCCTCAACTGAATACAGTTACAAAACCTGGACATAACATGGGGACCAGCGATCTGAGGACTCTGGAATCACAGAGTAGTAGGAGGACAGGGAAGAAGAGTGACACTGGAAGTACCCCCAACCCAGCGGAAAGCTTACCACTTTTTTTAACCCTACCGTGCCCCTGCCCAGACTGGACGTATTGGGGGCTGTGGTGGGGGGTGGGGGGAGCCCCAGTGGGCATCCAGCAGGCAGCCGGCTCCAGGAGCAGCAAACGGGTCTCCTGGTAGCCACTGTGCTGGCAAAGGCAGCCCACGGCCACCTAAAACTCAGGAAAGAACCTTCTACCGTATCAAAGAGCTGTATTCCGGAAAAAATAGAGCAGATCCTGTTGCTTTTTTCTCTGGGTGTCCCCTCGGTGTCTGGTCCACTAGGCCCACACGGTTGTGGGCGTGCACCGCGGAGCAGGGTAAAAAAAGATGACCCCCTGGGGAAATGGAGAACTGAAGCAATCACAGAGAGAAAGGAGCTTGGAAAATCATCCAACCCATCCAGTTGCTGGTGACCGCTGGACTCACTGCCAAGCTGCACGTGCTCAGACTTAATCCTAACCAGCATAACGACGACTTTGAGAGCTGAACTAAGGGATAAACCACTACCCAAGTGGCAGGCTGATGGCACACACACTGAGATGGATCTGAACAGCACTACAAAGCTACCCACAAAAGACCGGTTAAGAACTTGTTGCCTGGGAGCGCCTGGGTGGCTCAGTCAGTTAAGCATCTGCCTTCGGCTCAGGTCATGATCCCAGGGGCCTGGGATGGAGCCCCGCATCGGGCTCCCTGATCAGCAGGGAGTCTGCTTCTTCCTCTGCTGCCCCCGCCCCGCCCACTTGTGCTCTCTTTCAAATAAATAAAATCTAAAAAAAAAAAAGGAGAGAGAGAGAGAACTTGCTGCCTGTAATCTCTTGGACATCAGCCTTAGCAGTACTTTCCAGGATCCATCTCCTCAAGCAAGGGACTACTACAAAAAAGCTTTTGTGCAGCAAAGGAAACCATCAACAAAATGAAAAGGCAACCTACTGAAATAGAGAAGTTATCTGTGAATGATATCTTTAATAAGGAAATAATATCTAAAATATATAAAGAACTCATACAACTCAATACAAAACAAAAAACAAAAAACAAAAAAACCCACCACATAGTTGTTGGAGTTCTCTGATTTGGACTTTATAGCAGCTATTACAAAATTCCTCCACCAAGCAAGGGTGAGCATTCTTGAACAAAAGAAAATATAAGAAAAGACAAAGAAGACAGAAACAAGAGCCAAATGGAAAATTTCAAACAAACAAAATTCATTGGAGGGGCTTATTGGCAGAATGGAGATGACAGAGGAAAGAGTCAGCCCACATAAGGACAGACCAGTAGAAATTATACAATTTGAGCAACAAAGAGAATAAAAGATTAAAAAATAGAATGAATCGGGGCGCCCGGGTGGCTCAGTCGGTTAAGCGACTGCCTTCGGCTCAGGTCATGATCCCAGGATCCTGGGATCGAGCCCCGCATCGGGCTCCCTGCTCAGCAGAAAGCCTGCTTCTCCCTTTCCCTCTGCCTGCCCCTCTGCCTACCTGTGCTCTCTGCCTCTCTGTCAAATAAATAAATAAAAAATATCTTTAAAAAAAATAGAATGAATCTATGGGTCAGTTCAGAGGCCTCGGGACAATGCCAAAAGGTCTAAAAACACTCATGTCATCAGAGTCATAGAAGAAGAGGAAAACTTTTTCAAACGTTTTTTGAAAAAACAATGGCTGAAAATTTCTGAATTTGGTGAAAGACACACACCTACCCATTCAAGAAGCTCAGCAATTCCAAAAGGATGAACCCAAGGAAACACACCCAGACACATCATAATCAAGCTGTAGAAAACTAAAGGCAAAGAAAACATCTTGAAAACTGTAAGAGAACAATGAATTGGGTAAGTGCAGGTTTCTCCTCAGAGCTGAGCGCTGGAGGCTGGAAAGAAGAGAGCAATATTTTTTAAGTCTGAAAGAAAATAACGGTCAGGATTCTATATCCAGGAGAACATCCCTCAGGATAGAAGGCATTTTCACACAAAGAGAATTCATGTGTGCACACCTGCTCTAAAAGAACTGCTTTAGCAAGTTCTTCAAACGGTGGGGAAAAGGTATCAGAAGGAAACTTACATCTTCAGAAACAAAGGAAGAGAGCAAGAATGGTAAATATCTAGTAAACATAACAGACGATTACTGCCGTCTTGAATTCTTTAAAATATTCATGGCAGTTGAACAGAAGAATTGTAACATTGTCTGATGGAGGTTTGTTGGATGTCGATATAATAGAGAAGATCACTATCGCATAAGGGGGGGAAGGTAAAGGGACTTGTGTGGTGGTGATATTAGAATAAGAACTTAATTAATGAGAAAGATGTTCAAGCTCTGGATAGGAATCCGGGACAGGGAGAATGTTCTCCAAACCAGGCAAGTCCTGTGCCAAAAGGCCTGTTCTCACTTTCACCTGCCGAAACCCAACTTCATCCACCCATCCTTCTTTCTTCAATCCATGAAGACTTCATCAAGGCTCTCTCACTTCCTTCCATGGCATCCCCTTAGCATTTGGTTTATAACTATCTGAGAGTCTTTATGATACACAATAACTGGTAAAAATATCAGCAACCATCTGTTAGGTATCTTCTATCAGATACGGTACTAAGTATAACACTTTACAAATGTTATTTCTGGAGCGCCTGGGTGGCTCAGTGGGTTAAGCATCTGCCTTCGGCTCAGGTCATGATCCCAGTGTCCTGGGATCAAGCCCCGCATCAGGCTCCCAGCTTCTCAGAGAGCCTGCTTCTCCCTCTCCTTCCGCTGCTCCCCCTGCTTGTATGCTCTCACTCTCTCTGTCAAATAAATAAATAAAATCTTTTTTAAAAAATGTTATTTCTAATTCTTACCAAAACCCTTTGAGGCAGATAATATTATCCCCCACTTAACAAAAGAGGAAACAGTCTCATTGTGTTACTCTGATTTGTATTCCTGTTTCATATACAAAAATTAGACTCCTTAAGTTCTGCTGAGTTGTATCTATCCTGAAGCATCTTCTGGGCTCATAGAATCCAAGCTGGAATGACCTTAGTAATGTGCTTCTACTTTAATCCTCTGATTCTATAGCTGACAAAATTGGGCTGGTTTGGTTTATTTTGAAATTGAGTTGAACCCATAAATCCAAAAGAAGTACAAGCCAATAAAATGTTTGTGAACTGGTAGGTCTTGACTATGGCTCTTAAGCCTGCTCCCAAATGACATGCAAGAGTCTGAGAGAGTTGGAGAGAGCTTTGCGCAAACTGCAAAACCATTCTTGGTTCGAGGATCGGAGAAAAACAATTCATGTTTCTGAGCATCAAAACCTTCGGCCGACCTTGCTGCTGAATGTCTCTTGTGATCTTGGTAGTGTGGCACATTCCAAGTTCAAAGTAAGATGGATATATCTTGGCAATACGTGTTGGAGAAAAATCCATTTTTACGACAAATGGTGTGATGCTTGTCTTGTTGGGGGCTGTGTGGACAGCCCTGTTGGAGGACAGCATATCCACTTCTGAAAGTCCACAGCTCTCAGAGCACCGTAATGAGCTTGTTACCCGGGAATGTTTTAGGCCAACCTGCAGTGCACACAGAAAGAAATAGTATCTAACCGCTCAACTATAATGTCTACTATGGTCTGAATATGTCCTCCCCAAAATTCATATGTTGAAATCCTACCCCCCCCCAAAGATAACAGTATTAGGTGGTGGGACTTTGGCCATGAGGGTGGAGTGCTCATGAGTGGGATTAGGCTCATGAGAAGTGGGATAAAACAGGCTCCAGAGCAATCCAGCCTCTTCTACTGAGTAAAGATGCAGCAAAAAGGTATCAGCTAGGAACCAGGAAAAGGGGCCTACACCTGACCATGCCAGCACCTTGATCTTGGACTTGCCAACCTCCAGAACTATGAGAAATAAGTTTCTGTTTCTATAAGCAAGCCTGTCTGTGGTATTTTGTTATATCAGCCCAAGCAGATTAAGACAATAACCAAGGGAACTTTGCATGGAGGAGGCCCAATGCACTGGGCATTGCAGAAGTGGATTTGGACTTGGAGAAATGGGATTGCAGGGGATAGGGAGCAGATGATATTACAGGTTGAGAAGGCCAGGGCACAGGAAAGGGGACCAAGTCATGGCGAGCAGAGTTTGACTGGAGCGCAGGATGTATATTCAAAGAAGGAAAAGGGAACATGGGATATAACAATGGATGGGACCTGCATTAGGAAGGGACTTTCCAGTGGAAGGAACTATAAGCCAACTCAAATTCGCTGAGTCAAAAAAGAAGGGAACTCATTGGTTCCCATAACTGGAACATCCAGGGCTGCTGCTAGATTCAGGTATTGGATCCAAGCACTAAAAAGACCCTTCATTTGTTCCTGTCCCCTCCCTCAGCCGTACTCACCAATGGGTACTGGCCAACTTCCTCCAGATGGTCAAGGAAAAACCACCAGCAGCGGTTACAGGGACACATTCCCTCACCTGACAACTCAGGTGGGAGAGCGTCTCCCTTGCCTAGAGCCGTAGCTCAGTCTGGCCGACCCATGCAAGACACTTACTAGCCTCTCCCTGCCCCAGTCGCTGGGTCCTTGTGAATGGGGAGCAGCGGTGGGCCAGGCCTGAGTTATAGGCCCACCCTACTGCCGCGGAATAGGGCCTATACCCGGAAGAAGGGAGATGAGCAGAGGGAAGGCTAAAGTCACAGTTAACACGGTCTACCACAGGGCTACATCGTGGAGGGCCTCGGAAGTCAGCATCAGTGACTGCTTTTCAGGGACTAGGACTGATCAGAAATGAGAGTTACAAGGGGGAGTTCAGTGGCAGGGCACGGGGTGGACTGCAGTGGTCAGGCACGGGGGAGGGCCCCTCCAGCCCCAGGGGCTAACGTCTGAGTTTGACCCCACAGGGAGCCCAAGGACAGATCCTTGCCACAGTAGAACAGGGAAGACCAAAGCACTGGGAGAGAGCTGTTCCTGTGCCTTTATCCCGACAACCAAACAGCGACAGCACCAGAGCACCGGGGCCCTGCTAAAAAGACCAGGGTTCCGTGTTTTCTCTGCAAGCCCGTGACCCCATCAGACTCACAAAGCTTGTCTCAGACTGAACATGGGAGGAGAGGTGGAATGCAGAATGAATTTGCCCCAGGCTGTCAGATGGGGGCTCAGGATGATAAACACATGAATTCTGAATGTGCATGGAATAAGATCCAGAGGCTGCATACAAACTGTCAACATTGATTTGCAGTGAAGGGAGAGAGCTTTCACTTTATAACAGCAACATTTTGATGTTGTATCAAATAAGCAGGTTTCCATTTGTAATAACAGTATCCATGGGCATTGTGTCAATGCTGGGTATACATGGCAACAATATACATTATAAAGGAATTGGGATTTTTTTGTCCTTGGGACAAAACAGGTTCGCTCTGAGAGGGAGATGAAGGGGGTACAGTGGGGGCACATGATGGACGTGGTTAGTTCTTTCTGGGGCCTCAGGAAGTGTCCACTGAGAAGCTGCTCGTGCTTAGACTTGAAAGGGAACCGAGGAACCGAGCGTTGACCAGACCAACAAGAACGAGAGGAACAGACATTGGAGGCTGAGGGAACGAGGCAGAGGAGTGGGGCCAGAGCAGCCTGGAAGGTCTCCAGAGGGAACTCAGAGTGGCAGGCAGGGGCCAGCTCAGTCAACCCACCTGCGTACCACCCACCCCACCACCCCTGGCATGGGGCTTTGCTCTGAGGACAAGAGAGAGCCACTAATACCTTCCATGCAAAGGAGAGGCATGAGCAGCTCTGAGTTTGGCAAGACCACTGCGTGCAAAGGTCAGAGGGAGGGGAGAGTTGGGAGGCTCCTGGAAGAGTGTGTTGAGGGCCTGAAACAAGGCGGCAGCCACGAGGATGGAAAAATCTGCGAGCAAGGTTCACACACTGGGCAGGACATGGGGGATGTAGGTGTAGGAGATAGGGCTACTGGTTACCATTTTCTGGTCTGAGCTGCTGCTGGATGATGGTCCATGGAAAGAGGAGAGCTTTCTTAAGGTCAAGTCCAGTGTTCTACAACTTTTATCATTATTCACCAGCGTTCACTTTTTTCCCCTGCCTTTTAGGTTAGTTTTATACACTTTGCATCTGCCATTTGATGATTCTATCATACCCATTGATACTGGGCCATTCAGTGGCAGCACGTCACCCTGTCATCTGCAGCCTTCCCTGAGCTTCTCGAGAATGCCCAGAGCACTCCTTTATCAGCTTGGTGAAGGGAGTGTGCTCTAGTTCTCTCGAGGAACATAGTTAGGGGTACATTTCCTGGCCTCACCAAATAAATCCCTTCTAACACTCCTGGCCCCCCTGTGCTCCGGAGCCCTTCCTCAGCACTCCGCTCAGGCAGCTCTGCTTTGCACCTGGTTAACTGTAGACCACCACTCTGCCCCTGTCTCCGGGACGAAGCTAGCTGCCTGTCGGGACAGGCCCAGATGTCTTTGCCAGGAGGGGCTCCCCCATCAGCAATTCCCCTTCCTATCCTCTATTCTCCACAGCCCCAGGTGAGACCTCCATGCTCCATCCACACACAGCCCCCAGGTCCAGCTGACACTTCGGGACTCAATTCCTGCAGTTCTTTCAGCGGGTACAGTATTTCCTCTATGCCCTGGGCTGTGTTGCACTCTGACTGTGGTTCTGGTTACAGCAGGTCTTGGTGGGGCAGATCTTACCTTGTGAGGCCAGGCCTGCCTAAGTGCCTGGCCATTTCCCACAGGTGCCTATACCGTGGTCCAAGAGAGCATGAACCAGAGCATATGTCCCTTACCAAAAGGCATGCGTTCAGCAAATTCAAACTTAGGTACCCTCTGAAGATTGCGGGAGAATGCTTGAGAAAATTCTCAAGAGAGCATTCCCCCACGCCTCTGACCCTCACCTTTCCCGCCTTCCGGACTTTCTCCCCCCGCCCCCCCCCCCCCCCCCCCCCCCCCCCCCCCCGCTGAGAGCATTAACCGACAGGCCTCCCTTACCACCTTTCTAGTGGACTTGTCTGGAAAACGAGGACCCAGCATCCTGCTTAGAACACGAAGCAGGGGGTGTTGGGCTCTGTGGAGCCTGAAAGCATACTCAGTCATTTTAAAAGCTTGTTATTTTTGAGGCCCCAAGCTCAAGAAATGAATTCAGAAAGAAAATGAAAAAAATAACAAGACAGATAGCAGGAGTGCAGCCTCCACTAACAAAAGCCCTCAGCTGAAACCAATTTGGACAGCTCAGCTCTGACTCGGCTCATGAACGCTGCTTTACCTCAGAGAAGCCCTGCAGCACACACCCGCGCACACACACACACACACACACACACACCCCACATACGTGTGCGTGCACATTTGCAGGAGGCAGACTGGATTGAGAGCTATTCCGCCTAAAAGAAGCAAAGGAAACTTGCTCCTTTCATTTAAAGGATATTCTCTGTGGTTTTAATTTCAGTAGCTTAACATCTTCTGAAGATGTCTTAGGTCATCCTGGGCCTGCAAGATGGGCTTTTAGGAGACACTTTGGGTTACTGAACCTTTGGAGAAAATAGGAAAATTCCAGAACCAGCTCCTGGTGCCTTTGTTTACACTAGCCACTTACCCCTTGAAACACGTCATCTCACAAACAGCCTTCATTTTTTCAAACCCAGGAATGAAGAATTTGAAGTCCTGAAATATTTGAAGTGCCCCAACCCAAAGCTCGTCACCAGAGGGTGCCTGAATCTGAATCTCCTGAGAAGAAAATGGCTTGCCGGGTCCTGGGGAAGATTCAGGATCTTACATTCCAGCTGACCTCTATCACCTGAGGAAGGGAAGAAGATAATGAAAACATGCTCTCTCCCCTGTTGCCTTAAGACCCCAGCCAATCTCCACCTTCTCCTTGAGACTTTCTGAAAAACCAACGCAGTCCCCTAGGATTTCAGAATCCTTGCACATATTAGCTCCCTGTCCTGACCTGGGGCACCCACTTGGTCACTCAGTGCTGCCTGGTGTCCACCCAAGCAGCTTTGATGCTTTCTGTAGACAAGGAATACTCCTTCACCTGCAGACCATGATAGAATGAGGTAGAGAAAAATTTCATTCTAATATTAAGTGAGAAAAGCAAAAGTCCAGAGCTGTGTGTATGATAAGCTACTAATTGTATAAAAATGGAAAAAAAATAAACCCATTTGCTTGCATAGAAATAAAATATCCTGGGGGTGCCGGGTGGCAAAGTCAGTTGGGCATCTGACTCTCAGTTTCAGCTTGGGTCTGATCTCGGGGGTGTGAGACCCACATCAGGCTCTGTGCTCAGCATGGAGTCAGCTTAAGATTCTCTCCCCCACTCTATACCTCTGTACCTCCTCTCTCTCAAATAAATAAATCTTTTAAAAAAATCTCTGGAAAGACACACAAGAAACAAATTATACGATCTCTGAGGAAGGAAAATGTATCTTTTTGTGGTCTTTGAATTTTGAAACATAAGACTGTTATTTCCTGTCCAAAATGAAGTAATTAAAACACAATTGAAAATACACATATTTGGAGTGCCTGGGTGGCTCAGTCGGTGAAGCGTCTGCCTTCGGCTCAGGTCATGATCCCAGGGTCCTGGGATCGAGTCCCACATCGGGCTCCCTGCTCGGCGGGAAGCCTGCTTCTCCCTCTCCCACTCCCCCCGCTTGTGTTCCTGCTCTTGCTGTGTCTCTCTCTGCCAAATAAATAAAATCTTAAAAAAAAATTTTAAATACACATACTTATTTTTAAAACATTTCTTTTCCCCAGAATTTCAAGGTAGACTAGACAAGGTTGGCCCAATAATAGTGTACTTCTGGGGTAGAGTATACTTCTACAGACTGCAACACAGGAAAGGTTAAATATCAGGAGCATGGTTCTTTGGGAGACAGGTGGAACCAGAGGTGGAAAAACAGTGTTGTACTAAAAGGTTACAGTGCCAGTATGGAATTGAAACTCCTTAGACCTCCAAGAGCATTCCTGAATTCACAAAATCACGGAGTGTCACTGGACTTTCTTATACAAAATGGGGACAAGGACAAGGCTCATGAAGGGACTAGTATGGGGTCAAACTGAGGCAGCACACTTGGATGGAGAAGCCAAGCCAGTTAGGAAGAAGTTCAGAAATTCACAGAAGTCACAAAGAAGGTATAGGATACACACAGAACAGAGATTTGATCCAAGTCTACCTCCCAAGAGCATGCCAAACCCCAGCTCAGAAGTTTATACTTACACTGAAACTGAGGTTATCCTGGAAGGAAACTTGCTTCTGAGACCCATGGGGCAGCACCCCTGCCGGCTCATACAGAACCTTAATGTCATCAAGAAATGGTACTCCTTCCTTAAGACACCTTCCTTATATCTGCCAGAAAACTGTCAAATCTATGATGACCCCCTCATGCTGTGTAATCCACAACATGTTAAACCACCGTGGCTGCAGAGGACAACTCTGAGTGGGGGGCAGGGGGTCTGCAGGAACATGTTTGTGGATCTCAAATGGAGGCAGGATTGCCTCTATTCTATAAAACTTTAGTGAAATACACACACACACACACACACACACACACACACACCTCTTCTGCCTTTACAGAACAAAAACCTTAATGAGTAATTCACATTTCAAAAAACTATTTTGTGAAAAAACTTCCCTCAAATAATAAGTTTTGTTTTTTAGGTTGAAAATGTGAATTGTTATTACTGTGTTTTATTTCTATATTTTACTGTGCCTTGAGATTTCATTTGTGCCCAATTTGTCATGGTTCAAGAAATGTTAGGAACTCATGGTTGAAAGACTCCTGGAGCTGCAAGAGGAGAGGCCATCCACTTCCCAAAGTAAGATGTGCTTCATGTAGCATGCACCCTGCACATCAGCTTCACTTAGTGATAACAGGTGATGGAATAAATTATTGTTTTAGGGATCTAATATGGATAACAACTTTCTCCTCAGCACACAGAAATGGTTCCCAAATTCTAATCTGCGTAAGAATAACCAGAGAAGTATGTTAAAATTATAGTCTCACCTCTTTCCATCCCAACTACAACCACCATCCCGACTCAGTGGGTCAGGGTTAAATACCTGAGCAAGGACTCGGTTACGGTACAAACTTCACTCTCGTGTGAACTCAGAGGAGACCTGCCAAACAGGAACAATAACTGTGATCTATTTTGTTACCAGTGGCTTTTAAATAAATAAGAAATAATCACATAGCTCCCTTGGGTACTTGAAGCAAATAAAGTGAAAGTCCAGGGTAATCAAAATTGCCTTTGACGTCTTCCTTCCACTGGGCCCCAGATGAAGAAATTGACTTGCGTTCAGGAACTCTCTTAAATGAGAAATAAATATCACTAAAGAGAATCCCAGCAAGCATGCAGCACACAGAGAATGAGACTGACCCAGGAGACAACAGATCGGAGTCTCCCAATTTACACCAACAGAGGAGTAAGGAACACACAATTCCACGACAGAGGAGGAAGCCCTCATGCTATTACATTCAATACCTATATAATGTGATATTGTTTGCATGGTGTTAAGCAAAGCACTAAGTATGTTCAAGTTGCTCTAGAGCATCTTTTTTGCCCTCTCTCCTCTCCACTGTCCCAGCCCTAAAACACATGCCCATGAGGAAAGGGACAGGAAATCAACATGTATGGAGTGAAGTGTACCTATCCACCCTGTGAAATAGGTAGTCCCCTTACCACTTTGCAAATATGGAAAAGAAGCACAGAGATTAAACAACTTACTACAGTCACTCAGGCAGGACAAATCGGGGCTAGGATTCACAGGCTGTTCTGCTGGCATTCCAAGTCCTGGCTCACCACACCCTGGAGCATCGTGCTGTGCACTATGCCAGGCACAAAATAATGGTAACTAACACACGTAGTGACTGCATGGTTTGTTCTCAGTTTCTTAAGGCTTGCTCCCAAACACTCTCCTCTTCCACTCCCTTTCCTCAAATCTCATCTATTTCTCATGGCTTTAAATTCTATCTATATATAGCCATCAACTTCCAGATATATATTGTCAGCCCAGATCTCGTCTCTGAGCTTCAGAGACCTATCCACTAGGCAACATATCCGTGACTTACTGGTGTCTGAAATGGAATATGTCAAACGTTGAACTGTTTATTTACAGTCCCTCCTTCTCCAGCAAAATCCTTTCCCTTCCCCGTTCTTCACCATTTCACTTACTGGCACTGCCTTCAACGCATTGCTTAAACCAAAACAATGAGCATCACTCTGAATTCCTTCACCCTCCCACACAAGGTACATTAGCATCCTGAGAAGCCACCTCCAAAATGTAACTAAAGATCTAACTACTACCTACTATCCTTTTACCATCCAGTTATATATATATATGCATCTGTGTACTCACCACATTTCTTAGCTGCAGTGTCACCGTCAGAAACTTCGGGAGCCACTCATTGCCCGTCAGGTTAAAGTGCCTGCCGACGTCTTTGACCTCATCTTCCCTCATCTCCTCCTCTTGGTTCCTTCAGTACCTGGAGTTCCGAGCTCTTTCCCACCTTGGAGCCTGAGTATTTGCTGTTACCTCCACCTGGACCATTTTTCTCCATACCTTTCCCATAGCTCTCTCGGTTTAAATGCAGACCCTCAGAGAGGCCTCCCCTGACCACACTATGTAAACTGTGTCCTATACCTACTATTTTTCTCTAATGAATACCTATCAGTTGACTTATCGTCAGTTTTCCCAGGAGACTAAAAGCTTTGCGAGGACAGGAATGATTGACATAAAGGGTGATGCCCTGCACCCCACTTTCACCTAACTCAAAGAGCCCCACAGGAAGGGAAAGTAATTAAGGACTACCTGCAGGGTCTCTGTGGTTTCACAGAATTAGTAAGGTTGCATGTTGTAGTAGGTAGAATTGCGTCCCCCAGAAAGATATGTTCATTTCCTAACCCCTGGTACCTGTGGGTGTGACCTTAGTCATAACTAGAGTGGTTGCAGATATAATCAGTTAAGATGAGGTCATACTGGACTAATGACCCTTAATCCAATATGACTAGTGTCCTCAAAAGAGGAGACTCGGGACACAGAGAGGGAGAATGCCAGGATAACAGGACAGTGACTGGAGCGGTGCCCCTACCAGCCAAGGTAGCCAAGGATTGCCAGCAGCTCCAGAAGCTAAAAGAAAGGCATGGGACAGACTCTCCCCTGAAGCCTGCAGACACAGCGTGGTGCTGCCAACACCTTGATCTCAGACTTTCAGCCTCTGAACGAGAACGCTCAGAGGATGAATTTCTGTTGCTTTAAGCCATCGGGTTTGTGGCGGTTGTCTCTCGCTTGAGGAAAGTGAGGAGAGGATAGTAATTTCTAAAATGAAATGTAGCTCGTTCTGTGGATTTTAAGAAGAGTAATTAGAAGTGAAGCTAGGCCCGATACAGGATTTGGAGAACCTGGAGATGATTTCTAATGCGGGTTTTCTTCCCCGAAGGTAAAAACTCTCACCCAAACTCTACTGTCTCATCCGAACCAATGGTACCCCAACCCCTGAAGCAAAAAATAAGACATTTAATTCTTTAAGCAATTAAATTGCTCATTAAACTTTTGCCACCTGACCTGAAAGAGCAGAAAATCCTATTAACAGTGATGCTAGATGTTCTCACTGCTTAATAGCTGTAGTACTTTTTAAAAGTCAAGTACTGATAATAAAGTTACATCAGCCTTTTAGGACATCTCTGAACACAAATTGCATTAACTTGGAAGTCTCAGTTGGTTCATCAAGAGTAATGGAATTATTACTGCCAGAAGCCACGATTCCATGGAAATGAAAATTGTATCTTTCCAAATACTATAAATGATGATGCTTGGCAGTCTTGTACTCATTGAATCAGAAAACTTATCTTTTTATCTGCATTTTTGAGATAGGTTTTAATGTAAGCAGCATTTTGGAGGGGGAAAAAACTAATCAAAATTTAATTTAAAATGGTAGTTAAATATCGGCTAGGAAATTACTGAAGGTGAAGTATTGGGTCATTCAGGCCCTGTCCAGTCTTGCTGCTTACCCCTGGTGAACGTGGGGCTACTCACTTCCTCTGAGCTTTGGGATCCGCATCCATTGAAGAGCAAGAAGGGAAAAACGCGATCATTTCCCAAATCCTTTCAAGCTCTAAAATAATGTTGCGTGTGGACATTTCCTTATTCCTCCGCAGCTCAGGATTTCATAGTCAGGCTTTCTGGCTCTTTTGAGCCAACAAAAGTCTCACTGATCTCAGTGCGCGTACCTGCTGAACAAGCCAGCGAGATGTTGTGGCTGGAAGGAGACTTGTTGAGGCTGCCTCCCATCACTGGGACCCCACAGACAAGTGTGCAGTCTGTTTATGGTACAAGAATGCCCAGTCCAGGAGACAAGGGAGACTGAACTCGTCCGAGCTCCATTTGCCAAGCCGAGCGCCTGTTGAGTTTGCATCTCTCAGGGGCGGCACCTTTTCCTAATCCACAGAAAGGCACCGAAGAGACTCACAGCAGCCCTGCACCACCTCCCTGGATTTTGTAGTTTCTATGGAGAAGCTGCCAGATTCCTTTCTTGTTTCAGAGAAAGCAGTTACAGAATATAATTACTATTGCTATTAATGTATGACTGTTTATTATCACTTATTCTTACAAACTGATAAGAGCCTATATGCACACTAAACTAGAGAACTCTGAAACCAAACAGATTAGCTATAGAATTTCAAAATTCCAGTCCTTCTTTTATCACTATACTCTATACATGACAACAATCGAAGTTGCTAGTTGTAACTTAGTCAGTTAGTTTCATGATTTGTTTTATAATCACATGAACCTGACTAGGGTGTATATCACTTTAATCCCTATCCAAGTTTCTGATATTAGCTTGCTCTCACACCATGCAATTAGTAGGAGCTTAAAGTTAGGACAACAAAGATAAAAGCATGCACCACAGATTCAGCTCATGTGATAATGTGAGACCTCTCCCAGGCCCCCCACCCCACTCCATCTGTTCCTGGGCCAACTGGGACTCCAGGCTGCCTGACCCTGGAGGCACAGGAGATCCACTGGGTCCAAGCTCCTGGCTGAGCAGCTTCATGGAATCTTTAAGCAAATGAGCTTTTATGATCTATCAAGAAATGAGTCTGCAAATACTACCTCTTTCATTGGTTGTCACTGGCCACACTGCACTTGGCAACAGTCTAATGAGCCTGGAATGAAGCCTCCATCCTTCCAGATCTTGTCCTTCTTCCTTTAAAGAGGCCCTAAGATGGATTTACTGTAAAGTTTAAGCCTCAAGACTCACTGCTTGCATGGATCTTTTCCGAGACTTTTAATCAATTTCTTTGTAGAGAATACACAGAATCAGCAAAAAGGATGCAGCCAAATAAGTAGGTTAAAAAGGCTAACAGCAGACTTCCCACTTTTATATGCTTAAATTACCTTTATATTTTAACATGTAAAATAGACATGGAAGATATAAAAAATGATAAACTGAACTTCTAGAGCTGTAAAATACAGTATCTGAGATTATTTTTATTTTTTTAAAAGATTTTATTTGACAGAGAGAGAGAGAGCAAGTGCACACACAAGCAGGGGGAGCGGCAGGCAGAGGGAGAGGGAGAAGCAGGCTCCCCACTGAGCAGGGTTCCTGATGTGGGGCTCGATCCCAGGACCCTGGGATCATGACCTGAGCCGAAGGCAGACGCTTAACCAACTGAGCCACCAGGCGCCCTTGAGAATATTTTTTAAAAGATATACTTAGAGGCACCTGGGTGGCACAGTTGATTAAACATCTAACTCCTACTTTCAGCTCAGTCCGTGATCTCAGGGTCATGGGATCAAGCCCCATGTCGGGCCCCACGATCAGCACAGTCTGCTTGAGTTTCTCTGTCTCCCCCTGCCCCACCCCCGCTATCTCAAATAAATAAAAAAGATATACTTAGACAAAATCAACAGATTAGACTCTACAGAAGAAAATATTAATCTCAGAGATAGAGCAAGAGAACTTTCCAAAGTGAGACACATACACACACACAAAGCTGAAAAAGAGATTGAGTAAGCTGTGGGACAACTTCAAGTGACAATATGCATTAATAGGAGACTACAAAGTGGGGAGGAGAAAGAAAACGTGAAGAAATAATAACTGGAAATTTTCAAAATTTAACAAAAACTCAAAACATTCAGACCCAAGAAGCTCAAGGAACCACAAACACTGAAACATAAATAAAACAATACCAAGACCTATCAAATTAATTAAAACCAATGAAGGGAGTAAATCTTAAAAGTGGTCACAAGAAGGGGTGACTGGCTGGCTCAGTCAGAAGAGCATGTGACTCTTTTTTTTCCTTTTTTTTATTTAGGAAGGTAGTGGGGGAGAGGATGAACAGAGGTAGAGGGAGAAACAGAGAATCTTTTTTTTAAAGATTTTATTTATTTGACAGAGAGAGACACAGCGAGAGAGGAACACAAGCAGGGGGAGTCGGAGAGCCACCCAGGCACCCAGAAACAGAGAATCTTAAGCAGGCTCCATACCCAGCATGGAGCCCGATGCAGGGCTCAATCTCACAACCCTGAGATCATGACCTGAGCCAAAGTCAAGAGTCAGACACCTAACCAACTGAGCCACCCAGGTGCCCCTAGAGCATGTGACTCTTGATCTTGGGGTCATGAGTTTGAGCCCTACATTGGGTGGAGAGACTACTTAAAAATAAATAAACTTAGGGGTGCTTGGGTGGCTCAGTTGGTTAATCATTTGCCTACAGCTCTGGTCATGATCCCAGGATCTTGGGACCCAGTTCCTCATCAGGCTTCCTGCTCAGCGGGGAATCTGCTTCTCCCGCTCCCTCTGCCACGCCCCCTGCTTGTGTTCTCTGTCAAATGAATACATAAAATCTTTTAAAAATAAACAAACTTAGGGGAAAAAAGTCATCACAAGAAAAAGACCACATTCTGTGTAGAGGAACAATAAGAATGATAGCAAATCCATTTGCAATGACATGGATGGAGTTAAATATGCTAAGAAAAAGAAGTCAAAGACAAATACTGGGCGCCTGGGTGGCTCAGATGGTTAAGTGCCTTCGGCTCAGGTCATGATCCCAGGGTCCTGGGATCAAGTCCCACATCAGGGTCCCTGCTCCTTGGGAGCCTGCTTCTCTCTCTCTCAAGAATAAATAATCTTAAAAAAAAAAAAAAAAAAGACAAATACCGTATGATTCCACTCATCTGTAGAATTTAAGAAACAAAACAGATGAACATATGGGTAGGTGGAAAAAGAGAGGGAAGCAAGCCATAAGTGACTTTAACGATAGAGAACTGAGGGTTGATGGAGGGAGGTGGGTGGGGGATGGGCTAGATGGAGGATGGGCATTAAGGAGGGCACTTCTTATGATGAGCACTGGGTGATGTATGTAAGTGATGAATCACTGAATCTACTCCTGGAAACCAGTATTGGTATGTCAACTAACTAGAATTTAAATAAAAATTTGAAGGAAAAAACGGATAGCAGATCTCTTCTTGGAAAACAAAGTAAACCAGTGGAGCCACACCTTTAAAGTACTGAAAGAAGTGCCTGGGTTAAGCTCCAACTCTTGGTTTTGGCTCAGGTCATGATCTCACAGGTCAGGCTCCCCATTCAGCCGGGAGTCTGCTTCTCTCTCCCACCCTCTGCCCCTCCCCCGCTCATGCCCTCTCTAATAAATTTTAAAAATCAAAAAATAAAAGTACTGAAAGGGGGGGAAAAAGTCAATGTAGAAGTCTATATGCAGCAAAATATCTTTGAAATATTAAGTTGAAATAAATACTTCAGCCTGAAAAAGGTGAAAGAATCCATTACCAACAGACCTGAACTGTAAGAAACGTTAAAGGATGTCTTTAGGCAGAAGGAAAATAGAACCAAGGAGAAATCTGGATCTACACAAAGAAATGAAGAACACCTTAAATTGTAAATATATGGGTAAATATATGAGACTTTTTCCTTCTTCAAAATCTCTTTAAAGCCACTCAAACAAAAATAGTTAACACTGTACTGTGGGGACTTTTAACAAATATTAAATAAAATGTATGACAAAAACAGCACAGTCTGGGACGCCTGGGTGGCTCAGTCGGTTAAGCATCTGCCTTTGGCTCAGGGTATGACCCCAGGGTCCTGGGATCAAGTCCCGCATCAGGTTCTTGCTCTGTGGGAACCTGCCTCTCCCTCTGCCTACCCTGCCTGCCACTTCCCCTGCTTGTGCTCGCTCTGACAAATAAAATCTTTTTTTAAAAAAATAGCACAAACTGTGAGTAGGAAAAATATTATTCCTGTAAAGTTCTCACACTATAAATGAAGTGGTATATTACTTAAGACTAGAATACGATGAAAATTCATACACAATAGGGGATGCCTGGGTGGCTTAGTCGGTTAAGCATCTGCCTTTGGCTCAGGTTATGGTCTCCAGGTCCTGGGATCCAGTCCCCAAGTCAGTCTCCCTGCTCAGTGGGGAGTCTGCTTCTGCCTCTCCCTCTGCCACTCCCCGGCCCCCCAAACTCATGCTCGCTCTTGCTCACTCTCTCTCAAATAAAAAAATAACAAAATTTACATACAATAAACCCTAAAAACACTTAAAATTTAAAACAAAGTATTATAGCCAAGAAGCCAACAAAGAAGAGGAAATGGAATAATAAACAAGTATTCAAAAGAAGGCAGATAAAAAGGGAGACAAAACTCAAGATGGTAGATTTAAACACAACGACATCAATATTCACATTCAATGCAACTGGTCTTAACACTCCCAACTAAGGCATAGGTTGGCAGACTGGATTAAAAAAAGGCAAAACCAAAATGTATGCTGTCCACAAGATGGACACTTTAAATATAAAAAATACCAACAAGTCTCAAGTAAAAGGAGAAGATAATACTATGTTAGTACCTGGGTTTTTTTAAGTTTTTAAGTGGACTGCTAGTAATAAACATAAGCTTTTAAAGCAAAGATTATTATCAGGAATTAAATGGGTAATTAAATAATGATATGAATGAATGTCAATTCAACATGAGGACATAACAATCCTAAACATTAATGAACTATAAACAGAGTTTCAAAATACATAAAGCAAAACCAGTCAGAACTAAAATGAAAAATAGACAAAATCCACAATCTCCTTGGGGATTTCAAGACCCCAACATTAAATGATAGCAACGACAGACAGAAAATCAGTAAGGATATAGAACTTGAACACCACCATCAGCCAACATCACCTAATTGGCATTACAGATTATTTCACTCAAGAGAGCCAGAAGATACATTCTTTTCAGGTGAATATGGAACACTTATGAAGACGTATCATGAACCATAAAGCAACTCTTAGAAAATTTTTTAAAAGGAATCAAATCATACAAACTATTTACTAACGAAAATGGAATTAGAAGTCAGCAACAAAGATCTTTGGACACTAAATATTTGCCCAAATATTTGGACACTAAATAACACACACTGAAAATAACCCATGGATCAAAGCCAATGCCAAATGGAGAATTATGAAGTTTTGAACTGAATGAAAACAAAGACACATTATCAAAATTTGTTGGAACGAAGCTAAAGCAGTGCTTGGAAGGAAATTCATAGCATTAAAATACCGGTATCAGAAAAGAATTGCCTCAAATCAGTGACTCCAGCTCACACTTTAATATAGAAAAAGAGCAAACTACACCTGAAATAAGTAGAATAATAAAGAGCAGAAACTGGTGAAATAAAAAGCAGAAAAACAACAGAGGAAATGATGATGGAAACAAAATCTGATTTGTTTCCTTTTAAATCAATAAAACTGATCTAAAAAAAGACATGTTAGGGCACCAGCGTGGCTCAGTCAAACATCTGCCTTCGGCTCAGGTCATGGTCCCAGGGTCCTGGGATCAAGCCCCGCATCGGGCTCCCTGCTCGGCGGGGAGTCTGCTTCTCCCTTTCACGCTCCCTCTGTGCTCTCATGCTAACAAATAAAATCTTTTTAAAAAATAAAATATAAAAAATTTTTAAAAAGATATGTTAACATTAGGATTGAGAGAGAATATCACTACGTATCTTACTTTATTAAAATACAAGGGGGAAAAAAATACAAGGGAATTTCCAACTTATGCCAATAGATTTGACAACAAATTCCTTTGAAGATGCACAACCCCAAAGCTTACTCAAGAATAAATAACATGAATAACCCTTAATCTACTTTTAATATTGGTTTGTAATGTAAGAAGGAAATTCCAGACTCAGGTTGGCTTTATTATCAAATTCTACCTAACACTAATGGAAGAAGTAATGACAATATGATACCCAGTCCTTCAGAAAACTGAGCAGGAGGGAGTTAACACTTACCCAAAGAACCTGTGAAGCCAGCATGACCTTTATAAACTCAAACCAGAAAGACATGACAAAACCCCGGAAGAGCTTATCACCACCTTTCAGTTATTTTTAAAAAGCCGTAAATATGTCAATGTCTCAGAAATAGGTGAAATTACTACTCAACAGTGGCAAGATTTGAAGATTTTCATTTTATTAAAAATATAGCAACACAATAGCAGCATCATTTGATAAATCTTTACTAGTACCACTTAGAAGTAGTCCTACTCACATAAATATACACCACCTAATGCAGCATCTTTATGTTTACATTTTAAACTCTTCCCTTAATAATCATAGCATTATGTAAAGAACACTATTGTTAAGATTCAGGAGAGTAATATTTAACTGTTAAACGAACTACCTACACAACTACACAATACACCCAAATGTCATCTTCTGTGGAAATGGGGGAGTTCTGTAGATTGTTCCCCAAGAGTCTGCTGCCTGCCACACAACCTCAGGTGGGTAGAACTCCATAGCCTCAACTCTAATTCCTTCAGTATGATTTTCATAAATTTGAACTTGTACATAGAGTCAAGAAATTATCTATCTAGCAAATAAGAGTTAATCAGGAGTGAAGAAAACTATTATTCCATTCCAATCCCAGGAAAATAAATCTTAGCAGTAAAATATGTGAAGTTTCCCAAAAGTTGGCAACTTTCAAAATTAAAATGTTAGCTAGATACAAAGTAAATTTAAAAATTAGGCAACAAACTAAAACCCTGCTTTTAAAAACAATATATTAAGTATTATATTAAATATAAAGTAAGTTATAATAAATTAGTTGCTAGGAACTATAAAAATACCTTAAAATAGAATGGAAAGAAATCTAGTTATTACTACCAACCTCAATAGGGACCAAAAATCATTAATAGCTCCAGCTTTTCTTTTTAAAATAATGTATCAATCTTCAGGCAGAATCACCAATAGAACATTTAAGAAAAACAAATTCATCCACAAACCCAAAACTAAGTAGGGAAATCAATCTGATTTTAAAAGACTTTATTATATCATACTGGACTACCGCTTCCAGAAATGTAATTTAGCCCTTTTAAGAGCACTAACTTTTGAAATTTGAAAAACCATTTTAAATGAATATTACACTAGTTAAATAAACGTAAGAATACTATGTAAGTGTGAAAATAAAAAAATATCTAAACACATAAAGAACATACTTTGTGGAAATGGCTCTACTTCATAATCCGCCCAGTTAAAACCAGATATTATCTTTTAGTGAAAATATAATCACTCACTGAAATGTTAAGTTATTCAATGCATCCCTCCAAAAGGACTCATTTTAATAGCTAATTCAACTTCTAAAAAAAAGACATTTAAATCAAATCATATTATTTCTAATGGATTTTTTTAAATGTTTAAAAGCCTGTTACTACATATTATAATTCTTAAAATTAATTATCTTCAGAGCTGATTTGGATTAAGGGTTTAAGTTTTAAGGTAAAGACAGCAACATATATATATATAGGAATGAATGAGGTCCTGGAAATAACTAAAATCACAAATGAAGTTATTTTCTTCACAAAAAGATTCTAAATGAGTTATTTTTGAGCATTTCAAAATTTAAGTCTCTGACATTTCTGAAGATCAACATACCATATATAGACTAACCTCTTGAATATAAGAATTCTGAACAAAATCACAAGCTGATTAGTGTTTGCAATTATAAATTAATTAGATTAGATGGAGAATAATGAGACAATTGCAGAAGTTAAGGATTTATACTTGTTTTCACATACAAAACTAGCCAGCTTATTATGAAGGCCCACCTTAATATAAATAATTCATTATGCATTGCTGAAAAGAAAGAACAAGAGGATCAACAGAATTTGTCTAAAATGAGGAAGAGCAACACAAGGAACAGAGTGTACTCTCTGTATAATCAAGCTAAAAAATTATAAAGGGATCACATATAAAATGGCTATCTTCTTTGTCTTACCTCAAGTTTTCCTGACAACATCTACCTGGGTTGAAAAAGAATAGCCTTAAAGAAAAAAACAAAACGCCTTAAAAATAACATGGAAACCTACCAGGCTCCTATAAGTGAACAAAGAAAAAATATGTCTTTCTCTCTCCATCTGTCTCTCTCAATCTCTCTCTCTCTCTCTCTCACACACACACACACACACACACACACACACACACGCATACTCACACTCACTCCAATACCTCCAGGCCCTAAAAAGCTTTGCTTCCATAAGCCCATTTAAGAACATTTTTTTACTTCATCTGGATCTCTTGTATTCCTATTCATGTCCAACTTTCACATATCAGAGTCTTTCAAAAGAAGTATCATTATTTTAAAGCTGAATATCACCAACAGGAAAAATAATTAGCAGCAAGAACCAAATTAAGTGTGTTAACTGCCAACACAGAAAACATTAAGAGTCCAGAGTACAAGAAATAATTCAAACTTTAAATGATTGTTTTATAGACACCACACATTCATTCTCCATGTCGAAACAATCTCTATGCCAACTAAAACAAGATAAACATAAACTAAGATGCTGTTTTGAAATCCATAAACAAATACTTTCCTCTAAAATACTTAGCTTTATTAGAGAAATGGTACTAAAAATAACAAAGATTCAAACATTTGCTCTATTCTACTTACATATTATAAATAAGACAACTGTTGATGCAAGACACACACTCCTTCACAATCTTTCCATATGCACTCAAGCATTCTTGTATCAGAATAAGCTGTTTACCAGCCAACCGTATGTGGTTGAATGATTAAAATGACCATCTATACTTTACATAGTAAAGCATTTTCAAAAATTTTAATGTACACAGTGACAAAAAGGAAAAAAAAACACAGTAATTCTGAACACATGAAAGAGTAATTAAGCAGCTTCGTAGTCAAACCAGGCTTCATTGCAATAAGGGCAATTCTTTCCATTCTCTACCAAATACTTAAAGTTTCAATAGTATTAACATTAAAAGAAAACTCAAGTTGAAACCAAGTAACTGATGAGCTACTCAGCTATTTAAATCTATAAGTAATTCTTCCCATGAGGTAAGGCAACGGAGTAATCTGATTGTATTAGACTGCATTAAAATAATTATACTTGATTTTTTTAATAACATGCTAATTAAAAGGTATAACTTTGGGGGGAACAAAACAATAATGAAAAGATTTCTGAAACTATGAGTTATGGCTTTGGGGGAAAATATTAGCAATGTTGTCATTTTACTACTTGTTACTTCCTGCAGAAAGTGAGCCTAAGCGTAATGGATGACCTGTATTTTAAACTCAAGTAAACATATCCTTAAAACAAATAACCTCATGTGTTCTCCTTTACATAGAATTTCTGCGCATCATTTATGAGAAGATAATTAAGAGGTAATAATTAAGGCCATCCAATGGAGACAACGAAAGTGTTCACTTTGATTTAAGTCAAGTAAGAACATGCTTCATTTTCAATTATCACAGTATAAAACTGATGGTCCCAAAACTGCATGGTTGTTGTAAGCTCTCAAGTCATTCTTGAAAACAGGACTTCCCTCATGTTAGGTGAAATATGTAAGAAGCTCTTCTGACATACCACTTGCACACTTCTCTATGGGAGTGAATGGAATATCCATCTACATCCCCTATGAACTGAGAATGACTAGCACATATAAAATTCTAGAAAACAGCACACCACACTGTAGAAGGCACTAAAGCTTCAGCTTGTGCTCCCATAGCCCATTTTGAAAACCCAGTTTTCTTTTTATAATGCCACCTTTGCCACCTACAGCTGACAACACACACTGCAATATTATTCATAATAAGCTTGGGAAGGTCAAGGAAGTTCAAAAAGAAATGCTTACTTTGTGGGGAGACCCAATGATTCTAAACACCGAATACTAATACATTATTATTAGTATTCAACATGGGTGCTCTTCCTTTTGAAAGAGAACAGGAGCATGCATTGTCAGTTGTTTGTTAAACCACTTAGTTAAGCAATTTTAGTCTGTAAAACTATTTTAACGAGAAAAAAAAAACTGTTGTCCTAAACAGTGAGCAAAAGAAAACACAATAAGTGAGAATTTAACACAATCACCATAAATCCTGTGAAGTAAATGTTAAAAACTTCTTACATACTCTGCACTTACAAGGGTGTGTATATATTTGCACCGATTTCAAGCACATCATCAAATCTGTATATATTGAAATTTAAAAAGAAAAAAAAGTAAAACAATACAAAATTCAGCAACTACCATTTTTTAAAAGAGCCTCCAATGCTTATCTCCAGTCTTTATGGATAGTACAAATTTGGATCTTTGATGTCCCATCTATTTGTAATAGTTCTTGGCAAACACTAACAAACCACATGACAAGTGTGTCAGCCACCATGGAAATGCACAGATTCTAGAAGATGAGTTTGGGTCACATGTGTTATTTTCACGATGTCCATGCTTTATTTTCTTACTCCGTAACAAGATGGCCACAAAGTCACCTAACAACTAGAAAAGCTGTTAGTTTGTATCTTTATGCTCAACTGGATTTCTTCACTGTTTGACATCTTGTTGAGAGAATTAAAAGCTTTGGATTTTATTCCAGCATGTGTTTAGAGGTGCATTTGTCAGTCCTATACTGCTTCTGTTTTGGTAGAGAGGTTTTCTTCATTTGGCTGACAACTCCCATTTTGCTGTACTTTGTTTTCCTCAGTCCTTGGTGCATCCTTGTCATCTACTTCTTTGCCCACGCTTGAATCTGGTTCTTTATTGTGTTCCTTCTCCTAAAATGAATATTAAGCCACACATTTAATATTTTTCTCAAGAGTTACATACTATTACATCTGGTTATGGCTAAAATACATACTTCTGTCAACTTAGTACAAGTAGGTATTTTCTCTCATTACCTTATCATATAAATAAGGTACGCAAACATGTATCAGTATGTCCTCTGTACTTCTCATAAAAGATGGAAATTGTAAATTAAATTAGAATAAAACAATCAAAAAGAAAGTCTAAGAAGTGTTCAATAAATGTTACTGAACTGAAAAAGTGGGACTATCTGCTGAAAGAGTTGAATAGCTCCCAAAGATGCCAGGACAGATTTGTAATCTGGATACCAAAGAAGCAGAATTCAGAGGATGTAGAAAAAGGAATCACTACTCGTCCTAGCAAAGACTGCTCAAGAACAATTCTGCCCTCAGCTTAAAGGAGAATTAAATGAGAACATATGGAAAAATGCCTGACACACAGTAATGCTCAAGAGACACTATCAATGTTACTGACGATGATGATAAACCCCTACCAATATGAGAGTAAATAAAATTAAAAGATGAAAGCTCCAGAACTCATAATTGATTTCCAAATACAAATACACTTACTGGAATAACAGAGCAATTAATGTAATTTATAAGTAGTTAAATATTTATCCCCAAAAACACCCTTACTTGGTGGAATTTGGTTTTCCATTATTATTCTAATTCAACAAACCTACTAATTTCAGTATATGTTACAAAACCAATGACGGAAAAAAAAAGGCGAGCGCCTGGGTGGCTCAGTCATTAAGCATCTGCCTTCGGCTCAGGTCAGGATCCCAGGGTCCCGCGATCGAGCCCCGCATCAGGCTCCCTGCTCATCGGGAAGCCTGCTTCTCCCTCTCCCACTCCCCCTGCTTGTGTTCCCTCTTTCACTGTGTCTCGCTCTGTCAAATAAACAAATAAAATCTTTAAAAAAAATAAAAATAAATAAATCTAGTTCTATGTAAAAAAGAATCTCAATTATTAATTTTTTAAAGCCTAAACAAATGACTGCAACTTACTTTAAGTGAAGTATTGTTCTTCTCCAACTTTTCCTTTCCATCTCGGTCATGAGAACTCTTTCTTGTAGAGCTTGAACGTTCTCTCTCTCTTCTTTCACTAATGTGGTCCCTTTCTTTTTCTCTCTTTTTATCCTTCTTATTTCTGCTATAAGAACAGTAATAATATGCCAGTTAACTTCTAAGAAATTAAAGACCTATGTTGTTGACAAAACAGTCTTATCTAACACTAATGCAAATGTAATCTGATTTGACCAAGTAACATAAACAGTCCTAGAGCCCCACCTGCTCCACCCTATACCCCAATTACTTTTTTAAAGATGCCCAAGTCTTTTTTTGCAGAAGCTACCATGTGTTCACATAAAACACAATTTGGTATTTTCAATTTATTTATCAATCTCAACTGTAATGAGATTAAAATAAAACCAAATATATGGGCTTTTTACCCACCTTTTCAAAGCAAAAAATGAATAAGCAGAAAGAAATGAAAAGGATAAAGAATTAGAGGTGGTTCCGGGAGGACTGAATGACTGAGTACCAGCAAAACTTGAATTTCAAATAACCCGTGCTACTGCCCTTGTCATTCACCATTACAAACAAGTCACACCAATTCAAGATCAAAAGCTACATGAACAAGTTCCACTGATAACAAAATACCTTTAGAATTAGAGGGAAAAAACAATGCATTTCCGATCAGAAGCATAAGCCGCCTTTCTACTTTAAAAAGTTAGCCTTAACATGGAATTCTAGGCTTTTTTCTCTTAATAATGGATAATTCAAAAATAAAGACAAAGACCAAGAAAACAAATAAAGACACTGAGCAAACAGACCTAAGTACATATGAAAATTTAGTATAATAAAGGTGGCATCTCAAATCATTGAGGAAAAGATGACCTTTTATAAATAAAAGGTATGGAGACAAGTGGATTATTATTTGGTAAGTGATAAAACTTGATCAATGTCTCATATCTCATTCTACAATATATAAATAAGTCCAAATGGATGAGAGACCTAAATTCTTAAAATACAAGTGCTAAAAGAAAACATGGGTAAATTTCTTTACTATCTGGGTTTTGAAAAGAAAGATTTTTTAACCCAACTAAGAATCAGGTACAATAAAAAACTGATAAATTTGCCTACATAAGCCTTGCAAGGAAAAAAAAAAGGCATTACCATATTCAAAAGAAAAATGACATATTTGCAACATATGTGTGCATCCTTCTACATAATTTTTAAATGTCAAGGGAACAGTCACATCAAACTGAGTAAAATTCTTAGGAATAAATTTAACCAAGGAGGCAAAAAATTTGCTGAAAAAGATGAAGACAAATAAATAGAAAGACATCCACGTTTATGGATTGGAAGACTTAAATATTGTTAAAATGGCAATACTGTCCAAAGCCATCTAGAGATTGAATGCAACCCCTATCAAAATCCCACTGTTATTATTGCAGAAATACGAAACTCATCCTAAAATGCATATAGAATCTTGAAGGATATCAAATAGCCAAAACAATCTTAAAAAGAACAAAGTTTGAAGGCACAGCATTCCCAATTTCAAAACTTACTTAGGTACAGTACTCAAAAACAGCACAGTATTACATAAAGAAAGAAAATAAACCAGTGGAATAGACCAGAAGACCCAGAAATAAACCCCCATATATATGATTCAAACGATTTCTGACAAGGATGCCATGACCCATTCAATGGGGAAAGGACAATCTTTTCAACAAACTGACACTGGGAAAACGATATCCACACACACAAGAATGAAGTTGGACCATTATCTTATACCATGTTAAAAAGTTAACTCAAAATGGATCAAAAATCTAAATATATATGCTAAAGCCATAAAATTCTTAGAAGAAAACACAGGAGAAAATCTTCATGACATTGCATTTGGCAACGTTTTCTTGGATATGACACCAAAAGCACAGGCATCAAAAGGAAAAAATAGATAAATCTGACTTCATCACAAGTAAGAACTTTTGTGCACCAAAGAGTACTATATCAAGAAAGTAAGAAGCCAACCCACAAAACAAGAGAGATATCTGCAAATCATGTCTCTGGCACAAGATTAATATACAGAATTTAAAGAACTCTTATAAACAACTTAAAATACAAAAATAACCCAATTTGGAAATAGGCAAAAAACTTAAAAAGACGTGTCCCCTAAGATATACAATCAATAAAGCACACAAAAAGATGCTCGATATCACTATTCGTTAGAAAAACGCAAATCAAAACCACAATGAGATACCACTACACACTCAACAGAATGGCTATAATCAGAGGCAGATGATAACAAGTGATGGTGAGCATGTGGAAAAATTGGGAGTTCTAGCACAACGCTAGTGGGAAGGAAGAATGTCAAAGGTGCTTGGGAAAAGTTTGGCAGTTTCTAAAAAGATTAAGAGAGAGGCACCTGGCTGGTTCTGTTGGTGGAGCAGGGGACTCTTGGTCTCAGGGCTGTGAGTTTGAGTGAGTAATAGAGATTACTTAGAAAATTAATTAATTAATTAATTAGATTCACTGCTCAGCATACTGATCAAAAAAAAAAGATAGTACCAGAGGACTCAGCAATTACCACTCCTTGGGCACATGCCCCAGAGAAATGAAAACACGTGTCCACACAAAAACCTGTACATGAATGTTCATAAAAGTATTACACATAATACCTAAAAAAGGGAAAAATACTAAAAGTTCATTAACTAATGAATGGGTAAATAAAAGATGGTTTTATCCACTCAATAGAATATTATTCACACAAGGAATCAGGTACTGATACATGCTACAACATGAACCTTGAAAACATTACATTTAGTCAAAGAAGCCAGATACAAAACACTATGCATACTGCATGAGTTTACACATGAATGTCCGGAACAGGCAAATCCACAGACAGTAAGTTAGACTAGTGGCTTCCAGGAGCAGGGGGGAGTAACTGCTTATGGGTACAGGTTTTCAAGTGAAAAAGATGTTCTGGAATTAAGTAGCAGTGATGGTTGACAATACTGTGAACCTAACTAAAGACCACTGAATTGCACGTTTAAGGTGAATTTTATGACATGTGGATTATTTCTCAATTAAAAAAAAAAAACAACCAAGGGACGCCTGGGTGGCTCAGTCGTTAAGCATCTGCCTTCAGCTCAGGTCATGATCCCAGGGTCCTGGGACTGAGGTCCACATTGGGTTCCTTGCTCTGCAGGAAGCCTGCTTCTCCCTCTCCCACTCCCCCTGCTTGTGTTCCCTCTCTTGCTGTCTCTCTGTCAAATAAATAAATAACATCTTTTAAATAAATAAACCAACCAACCCAAGGTATAGGTGGGGCTAGGTACAGTCACACACAAACACACACACACACACACACAGTATACATAAAGCATGCTCTCTTTTGTGAAGGAAGAAGGAGATATTCTAATCAATGTATCTGCTTAGTTTTGCAAAAAGAAACACAGGAAGGATAAAAACAATTGATCACTTACAGAGGGTGGATGGGGAGCAACGCAGAAGGAATAGGCAAGAAGTGACTTTGTGAACACATCTTTTTATCTGAGTTCCTAACTGTGAAAAGTTTTAACTTTCATAAGTAATAAAAATATATATGCGGCCCACAAGTACAGTATCGTATGCCTTCCATTATTTTCACCTCAAAACAATAACCCACAAGCAAATAAACATGAAACCCCTGCTGAGAAACATGCTCCTCTTTACACCCAGGCAAAGGTTTTTGTAAATTTCTTTTCTATACCTAGAAAACCACATGAAAAACTATGACCAGTCATTAAGGTGGTGGAATGAAAAATAAATACACAGAATGCAATAATCTTCCTTTGCAGCACAAACCCAACCTCCAATGAGAGGATATAATGAAAGAAAAGACCTCATTAACAAGAGCAACAACAACAACAAAATACCTAGGAATAAACTTAGAAGATGCATAAAATCTGTACAAAACAAGCACTGAAACATTCCTAAAGAACACTATGGATGGTTTAAAGAAGTAAAAAAGAGACTGGATAGAAAGACTCATCATCATAAAGCTTTATTAATAAAATCTATTTAATCAATTTCCCCTAAGTTAATTAATAAATTTAATGCAACTGTAATACAAATCATCACCAGATTTTATTTCTAAAACCTGAACAACTGACTCTTATTTTCAAATGGAAAAATAAACAGACCAGAATGGTCAGAAATGCTCAAAAAACAGCAGTGGAAGTGTGGGAGAGGATCAGCCTTACTAAATGTTAAAAAAATACTACACAATTTGAATAATAAAAAGCATGGAGCATTGGTACACAAATCATCAGTCAAACCAAGCCAGCAGCAGTGAAGGCCCAGAAATAGACCCAAACACAAAAAGAAATATTTAGTACCGGAAAAGGCAATATTAATATAAGAAATCAATGTTAGAAAAATTGAGTTTTTAATAAATGATACTAATCAAAAGAAAAGCATATAGAAAAATAAAATTGGACCCACATGCCATACTGTAACATAAGGATGAACTCCTAATGGATCAAAGATTTTAATGCAGTAAGTAAAACCATAGAAGTATAAGAAGAAACAAGGGGGGCATTCTATTATAATCTTGGAATAGAAAAGACCTTTCTAACTTTATATGACTCAAAATCCAGAAGTCATTAAAGAAAAAATTTGAGGGGTGCGTGGCTGGCTCAGTCAGTAGAGCATGTGACCCTCAATCTCAGGGTTTTGAGTTTGAGCTCCACACTGGGTGTAAAGAAAAAAAAAGAAAGAAAAATTCTGGGAAATTATAAAAAAAAAAAAAATCAAAATCCTTTGTAAAATCAAGTCTCATAATATTTTCTGAAAAGAAACGACAAAGTAGGAATGATACCTAGTATCAAATCACTAAAGAATAATCTCCCTAAAACAAAGACGCCTGGCTGGCTCAGAAGAGCATGCTACTCCTGATCTCAGGGTCGTTGCGTTCGAGTACCATGTTGGGGGTAGTGTTTACTAAAAAACAAAAAACAAACAAAAACAAAAACAAAAAAACAAACCTTAAAAAAAAAAAATCACTCTAATACAAAAAGAACCCCTGGAAATAAAACAAACAAAAAGCAGAGCCCACCAAAAAAAAAAATGGGCAAAGCATACCAACAACTCACAGAAAAGGAAATACAAATGGCCTTCAAATCTATGAAAAGGTCACCTTCACTCCTAAGAGAAATGCAACTAAAATTACTATATACTGATACCATTTCTCATCTATCAGACAGACAAAAATCCATGACTGCAGTAACATAATATGGTGTAGCTGACAGAAAACACTCTCATACACACCGGCTGAAGTGCAAATTGCTGCCAATCTTTATGGAGGGCAATAAAGAAACATGTCTCAAAATTATAAACACACTCTGACACAACAATACCACTTTTGGAATTTTCCCACACACCTGCACACAACAAAGTTAAGTCCAAAGCTATTCATTACAGTATGGTCTAATTTACAATAGGAAAATTAAGCAAACCCATCCTACTGCGGGCTGGTTAAATAAACCAAGGTAGTGCCACACAATGGAAGTCCATGCAGTTCTAAAAAAAGAATGAAGCAGCACTCGCTGATGAATATGTAAAGCTCTCCGGGCAGTTGGGTGACAAAAACCAAGGGCACAACAGTGTGTTTTTTGTGCTACCTTTTGCATAAGAAATATGAAAAGAAACTATAAATTTCGAGCTCGTGTATCTCTACACAAAACTGGAAGGGTATGCAATACAAAAAAGCGAAGTCACTACTTATGGACACAGAGGAGATGAGTGCATAGGTGAAAACCTACCGAGGTATAACTTTTTACACTGTTGGGATTTCTGAAACATGCAAATGTTTAACATATTACTCATTTAAAATATAAAGTTTAAAAATAGATCCAAAAGAAGATTTTTCTTCCCCCGCTCCATCTTTGGATTTAGCACACACTTTCAACCTACCTCCTAGGGGATGGAGATCTAGAAGATTTCCTTTTTATAGTTTTTGATGTTCTTGGTGATCTGGAAGAACTCCTGCTCCTCCTCCTACGCCTTTCCCTGAAAGTCAAAAATATATCATTTAAAAATACAGCAATTTTAATAAAGGGCAATTCAAATACACAAAAGCAAAAAGGTCCTTAATGCTCTCAAGTTAACAGTAGTCTTTCAAAGACCAGTTTAAACTCATGTCCTTTAAGAACATGTTCTATTATCTAATATTAGTGCAGGTCAAATTTTGAACCATAAATTTTACATGAAAATATGTTCTGAGATTTCGTAACAGAAAAGGACGAAGATTCCTTTTCATGCGGTTTATCTGAGTAAGAACTTCCTGAACAGAAAAAATATTAATGGATATTTCAGATTCTCTCAAGTTAAGTATGTTCTTCTCCAGCATCTAAAACATGTTTTGCTTATCCAGATCCTTTGTCCTGTATCTAGCTCCTTGCTGCCCCACTGTGGATTATTTTATAAAAGATTAAGGTGGCTTGCAAAATGTGAACTTTACAAATCCAAGCATTCAGAATGTCTCTTAAAAAGCATTTACATTAATCTATTTTACAGAGAAATTATTTTACCCTTCAACTTCCTACCATTTTATTGTTCTATTCATTTAAAACCGAGTGCACAAGTTGCTTAGAAGTAAAAGAGTTAAAACCTGGGCCTTAAATATAAGATAAAAAAATAACTACTGAATTAACAGTGTTTAGTATTATTAAAAATTATTTTCTTTAACATGTTAGCAAATGATGCATACTCAAAATTACTTCATTTATAAGCATGGTCAACTGAGAAACAATGAATTTCAAGATGTCCATAACTCAGGGGATGACGCAGGAGGACATACTTACTATGATTAATGTGTCCCATGAACTCACAAGGAGCTCTAATAATTAGTGGCCATATAGGTGAAAGAACCAAATCCCCTAGAATCCAAGTTCTCCATACCACCTCAGTAAGAATATTCTAGGCTAAAGAAGCATTTTGCCTACATTTTTCATTATAAAATAAATATTAGATAATGCTCAGATGTGGTAGATACAGTATATGTTAAGACCAAATTAGCCAAGAACTTTGAAAATACCATCAACTCCAATTTTACCTAAAGCTCTCTCCTCCATTACCCAATTTTATTTCCAAGACACCCCAAAATTATAGTTCCTGACTAATGTGAAAATAGGTGAAGATATTCCATTCAGTCAATGCCATTCTGTAACAGCTCAGCATAAGTACCATAGATACTTATTTCATAGCATGAGAATATCGTTTTAACTTTGTTCAGGAAGCACTATGTACAGGTGGACATCTGATAACTAACAGCTGATGATAATGAGCGCTAAGGCTGGATAGAGAGCAATCTAGAACGTCAATTAGTTGAGAAAGAGGCAGTCAGGGGTAGTATACGGAACTGTAGTTGGTTAGACTTAGATTTAAATTTTAGTTCCATACCTTACCAGCTGCATGACTAAGGTCATATTACTTAATCTGAGTTTCAGTTTTTCCAACTGGAAAATGGAGTTAATAACTCAATTTGATAGTGTTGTTATGAGGATTTAGGATGATACCTATAAAGTACCACGCACAGTCTCTTGCACATACCTGGTGTCAATATTTTCTCCTTTCTCCTCACTAGCTTTATTGCTAGCTACTGTAAACACTCAAAGTTGCTTAAATATCAAAATTTTCTTTAAAAATGTAGATTAGGGGGCACCTGGGTGGTTCAGTCGGTTAAGCATCTGCCTTCGGCTCAGATCACAATCCCAGGGTCTTGGGATTGAGTCCCACATTGAGTTCCCCGCTCAGCGGGGAGTCTGCTTCTCTCTCTCCCTCTACCCTTCCACCCCTGCCTGCTCTCTCTCTCTCAAATAAATAAAATCTTTAAAAAAATAAATAAAATAAAATAAAAATGTAGATTTAGAGGATGATGTTGAAAATAAAAATACCAAGTACTCTATTTTTCTGAGCCATTAAAATGTTTCCTGTTAACTAAACAAATCAGAGCACATGAAAAACAGAAAAATACTAAAAGATGACAAATTTTAACTCTTCACCAAGCTCTTATGAAAGCACAAAACATGCCAAACTTCAGAACCTTTAGAAACTAACATTAGTCAGCATTTCTTCCTGAGGCCCCAGAGGTTAGTTAAGAATGTATTTAGGAGGGCGCCTGGGTGGCTCAGTTGGTTAGGCAACTGCCTTCGGCTCAGGTCATGATCCTGGAGTCCCGGGATCGAGTCCCACATCGGGCTCCCTGCTCAGCAGGGAGTCTGCTTCTCCCTCTGACCCTCTTCCCTCTTGTGCTCTCTAACTCTCATTCTATCTCTCTCAAATAAATAAATAAAATCTTTAAAAAAAAAAAAAAAGAATGTATTTAGGAATGAATGTAAACATCTGAACTTCCTTAAATGTCAAGCAACTTAAAATGGCCCCCCCAAAAATTAAACATTTCAAAGTCATCCAAAAAGTAAATTCAACTGAATTTAAAAGGAATCAAAACATTGTTTTGTGTTATGAAGGGCAATAACTAAATGATCACATAAACACAAAGGAAGGTGTGACAGACAATAAAATCACTGTGCAGTAAAGGAACAGGCTTGCAAGGCTTGACTGATGTCCACAGCAATGAGACTAACTTAATTCTTCAGTTTCCGGTTCAGTGTGCTGAAATATGGTAGTGATCTGTTTATTTTAAGCCCCAGTTAAACATACACTGTTGTTTTCAACTTTATGCTTCTGCAGCAGTTTCTTAAAACAGGTACGAAGTACTGATTAGAGAATTCTCAAACTTAATCTCTTAGAAAGAAGAGAAAGAGCTACCATATTTCTAATATGGAAGTGTGGAGCAGATGGAAAACTTCCCGAAAGCTATGGTATTATCATACTTTGAAACCATGATAATAATAGTCTTCTCACAGACTTACTGTGAGGAATAAGATTAGTCATGAAAAACCGTGCAGAGACAAAACCTGGCATTTGGTAAAACATTCAATAAACGCCTGCAATTATCTTGTAGTACCTAACCAAAGACTGGTATTAAGAACAAGCTATTGGGGCGCCTGGGTGGCTCAGTCAGTTAAGCGTCTGCCTTCGGCTCAGGTCATGATCCCAGGCCCAGGGTCCTGGGATCAAGCCCCACATCGGGCTCCCTGCTCGGCGGGAAGCCTGCTTCTCCCTCTCCCACTCCCCCTGCTTGTGTTCCCTCTCTCGCTGTGTCTCTGTCAAATAAATAAAATCTTAAACAAAAATTGACAGATCAAGGAAAATCAAAATTTAAATGTCATGCACTCAACAAATAGAGCAGTAAAAATCACTTAAATGAAATTTTAATAAACATTCTGCATATTAAAATTTACCAAGAGGTCAATTCTTCCATTTAAAAAAAAAAAAAAAGAAGAAAAAAAGAAAAACTTGTCCTTGCCCTCTCATCCTCCAAGAAAATAAGCAGCAGCAGCCACTGCCGGCACCAGGAATTACAAAGGATAGTTAAAAGTTTTCAAATAACTTTGCCCACTTATCATCTCTTCCCCTTCACAGGTTCAATACTGCGGTGAGCACTCTACTAGAGAAATGTTTCTTCTGCAATCAGAGCGCAATGATCCGGTTATTACTGTATTGTTTCCACCTACGTAGCATCATCTCTTCCCTCTTGGTTAAAATTTACATTTTCATTTGTCATCAGCAAACCCCCTGGTAGAAATTTTAAGCATTATCAAACCTGCTGGAACTACGAGATCTTCTTGACGCATTGTAACTCCGGGGCGGTGTTCTGGATTTTTTATCCTTCCTTCTTTTCTCCTCTATCTCTCTCGATCTGTCCTTGTCCTGTTCCTTCTCCTTGTCTCGCTCCTTGTCATGTTCTTTTTCCCGCTCTCGCTCTCTGTCCTTTTCCTTGTCTTTTTCCCGGTCCTTTTCCCGTTCTTTATCCCGGTCTTTCTCTTTGTTTTTACCCCGTTCCTTTTCTTTTTCACGTTCTTTCTCCCTGTCTCTCTCTTTTTCCCTTTCCTTTTCTCTATCTTTTTCTTTCACTTTTTCCTTTTCCTTGATCTTTTCTCGGGTGTCTTTTCTCTTGTCCCTTTAAAACAAAAATAAATAAATAAATTCACAACTAAAATTATTCTACTCCCCAAAAAGGACCTCCCTCTCGTTCCCCAACAATTATCAACCCAAAACAATTTATACCAGTTTATAATACATTACATGATAATCTCTATGTAACCCAGGTGTACATGAAGCTGTTAGATAAAGTTACCCGGTTTAATTATGTATTTGAGAAACCTCATGAGTCATTCTAATCATCATCAGATTCAAATCAATGGCAATCAATATTAATCACTACTAAAACAATCAGAAAAAAGTTTACTGTCTCTCATTAAAAACCTAAACCATAGTAATTTTTTAATAAGTGAAGCTACGAGAAAAATTACCACTAATTTCCCCAAAACTCACCGTGAACGCGAACGACTCCTTGACTTCCGTCTCTCCCTTGATTTAGAGCGTTTTTTATGTGGGCTCTTAGATCTACGTCTGTCTTTTTGTCTTGAACGTGATCTATTATGGGATCTACTCCTAAAGAAAAACAAGTTGTTAGAATGTCAAAACTTACTCTTAAAATTTCAATTTTTAAAAATGTAAGATGTCTTTCAAGTGAGAAAAATTTAAAACCTATTCCAACAGTACTTTTCAATATTTTGGAATTCTCTATTACATAACGCCTCAGATTATTTGCAGTAATTTATTTATTGGCAACTTTACCAAACAGTTCATTTTCAGAACACAAAGAGAAAGAAATTATTTTCTATGTCAGACTGAAGCTATTATTTTCAAGTGTGGCTTTCTTGTCTAATTATTATATGCCTGTTACTATATGAGTTCTCCCACAGAACAAGTTTGTATACCATAAATTAAATTTAACTCTTGACTTGCATGTAATTGCTTGTGGTTGTACTTTCACAAGAAATAGTGGTTTTCTGGCTCAAGAGTTTCTCTAACTGGCTGTGTGATGTCTGTCATAACATATATTAAGAATGTATAAGGAAGCAGAGTACTAATTACGCTGCTAGTGTGACAAGAAAATAAACATTACTCATGAGTTGAAGCTATAGATAATTAAATGTTGGATTTGCAAGACCTCTTGATTTTATAACTATATAAACATAGCTATTAAAAGAAACTTTTTAAAGATTTTATATATTTGAGAGTGTGAGCATGATCAGGGGGAGGGAAGGGCAGAGGAGAAGGAGGAGACTCCCTGCTGAGCAGGGAGCTCAACACGGGGCTGGATCCCAGAACTCTGGAATCATGACCTGAGTCAAAGGCAGACGCTTAACCGACTGAGCCACCCAGGTGCCCCCTAAAAGAAACCTTTATTACTGGAATTCTTGCGGGAAAAATAACGATTACTCCAATTCTGAAATTCTCTAGGCTCCTTATTCCCACTGAAATAATGCTTATATAATGTGATTTTTATCCTAGTAACTATTTATTAAAATATAACAAAACTGAATGCACACAAATAACAAAATGACGAGACTCACCAGCTCTGGAGTGAAACAATCTGGCTCTGACACTCAGCTCTGCTACATACTAGCTTTGAGAACTCTGGTTACTCACTTACCCTAAGCCTAGTTTCTTCATCTACAAAGTTGGAGAATCATACCTACATCACCTAGGCCTGTAATGAGGACTAAATCAGATGACACATGAAAGACTGCCTAGCAGTCTCGGGCACAGAGTAAATGTTCAAAATAATTCTTAACTCTCAAGATCATCAGCATTAACAATTAACATAAATGAAAACTTTAAGTTACAGCTTTATTTATTCCAAGGAGATCAAATGAACTTCCACAAGTATGCTTTATATAATTAAAATTCATCTTGATAGTCATGTTTTCATGAGTTAAGTTAAAACAAAGATCTATAAAAGAAATACATACAGTTAAATTCTTGTGGTATGCTAAGCCAGAAAAATCTTGAGACAATTTTCAATTAATAATGAAATCCTGTTTTTTTAAATACACTTTTCAGTTAGTTAAAATGTTTCCCAACAGCTAATTTTCAACTGAACCACTCATCTATTTTATGGCTTTAAAAATTATACATTTATCTTCATACCCTATTTTCAATACAAGAAGATAAGCCACAGTTTGTTGAAATCTTTATTACTAATAACCCAAGAGACAATCGGGCAAGTGGTAGGTAAAAGCAAAACCGCAAAACTTAAGACATTTTAAATCCATTTACAGACATCCACATAAGGGAAATGTTTTATAAGGCCTTTGCTTCTACGCACTTAATAGGAAGTCTTTACATTTCTGTTCTAGTTAACCTTGCTAAAAATATACATAGTAATTTTGTTTTCCTCAAACACTGCTTTCCAACCTTAATTAAACAAAGAAACACCTTTTAAAAAAGTAAGTGTAGCTTTAGGAAGTAAGAATTAATTTTAAAAACACTGATAACTTGGCTTCCCACCTTACCCCTACAGGTCCTCAGAGTTTGGAAGTCCCAAGTGTAATTACTGTATTTTAATTCTGACATTAAATATTTTCATGTCCCTATTTCACCCACTAGTCACCTCCAAACAAGTGTTCTGATTAGGAATACTAAAAGCTTCAAGTTAAGAGCAAATCTAATCCAACCAAAGAGAAAGACTTGAGTTATCATTAGGAGATCTCAATTCAGCATAATGTGCAAAATCACATTTATAAATTAAACTGTACATACAGGGCAACTTACCATCATGTCTCATCAAAGTTCAACTCTAAGTCTGCTTAATTAAAATATTATAAAATGTCTTATAGTTCCCATGCTGGTCTGTCAAGGTTACTTAGCTTTAAAATATAATAATTACAGTACTACCCACCTTTTCTAACACTGTCCTTTGAAAAAAACACATATAAAATTTTGAACAAAGTCAAAATACATCTCCCTGGTCCTAGCCAAGATCACAGTGACAAGAAACCCCTTCCTGCCTCCTACTATACAAGGGGAAGGAACAAGGAAAGGATAGGGGCTGGAGGGAGGTTCCAGAAGCATCTGAGAATGCTGAGAAAGTAGAATAGGATGGGCCTTCAAGAGCGAAGGCTCCTGCAACTCATACTCCTGCTAATAAGTCTAATGGGGCAGAGCCAGAGCTGAGGGTATCAAATCCCACTAGCAGGGGAAGCCAAGAAATGCCTGCCATCCCCCTCCCCTACCAGGGAAGATCCTTCCATACCAAGATTTTTAAGTCAAATGTTTTCAGTTAAGGGACTTTTTTTTTTCCCCTTAAAAAGAACCTTTCTTCTTTTGTATTTCTTTATGAACTCACTAAAGGCTATATGTGTTTCTGTACATGTATAAAAATAGTATAAATAAAGTATAGTAAATAGTATAAATTTACACACTACATAAATATGACAGTGTTACAAGACAGGTAGGTATGCCAAAAGCAAGTAATTTCCAATGCTACATAGTTAGACAAACCTACAGGAAAACATTCTCATGAATTAAGAACAGTAATTAACAAATTTCATTTTAGACTGAAAAACCCTTCCCCTACTAACCCCTAGAAGGGGAAAATATCCAAATATACCTAAAATGATAAAAGCAAGCACCTTAAAGCAGAGTTAAATAAATCTGCTCCAACAGATAAATCTTCACAGAGATTATCAAGGAAACAATGATGTTAATCAAGTTTTGCTTTTTTCCAGCCTTATAAAACCACTAAGGTAGGATATTTGGAGCACGGCTCTTGTAATCAACACAAAATGAAATTCGGGTCATTGGTCTTTTTCCTCCTCAGAAAAGAAGTAATTACTCTTGAGCTCAATTTTATATTTCCTTTATCTCCTTTACGTTCACCACATCCTGTCAACCTGTAGAAATGTCCACAATCTAGTGCCACTGCTTCTATACCACTTTCCTTCTCCAGCACTGGCTTCTGTTGCTCTAACGTATGCCTTGTACATGCAACAACTTCCTTCCCTTGGACCTGAACTTGCCTTACTGGAAGCCCTTGAAGGGAGACAGTAAAACTAAATCACAAAAGAGACCTTACAAACGAAGAATAATGTAAAAGTATACACCTTGATATCACAGAAAAACAGACTAAACTGAGCCTGCTGATGAGGTTCAACATACAGCACACCGGTTCCCTTTTCCCCTCCTCTCAAACCTTCCTCCTTCTCCAATACCACCACACACACCGTGCACACACACACACACACACTTTTCTCTACATCTTCTCTTTAGACCTACGTGTGTACATATTAACACGCAATTGGGACCCACCATATACATTCTCACATTTCAGTAACACCTCCCACATCTTAAAGAAGACAAAATTTTTCACTTTAAACACGATTCTTAGGGCACTTCCAAATCAAAATGCTGTTGCAAGTTCACATTTCGAGGTCCACTTCAGACTAAGTACAACACAACAGATTTTTTATTTATCATTATTTTTTAGATTTTATTTATTTGACACAGAGAGAGCATAAGCAGGGGGAGTGGGAGAGGGAGAAGCAGGCTCCCCACCTGAGCAGGGAGCCCAATGTGGGGCTCGATCCCAGGACCCTGAGCCGAACGCAGACACACTTAACCCGCTGAGCCACCCAGGCGCCCCCACATTTTTTTTTTTTTTAAATTAAAATGACAGAACTATGTTCCAAAGTAAGATAAACAGAACAGAAACAGAGCTTAAGCATAATACAATAGCTGGAACTAAAGCTACAAAGTTTCTGCTGTGTTTCAGGTCCCAAAGTGGGTGCAGGAAGCTCTTATTATCAAGAATACCAAAGATTTAAAGCACCTCATTTGACTCATGGAACTAGAGATAGGTAGGTACTGGAATCCAAGATATGAGGTGCTACTCCCCCAAGCCTTGAGTAGCCGGGGTGCAGGGGGGAGGCACAGAGAGCCACAACAATAGTTCAGCATCACCATACATATATATTCCCTTTTCTCAAGAAAAAGAATGAAAAGTTTCTGCCAGTCCTCTATAAAGAATAGTTTATTCTTAGAAAAATCAGGAATAGAGCACCTAAAGATAGAAAACCAACTTCTGAAACAGAAAATTGAGATAATAAAAATTATGTATCAATTAGATAAAATTTCATTCTTAACTACACTATTATAATTAAAGCAACATTTAATGATAAGCATAATTCCGGGTGAGCTCCACTGAAATTTCTAAATTCTGATACATAAACAAAAACTCAGAAAATCTTAACTATTTTAAATACCAGACCAAAAAAATTTTAAATATGATAGCAGAAATTCTCACCTGTGTTTTGACTGTGATCTTTTTCGTCTAGAATGGGATTTTGAGCTAGACCTGGATTTTGAACGAGTGTGGGAACGAGATCGACCGCCTTTTCTTTCATTGCTCTTTCCAGACTCTGGGAGGAAAAAACCACTTTGCAGTGTAAGCTCAGAACAATTAAAGATCCCAGTTAATAATCAGGCACAAGTGGAATGTACCACATATAGTGCAAGGGGCCTACTCTCTGTACATCCTCCTCCTGTGCAATTATCCTTCAGAAACATCCAAGAAAGTCATTGCATAAACTCGTTGAGTGCAGCCACCCTGCAGCAGTACATATAAACCAGATGATTATAAACAGCTGTTCGTAATATTTTGTTGCTGCCATAATGTACGATTATAACATGTCTGTAATTCCTATGACAGTGATTTTAAATCTTCTCTCCATTTATTTTGCTAGCAGTGAAGCTTAAATTCTGAGTGCTAATGTAGAAAATTTGCTCAACTGTAAACCACCTAGACATTTTTAGATTGGATTTTTAACTTTCCATAAGCAACATAAAAGTCTGAATAGGTGTTCCTTTACCTTGCTAAAACAGTCTGTATTTTGCCAATCATGGGCTCTCTTTCCTATTTTTAAAATGAGAACTGTGAAGGAAAGTGAACCTGCTTGATTATAACCTTTTGATTATATTAATTCTTACTTTTAGCCTCACAGTAACATTTATACTTTGCTTTAAGCCAATCACTTGTGAGCACTGACTCTGCTACAAAAACATACAGATCTGATTAGCTCAAGCTAATGTGCAATTCAGTATCATAGGAAAACACAACATTTGTGCTAACCAGTTCTTTGACCTTTGACACTAGTAAGTCACTTACTCTTTCTCGAGTTTCAGTCTTCTTGTTTGTAACATGGAGGGACTAAACAAGATAATTTCTAAAATTCCTTCCAGTTCTATGGTTCTATGATCTTAAACTGCAACCTATGTAACAACACTGTGGCCTTACCTGGTTCAATGGCTGCTGAGATAAAGGACTGAGCCTCTCGTACTCGCTTCATTACTTCTTCTAACTCCTTAGCTGCAGCCTGAGGTGTCATCTCAGGGGGTTTTACTATTGCATTGTTGGAGTGATTAATTCTAAATTAAAAATATTAGCATATCACAAATACACACCATATTTTACAAAACATGAAACAAATGTTTATGATACACATATTTATAAATCTGAGGACATCTCGAAAGCACATTAAGAATGATACAGCTAAATACAGAATAATCAAAACCATGATTAATCTCATTATCACTCATCTTTATCTCTTGCTAACAGAGCCAAAAGCAAGGAAAAAAGAAAGAAAAAGTGAACCCTAGCTGACTCCTTAACAACTTGAATATACCAGGACAATTGCTTTTCCACACAACTTAGAATTATAATAAATTACATGCTGACACCAATATTAAAATGCATCATTTCTCATCTTGGATCATAAGATTTTGTCGGTATCTCTGCACGCTGGGAGGATGCAGGAGAGGCTATATATGTGCACAATTTCAATCAACCTTGGACCATGGGTGAGTCAGATACAGTTTTGAACGTGGGAGGCACCTGATAAAACTCTTCCCTACTAGGTCAGAAGGGGTTTCTCTGATGCACATAAATGATTCTGGCGAGTCTCACTTCACCCCCTTCACACTGAGAAGACAAGCATTCACTAAAAAGATACTTTATCCTTTCACAGCTGAATCCTGATCAAGCTGTATAACTAAGGCAACTACCTATGAAATTTAGATAAAACTGCTGCCTCAATAATCTGCAAGAAATAGAATTTCTGGTCTTGAGAATGTAAAGTCTATACCAATTTTTCATTTTGCAAACAAGGATATGAGAAAGTATTAAAACTCAAATGACTGATTTAAAACACTTCTGGGTACTTATTATTTTCCTCCTGGGATTTTGGATTTATCAAAATTCTTATTACAGTATTATTCTAAGTTCATCTCATATGTTCAATTATCCATTAGTCTAGTCATAATGCAAACCCAATCTGCTTTATTAGAGCTTATGGGAAAAAAACCTATAATCATTATATAGAGTATATAAATAATGTTAATATCAAATTCAATCTTATGAAATAGAAAATGTTTTCAAATACAACTTTAAAGGCTAAAATGGTAACTCATGTATTTCATTTATACTTAACACAAAGTCTTCCTTTCCACAAATTGCCAATTACTATTAAAAAGAAAAAAAAAAGCCTTAATTACATCAGAAATACTTTAAAGTTTTTCCATTATCATTAAAATTTCTTTGTTTAGGGTTTCTTACTTCAGTGGCCTGTCTCCAAACATAACTCCATTAAAAGCAAGGGCCCTTGGTACAGAATTTTGGTCTGCAAATTCCACAAAAGCAAACCGAGTTGGCTGAGTCTCATCACCTGCCATCCGCACAAACTTCACTTCTCCAACTTGTTTAAAAAATTCAAGTAGTTGATCAGCTGTCGTTGTCTGAAGAAACAAAGTCACACTTTAATAAAGTAATTCTTTTTAAAAAATTAGGTAAATATTACTTTATCAATCGATATGACTTTGAAGAAGGGGGAAAGAGTAAGAGGTCCTACCAACTCAGTTTTTTCTTAAATTAGTTACCTGGGAATTCAAATTGCCAACATAGACTGTTCTCCTAATTTCATCAATTTTGGAAGGATCCACATTTCCCATAAGTGGTGGCTGTGGTATTTCTCCAAGTGTTGCAATGTTGGGGTCTAGTGCTGCTGCTGGTATGGCTCCCAAACTGCTAAGGGAAACACCCAACTATATATTAAAAAAAAAGAAAGAAAGAAAGAAAGAAAGAACACATATTTTCTGTTAGTATCAAAGATTACAGTTCTTTAACCTTAAAAAGAAAATGATCAACTCAACAAGAATGGAAGGTGACTAGGGAGTCCCAACTTTAAGCAATGTATATGTCTGAATTATTGAGAAGGAGGTCACAGTAGTTCTGTGTGTAATTAGAAATACAACATAACTCTTAACTATCTGGGTATTTTAACTACTTTCAAACTTGAAACTAAAAATAGTCAATTCTCAGCAGTTATTCACAACAGTTATGTCCTATAAAGTTGCTATATGAGTATTATGCCAATTTCACAGATAAAGAAGACCTACAGAAATTAAATAATTTTCCCAAAGCTACTCAGCTACCAAGTGGTAAAAGCAAGGTACTACTATGCACAGACCAGAACTGAAACAGGGATAAAGTTTACCTAAGAAAAGAAACCTGAAAAGCTGAACTTACATATACTTTGATGGGAAAAGGACAAAACCTTTGAATGATCTTTTATAACATTACGAAATTCAGTTTTTAGTTCAAGCGTTAAAGAATATGTTTTTAATGTGAACTTAAAACTAGGAAAGATAGAATATCTCAAAATTTGAAAATAGAAGACTTTGCAGAACTAATGAGAAGACATTTCAAGGGGAAAACAGCTACAACTCAGGGTTGTGAGATGAGACCTGCATCAGGCTATGCGCTGGACATGGAGCCTGCTTAACATTCTCTCTCTACCCCTCCCAACCCCTCCCTCTCTCTCTCTCCCCCGCTCCAAAAAAAGAAAGAAAATTTTGAGCACTGACTATACAACGTTACGAAACTAAGATTAAACAAACACTATGTAAAAATACTTCCAAAAGGTAAAAACGTAAGTTGATAAAACAAGTATCAATTACAGGTGTCGTAACGGCCTGTGTATGATCTTTTTAAAATGTCAAATTAGGGGCGCCTGGATGGCTCAGTCGTTAAGCCTCTGCCTTCAGTTCAGGTCATGATCCCAGGGTCCTGGGATCAAGCCCCACATCGGGCTCCCTGCTCGGTGGGAAGCCTGTTTCTCCCCCTCCCACCCCCCCCCTTATAGTGTTCCCTCTCTGTCAAATAAATAAATAAATAAAATCTTTAAATAAATAAATAAATAAAATGTCAAATTATGTCTTACCCTGCTTAAAGTCAATCAATGGCTTCTAATTACCTTTTGAATAAAATTCAAATTCCTTTCCATGGCCCAAAAGCCCTATAATCAGTATGCTGTCTATCCTTCAGCTACACTGACTGTCATTCTGTACCTTGAAGACAAAGTTTTTCCCACCTTAGGGCTTTTGCTTGGCGTTCCTTCTGCCAAAAAACTCTTCCTCAGCTTCCGCCAGCCAAATCCTTCAAGCATCAGGTCACCCATCCCCTCCAAGAGGCTTTCCCTGACTTTATTTTTTTTTAAGATTTTATTTATTTATTTGACAGAGAGAGACACAGCGAGAGAGGGAACACAAGCAGGGGGAGTGGGAGAGGGAGAAGCAGGCTTCCCGCGGAGCAGGGAGCCTGATGCAGGGCTCGATCCCAGGACTCTGGGATCATGACCTGAGCCGAAGGCAGACGCCTAACGACTGAGCCACCCAGGAGCCCCTCCCTGACTTTATATAAAGCTTCACTTACTCTCTACCACATCACTTTTCTTCTTCATAGTATTATATAACCTGTGGTACCTTGCTACTAACATCTTGGATTTGTTGCTCAGCATTACCATTTCGAGTTATCATAGAGTTGTATAAAATATCTTAATTCAAAATGGGTGAGTGATCTCTGAATCAAGGCTACCACCCTCTAAGCCTAGTTTTTCTCCATGGTTTGCTTATGCACTGACACTCCTTTTTTCCCCCAACACCTTATCTTCTATGGTATTATAAGGTACACAGATGTTTGAGGGTCATTACATTAAATTTTTTTTTAAAGATTTTTATTTATTTCAGAGAGAGAGAGAGAGAGAGCAAGCAGGGGGAGCAGGAGAGAGGGAGAAGCAGGCTTCCTGCTGAGCAGGGAGCCTGATCCAGGGTTCGATTCCAGGACCTCAAGATCACGACCTACGCCAAAGGCAGATGCTTAACCAACTGAGCCACCCAGATGCCATCAAATTTTTTTTACTGTGCAAGAGATCATATATCTTTAAGTTAAATCACAAATATGACTCTTATTATTTATCAGTTTTGCATGGATTTAAAGCATTGAGCAAGCCTTTCCAGGCACCCCCAGTTGTCAATCCCTTTGACCTGCAAATTTTCTCCACTGGGACATTATATATATACACATACACACACAAACACACACACACACTTGGAATGCGCTTTTCCAAACCATCTAATCCATTTAATCTTTAAGTTTCTCAAACTTAAAAATCATTCAGCTCTTTTTTAGAAACTTTTCCCTGTCTCTTCTTTTTACTATACCCTTCTGCTACACCTATGCTATTTAATATGGCAGTCACTAATCCCATACAGCTATCTGAATTTTAATTAAAATTCAGGGACTCATTTCAAGTGCTCAATAGGCACACGTTGCCAGTGGCTACCACACTAGATAGTACAGATACAGACATTTTCTGCACAGCAGAAAGTTCTATTGAATGCAAATGCTCTGTAACAATACAATTACCCTTCTTTTAATTAATCTACTTTCTAGCCCTGGTCTAAGAAATTTAAGTACTTAGTTACCCTTTTGGTCTTCGATGGGTTAAAGATGACCTAGGCTCCTGATCTAACACTTCTGACATAGAAACCATGGCCTCCCTGAAAACTAAATGTTCTAGGCAAAGGATGAGTAAGTACAAAAGCCCTAAAGCAAAAACGTGCTTGGTGTGTCTAAGAAACAACAAAGCCAATATAGCTGAAGTAGAGAAAGCCAGGAAAACAGGTAGGAAAAAGTCAGAGAGGTAAGCAGGAGCCAAGTCACAATGGGCCACCTGTCACATTTTCTAATTCGAATTGTTCTTCATAAATTAAATTTCAAAATAATAGATATCTACAGCTGCATTTAAAGAAAAGCATTTCCCCTTAAGGCAAGAAATTAAATAAAAACTTTATGCTGCTGCTCAATAAACCCTAAGAATTGTCAAGATAGCAAAACAATATTTTCTGAAAAAAAGATAGTGATCCAGGAATTAAGGTGTTAAAATATACCAGAATATAACCAAAATAAAATTTTCTAGAACATTTCTAAAAAGTTTAACTCAAACAATCAGATGATGAATTAAAAAGTATTTTCCTGGGATGCCTGGGTGGCTCATTCAGCTCAGGTCATGATCTCAAATGATAAGACGTTGAATTAAAAAGTATTTTCCTGGGATGTCTTGCCTGGGTGGCTCATTCAGCTCAGGTCATTATCTCAGGATCATGAGATGAAGCCCTGTGTCAGGGTTCCTTGCTCAGTGGGGAGTCTGCTTGAGATTCTCTCTCTCCCTCTGCCCCTCCCCCCACTCACACTCTTTCTCTCTCTAAAATAAATAAATACATCTTTAAAATAAAAGGGGGGGTGTACCTGTGTGGCTCAGTCAGTTAAGCATCCAACTCTTGATTTGGGCTCAGGTCATGATCTTGGGGTTGTGAGATCGAGCCCCATGCCAGGCATCACACTGGGTGCGGGACCTCCTTAAGATTCTCTCTCCCTCTGCCCCTCCTCTTTCTACCCCCCTCTAAATTAATTAATTAAAAAAAAAATCCCCCTCACCAAAAAAAAAAAAAAAAAAAAAATTAATTTCCACCAGCAATCACAATGCAGGTCTCCAGCAGTACAAACTTATGCAAAAAAAGACCTAAAATTTTGCACTCTGTTTTTTAACTTTGGTAAATTAACTACCATCAAAGGGGTACCTGGCTGGCTTAGTGAGTAGAGTCTGAGACCCTTGATCTCCAGGTAAGTTACAGCCCCACAATGGGGGTATAACTTACTTTTAAAAAAGGTGGGGAGAGGGCCTGGTTGGCTCGGTTGGCAGAGCATGCAACTCTTGATCTCAGGGTTGTGAGTTCAAGCCCCACACTGAGTGTAGAGACTACTTAAAAATAAAATCTCTAAGGAAAAAAAAGGTATTTTAAAAAATTTACTACTGGGGCGCCTGGGTGGCTCAGTCGTTAATGCGTCTGCCTTCGGCTCAGGTCATGATCCCAGGGTCCTGGGATCGAGTCCCACCTCGGGCTCCCTGCTCAGCGGGAAGCCTGCTTCTCCCTCTCCCACTCCCACTGCTTGTGTTCCCTCTCTCGCTGTGTCTCTCTGTCAAATAAATAAAATCTTAAAAAAAAAAAATTTACTATCATAAAGCTAGTATTAGTTTACTCCCTAATAATCCAATACTACAAAGCTAAGCTACAACTTGCAATTAAGGTGAGTTTTATATTTTGTCTTGTATTCATTTTTGAAGAAAAATGACCCTTCTTTAAGATAAATATGACAAGAGCCCAGTAACAGCAAAATCCTTTTTTAACCCCTCTTAGAAATCACAAAGGAGGTATTAAATTCCTATTTAATTGCACATAGTTAATGAAAAATTATCTTTACCATGTTTTTACCTTGCTGTATTTTCTCAGTATCAGACAAATGCTTCTCTGAGATTCTTTTTCCTGTTACAAAGCTGTGGATCATTTTTATTTTACTTTAATAGATTTAGTCCTCTTGAACTGGGATATAGTTACTAGATTTTCCAATTCCCCATGTGATCTAAAATGCTTAGTTTCGATAAATGATTCTCTAACGAATAATCTATTTTAGTTCTCAATTTAAATGAATGCCCAATTACTTCAGAAAAAAAATTCCAAAAGTCAGTTTAAGTCAGTGATAATGTGGGGGGGGATTAAATAGACATTAAGTAGAAAAATTAAGTAGACATTTTGAATCCTTTTCATTTAAAAAACGATTCAAAACAGAAATAATTTTCTAAGCTCCTTTTCAAATGATTACACAGTTCAACATAAATCTCTTTCAGAAGAGGGTGTGTAATACTTACTGTAGTCAAGGGATTTGGGGTCGGTATGGGAAGCAAGCCTGCACCAGGCATTAGACTTGTCATGGTTGGAGCAGGAGCCAATAAAGAGAGGGCTTTGGATTCCTCTGGAATTTTACCTGCAGAGGCAAGTTCCAAACATTACGGAAAGCAGAAACACCACACAAACTTTACACTATGATTTTACAATTACCCTTGCACTTAAAAAATAATAATAATAAATGAATCTATCTATCAGATCTGTACAAAGAAATAAATAAGAACTTAAGTCTTTCCTTTTATTCCTGCTCTACTAGGAAAATAAAAGTGAGCAAAACTTCAAAGACTAACAATCTCATTAATGGAATATTATTTTAAAAATTGAATAATGTAGACAATTATTTAACACTTTGAGCTATGGGTCACCTGTACTGGAAACTTAATGTTCATGAACCAAACGATATCAAGCATGGACGCTTTCCCAGGACGGTGTTTTCGCGGTGATCGAAAGTTGTGTTACACATGACAACCGTTCGTGTTGGCTGCATCACTAATAGCACACAGAACATCAGATACAGAAAAGAAGAACATTTTTTAAAGTTTAATCCCCAGAAATGGCAAATAACCAAATTAGTCAAAAAAAAGAAAAAGAAAAAACAAATATGTGCGAATTGAAATTTGTTCCTTAATGAGTGCTCCTGGTTACTAAAACTACCTACTGGTGATGCAAACAGTTTTGATAACCTTCCAATAAATTCCATTCAATATCAAGTAGACAGAAAAAACCAAAAGCCTATTCCATGTAATCAGCTTCAATTTAAAAGGATGCCTACACCCAGCTGGTTAAAAAGACATCTCACCAACCAGGCCAGAGATGCCTAAAGAATCCAATTCCAAAATATATGCCTTGTGAAACTACTAAAATTTCTGAGAATCACTAACAAAAAAAGTTCCCTTGTCTCAGGAAACTTCTTAAAGTCCTGACTTTTAGAACCAATTTATGTATACTTATCTGAAGAGGGGTAGTTAATGCCTAAATGTCTTGCTTATAACATCTTAATTGCCTAATAAAAATGACAGTAACACTAAAATAATCTTAGACACTAAAAGAAAAAAAATCCTTACAACTAAAAAATGAAAATTTAGTCTAAAGTTCATCAATTTGCCATATTTAATTACTAGACTCTAATCAATTAACTTTGATATGAACTGCAACTTTCACACATTTTCCCTTTGTGTCCTCTCTTTCTCACTGACACCGCTAAAATTATCTCTTAGAAAGCTGACTACATATATCTATTTTAGAAGAACTACTTATAGTTATATGTAGTTGGCTATATATTTCCATTATGGAGTCCTCAAAAATAATTTTAAAACACAGTGTACAAAGTCACACTAAATTGGAAATAGCATATGGAGTTAAGTTTTCAAAAGCACCATGATGGATTTTAGAAGTAAAAATTCTACTTAAAACAACCAGATGTGGAGGGATAAATCTCTAAACAGTATTATCTGAATATACCTCTAAACATGGATGGAATTCAAGACAGTTTTTAAATTTTGCTTTAAATAATGGTTACACCTTATTTATAGGAACAGAAAAATTACATTTGATTAGCTTTAACAAATGTCTACTTTTTCCTAAATTCTGCAACATCTAAGTCTACATTAATTTACTAATTTCAAAAACAGTTATTTTATTATTTCAGTGTAAATTCTGCACAAGCACAGATTTTTAACATGCATAATAAAAGGTAGGTAGGCCTTACTGAAGACATCAAATATCAGTAATTTATTTTATATTTATTAGTTACTGGTATTGATACAAGTTTCTATATACCCACCTATATATACTAAGCTATTTAAATTGCTACCAGACCCATTTTAACTGTTATAAATAGGTATTATTTTTAATGCTTATAAAACCTGAACACATCTTGATAAATTCAACTGAGGTCCTGTAGCATAAATCTTATGCTTTGTCACCCTAATTTATGTACCCAAAAAACAAATTGTTTCAATTTATTAATGTCCCCAATTTAAGATTACCAGGTCAATTAAGTAAGCAAAACTGCCCATAAAAGACAGTGTAGAAAGACTACACAAAATAAAAAGTATTCAACACAGCCCAAAAGATGAATAATTAATATCATACTTTCACTTTTGGCTTAAAAAAAGTATCAATCGGTTATCTGACTCTCACTACCTCTCATAATAGTAATAAGCTATTATAAATATTAAGTCTAACTGTAAGCCCATTTTTTATTTTAATTACCATTAAAGATATCTTAAGAAAAAAGTTCCATTGCTTAACTCCAAGATAGAATTCTATCAAATTTATCCTCTAAATACTACCAGAAGTATATACAAAAATATAAAACAAACAAGCATTTAGCATTTTTCCCAAACTATACTCAAAGACAACTGAGAAGAAAAACATCTCTCAGAGTATTAAAATTAATAGTCCTAATCTCAGAATCCATTTAGAAGCTAGTAACACCTGAAATTTTTTCAAATAATTCAAGCAGAGAAAGACACATGCCAAGTAAGTTTTCAAAGTCTGTCTAAATATCCATTCCCCACACAGGCAAGTAAAAGTCTTTGTAAGTCAAGGAAGTAAGTTCTTTCTGTAGTAGAATAACTCAAAAAGTGAATGTCTCTGCTTGTCCTCTACCCTAGATAGTCTAAGAAATTTACTTATTTTCCTTGAGGATTTTGTATGCCTACAATTCTGGGGGGGAGGGGGAAGGATGAAAATTAGAAGCTGTTAACTGGTTTTTATGAAAGATGTAGATTTGGGAGAAAAATCTGAATTGCTGCAATGAGGTCAGGAAATGTTCTAAGAATTCTATCAGTGTTTTAGTGTTTCAAGAACCAAATGTACTATGCAGTCTATAAACACCAATTATGACTCACACTGAGCTTCACAACACTGTATCCTAGTTTACTATGAAAATTTATTTCACTCTAAGATTGAGCTCTGCTAATCATCTCCCAATATAATCTGCAAAGCAATGTTATGAACCCTTAATGGAATACCATTTACAAAGAACTGGAAAACCAGCTCACAAGTTAAAGTGAAAGAGATTTAACAAAACAAAAACAAAAACAAAAACAAAAAAAGGGACAAAATAAAGAAAAAGAAATGAAATTAAAGTAAAACAATAAAAAACAGAGACAGGGCGTCCATCTTCTGCGGTTCAGACTCCGATCTCATTTCCCCAATGAAGGTTTCACTTGACGGCAGGTTTAGTGGCATGGCAAACAATGCCTAACTCAGGCAAGTGTAACAGGTCTGCCTTGGCCAGTCTAGTCATCTAATAATGCACAAATATCACATAGAGAAAACATACAAAACCAAATTAATAGTCAAAATCCATCTACCAGAAAATGTGGACATAAAGTTACGACTGATGATTAGGCTTGACACCCTTGTTATGTTTGACCTTATCTTTTTTCTAAGTGTTAACATTTATAAAAAAGAAATCTGAGATGCACGCAACAACAAAAAGAGGTCATATCTGGACAAGTATAATGAAGGCATATTTTATTTTGAAATGGCATGTTTTATTAACAATAGCTAATGCTTAATATGCATGAAACTCTTACACATCAAACATTACTTATACAGCTTAGGATCTTGTTACAAAACTGCATTACAAAAACAGCAAATTGAAAGAAAATGAAAAAACTTTTCTTAAAACTGTTTCTACGGTTTTCTCATATCTTTCACAATGCTGTTTCTATAACATCAAAGAAAGAATGCAACCAGTGAAGTAAATAGAAGAATGCTTACAGCACCCCATCTTCCTCTAAAAGAAACTTACTCCACTGGAACTCTTTCCTTTGGTTTATTTCAAACTCACTTTGCTATCTTTTTCAGTATAATAACACATTATTACTTTGCTTGCAGTGCATAATCAGATCTTTAACAGCTCACTGTAACACTCCTCAGATTCTAAAAGGTTATTCGGTGGTATTTAAACTAATGAAAAATGTGTATCTGAATGTTTCTCTAACAGCAATTATTTTATCAGTGTTCTAAAATACTTACAACTAAACTGCAATAAAAATGTGCTTAAACTTTCATGTTCAAAACCAGAGAAACTGTCTCAAAGTGGTAATATTAAAAATATTCAAGAGCTATTATAATAAATATGTATTTATTAAGCTCTATTAAGTAAAATAGACAAAAAAGAGAACCTTTACATGCCCATAACCTTGAACACTTATGACAAATCACAGTATGGGCTTCTCAAATATACAAAAAATCTATGGAAATATAGCAAGGTTCCAACAAAGCAACACTGATACAAAATTCTTCCTTCCAATTCAGTAAGCTAACATAATACAAGATCCTGCACTACTGGTAGCATAGTTTTCTGATATGATTAATATTCCCATTTAATAAAACTTCTGATTTTTTTCCCATGCAGTTTACCTGGTGTGAAACTGGTATGAACTTGGTATGCAGAACTAAACCATTTACCAGCTCTTTTCTCACCTTGCTCTCCAATTCTGGGCTCACTGTCCCCTTACAGATCAATAGATAAGGATAGATTCAGCAAATAATTAACTTTAATCCATTTTTATTCTACCTTTCCCCAGGCATGGGAAAAATACTTCCAAATTCATCTGAAAAAAAAATCCAGAATGTCCTATTCTGGGACTGCAAAACCAAAAGAATGGTACCTACTGTATCTAAATGTAATGTTTTTGACATCCCAGAATAGGCATTCTGAAATAAGCATCAAACTTTAAAAGTGCAGCACTGTGTACCATATATCAAGTTATTTTAATATTAGCCTGGTTTCTAAAAGAGGCTTTAAAACATGACATATGAAAGCTCCTTAAATTGTTCCAGGTAAATTTTTTACATTGTACAACAGTTACCACCATCCACCAGGGAAAACATACTTTCAGAACGTTTAAATTATAATAACCTATTCTAAAATAAATGTACACACACCACAGTGTGTACTCTAAACAAAAGTTAACCACACACCAGAACTGTCAAATTCAGCACAGCCTATTATATGTGAATGGCTCTGTAAACGGCAATAACTAAAAAATAAGTATTGGTAATAATTAGCTCTTAAAGCAGGTTAAGTCTGAAATTTATTTAGTAACTATAAGGCTTTTGGACTTGTTCCCATCTTCAACAACTATTTCCTTGATGGAAGCTTTGGAAAATTACTTTCCATTCAATTACACATCCCACCCAAGAAAAGCAAGCCATTAAAAGAAAAAAATAAGTTCCAGTTGCATAGCAATCACAATGAATATGCAATAATGGTCTCAATGACAAGGTGAATTACCTTAGATGATACTTCAGAGATTAAATTATGAGTATTTTTCTAATAAACATAAATACCATTTAACCCCAAATTTGGCAAAATGCACAGTTTTTATTTATGTCATATCATTAATATTGTATACACAGGGGCAAATGTTCACTTGTTTATACATTTAAAATAATTTCCCCTACCAATTTAATATTTTAATTTCAGAAAGCTTTGTTTACAACTTGCAAATTGACTACAGAAAGCCAAAGCAAACCACAAGTCATTCATGAATTTTTTTAAATGTTTGGCTATTAAATCTCAAGCATACATAATAAATTAACCACTGTATTTTATTATTAGGTAAAAATTCTTTCCTTCTCCAAATTTCATTCTTAAACACACACCAGTGTACTATCTACCTACCAATTTCTAGGAAAGCCAAAGGTAGTAACACACAGGACAGAGATTAAAATAATAGGAAAAAACACGGAAGATACCAACCTTCTGCACAAGGTACAACTATCAGAGCTCTGTCAATAAAAACCGTGTTAGTTAGATGCTGGGCCACGCCAACACTTGATGGGTCACGAAACTTAACATAACATACTTTGGAAGAAAAAGCAAGAGGTGCGTTGCTGCAAGATAAAAAGAAAAACAATTGGACTAATAAACATTTGGTTGGTTTTGTCATTTTCATTTGAAATTTCTTTCTTAGATCTTTATATAATCTTACACAATCAAGACAAGAATTTTTATTGCTAAGGATCATTAGCACATAAAAAGATTTGCATTTTCAAGTTTTTATTTAAATTCCAATTGGTTAATATACAGTTACCATCAGTTTGTTCTCTGTAGTTAAGAGTCTGTTTCTCGGTTTGCCTCCCTCTTTCTCCCCTTAGCTCATTTGTTGTTTCTTAAATTCCACATCTGAGTGAAATCATATGGTATTTGTCTTTCTCTGACTTATTTTGCATAGTATAATACTCTCTAACTCCATCCATACCATTGCAAATGGCAAGATTTCATTTTTTATGGCTGAGTAATATCCCATTGTATATACACACAGCTTCTTTATCCATTCACCAATCAATGGACACTTGGGCTGTTCCCACATTTTGGCTCTAAACTTCGGGGTGCATATATCCCTTTGAATTAGTATTTTTGTATTCTTTGAGTAAATACCCAGTAGTACAATTGCTGGGTGGAAGGACAGTTCTATTTTTAACTTCTTGGGAAACCTCCGTACTGTTCTCCAGAGTAGCTGTACTAGGCAAAACTTAAGTCTTTTCATGGTGATTTGTCTGCAAAAGTTGACAGCAATCTAGGAAGGCCTATCGTTTTATTTGTAAAAACTGGAAATGTAAATTAACAAGTTCCTAAACAGAGCAAAATTGAAAACAGTAAATTTAACCCAAAAATGTTCAGTCTATCATCAGTAGGCAAAATCACTTTATAAAAGTCCCAATCCTCATGACTTCAAATTTTGTAACCATTTTCAACCCTTTCTAATGTGACTCCCCAGGTTTTAGATCACTAAAAACTTCACCAGAGTCTTGCAAATAGATAACACAGAATTAAAATTAAGGTCTTTTGCATGTACTAGAGACTGCTTTAAGCTAGGCAGCATTGTGATTTTCCAGACAAAAGATTTTACAAACAAAATTTAACATATTTTATATGGAAAAGAATATACTCTTCTAAATCGTACCAGATTCAGTTTAATCTAGGTAGACCTGTAGTAAAAAACCACACAACACAGATGAAAGCAGTTTTTCCATAATATGAATCCATCTTATTAGACTGCAAAATATACTATATTCACTGATGATCATTTTGTCAATCTGTCCAAGATTATTTTCAATTAAAGTCTAAAATTGTCTTTAGCAAGAAAAAAAAACACCCAAACTAAATATACACCTTATATATAACAAATACACCCCTTTAAAGCATTAAGATTTCTGACACTAAGAAAGAACTGAGATGATCTGAAAAATATCATCTTTGCCTTGTATAGTAACAATTTAGTTTACAAAACAGGTCAAGAAAGTCGACCATAATCCTAGCCCTAGTAAATGGCAAAGGTGGGACTTAAAGTCTAATTATCTAAATCCAAATCTTGTGCAATCTTAATCATTAACTAATCAAGAATTTTAAAAGCATTTTAGGGGTGCCTGTGTGGCTCAGTCGGTTAAGTGTCCGACTCTTGATTTGTGCTCAGGTCATGATCTCAGGGTTGTGAGATCGAGCCCCTTGTCAGGCTCCACACTAGGCATGAAGCCTGCTTCAGATGCTCTCCCTCCCTCTCCCATTCTCTCTAAAAAAAAAGAATTTTAAAAGCATTTTAATGTACTATTTAATCAGCAATTCCAAATATTAGCCATTTTTAAAATTAAAAAAAATCACATAAAGCAACAAATCCATCTTCATAATGGTTAAACATACATATTTCTGCTATTACCAAAACACTGTGACAATAAAACATATTATCATTTAGAACTTGAAACTATCTATATTATTATTAACATAACTAGTCAGGGTAATAAAAGTTGACAAAATGAAACCACCTCTTTCTCACCCAACCCAACTCAATTCACTCCTGCCTAAGGTTATCCAATTCAGGCTTCAAGAGGCCCACTCCAATGATGCCTACTCCCCACCTCCCCACAGAAACATCTAAGTCAAACACTTTATGAATTTGTCACTGAGGTAAAAACAGTCGTATCCACACTTAACTCACCTTTACATTACCAAATCTCCAATTTAGGTCTCTCTTGAGCTTTAGACTCCCAGATCCAAGTGTCTGCTGGAATATTACTCCTTGATGGTCACAGGGCCCACCCCCAAAAAGTTACGGAGTCTAAAATAAATTCATCATCCTTCTTCCTCACCAATCCTGATGATCATCCTCACTTCATCTCTCAGTTAAAAATACCACCATATTATTCAAGTCATAAATCTAGGAGTCATTAAATGTAACCATCATTAGTACTGTTCACTAAGTACTTCCAAATTGCTTCTGGCTACATGGTAAAATTCCATTTCTTTGTTCCTTGAAGTCAGGTGTGCCCAAGCAACTTGTTTTGGCCAATTATATATGAGCAGAACTGACATTCAGGAGCTTTAAGGGTCACTGCTTGGCTCTTTTCCTCTGCCACAGTGACCTGCAACATTTGAGAAACGGGTGGCTGCTACATCGACTTTATCCCAAAGTGAGTGACCACAATACGTAGAGTTCCCTACTCCACAAGCTTAGACTAAGAAATAATCTGGTTTTACACAACTACTGAGATTCAAGGGTGTTTCCATCCTTGACCCTTCCCTCTCCATCCAATTGGTCATTAAATCCTGTGAAGACTGTATCCCAAATATTTGTCACATTAATTCTTTTATCATTCTCACTATCAGGAGCTTAATTCAGGCCCTCATCATTTCTCACCCAGATTATTACAATGGCTCCTAAACAATCACAGTGCCTCCAATCCCAACTCCTTAATAATGGTCTTTCACAAAAGCTACCAGAGTGATCCTTCAAAACTGTCAATTTTGTCATGTCATTCCACTGCTTAAATTTCCTCAAAGACGTCCTTCTGTTCTTGCTTTATCATCTAAATGCTCCCAAAAACCAGGTATGAGAAATACTTGTGGTGTCCAGAACACATTCTGAATATCTGGGCCATCTTTGCACATGTTCCATTTGCCTATGATATCCTTCCTCTTTTTGAGTGGTAATTCCACTTTTCTTCAAGACTCAAGTTTCCAAGTTTTCTGGAAAGCTACTTTAAGTTATCATTGATTAAGGACCTCTCCTCTATGTGCTACCAGGACATTCTATACACTTTTAGCACAGCCTTAACCATTTTCTTAGGTGAAACTCTCAACAGATTTTGGAAGCCTCTAGCCACAATTGATTTGCCACATGACACAAGGGCCCATTTTACTGGCTAACCAACAACCTATAATTTGGGTGGTTTGATCAAATTAACTTAAACAATTAGATTCTCTCTCGGGCTGAAAAGTCACTTATACTCAAGGCTTGGGCCAGATGCCAAAATACTAAGTACAAAATAAGTCTGCAAACAAAATAGAGCAGATACACGGAAACAAACTGAGCAGACAATAAAGCTTCTGAGAAGAGGCAGATAGTCAGTCACCTTGGATGCTATCTTTCTGGTTCCCAGTCCCAGTGCCCATGAGGCCTACTTATACTACACTCTTTATTTCAATTTAGGAAAATATTCATCTTTTTAATAATTTTCTCTCTTCAAAAGCTAGACTGGGTAGGGCTGTTTCTGTCTTTTGCAATCAGTACTCCCCAGCCCTGCAAAAAAACCTATAATTACAATAAGCTACTAAAGCCCTAGCAATTAGAAGTATACTCTCTTTTAGCACTGAAATCTTCAAGAGCCTAACAAACCACCACTGAAACTACATTCCCTAAATGGACAGATCCTTTTGTGAAAGAATGGAAACCTAAATAATCCCTATTGAAAACTAAATCACATTTTCCAATACCCCTACTTAAAACCCACATTATTTCAAATTTAAAACATCCAGAGGAAAAGGAAATATGAGACTGGATGGTAAAGCAACTTCATGTTATAATAGACTACCAAGATCTGAGAAGTCCAGAACTGGATAAGAAAGGCTGACCTGTGCAGACCAAGCATTATCATAGAAATGTGGACACTAGACATAGCTACACCACTGTTCTAAAGAATTTAATCATCTCCAATTACCTTTCTCAAAATACAGAATAGAGATCAACTTACATTAACACTATTTTATTTTGAACATTACAATCTAAAATATAGTGGCAAGCCTAAATAGAGATGAATTTCTCAACAAATGTGTATTTGTTTATAAATCATTGTTTCCAAATTTTATATTTACAGCTTTCATTCTAATACATCTAACCTTTTAAATATTTATTTTTTTAATTAAATTATCATCTTTAAGTGTAATTTTGACCTAGAGTTTTAATTTTTAAAAGGGTGTTACATATTCCATTTGGTCTAAACATATGTTTCTAAGGAAAGTAGCAGGAGACCAAAATAGCAAATTTTACTTCCACCTCCTTTGTTGAATCAAGTATTTTTTTTTTCCAGTTTTTCAAAAAAATCAGAATTTCTGACTAGGAGTTTTGTTTTTGTTTTTTTTAAGATTTTATTTATTTGACAGAGAGAGACACAGCGAGAGAGGGAACACAAGCAGGGGGAGTGGGAGAGGGCGAAGCAGGCTTCCCGCGGAGTGGGGAGCCCGATGCGGGGCTCAATCCCAGGACCCCAGGATCCTGACCCGAGCCGAAGGAGACGCTTAACGACTGAGCCACCCAGGTGCCCCCTGACTAGGAATTTAATGCAGAAATTACAGAACCAAATTTTTGAGCATCAGTTAAATTTCCTAGGCTCTACCTGGTTATTTTGTTTTTCATTAAACACAGTAATGGCACAGTACAATCTTTAAAAAAAAAAAGTCAAGTGGGGGCGCTTGGGTGGCTCAGTTGGTTAAGCGACTGCCTTGGGCTCGGGTCATGATCCCGGAGTCCCGGGATCGAGTCCCAAATCAGGCTCCCTGCTCAGCGAGGAACCTGCTTCTCCCTCCGGCCTCTCATGTGCGCGTGCCTCTCTCTCTCTCTCATTCTCACTCTCTCAAAATAAATAAATAAATCTTTAAAAAAAAAAGTCAAGTGGTACTAATATATCCAGCCTTTTATTGAAGGATCAAAAAGGATATATTCCAAAGCATGGACAAAGTACACAGACTTATGCATAAAAATATTAACTGACACATAATTTATAACAGTGTTTCTCAGCAGGACTTTAGTGGTACTTTGGATAGCACAATTTTTCCTTATGTTAAGATCTTCTATGAATTACTGACACTTGCCCACCAAATGCCAGAAGGCGCTCCGATCAATGCAGACAATCAAAAAGAAACATTTTCAAATGTTTCCAGCTAAAATCCATTGACTTAAAACACCAATACAAAGGAACCAATATAGCTAATGACAGAATTTGAAAAACACACTTAAAACATAATTACAGCCTTTTAAATGTTATTACTATAAATAAGACAAAGGAATATGAAAAAATACTTATATGTTGAATGAAAAAAGTTCACCATCAGTGTGTAAGTCCTTTGATTACACTACATTAAAACAAGCTCATATAAAAAGGACTGCAGGCAAATATATAGAAATGGAGAGAGGATCATTAAGTGTTTTTCTCTATTTCTCATAAAATAGCTATTTTTGTTCTATTAATTTTTTTAACTAAATAAATAAGTAGTTGACACATTTTTCCTTGCTTATTCATACTTTTGAAGACCAGGAAAGTGAAGAAAACCAGCAAAAAAAAAAAAATCAACACAGGTGTTAATGTGAGAAATGGTGTTAGAAATCAGGATAGGATTACCCTTCGGGGGTTAGTCACTTGAAGGGGGGCATTGGGAAAATGCTAGGGTGCAGATAAGCCTGATGTGGGTGCTGATTACACAGGTGTTCACTTTGTGGAAATTCATCAAACTGTATTTTTATCCATACACTTTTCTGTATGTACAGTATACCTTAAAAAAAAAAAAAGGTGACTAAAAAACTACAAAAGTTTCTTACTGCCGTAAAAAGGTTTTCACAACATGATATTCATTTGTTGTGCAACAAGTGAAAACAAAAATTCTGGGTATTTATCATCCGGCAGCACACAAAAAAAGAGCACAATTAAGAATGTTTAACATAGGGGCGCCTGGGTGGTTCAGTCATTAAGCATCTGCCTTCCGTTCAGGTCATGATCTCAGGGTCCTCGGTTCGAGCCCCACACCGGGTTCCCTGCTCCGCGGGAAGCCTGCTTCTCCCTCTTCCACTCCCCCCTGCTTGTGTTCCTTCTCTCACTGTGTCTCTCTCTGTGTCAAAATAAATAAATAAAATCTTTTTAAAAAATTTTTAAAAAAAGAATTTTTAACATATATAATTAATGTTCACACTAATTACTGATGTTTAAAAACTAAGAAACTGAATCACAGCCTCATTCTGAGTTAAATTTAAAATGTGAATTTTCATATTAGCAAATTCTTAAAATGTTAATGAGAAACTGTTTTCACATTCTTTTAAAGAAATGTATTTCCAAATTTAAAACAAATGAAATTCTACTCAGTTTCCAAACATGAATCATAAAGTACTATTTCCGAGCCACTACAAAACAGTTATCTGTCTTCAATACAACTACTACTATTGCACTGTTATCCATTTCAGCTTAAATTTGCAAATACAGCTTTAATATAAAAACCAGTTATGACAACTTCACCACAGAGCAGAAAACACGCTGTTAGTAAAGCATGGCAATATTTCTGAAAAACAGTAATAAGGGATTACACTTAAGGAAAAACTGATTAAGAATTTTGAAAGGCCCACATGTGCTATGTTTATGTTACAATTTTGCATAATGTATTACAGTTTGTGACATACTAACTCCACCATGTTTAAGTAAATAGCTTTTTAGTCTCTTTGACTTTTAAACTCCAACTAATTAACATCTGATTTCAAAAAACAGCCCATTATTAAGTGTCAGATAATAACTGGCAGCATACTGCCACCCATACCCTGGTTTTAACTATGAAAGTGGTATTATGTTGGCATTGAATAATATTCTGTGATATACTTCTTCTACCAGACACCTTATTACCACAACCTTGAAAGCAAGGTTAGTTTACAAAGGTTCATATACAAAATATTTTACTGCTTGATTCCAATTCTTAAGGGTACAGCCCTCTCCCAAACACTTCTCAATTAATAAAAAAACGTTCTGAATGCTGAAATGAAGAGACAGCAGAAAGCATTTTCAAAAGTTAAAAAAGATATTCAAACTATAAATGCCGCAGCTGGTCAATAAATATGTATATACATGCACTTATGAAGTATTCTTGACAAAAATGTATTATCTGAACCTAATCATGTAGAAATAATCTATAAAAGCCCAGATTAAGAATCAATCTACAAAACAAACTACAAGACAAAATGTCAATGTAATGAAAGACTTTTAAAAAGGTTGACAGGGGAGGGTGCCTGGGTGGCTCAGTTCGTTAAGCACCTGCCTTCGGCTCAGGTCATGATCCTGGAGTCCTGGGATGGAGTCCCACATCGGGCTCCCTGCTCGGCAGGGAGTCTGCTTCTCCCTCTGACTCTCTTCCCTCTCGTCTTCTCTATCTCTCATTCTCTCTCTCTCAAATAAATAAATAAAATCTTTAAAAAAAAGTTTAAAAAGGTGACAGGGGACTGTTCTGGATTAAAGGAGGTAACAATCAAATAAAATGGGTGGTTTCTGATTATATTCTAGACCAAAAAAAGAAAAAACTCATGATTATAATAACTGGGAAAATTTGAATATGAACTACTTGTTATACATTATCAATGTTAAATTTCTTAAACATGTTAATAGTATTGTGGTAATGTAGAACAATGTACCTCTTCTGACGAGATACATACTTAAGTGTTAAGGAATAAACAGTCACGGTGTCTGCAACTATTTGAAAAGGAAGGAAGGAAAGAGGGAGTTTAAGTATAGGGGGGAGACAACTGGCAAAGAAGGAATACAGGTGAAGGAAACGTGGGTGCTATTCTTTCAACTTTTTCGTATACATTACATATTTCAAAACAAAAGGAGAGGAAAAGAAAATTTAAAAAGTAAAATTTAAAAATCCAACACTAAACTTTACCAATCAGTATCTATGCTGTGGCAATGCGATGTACTTACAGATAGAAACCGAAAGAAAACAGGTCTACATGCATCGTTATGAAATAAACCAAAAAGTCAAATACAGATTTTTTTTTTGAAAGAAAAAAAACCTGGGCAACTACTAGCTCTTCCTTCAAAGGATTCTGACATAATGAACAAAATACTGAGGATTTTAAGATTCTAAGCTCTATCTCAAAAAAAGTATGTGTAATAAAGTGAACCCACAAACTCCTTACAAATTTTGAGTAGACAGTACTATACAAGGGAAATCTTACTTCAAAATACAGTACTTGGGAAGTCGCCGCGAGTTGTAGACTTTTCAAATAGAGACAGACTTTTAAAGCGTCCAGCAGGGATAATCCTGCACCGACTAATACTTTTTATGAAAGGCTTAGGACAGTGTGACCTTCAAAGCGGAAATTTTAATCCGCTGCCAAAAGGGCGAATAGACATGATCTTTAACAATATGGATGGGCTCGGTCAGATTCACCAAGAAGATGCTCAATTTGTGAACACCGCCCTGGGGAACAACTACAGCCCTAATTCCAATCTGCCATGAGCCGCAGGCTTTCCAATCAGTAACAACGGCCTGACACTAAGACCCTAACAAGTGGACAGTTCCTCCGGCGCGGTCTCTGCGATTTTCACATTGCAAAAACGCTAACAGGCGTTTGCCATGAGGACTATTCCGGGCCCACCTGCGGCCATCTTAAGTTCGGGAAGAAAAAGGAAAAGGGGGAGGCACTGAATACGAAGACCCGACGGAGACCAAAAATCCGGGATGCACGAAAAAACAACTTCTCTAAATTCTAAGGGCTCGGTGCAGAGGTTAACCCCCACAGTCTAACTAACAAGGAGAACAGGACCTCCGGGCGCCGCGCCTGGGTGCCCTAATCAAACATGGGCACCAAGGTAAGCCCGGCGGTCACGTGACGGGCACCGCGCGCCCCCGTCCGCGCTCTCCCCCACGCCTCGGTGCCCGAGGTCTCTATGGCGCCCGCGCCCCTCCCCCAGCCGTGCTCGAGCACTTACTCTGGGGGGTAAAGCCGCAGCTCCTCGATTTCTCCTAGGAAGGAAAAAAGCGTCCGCATCTGCTCGCTGGTCACCGCCGACGACAGATTGGTCACCTGAATCACCGCCGTAGGGGTAAGGCCGAAGCCTAAAGCCAAACCGAAGCCGCCGCCGCTGTTCATCCCGACCCGCTGCTGCTGTCCTCCGCTCCCCAACGTCTACGACGCGTCAGCGACGCAGCCGGGAAGGCGAAGAACGCGCGGCCGCGAGCGCGCTCCCGCTGGCAAATTCACGGCGGTGGGCAGGTCTAGCCGCCCATTCCACAACTCCCCTGCTCCCAGCTGCGCGCGCCGGCCGGAAGCGTCGCCCCGGCAACTCGGCGGGTCGGAGGAGGCTGTAGCCTGGGGCTTCAGGGTCTTCCAGCCGTAACTCTTGTCAGTGTTCTCCCCGTGGGGATTTTTATCGATTCCCGCCCCCCCCCGCCCCGCTTCAACTGAATTAAATTTCAGTACTCCTAAAAACGTAGGAGACCCAGCTCTTACTGTTCTTAAATCTAGGTAGAACTGGGGAACCAAGAGGCCTGGCCTGTTGGTGCGGGGCTGGGAAGGAGGAATGACTCTCGGGCATCGCAGATTAATGCTTCACCAAACTGTGGCGCGTCGTGACCACATGCAGGCCGCTTCCCCGCCCCAACTATTGAAAACATTGGCCAAGTCCTAATTTAAAAAAAAAAAGGAAAAATTTAGAAAACGTTTAATTTCTGATTGAATTAAGAAAGGAGGCAGTAAAATGAAGACTATGCGGTCGTTGTTTATAACTTGTCATTTAGTCGCTCATTTCGCAGATACTAATATTTATTGAGCCTTACGTTCCAGACACTGTTAGACAAGGGCACATAAAAGACAGCTACAGACGGTCCACATAGAACTTGCAACCTATTGAGGGACAACTAAGTATGTGCTACTGAGCAGCTGCTCCCAAAATGCCATCCCCAGAACCCTGCTGAGGGTCCTGGAGGCCCTTTCTTTCTTTCTCTTTTTTTTTTTTCTTTTCTTTTTCTTTTCTTTTCTTTTCTTTTTTCTTTTTCTTTTCTTTCTTTCTTCTTCTTCTTTCTTTTCTTTCTTTCTTTCTTTCTTTCTTCTTTCTTTCTTTCTTTCTTTCTTTCTTTCTTCTTTCTTTCTTTCTTTCTTTCTTTCTTTCTTTTCTTTCTTTCTTTCTTTCTTTCTTTCTTTCTTTCTTTCTTTCTTCTTTCTTTTTCTTTCTTTTTCTTTTCTTTTCTTCTTTTCTTTCTTTCTTTCTTTTGTCTTTCTTTTCTTTCTTTCTTTAAGATTTTATTTATTTATTCGACAGAGAGAGAGACAATGAGAGAGGGAACACAAGCAGGGGGAGTGGGAGAGGGAGAAGCAGGCTTCCCGCGAGCATGGAGCCCGATGTGGGGCTCGATTCCGGGGCCCTGGGATCATGACCTGAGCTGAAGGCAGATGTGCTTTTTTTTTTTTTCAGTATCCTTTTTTTTAAATTTATTTTATGTTGTGTTAGTCACCATACATCATTAGTTTTTGATGTAGTGATCCACGATTCATTGTTTGCGTATAACACCCAGTGCTCCATGCAGTACGTGCCCTCTTTAATACCCATCACCAGGCTAACCCATCCCCCCACCCCCTCCCCTCTAAAACCTTCAGTTTGTTTCTCAGAGTCCATAGTCTCTCATGGTTCGTCTCTCCAATTCCCCCCCTTCATTTTTCCCTCCTTCTCCTAATGTCCTCCCTGCTATTCCTTATGTTCCACAAATAAGTGAAACCATATAACTGACTTTCTCTGCTTGACTTATTTCACTTAGCATAATCTCCTCCAGTCCCATCCATGTTGATGTAAAAGTTGGGATTCGTCCTCTCTGATGACTGAGTAATATTCCATTGTATATATGGACCACATCTTTATCCATTCATCTGTTGAAGGGCATCTCGGCTCTTTCCACAGTTTGGCTATTGCGACATTGCTGCTATGAACACTGGGGTACATATGGCCCTTCTTTTCACTACATCTGTGTCTTTGGGGTAAATAGACAGTAGTGCAATTGCTGGGTCATAGGGTAGCTCTATTTTTAATTTTCTGAGGCACTTGCCACACTGTTTTCCAAAGTGGCTGTACCAACTTGCATTCCCACCAACAGTGTAAGAGGGTTCCCCTTTCTCCACAACCTCTCCAACATTTGTTGTAATGACAGAGCTACCCAGGCGCCCCCAAAACAATTTTCAGTACAATGCTAAGACTTTGCTGACCTTCTTCACTTTGTTGGCATTTGCACTCCTCGTGTAAAAGCAATACTAGATTAAACTGCTGCACCTTAGGAAGAATCAAGGCACTGGTGCCAAACTGCACTAATATTTTGTATTCTTTACCTCCTTGCAATCATAGCATACAAAATTTAAAATTTTCAATAAGCCAATCTAAGAAATGCCCTTGACAAAGGGGTAAAAAATTCATTTCATTAAATGTTCACACTAGCATACACATCTTTTTAATGTGTGGAGAGAAATGGTAAGTACTTACGTTGCATGCCCAAGTAAGATGGTTGTCTCCAGAAAATGCACTTGTGTGACTGAGTATTCACACAAAAATACAAATTTTGTAAAATTTGTATACACCCCCTTAAGCTGCAGCTTTACAGTACTTTCCGCTAAAAAATACCAGTGATATTAACACATGTATTTTTTGACATTATATAATGAGATATGGGAACATTTGAAAGATCTCTACAACTCAACCAACAACTATTTTCAAAATAGCCAATGCATGCTATTACAAAATCAAATGAGTCATCAAAGTGGTAGATAGACTCATGGATTTTAATGTAGCAGAATACAAAAAGTTAATTGATACAGTTTCCAATTCAGTCTACATTGCAACAGCACTCTAAGAAACTACCATATGTCAGGTTTGGTGTGGTAACAAAGAAGAATATCTAGAATTATCTAGAAAGGCTATGAAAATAGTTTTCCCTTTTCCAACTCCTTATCTGTGTGAGACCAGATTTTCTTTGTACGTTTCAACAAAATATATCACAACAGATTGAATGCACAGATATGAGAATCCAGCTGTCTTCTATTAAGCCAGACATTAAAGATTTTGAAAAATGTAAAACAATGCCACTCTTCTCAAATTCTTTTTGGAAAATATCATTTTATCATAAAAACATCATTTACATTAAATATAATAGGTTTTTAAATAGTTTCTAATTTCTAATGTGATAAACGTGGATAGATATCCCATAAATCTCTCAGGGTCCTCAATAATTTCTGAGAGTGTAAAGGCGTCCTAAGTGAAGTTTGAGAACTACTACCAGAGGATAAGCATAGACAAAATTGGGAGTATATAGGAGGGCCACTTAAAGTTAGTCCTAATGGAAGCCTTTCTAGGAGAATTGTTGCTTGTGCTGAATTTAAATAAACAGGAATTAGCCAGGCTGGGGAGAGGGGGGTAGGCAATGAAGGGCATTCCAGACTGAGTATGAGGAATATACAAATGCAGAGAGGTATGGGAGCCCAACTGAGGTTCAGAATATTCAAAATTTATTCTTGCTAGACCAAAGGATGGTTAGAGATACATGAGAAAGAATAAGATTGATGAAAGGTGCTATTTGTCATGGTAAGAGGTTACTTTATACACTTTATACACTATTGAGAGCCATTGAAGACCTTTGAGCAGGAGAATGACCATGATGAGGTTCATGTTTTAGAATGATTGTTGTCACTGCAACATGAAGATACATTGAAAAGGGTGGTGACTAGGGAAGCCTGCGTAGCTCGGTCAGTTAAGCCACCTGCCTGCAGCTCAGGTCATGATCCCAGGGTTCTGGGATGGAGCCCCACGTCAGGCTCCCTGCTCAGCTGGGAGTCTGCTTCTCCCTCTCCTTCTGCCCCCACCTCTGCTTGTGCTCTCACTCTCTCTGTCTCTCTCAAATAAATAAAAAATGCTAAAAAAAGAAAAAAAGAAAAGAAGGAAAGAAAGAAAGAGAAAGAAAGAAAGAAAAAGAGAAAAGGGTGGATACTAGAGGCAAAAGAACTGGATCAAAGGGTAAGTGGAGGTAATCAGAAAGCAAGGAATAGTCCCAACTTTGGGAAGGACTGACCCATTTGAAAATAAAATGAATAAAGACTATCCACTTGGAAAAAATATAAATGGGCATACACTCAGTTTTAGACACAATTACAGGTGTTTTTTTTGGTCCTTATGAAGCCCAACCATGGATCCCTAAAATTAACAGTCACAAGTCTAGAATAGCTGTCCTCTGACTTCAGTATACATCAAAGTCACCTAGAGGGAATGTTAAAACAGACTGCTGGCTTCCTCCCAAGTAGGTCTGGAGTGGGGCCTGAAAATTTAAATTTCTAACAAGTTCCCAAGTGCTGCTGCTGCTGCTGACCTGAGAACCCCACTTTCAGAACCCCGGTTTAGAAGGTCATAAGAGCAGTACTCAGTACATTTACTAAGCTACTGTTGATGGTAAGGCAGACGGAGGAATTTGTTTCTGGCCTGGGGGATTGTGTAATAGTGTCATAACTTAGGACCAAAAATAGGAAGGAAAGGCAGCTTTGAGAGGAATGAGCAAACAAATATTGAGGTCCATTACGGACAAGTTTCTGCAATGAAGTTGAGAGAAAATATCTAGAACTAAGATACAGTATGTGACTTAAGCTTGAAAGGAGATACAGTTATGCCAGGCACATATGTAGAGGAGGCACAGTGGGTAACATTAAAGGGATACAAATAACAAACAACCAAAAACAAAATCAAGGCAGCACATAAAGGGGAGGGGGTGTAGTCACCAAACCTAAAGGAGGAAAAAATCCTAATTAGGAAAAAGTGAGGCATGGGGAGGAAAGAATGCTGAAAAGTATCACATTCTGTAGAGATGACAGAATCAGGGACAAGATGTGCCCATTGGTAGATATAATGTGACTATTGAGACAAAAACTGTATGAACCAGTTTAGAGAAGCAAAGTGCACAGCCTCACTTCTCTTGATTCCTCTGTGAATCTTCCAGCAAAACTTCCCAACCCTGGGCCTGTCCCAGCCCTGCCGTTTTGGCCAATGCCAAACCACTCCACCCTGGGAGAGTTTTCAGATAAGCTTTAGAAACCCAACCTTTATGCCATGTTCTGTCTCCAACCTCATGGCCCCCCATTTGCAGATATTTCTTCATCACATAGGCTTCTTGGTTTCATCTGCCTACCAACACCTCCTAAAACAGTAAGACAAGCAGTGACAAACTTTCGGTGCAGAGAAGCCTCCTCACATAGGTTCAGGACTATAACAGCAAACCAGAAACCAAAAATAAGAAAGATAAACTCCAGTAAATATATTAACAACAACAAAAAAAGAAAGATATACATTAAAATCATATGCAATTCTTGGATCTAGAACCTGGAATTGGACTCTGGAGGGAGCAGCTTTAGGAGTCTAGCCACAGGAAGAAAATGTTTAATCTGTGAAGCTATGTAGATGAGTGTGGATTGTACTTACAAGAGGCTGTGGTGCCTTTGGTCTTGTTTTGCTTTTTGAACAAATGAGATCTCCAATGAATCTACTCTACGGAATTTTAAAGGAAATTTTGACAGAGAATAATTTAGAAGTACCATCAAGTAAGGAAAGATCTTTAAGTAGCCCTATCTTTGAAGGAAGAGCACTGATTGTAGACTGAATACAGCAAGAAAGCACTGGGAGGAAGGTTTTTTTATTTTATTTTATTTTATTTTATTTTATTTTATTTTATTTATTTATTTGACAGAGAAAGACACAGCGAGAGAGGGGACACAAGCAGGGAGTGGGAGAGGGAGAAGCAGGCTTCCCGCGGAGCAGGGAGCCTCATGCGGGGCTCGATCCCAGGACCCTGGGATCATGACCTGAGCAGAAGACAGATGCTTAACGACTGAGCCACCCAGGCGCTCCTGGGAGAAAGGTTAATAACTAGAAGGGATTAGAAGTGGAGAGCTTTGCATGCATGAATGCACTATGTGTGTGTACGTATGTGTTCATGTGTAGAGTGCTTTGAAATAGGACTCTTCCAGAAATGAGGCAGAAATTCTTAGTCCCTGTGCTTAACCACATCACCCTCTTCTTTCAGAATCCAGAACTCTCCGTTAGTTCATGATGTCTCTAGTGAGCTGATTCTGAAAACTTATCATTTGGCATTAATTTTTTTAATGACTAAAAATTACTCTAGATAGCTTAAACAGAAGGGAAAGTATAGGCAATGATGGCAAGGTTATTTCATGAAGTGCAAGTGCACAACCAAATCTTTGGAAGAAGTATGACTAGGACATATTTAGAATAGACTTTGGCTACTCTAAGAAAACAAAAGTATGTACGAAGACAACTATGATATTTAATAGAATTTTGGGCAGAAATTGCACATAGAAATCTTAGGAAAGGAATTGACCAGAGCAATTCTGGAAACTCTAGCTGGAGACATTCATAGACCATCTCAAGATTGTTGCCAAGGGGCACCTGGGTGGCTCAGTCAGTAAAGCATCTGACTCTTGGTTTCTGCTGCCCCGCCCACTTCCCCACCCACTGTGGCACTGTCTTCCTCTCTCTCTCCTATCTAAAATAAATAAATATTTTTTAAGGGGTGCCTGGGTGGCTCAGTCGTTAGGCGTCTGCCTTCGGCTCAGGTCATGATCCCAGTGTTCTGCGATTGAGCCCCACATCGAGCTCCCTGCTCGGCGGGAAGCCTGCTTCTCCCTCTCCCACTCCCCCCCTGTTTGTGTTCTCTCTCTTGCTGTGTCCTCTGTCAAATAAATAAATAAAATCTTAAAAATAAATAAATAAATAAATATTTTTTTAAAAGAATGTTGCCAGGGTGCCTGGGTGTCTCAGTCAGTTGAGCGTCTGCCTTTGGCTCAGGTCATGATCACAGAGTCCTGTGATTGAGGCCCACATTGGGCTCCCTGCTCAGTGGGAACCTGCTTCTCCCCTCTCCCTCTGCCGCGCCCCCTGCTTGTGCTCTCTCTCTCTCTGTCAAATAAATAAATAAAATTAAAAAAAAAAGAGTGTTGCCAATAAGGTAAATCAACTCCATGATTCCCCAGTTTTTGGCAATCAATGATCTGCTTTCTGTTTCTGTACATTTGGCTTTTTTTGGAAATTATATACAAATGTAGTTATACAATACATGATCATGAGTATTTAACTTCTATCACCAAGCCTAGTGTTATTGAGGTTCATGCATATTGGAGCATGTATCAATAGTTTTTTCCTTTTTAGTGCCAAATACAAATAGTGTTGTATGAATATCAGTATTTTGTTGATTTGCTCAACAGTTGATGGACATTTGGGTTGTTTCCAGTTTGGCTATTATGAATAAGGCTACGATGAACATTCATGTATAAATCTATTTCTTTTGGGTAGATATCTCAGAGTAGAATAGCTGGCTCATATGGTTAGTTTGTTTAACTTTTCAAGAAAGTGGCAAACTGTTTTCTAAAGAGGCTGTACCATTTTATATTCCTATTAGCAATATATGAGAGTTACAAATGTTCCATATCTTTATCAACACTTAGTATTATCAATCTTTTTTATTATAGCCATTCTAGTGTGTTTGTACTGGTATTTCATCATGGTTTTAATTTGATTGCTCTAATACTAATAATGTTGAACAACTTACAATGAGCTAATTAGCCATTCACATATCTTCTTTGATGATACATCTATTCCAATAGTCAAATCTTTCATCATATTTTAATGAGGTCATTTGTCTCTTTTCAAAGAGTTGAAGGAGTTCTTCATGATTCTGGATACAAATCTATTATCAGACATGACTCGCAAATATTTCTTCTTCATCTGTAACTTGTGTTTTAATTTTTTATAGTGTCTTTTTTTTGCTAAAGATCTTATTTATTTATTTGACAGAGAGAGAGCAAGAGAGCAGAAGCAGAGGGAAAAGGAGAAGCAGGCTCCCCGCTGAGCAGGGCTCCATCCCAGGACCCTGGGATCACAACCTGAGCGGAAGGCAAATGCTTAACTGACTGAGCCACCTAGGTGCCCCTTAATAGCATCTTTAAAAAAAGTAAAAGTTTTTTATTCTGATGAAATCCAAATTATCAATGTTTTCTTTTATTTTTTATGTTTTATTGTCACATCAAAGAAATCTTTGCTTCTCCAAGTTCACAAAGATTTTCTTTTTTCTCCTTTCCTTTCTCCTTTTTTCTTTCCTTTTTTTTTTTTTTTATTTTTTTAGTAGTCTCTACACCCAACATGGGGCTTGAACTCATGACCCCAAAATCAAGAGTCCCACACGCCTTCTGGGCACCCCACAAAGATTTCCTTTTTTTTTTTTCTGGAAACTTTTAGTTTTATCTCTTACATTTAGGTATCTGATCGATCCTTAGTTAAATTTTATGTGTTGTGTTAGGTAAGGGTCATTGTTCTCTTCACTGTTCCTCCTTTGCCTCTTCTCCTTCTTCTTCTTCTTCATATATCAAATTGTTTTAACCCCATTTGCTGAAAGGACTATCCATTCCCCATTGCATTATCTGAGCAACTTCGTCAGAATTCAATTGACCATAAGTTGAAGGATTTATTCTGAACTCTAAATTCTGTTCTACTCATCTACATACCACACTGTTTTAATTACTATATTCATAATAAGTTTTGAAATTGAGTAGTGTGAGCCATCCAAATTTCTTCTTCTTTTCCAAAAGTCTTTTAACTATTCTATGTCCTTTTCACTTCCTTGTAAACTTTAGGATCAGCTTATACATTTCTACAAAAACAAAAGCAAAAACAAAAAAAACCTGCTGGGATTGTGATAAGGATGGCACTGACTCCATATGTCAGTTTTGGAGAAATTGTCATTTTAACAATCCTGAGATTTCCATTCCATGAACCTAGAATTTCTCTCCATTTATTTAGATCTTCGTCACTTTCTCTCAGCAGTGTTTTGTAGTGTTTTTGTACTTCTTTTAAATGTATTTCATGGGCGCCTGGGTGGCTCCGTCGTTAAGCGTCTGCCTTCGGCTCAGGTCATGATCCCAGGGTCGTGGGATCGAGCCCCGCATCGGGCTCCCTGCTCTGAGGGAAGCCTGCTTCTCCCTCTCCTACTCCCCTTGCTTGTGTTCCTTCTCTCACTGTCTCTCTCTGTCAAATAAATAAATAAAATCTTTAAAAAAAATAAATAAAATAAAATGTATTTCAAAGTATTTTATTCTTTTTGATGTTATTGGAAATAGGATGGTTTTCTTAATTTCATTTTTGGACTGTTCTTTGTTGGTATATAGATATAAAATTATTTTTATATGTTCTTGAGACCTTGCTAAACTTGTTTAATAGGTTTTTTTGTTGATTACTTTCAATTTTCTTTTTTTTTAAGGATTTATTTATTTATTTGTCAGAGAGAGAGAGCGAGAGAGCACAAGCGGGGGCTGGGGAGCGGAAGGCAGAAGGAGAAACAGGCTCTCTGCTGGGCAAGGAGCCCAATGAGACACTTGATACTAGGACCCTGGGATCATGACCTGAGCCGAAGACAGATGCTTAACAGACTAATCCACCCAGGCATCCCAACTCTCTATTTTCTATATACAAGATCATGTCATCTGTCAATAAGAGTAATTTTATTTCTTTTTTTTTCCTTCTAAGATGTATGCTTTTATATTTTCTTTTCTTAATGCCCTCACTAGAGCCTCCAGTACAATGTTGAGTAGAACTGATGAGAACAGACATCCTTGTCTTATTCCTGATCCTTGGAAGAAGCAATCAGTCATTCACCATTAAGTATGAGGTTAGCTTGGTTTTATTAAGAGACTTTTTATTAGGCGAGGAAAGTTCTATTACATTCCTAAATTATTGAAAGTTTTCACCATGAATGGATGCTGGATTTTTTAAATGCTTTTTTTCCATCTACTGAGATGATCATGGTATTTCTAGGATAAATTCCACTTGGTCATGTTATGTAATCCTTTTTGTATGTTGCTAGATTTGGCTTGCTGATACTTTGTTAGGGATTTTTTTTATGAGGGATATTGGTTTTTGGTTTTCTTTTTTCACAATGTATTTATCTGTCTGGCTGTGATGTCAAGATAATACTGGCCTCGTTGCATGAATTGGGAAGTATTCCTTCTTTCTCTATTTTGTGAAGGAGTTATGTATGAATGACATATTTCTTCTTTAATTAGAATTCACCTGTGAAGCCAACTGCCCCTGGGATTTTCTTTCTTTCCTTTTCTCTTTCTTTCTTTCCTTTTTTCTTTCTTTCTTTCTTTTTTCTTTCTTTTTCCTTCTTTCTTTCTTTCTTTTCTTTTCTTTTCTTTCTTTCTTTCTTTCTTCTTCTTTCTTCTTCTTTCTTCTTTCTAATTGAAGAATAGTTAACATACAATGTTACATTAGTTCAGGCTTTTCTTTATGGGAATATTTTTCATTACCTAGTTAAATTTTTATTTCTTATAGGTCTATTCAGATTTTCTACCTCTTAAAATAGTTATGTTAGTTTTTATCTTTTGGGGAATTTATCCATTTCATCTAAGTTTTATCATTTGTTTATCAAAAAGGTGTTCAAATAATCCTTCTCATCCTTACAATTTCTGAAAGGTTAGTATTAATGTTCTTTCAATCCTGATATTGTTAATTTATGCCTTCTCGTTTTTCTTTGTCAGTTTGGCTAAAGGTTTATCAGTTTTGTTGATCTTTTCAAAGAAGCATCTTTTAGTTTTATTGATTTTCTCTAATTTGTTTCTGTTTTTTGTTTTATAGATTTCCATACTGATTTTATCATTTTCTCACTTCTGCCTGCTTTGCAGTTGATCCGCTCTTATTTTCTGGTTTTTTAAAGCAGAAACTTCCATTATTGATTTGAGACTTTTTGTTTTCTAATATTACCATTTAGTGCTATATATTTTCCTCTAAGCACTGTAGGGAATACTCTTTTTAGAGTGTTCAGAAAAGCTATTCAGAGCTAAATGTCTCACCAGAAGCACTATACTATAAATTTCTTTTTGTTACTGATTTATAATTTAATTCTCGTTGTTGGAAAACATACTATGAATGATTTCAGGTCTCTTAAATATATTGAGACATGTTTTACAGCCTAACATATGTTCTGTCCTGGAAATTGTTCTATGTGTACTTGAAAAAATGTGTATTCTGTTGTAGTTGCATGGAGTATTCTGTAAATGTCACTTAGTTCAGGTTGGTTGATTGTACTGACATTCAAGGCTTTTATATGCTGACATAACATGCTATGCAGGATTCGGGTAGTGAAGAAGCTATCCGTGCTGCAGAGCATGATGGTGGACAACCATGTACCCTGTAGGAGCTGGACTCTGGGGACACCATGTATTCTCTACAGGAGCTGCACATAAAGGCACGGGAATCAGCAAGGGAAATTAACAAGGGAAATCCTCTCCTGTTGCAGTGGTTATCATTTCTCCCTACTACAATAGTTCAGCATTCCACAGCCAGCTCCACCTGGTAGGACATCATTGCCGTTGGAGCAAGGGGGAGGATGGGAATGGGGACAGCCTCAGCCGAGAACCGCACAGACTCACACTGCTCTTGCAATTCAGCAGGTTTCATAATTAAGCACTTCTCATTTTGTTTGGCTTTTTCCCAGAGCCTTAAAATGGCTGGTTCTGACCATTTTGCTTAGTTGTTTGTGGGAAAGAGCACTTGCCAACCTCTTCACCCCACCATGGCCAGAAGTCCCTGCCAGTCCACTTTGAAAAGGACATTTATTCACCTCTGGGAATAATTTCATGATAAACAACTGTCATTACTGTGAGGTTCCTAAGAAGGTAGCAGCCACATGGCCAAGCTCTAAAACTTTCTTGCATTACAGACCAAATTTTCCATAATTTACCAATGAAGAAACTAAAGCATGAAGAGATTTCCTCAAAAAACCTCTGTTGAGCACTGACTTAATGTCAGACCAATTCTAGGGGCTGAGGACACAGTAGTGAAAAAAATAATCCCCACCCTCTTGATAACATTGCAGTGAGTTACATTCTGGAGACTAAGAAACTTGTCCAAGATCACCTAACCAATGAATGATGATTCTAGTCTGTTTGACTCCCAAGTTCTTCTTACTTCTCCACATTGCCCTTATCTTACTTAGTCTGTTTAACTGTTATAACACAATACCATAGATTGGGTAGTTTAAACAACAAAGTTATTTCTCACAGTTCTGGACATTGGGAAGTCTAAGATCAAGGTGCCAACAGATTCGGTGTCTAGTGAAGACCAGCTTCCTGGGTCACAGATGACCATCTTCTTGCTGAGTCTTCACATGGTGGAAGGGCAAGAGAGCTCCCTGAGGTCCCTTTTATAATTCCATTATGAGCACTCTACCCTCATGACCCAAGCACCTACCATCAATGTTGAGGGCTAGGATTTCAACATAAAAACTGCGGAGGCTGGGGACACAAACATTCAGTTCCTAACACTCCTCAGCCATAACTTAACTGTGAATAATGCTTTTCAGTATAAAGTGAACTTTCAGCAATTTTACCTTGTTTATTCTTTAGTAGAAACTCATGATGTAGAAATTTTAATGAAGGCTAAATTGAAGCATAAGAAGAGTGTTTTAAAAAAAAAAGGCATACCAATGGGGCACGAGGCTGGCTCAGTTGGAGGAGTATGCAACTCTTGATCTCCAGGTCATGAGTTGGAGCCCCACGTTGGGTGCAGAGATTACCTGAATGAATGAATGAATGAATGAATGAATGAATGTTTAAAAAAAGGCATACCAAGACTTAAACAGTCTTTCTAATACCTAATTATTTCCATTATTTGTTAAACCATAGCATTTTACAAGAAAAACCTTGAACAAGAGGATCACCTATACTTTTTTATTTTGATGAAAATACATTTTTTGATGATGAAGAAACTTTTGAATACATGCATGTAATTCAAAATTCAGAAGTTACAAAAGGATTAAAAATCTCTCCCAATCCTTGTTTCCCAACCACCCAGTCTCCCTTTCCTGGGAGAATAAATTGTGCTGTTTCATTCATAACCCTCTTGGCCTAACACTCAACTAGGTACCTAGCAGGGTTTTAACAAAATACTTCATACACAATACAATGTTAAGACCAATATAAAGGGAGGTAGTGTTTTGTTTTTTTTTTAATTAGAACAATACATGTTGGGGCACCTGGGTGGCTCAGTTAGTTAAGCGTCTGCCTTTGGCTCAGGTCATGATCTCGGGGTCCTGGGATAGAGCCCAGCAACAGGCTCCTTGCTCAGTGGGGAGTATGCTTCTCTCTCCCTCTCCCTCTTTCCACTATGAAATGCTCAAAGTTCTTCACTCTACCCTCAAGAATGAGAAGTGTTGCTAGAGGTGGGTTCAGTATAAGGAAATGCATTGGTCCAACATGTTGGGCAATAAAATGTTTACTGTTAAGAAGCAGAAGAGTCAAAATTTGTCCTTTGTCTATTTGTATTCTATTTTTTAAAAAGATTTATTTATTTATTTGAGAGAGAGAGAGAGAGCACATATGAGCAGGGGGTACTAAGCCACCTTGGAGCCCCTACTTGCATTCTATTTCTTAAAAGAAATCTTCTTGGACACTGGCTCCTTCTAGTGCTCTTCTCTTGAAATTCCATGCAGCTAGCATGGTGAGTTGACCTGGGGTCACCTTCTTTGTGAATGGGTGGCCCAGCTGATTCTTACTTCAGTCTAGTTCAGCTTGCCTAGGGCAAAGTCTCAGTAGGTGATAACAGTATATATACATTTGTCTGAACTTGTTCCCTTTGTATAGATCTCTCTGGGGGACTTCATGGATTGGCAGGGGCCTGGGAGGCGGGTGGGAGAACTGTAGCTACAATGGGAAATTCACCAAGGGCTCAGAGTATTTGAATTCCATATCCTGATGGTCACTTTTTCCCTCTTTCTTTCTTTCTTCCTGGAGACAAAACTAATAACTAACTTCTTTATGTTTAAAGGTAAAAAAAAAAGGGGGGGGAGATGTCTGGGTGGCTCAGTTAGTTAAGCGTCTGACACTTGGTTTTGGCTCAGGTCATGATCTCAAGATCCTGAGATGGAGCCCCATGTTCCAGGCTCCAAGCTCAGCAGGGAGTCTGCTTGTCCCTTCCCATCCCCTTCTACCCTTGCCCCTATGCCCTCCCTCTCTCTAAATAAATAAAATAAAATCTTCAAAAAAATTAAAATTAAATTAAAAATAAAGGTAAAAAAAGTTCTTAAAGTCTCAGTATTTAATAAAGGCCACATTTTCTGGACACCTAGGTGGCTCAGTCTGTTAAGCATCTGCCTTCAGCTAAAGTCATGATTCCAGGGTCCTGGAATTGAGTCCCACATTGGGCTCCTTGCTCCGAGGGGAGCCTGCTTCTCCCTCTCCTGCAGCTCCCCCGGCTTGTGTGCTCTCTCTCTTCGATAAGTGAATAAATAAATCTTAAAAAAAAAAAGACCACATTTTCTTTAATCTACTCTTCTGTATTGGTTGAATTAGATTTGGCTTACTGATGTCTTTTTGTTGAGATATAATTGATACATAATGTTATATTAGTTTCATGTGTATAGTATAATGATTCAATATTTGTATATATTGTGAAAAGATTATCATAGTAAGTTAACACCAATCACCATACATAGTAACAATTTTTTTCTATGATGAGAACTTTTTTTAAAGATTTTATTTATTTATTTATTTATTTATTTATTTGATGGAGAGAGAAACAGTGAGAGAGGGAACACAAGCAGGGGAGTGGGAAAGGGAAAAGCAGGCTTCCCATTGAGCAGAGAGCCTGATGCGGGGCTCGATCCCAGGACCCTGGGACCATGACCTGAGCCAAAGGCAGACGCTTAACTGACTGAGCTACCCAGGCGCCCTTATGATGAGAACTTTTAAGATCTCTCGTAACAACTTTCAAATATGCAATACAGTATTATTGACGATTGTCACCACGCTGCACATTACATCCCTGTAACTCCTTTATTTTTTTGAAGATTATTTATTTATTTGAGAGAGAGAGAGCAAGCACGAATGGGGGACAGAGGGAGAGGAGAAGCAGGCTCCCTGCTGAGCCTGCTTGATCCCAGGACTCTGGGATCATGACCTGAATTGAAGGCAGACTAAGCTTAACTAACTGAGCCACACAGGTGCCCCAAGAGCAGTGATTTTTTTTTCTCTAAAAGTAACATTTATAGGGGCGCCTGGGTGGCTCAGTCGTTAGGTGTCTGCCTTCGGCTCAGGTCATGATCCCAGGGTCCTGGGATCGAGCCCCGCATCAGGCTCCCTGCTCCGCGGGAAGCCTGCTTCTCCCTCCTCTCCACTCCCCCTGCTTGTGTTCCCTCTCTCGCTGTGTCTATCTGTCAAATAAATAAATATTAAAAAAATAAAAGTAACATTTATAAATTCCAATTACAAAAATAATACAATATTTTAAAATCAATATTTTAAAAATATACAGAGGGGGGCACTTGGCTGGCTCAGTCCATAGAGCTTGCAACTCTTGATCTCCAGGTTGTAAATTTAAGCCCATGTTGGGTGTAGAAACTACTTAAAAATAAAATCTTAAAAAAAAAATAAAAATACACTGAAACAAAAATAAAATAATTCATCTGATATCTGACCATTCAGAAAAACGTTGACATTTTGGTTTACATACATTTAGTTTAGTGGGTTTTTTTTGTATAAAGATACATATATTTTGACAAAATGCTACTGTGCCAGTCCCCTGGATTGGGTAGTCTTTCCTGAGTCCTCTTCTTTCTTTGTTTTTGCCCTCATTTTGCTAGAGTACCTCCCTAAGTAACATCCTAAAAAGATGTGTGTCACTAAAATTCTTGAGTCCTTATATATCCGAAATATGTTTTGCTCAATTGGCAGATTGATTGATTACCTGAATGGGGTAAAAAAATTATTCAAAGTGATTTTGGAATCATTGCTCATTTATCTTCTAACATCCAGCACTCTAATGATTAGTCTGTTACCAAACACTTAAAACATTATCAGTGACCAGTTTTTCTTCTCTACAAACTTTTAACTTATTTGTTTGTTTGTTTATTTATTTATTTTATTTTTTGATAGGCTCTACGCTGAGCATGGAGCCCAACGCAGGGCTTGAATTCACAACCATGAGATGGAGACCTGAACTGAGATTAAGAGTTGGAAGTTTAACCAACTGAGTCACCCAGGCACCCCTCTCTACAAACTTTTAAGAATTTGCTAGGAAAGCCACTTGAGGTGGAGTTTATTTTGTTTGGTTGGGAGGAAAGAAGCTTTTTTTTTTTTAAGATTTTTTGGTACACAATTAACAGTTTAAAAATTATATAAATATAAATATTAAGATTTTTTATTTCTTCTTGGGCTAGTATTACTAATATGTGTGTGTGCTTATGCGTGTGCATGTGTGTTTGTGTGTGTTGTAGGAATTTAAATGTTGTCTCAAATTTTGCAAATTTAGTGGCATAAAGTTCTTAATATCCCTTGATGATCTTTTTAATAGTTGAAAGATCCGTAATGCATGTCCCCTTTCTCCTTTTTAATATCTTTTTCTTCCATGATCAATCTCAGAAGAATGTTATCAATGTTATTAGTTTATCAAAATGTATTTGGTGGGGTGGCACGTTGGCTCAGTCAGTTAAGCATCTGCCTTTGGCTCAGGTCATGATTCCTGGGTCCTAGGATTGAGCCCCATGTCTGGCTCCCTGCTCAGCAGGGAGTCTGTTTCTCCCTCTCCCTCTGCCCCTCCCTCCCCTCGTGCTCTCTCTCATAAATAAAATCTTTAAAAAAAATGTATTTGGGGGCGCCTGGGTGGCTCAGTTGGTTAAGTGACTGCCTTCGGCTCAGGTCATGATCCTGGAGTCCCGGGATCGAGTCCCGCATCAGGCTCCCTGCTCGGCAGGGAGTCTGCTTCTCCCTCTGACCCTCTTCCCTCTCGTGCTCTCTATCTCTCATTCTCTCTCTCAAATAAATAAAATCTTAAAAAAAATTTTTTTTAAATAAAAAAATAAAAAATAAAAAAATAAAAAAAAAAAAAAATGTATTTGGTTTGTTTGTTTGAAGTAGGCTCCATGCCCTGCGTGGAGCTCAATGCTTGAACTCAACCCTGAGGTCAACACCTGAATGCTTAACCAACTGAGCCACGCAGGTGTCCCTATTTGTTTTCTACCCTTTTTTTTTTAAGATTTATTTATTTATTTATTTGACAGAGAGAGAGACAGCAAGAGAGGGAACACAAGCAGAGGTGGTGGAAGAGGGAAAGGCAGGCCTTCTGCCGAGCAGGGAGCCCAATGCAGGGCTCTATCCCAGGACCCTGGGATCATGACCTGAGCCGAAGGCAGACCCTTAACGACTGAGCCACCCAAGTGCCCCTATTTGTTTTCTATTTAATTAATGATTTTTTTAAAAGATTTTATTTATTTGACAGACACAGCGAGAGAAGGAACACAAGCAGGGGGAGTGGGAGAGGGAGAAGCAGGCCTCCCGCAGAGCAGGGGGCCCCATGTAGGGCCCGATCCGAGGACTCCGGAATCATGACCTGAGCCAAAGGCAGACGCTTAACGACTGAGCCACCCAGGCACCCCTAATTAATGATTTTGATGTTCTGATTTCCCATCTCTTCCTTTGGGTTTAACTTGGCCATCTACAAGCAAGGAAGACAGTCTTCACCAGAAACCGAATTGGCTGGTATCATGATCTTGGATTTCCAGCTCCAGAACTATAAGAAATAAATTTCTGTTGTTTAAAGTTTAAATGCCAGTCTATGATATTTTTGTTATAGCAGCCTGAATGGACAAAAACACTTGACATAATAAAGAACCAGATAAAAGTCCTCAATTCTTTTTTTTTTTTTTTAAGATTTTATTTATTTGACAGAGAGAGACACAGAGAGAGAGGAAACACAAGCAGGGGAGTGGGAGAGGGAGAAGCAGGCTTCCTGCTGAGCAGGGAGCCCGATGAGGGGCTCGATCCCAGGACTCTGGGATCATGACCTGAGCCGAAGGCAGATGCTTAACGACTGAGCCACCCAGGCACCCCAAATGTCCTCAATTCTTAAAGTGAAAAGATAATCAATAGATGTCACCCTGAGATGACATATGTATTGAAATTATCAGACAATGTTTTTACCAGCTGTTATAACTATAGGCCATAAGTTAAAGGTTAGCGCTTTTGACATGAATGAAAGATGGTTCTTAGCAGAGAAATAGAAACGAAAATATAGAGCTAAATAGACATTTTGGAACTGAAAATACATCATTTGGAGCAAAAAAGCTCACTCGGTAGCAGAATAAGGTAACAGAGGAAAGAGTCACTACTTGATAACAGGAAAAGAATTTATCCAATTGCTGGCAGATTTGATGTGTGGTGAGGGCCTTTTTCCTGTTTAATAGACCCATCTCCTCACTACAACCTCACACAGCAGTCAGGGGACAAGGGAGCTTTCTCCAACCTCTCTCGTAAAAGCATTACCTCCTGAAGGCCCCACTTTCAGATACCATCACCTTGAGAGGATTTCAATATATGAGTTGAGGGGGAACATCAGTATTCAGCCCATCACATCAAGTAATTTTGAGTTGTAACCTACATATTTTGAATCTTATATTATGGGTTGTGAGAGCTTGGATCCTACTAAAACCCTGTAAAGAATGTCTTTACATACATACATATATATAATCTATATTTGGACTTCAACTTCTGTCTCACTTTCTATGAGTCATGGTTCCAATGTGAGTTCAGTTTTCAAAATCTTTGGTTTAGAGCTTCTTTAGAGCTGTCCCATGTTGCTTGTCCCTCTCAGAGGTGGGCTGGGACTGGGGTGGTGGTTTTTGTTATAATTCAGTTTTTAGATCTTTTGCTATCCTGACAACAAGAAACAAGTCTCTGATCTTAAGGAACTCACCATTTTTAATTTTTTAAAATATTTTGCTAAGAAGATGTTTGTTACATTTGAAAAATCATCTACCAAAGGGAATGATAGTAAGGAATGCTTGGAAAATGTTTTACCAATGATAACACCAGTAAGTAGTGGTTGCTCTCTCTCTCATTGTTGGATTATTAAATTGAGAACATAAAAATAAAAATGAAAACAGACTCCAGGGCGCCTGGGTGGCTCAGTTGGTTAACCAACTGCCTTCGGCTCAGGTCATGATCCTGGAGTCCCGGGATCGAGTCCCACATCGGACTCCCTGCTCAGCAGGGAGTCTGCTTCTCCCTCTCCGACCCTCTTCCCTCTCGTGCTCTCTCTCATTCTCTCCTCTCAAATAATAAAATCTTTTAAAAAATTAAAAAAAAAAAAAATAGACTCCATGTACTTTAGATGCTTATGAAGGTTAGTCTATCATGCATACATGCTGATCACTGTGCCAGGGATGGAATAGGGCCACATTTTGATTCAACACACACTTATCCAACCTAAGACTTCTTAGAATCAGGTTAGTATTTAGCCTGTGTTCAAGGATCTTATGAAACACAATTAAACCAAATTAAATTATCTTTTTTTTTTTTTTTTGTAGTTTAGAAACTGCCTCAGGGATCTTTACTACAAACAATCAGGTCAGAGAGGACCTGTGATCTAGTGAAAAATCTGGGGAAAAACAACTTCCAGTGACATATGGCAGAACCCCCTCAGGCTTATAATTAGACAATAATAAACCAAAGGTCACCTTATGTTCACAGAGGATGTTTGTACAAACATTCAGGATGATCAAGTTGAATTCCAAAATGGATATACTGATTACCTTACAGATAAACTAAAAATCTAAAGAATATTGGAGAAGGTAAGAAAAACCAGTTAGTATGGAAAATAACATTCTTTCTTACTAAATTCAAAAGCATATTTATAGAAATATTTTAATCCTTTTCAAAAGAGCTACCTTAAATATCATATTTGGTTTCCAATTATATGCATTGCCTGCTTTCATTATTCTGTTTTTGTTGTTTTTAAATAATCATGTCCTAAGTGTGTTATTTTTGTCAAACTTTGCAATGGTTATTTCATATAGATGTTTAATACTTAAGTTATTATGTTCTTTTCCTTTAAGTATCCTGATTTTCAAGGATTACCTTTTTTATTTTAAAAATATATTTCAATTTACATTAAAAAAAACTTGGCAACTTGCAAGCGTATAATACAGTGTAATTAACTATAATCACTATGCTATACATCAGATCCCCATAAGTTATTCATGTGATAACTGGAAGTTTGTACCCTTTCACCAACATCTGCCCATTTCACACACCCCCTCAGCCCCTGGTAACCACCACTCTACTCTCTGTTTCTAGGTGTTTGGTTTTTTAGATTCTACATGTAAATGAAATCATACAGTATTTATTTGTCTTTCTCTATCTGACTTACTTCACTTAGCACCGTGCCCTCAAGGTCCACCCATATTGTCACAAATTAAAGTGTGTTTTCTTCTTTCTTGTGACTGAATGACATACATATATCTCACATCTTCATCCATTTACCCATTAACAGACATTTAGGTTGTTTCCATATCTTGGCTATTGTGAATAATTCTGCAATGAACATGGAGTGCAGGTATCTTTTCAAGATCCTGATTTCATTTCTTTTGGGTATATACCCAGGAGTGGAATTATTAGATTATAGCGTAGTTCTATTTTTAACTTTTTGAGGAATCGCCATACTCTTTTCCACAGTGGCTGCACCAGTTTACACTCCCACCACAATGTACAAAGTTCCCTTTTTCTCCACATCCTTGACAGCATTAATAATCCCTTGTCTTGTTAATGACCGCCATTCTGACAGGTGTGGTGTAATATCTCGTTGTGGTTTTGATTTGCCTTTTCTGGATGATTACTGAAGTAAAGCAACTTTTAATGTACCTATTGGCCATTTGGATTTCTTCTTTGGAAAAATGTCAGTTCATTTCCTGTGCCCATTTCTTAATCAGATTGCGTTTTTGGTTTTTGCTTATTTTGGCTATTGAGTTGTTTGAATTCCCTATATATTTTGGATATATGGTTTACAACTATTTTTCAGATATATGATTTACAAATATTTTCTCCCAGTACATAGGTTTCCTTTTCATTTTGTTGATTATTTCTTTTGCCATGCAAAAGCTTTTTCATTTGAGGTAATGAATTGTTTATTTTTTATTTTGTTGCTTGTCCTTTAGGTGTCATATCCAAAAAATAATTTTTCATTCTACTGATGTGGCATATCATTTTTTGATTTGCACAGGTTGAACCATTTTTACATCCCAGGGATAAATCCCATTTGATCATGCTATGGGATACCTTTAATGTTCTGTTGAATTCAGTTTGCTATTTTTTTGAGAATTTTTGCATCTATGTTCATCAGGGATATTGGCCTATAATTAATTACCTTGTCATGTTGTATCCTTGTCAGGTTTTGGTATCCGGGTAATGTTGACATTGCAAAATGAGATTGAGAGTGTTACCTTCTCTTCTGTTTTTTGGAATAGATTGAGAAGGATTGACATTAGTTCTTTAAATGTTTGGTAGAATTTTTCAGTGAAATCACTTGGTCTGGGCTTTATGTATTGGAAGGTTTTAGATTACTGATTCAGTCGCTTTGCTAGTTATAGGTCTGTTCAGATGTTCTGCTTCTTCCTGGTTCAGTCTTGGTAGGTTGTAGGTTTCTAAAAAATGTATCTATTTTTTTCTAGGTTATCACTTGTTAGTGTAGGACTGTTCATTATAGTCTCTTAGGATCCTTGGTATTCCTTTGGCATCAGTTAAGAAGCTCCTATTTCATTTCTGATTTTATTTATTGGAGTCTTCTCTCTTTTTTTCTTAGTCTAGCTAAAGGTTTGTCAGTTTTGTTTACCTTTTAGAAAAAAAACAGCCCATGGTTTCACTGACCTTTTTTATTTTTATTTTTTAAGATTTTATTTATTTATTTGACAGAGAAAGAGCAAGAGACCAGAGGCAGGGGGGACAGCAGAGGGAGAGGGAGAGTCAGGCTCCCTGCTGAGCAGGACTCTGGGATCATGACCTGAGCCAAAGGCAGACGCTTAACCCAACTGAACCACCCAGGCACCCCTATTTTTTTTTCTGCTTTTCTGGTCTCTATTTCATTTATTTCTGCACTCATCTTTTTTATATCTTTCTTCTGCTAACTTTGGGCTAGTTCTTCTTTTTCTAGCACCTTGATGTGTAAAGTTAGGTTGTTTGACATCTTTCTTTTTTCTTAATACAGGCATTGATGGATATCCACCTCCCACTTAGAACTGCTTTTGCAGCATCCCGTAGTTTCTGTGTGTTGTTTTTACATTTTTGTTTTTTCAAGTGATTTTAAAATTTTCTTTTCATTGTCTTTCTTGACCCATTAATTGATCAGGAGTGTGTTGTTTAATGTCCACACATTTGTGAATTTTCTAGTTTTCCTTCTGTACTGATTTCTAGTTTCATATCATTGTGGTCAGAAAAGATACTTTCTGTGATTTCAATCTTCTTAAATTTGCTAAGATTGTTTTGTGCCCTTGTGTAGAATCTATCCTGGAGAATGTTTCATATGCACTTGAGAAGAATATATATTCTGCTGCTGTAGGATAGTATGTTCTGTATATGTCTATTGGGTCTACTTCCTCTAAAGTATGGTTCAAGTCCAACATTTCCCAGTTAATTTCTGTCTGATGATCCATCCATTGTTAAAAGTGAGATATTGAAGTTCCTTACTGTTATTTTACTATGATCTATTTCTCCCATCAGATCTGTTAGTATTTGTTCCATATATTTAGAAGCTCTTATGTTGCATACATATATACTTACGATTTTGTATCTTCTAGATGAATTTATCCCCTTACCATTATTTAATAATCTTCTTTGTTTCCTGCTACTATTTTTTGGCTTAGAGTCTATTTGTCTGATTTAAGTATAGGTACCCTTACTCTCTTTTGGTTTTTACTTTCATGGGATACTTTTTCCATCCCTTCACTCTGAGTCTGTGTGTGTCATTAAAGCTGAAGTGTGTCTTTTGTAGGCAACATATAGTTGGGTCTTATTTTTCCACCCATCCAGCCTCTATATATGTTTTGATTGGAGAATTTAATCTGACATATAAGGTAATTATTGACAGGGAAGGACTCAGTAATGCCATCTTACTGTTTTCTGTTGCTTCCTTCCTTCATGAATTGATAGTGATATACTTTGCTTCCTTTCTCTTTATATTGAATCTACTATAGTTTTTGCTTTGTGGTTACCATGAGGTTTATAATAAAACATACTTATAACAATTTTATTTTATACCAACAACAATTTAACTTTTGATTACATGCAAAACTTCTACCCTTTTACTTCCCATCTCTTATGATTTTAATTCACAATTCACCTCTTTTTACATTGTGTAACAATATGACATTATATGTATTGTTATACAATATAACATTAAGAAATTGTTGTAGGTATAAGCTATTTTTTAAAATTTTATTTATTTATTTGAGAGAGAAAGCAGAGGGGGCAGAGGTAGAGTGGAGAGAGAATCCCAAGCAGATTCCACACTGAGCATGGAGTCCAATGTGGGGCTTGACCCCACAACTCTGTTATCACAACCTGAGCTGAAACCAAGAGCTGGATGCTTAACTGACTGTGCCACCCAGGTGCCCTCTTTTTTTTTTTTTTTGGTATAGCTATTTTTAATACTTGTGTCTTTTAATCTTTATACTAGAGTTAAGTAAGTTAACATACCTCTATATTGCAGTATTAGAGTATTCTGAATCTGACTATATGCTTACTCTTACCAGTGTGTTGTATATTTTCATATGTTTTCATGTTACTAATTAGCAACCTTTCATTTCAACTTGGAGAACTCCTTCAGCTTTTGTTGCAAGGCATGTCTAGTGGTAGTGAATTCCCTCAGCTTCTGTTTGTTTTGGAGATTCTTTACCTCTATTTCATTTCTGAAGGACAGACTTGCTGGGTAAAATATTCTTGGTAAGCAGTTTCTTTCTTTCAACATTTTGAATATGTCATCCAACCCTCTTCTGACCTGCAAGGTCTCTGCTGAGAAATTTACTGATAGCCTTAGGGTATTTCCTTGTATGAGATTTTTGTTTTGTTTTATTTTCTTTTACTGCTTTTAAAATTCTCTGTCTTTGATTTTAGACAGCTTTATTATAATGTGTCTTGGAGAGGGTCATTGGATTGAAATTGTAGGGTGACCTATTAGCTTCATAAACATGGATATTCAAATCTCTCCTGGGTTTGGGCAGTTGTTAGCTATTATTGCTATTCATAAGCTTTCTACCCTTTTCTCCCTGCCTCTCCTTCTGAGATTCCAATGATATGGATATTGTTTCTCTTGATAGTACTCTGTTATGTCCTATAGGCTTTCTTCATTTGTTTTCATTCTTTTTTATTTGCTTCCCTGATTGGATAATTGCAATTGATCTGTCTTCTAACCCAATCATTCTTCCTTCTGACTGGTTAAGACTAATGCTGAAGCTGTCTATTGAATTTTTCAGTTCAGACATTGAGTTTTTCAGCTCCAAAATCTTTTTGGTTCTACTTTATGTTCTTTGTCTTTGTTGAACTTCTCATTTTGTTCTCACTTGGTTTTCCTGATACTATTAAATTTTTATTTGTGTTTTCTTGTAGCTCTCTAAGCATCTTTAGAACAATTATTTTGATTTCTTTGTCTGACAGTTCCTGTATCTGGCATTTCTTTGGGCCAATCACTAGAGGTGTACTGTTTTCCTTTGGTGGAGTCATGTTTCCCTGATTCTTCATGATCCTTCTGGCCTTGTGTAGTTATCTGTGTGTTTGAAGAAACAGTTCCCTTTTCTAGACTTTATGGACTGACTTGAATAAAAGAAGACTTCTGGGTGCCTGGGTGGCTCAGCTGGTTAGGTGACTGCCTTCTGCTCAGGTCATGATCCTGGAGTCCCGGATCAAGTCCCACATCGGGCTCCCTGCTCAGCAGGGAGCCTGCTTCTCCCTCTGACCCTCCTCCCTCTCATGCTGTCTCTCATTCTCTCTCTCACAAAAAAATAAAATCTTAAAAAAAAAAAAGACTTCCACTTGTGGGTGGGGGCATGCTGTCACCCTGGATCTAAGGCACAGGGTTTCAAATGCACAAATGTGTGGTGGCACTGGGTCTAGGGGGACAGAGGGGTCTTAATGTCTTTTTGGCTCAGGCTGCTAAGATCTACAGCAGCTGTGTGGTCCTTGGTGAGTACTGTGGTGGGTTTGCAGTGGCTACAAGGGCTGCTGGGGTCCTTACCAATGCCTCTAGGTCCAGTGGCTAGGGAATAGGCCATGCAGCAGTGGTAGCCAGAGCTGGTGGTGTGCACACACTTGGCTGCATGTACCAGCTGCAGGTGCCTATGGAGTGGCGGGGTCCTGTTGCAGACACACACATAATGGCAGTGGCTAGGTACAGCAAGGGGCATGGCCAACTACAGGCTCAGTGGAAGCTGCAGGGCCCTGTCAACATGCTTTCCTCTGGTTGCACGACCTGCCCTGGGTTTGCACATTGCAGGGGAGGCCAGTTACAGGGCTTGGGTCAGGGATGTGTAAATACACAACTGGAGGGGATAGCTCTAAATGAACATGGGGTGCAGGCCAGTGACAGAAGTCAGGCCTGATCCACACCCACAAGCAACTGTCAATGCCCTGGTTATTGATGTGCTCTCTTTTATCTGCACAGTCTTCCCCTGGGCAAAATACAATGCATTGGAGGGCTGGTGACAAATGTCAGGTCAGCAGCATGCCAATGCAAAGCTAGAGGGTCTAGCAGGGAGGTGCATGGTAATAGGTGTTAGCTGCCAGTGTCTAGGCTTGTGTATTCACTTGCAAAGCTGCAGGGTCCTGAGCTGGTTGCCTCTGTGGTTCCCAAGTTCTGTAGGGCGTACATGGAGTGGAGGGTCTCAGGCAGCTGGTATAGAAAGTAAATATCTGTGGGACTAAAGCTAGTAAAATCTGCAGGGTGTCCCCAGTGAATATACTGGCTGTTAAGTTTCTTCAGTGGCAAAATATGCTGAGTTTGTCTGTAGAGCAGGCGGTGAACCACAGTGATTCCTGCTGTGTGGCTGCTACTGGTAACACCTGTTTTTATTCCTTGTTCCTAGCCATCTCTATATCTCAGCTTTGCCCATCTAGGCAGAATGAAACCAAAATGGGACCTTCGTGCAGTGCCCCCAAAAGGCTGGGGATGCTGGTTGCTCAGCCTACTCTTCCTTTCTTGGTGAGAGGAACTCTTCATAGCTAGGAATTTCCTCTTGACACAGCAATGCTGACTTGGGGGGATGGGATGATGCAGGAAGAATGAAGCTGTCCCTCCTTTTTCATCTTATGCAGTTATTCTTTGGTCTTTTGTTCCAGGGTGTTGCTAAAATATCTTAAGGAGACTCAGAGCTGTTTTTATTCATGGATAGTTGTCTAATTGTTGATCTTTGGGGAAGGGTGCAGTTGGGCTCTCCTACCTCACCATTTGGGGCTAAGATGTGCTTTCAAACTTATCTACAAGTTGCTGTTGGCCAAATATTTGCTATCGTATTTGAAAATGACCCAAGATCAATTTTCCCCTTAAATTTAGACAGACAACATAATTACAAGTTTTGATAATAGGGCAAAAATATTCATAAAGCTATCACCCCAGTCTTTATATAAGACTTCTAGAGTGGCGATCATAAGGTACATATATTTTTATAAATTGCCTTTTCCACTTAACATTGTATTTATCATAATCATTTTTCTATTTTGTCTTCCTATATTCTAGTTATCATTTAAAAAATTTATACAGTAGACCAAGTACCTGATTTATTTAATTGTTCTCATATTATTGCTTATTTGGGTTCCTACCAGTTTTTGCTTTACATATAGTACTTCCATGAACACCAAAATAACCTTGTAAGGCTTGGTGACATCAGTAATCCCATTTTTGTCTAATGACAACAATTCAAAAAATGGTATTTTAATTTGTACTGTTTCTTTCCTTTCTTTTTTCTTTTCTCTTTCCTTCCTTCCTTCCTTCCTTCCTTCCTACCTTCCTTCCTTCCTTCCTTCCTTTCCTTCCTTCCTATCTTCTTGACAGAGAGAGACACAGCGAGAGAGGAAACATAAGCAGGGAAGTGGGAGAGGGAGACGCAGGCTTCCCGCAGAGCAGGGAGCCCAATGCGGGGCTCGATCCCAGGACCCTGGGATCATGACCTGAGCCGAAGCAAGATGCTTAAGGACTGAGCCACCCAGGCACCGCAGTACCCTGTTTCTTTCATATTTAGCAGAGTTTAATGCAAACTAGGCAAAATAGGCTTATAGAAATGGTCTGTAATTAAATAATATCCATATTATTTCTTACAGTTATAGAAAACTTCTTTTTTCTGGATTTCAGAGTGATGGAAAAATTTAGTAATTTTTTTTGTTATTGACCAAAATTAAAAATGCCACAGACTATCAAATACAAATAAGCAAACATTTGATTTTTCTAAGGTACTAATACAGTAGAATCCTTCCTTCTTTTAAAAGTTTCAATAAATTGGTTTTTTGCTATATATTTCATAATATAATAAATGCTTGAATAAAAGAAATTCTTAGCTTATTAGTAGTATATACAAAGCTATAGCACAAATAATTATATTTGGAATGGAAGATTATGTACAGCTGTGTACCATTTTCCTAACCCAGTAGTAAGAATGTATTACAAAATAGAGGTAGAAAAGCTGATGTTCTATACCCTGACATCTGTATTGATGATCTGATTGCCTGATATATTGATAAATAATGCTTGAAAAACTTAACCCGTTGAATCCAATTCATTTTTAAACCATGACTTAGATGACTGAAATAGCAATGTTTTTGCCTTTGTTCCTAGAGATAACGAACATCCTGTTGGGTTGTAAAGAAACTGAGGGTGGAGAGCAGATGGGATTTTTGGCAAAGAGTAGGCAAGTCTGACTGTTGACAGCAGGATCTAATGCTCCAGCATACGGTGCTGATAATACCTCAATCAATTAAAGATGTGCCATCCAGGATTTGCCAGTCAGAAGACATCTTAAGTACTTTTTCTTAAAGCCATGAACAGCTTCATTATAACCTCCTATGGGGCCAAGCAGCCGATTTAGGATTTCACTTTTGACAGTTGGCTGGTGCCAGTTTTTCAATGAATGTATGTTCATGCCTGGAAATATTGCTAATGTGAAATGTTGCTATTTTATGATACTATGTCACCATCTGAACAGCACATGCATAGTTTATTCATCATCCACAAATATTTATTGAACTCAACTGCTGAGTTCTTTAATATGTACATAACAAACCTTTTGTTTTCAAAGCTGATTATGCTGCAAGTCAGCATGGGGCTTCCTGTGAATTCCTATGTTCCTCCTGTACTTCTCTTCATGGCATTTATCACTTTCTTTTTATACCCTCTCTCTTAGAGTAAAAACCAAAGTGATCCTTACAATGGCCTAACAGACCCTACACAAACTTCCCTTATATATCTGACCTCTTGATCTCTCCTCTCTCTGTCTCTGTCTTGCTCTTTCCCTCTCTCTCAGACTCTTTTTACGTGTGGATAAAGTGTCCAATTCCATTGTGGGAAAACAAATGGTCCTTTATATTATGTTGAGTACTACTGCATACCCGGTACATCAGAGTGGATATCAGAGATGCTTTCATCGATGAGTTTCCAATAGTTTCGGAAATGAGACTAAATAATACACATGACAATATGAGAATAAATAAGTTGTTACTCTAAGTTATAAACTATAAGTTGCATAAGTTTTAAATATCAAAGAATAAGGAAGTTCAGAGTTCAGAAAAGGTATGAGGACTATCTCCTTGTATCCAGTTATCATCACAACTTTACTACTTATTTTTTCATTTATCATTAAATGGAAGCCTTCCAAATCTTTCTCTTTTTCCCATTACTTTTCCCTGAGTACCAAGTAGGCATTTCTAAATGCTCCAAACAAAGCAAGTGCAAACCAGAATTTATTATTCCCGATTTCAATTAGTGGTATCACCACCTGTCTTCCAACTACAGCCAGAACCTGGAAATAACATTTAATTCCTCTTCCCTAACTGCTTCCTTGCCCCGTCTGCACCCTATTACCCTGGTGCTTCTTAAGTATGTCCTATCTATAGATTCCCTTCCCTAAACGTCCTTTTCCAGCACCTTGGCTGGTGCCAATGTCATCTCTATTCTGGGTTTCACAAGAACCTTTTATCGTGTGTTAATTCTAAGCTTTTTTCCCCCCAAGCCAGCCACTGCTACCCCATTGTACATACAACACAGTGATCTTTTTAAGTTCAAATCAATCATTTATGTCACTTACTATTGTCCTTAGAATAAAATCCTTTGCACGGTATCAGAGGTCCTGCTTGTCATCCATCTTTTTAAGATGACATTCTGGTTGCTTCCAGGTCTGATGGCAAGGACTGGGGTGTTTTCCCTATTATAAAATCTAACAAGCCCCCCTAGGGCCAATATTAATCAAGAGGGTCTGATCCAAGGGAGTGGAGTGGGGTCTCGGAGAGGGTCTTTGGAAATGTAGGTGCAAAACCAAGACCAAAGTTTTAGGCTCTTGGATAGGTCCTGGTCCAGCTCTGTTGGGTAGAATTAGAGGAGTCATGGGGAGCAAAAGCAGAAAATGAATATGCTAGTTGTATTCAATTTCTACTGCTGTGACTACAAACTTAGCAGTTTAAAACTACACATGTATATTACCCCAAAGTTCCTGTAGTCAGGAGTCCAGGCATGACTTGGCCAGAACCTCTGCTCAGGGTCCCACAGGTTGCATTCAATGCACCTAGGCTGCATCCTTATCTGGAGCTTAGGGTCTTCTTCCAAGCTCATTTAGGTTAGCAGAATTCAGTTCCTTGTCGTTGGGAACTGAAGCCCTCAGCTCCTAGAGGTTGCCTCTCTCCATAGGCAGTTCATGATATGACTGCCCCTTCAAGGTCAACAGAACATCTTTCTTGATTCAAGTCTTTTAGACAAGGCCTGGTGTCTGTCTGCCTATCGTTCTCTCAAAATATCTATGTCTGTATCTCCTCCATTTTATTATCCCTCCCTCTCTGATACTAGCTATGAAAATATATTATGAAGGGGAATTTTTCTTTTTTATACCTACACTTTTTTATAACTTGAGGGTTTATTGTCTAGTCACTATTACTATCCCTATTCCTCAGACTGGGAAATAAGGTACAAAAATGTTAAAGAACTTCCCTAAGTTCATACAAACAGTCCTAGCTAATTGGTAGATCTGGAATTCAAGAGAGCTTGGGAGGGGTAATTGGGTAGCCTATGTCCTACCCACAGTGACAATTAATGAAACAGAATGCAGGAGGAGTGGCTGGAGGCAGAAGTTGACTTTCTCTGCAGAGGTGCATATGTAGGTATCAGGAGAGAGGCTATTGACAGTAATAACGTCAACCCGGGATTTCCTCTGAAATGTGACTAAATCTCACAGATGCCTACCGTTCAAATAAGATCTACATGACAGACACTATGAGATCACATCTAGTGTGAGGCTCTTGTTAAAATGGAGGAACTATGAAGGCCACCCTTTGGAATTAAAGAGGGATTGAATGAAGGACAAAACTGCGCATTTTTCCAATGACTTAGATGCCAATAAACTTACTCTGAAATGCATGTGAAAAAATAAAAGTCTGCATATACCTAAGCCAGTTTTGAAAACAGGAGTAAAGAAGCAAGACTTATCCTGTAAGACATGATTCTCTCTCAGTGTTATCTTTAGACCATAAGCATCAAGCATCACCTGGGAACGTGGCTAGAAACAGAAATTCCTGGGCACAGACCTGCTTCAATCAAGAGCCCTGTGGGTGCAGCCAGACAAGGGCTCCTGCTGACTCTAATGTGGCAGAGCTTGAGGATTGCTGCTTTAAGAGATTAAGATGGATATACATTTTTAGTTATAAAAGTAACTGTACATAAAAGCAAATACAGAAAAATGTTAATGGAAGAATCGAGATGAAGGTGTGTTATAAAACTTTCAAATTTGATGAAAAAAAAAATGACATCTAGGAACAGAAAAACAGGCCAAGAGAACACTATAGAAAACTCAAGCATGAATGCATAGGTACTTGATACATAATAAACATCACATTACAGGTCAATAGAAAAAAGTAGACTTCTTAAGCCTTGTGGAGAAAACATGGAGTTTCATTCCAAATTTGGACCATATACAATGGTGAACTCTAGATGGATTAAAATTTAAATATTAATAGTAAATATATCTAGTTAATAGAAGTCAATGTGGGAAAACAGTCTTTTGACTCAGATATGGAGACTTAAGAACAATGAAGCATAAATGATAGATTATGTAAACTTTCTTTTTAAACAAAGGATATCATAAACAAAAGTAAACAGACTGTGAACTAGGATACCAGTGATGTCTAAAAAGCAATAGGAGAGTAGTATCTGGAATAGACAAGGAACTCTCACAAATTGGTCTTGAAAACATCAGAAAAATGGGGAAAGGGAATAGGAAAATTACAGAATTGTAAACCTTACTGGCTAACAAGTGTATGTACTTGTCAAACACACCAGTGATCAAAGGAACGGAAAATAAAACAATGTCAAAATACATTACATTCATTAAACATGCAAAAATTGGAAAGTCACATAAAACTGCAAATATGTGGGGAATGAGATTCATTTGTCTAGTCAGTGAAAGTGTAAACTGGTGCAGACTTCCCAGGAATTACTTCAGCAGTGCTTTATGCAGTTAATAGTATCTGCGACCTGGCAATTGCACTCCTAGCTATGTATTTTAGAGAAATTTTCAGAGGTTCAAAAAATGACATAAATGAGCATACTCACCAGTGTGGTGTTTATGAAAGCAGGGAGGTGAAGTAGAGACATCATAGGTGTTCACCAGAAAAATGGCTGAATCAAATGTAGTGGATACACACACACACACACACACACACACACACACACACACACACATGCATCACATTAAAAAAAAATCTGTAGCCTGTTGCGTTTATTAAAAAATACCAACACTAGGGGTGCCTGGGTGGCTCAGTCGTTAAGCGACTGCCCTCGGCTCAGGTCATGATGCCAGGGTCCTGGGATTGAGCCCCACATCGGGCTCCCTGCTCCACAGGAAGCCTGCTTCTCCCTCTGCCTGCCCTTCCCCCTGCTTGTGCTCGCTCTCTCACTGTGTCAAATAAATAAATAAAATCTTAAAAAAAAAGCCAACACTATTTTTTTAAAGATTTTATTTGTTTGTTTGACAGAGAGAGCGAGTGAACACACAAGCAGGCTCCCCGCTGAGCAAGGAGCCCAATGTGGGGCTCCATCCCAGGACTCCGGGATCATGACCTGAGCCGAAGGCAGATGCTTAACCAATTGAGCCACTCAGGCGCCCAAACACTGTTCTTTTTACAATCATTTTCACCCTATAAATTCCAACTTAGATTTTACTATAAGAACTTAAAATTAACCAATATGTATAGTTTTTTAGAAAAAGTGGAATTCTCTTCTCACTTGTAGAGATCATCTAGTATTTTACAACCACATTCTTACTTATGATCAACATAATTACACTACTTTTGCTCCACTACATCTGATTTTGGTTAGTAGATCCCAAATCTACTTTTGAGATTTCTCATTTTGTTCCAGAATATCCCCTGGTATTCGTTCAAATATATACCTCTCTTTTGTTGAGGCTCAGAGGGAGATTAATTTTGAGAACTTTAATTTCTCAAACTGTATTTTGCCCTCTGACATGAAAAACTTTAAATATCCCGGCATCCAAAGTGGGTCATTAAAGTTCTGATTTTGTTCACTTTGCAAGTAACTGCCTTCACATTTTGGAATATAAGATACTCTTTGAAACTTTAAAAAATGTTCTTTACATCTGATCTGAAACTTTGTGAAGACATATCTGGTGTGCATGTTTATAGTTTTTGTCTGGCCACGAATGGACCCATTTGGTCTGAAGACCTATGCTGCGCTTCAGGTCTAGGGCATCTATCTCCTTGAGGTTTTTAAAAATTTCCCTCACTTTATTGTGTATCCATACCCTTCTTTCTCCTTTGAACTCCTATTAGATCCATGTTGGAACACAAGCCTTTTCTTTCATGTCTCATTTCTATTTTTTAGTTCATTTGCATTACATTTTATGGAATCCTAATCTAAAGAGCTTGCAAATTTGCTCTTAGGGATATTCTTCCTATTCTTCAGCACAACTACTGTATTTGTAACAAATTCTACTTTCCATTGTAAATATATTTAAATGCTTCCTTAACAGCTGATCTTGCAAATTCAATAATCTTTCTCCCTGAGAAGATACCATTTCAAAATAATGATTTCTTTAAATATTGGTACTTCTGTTTGCTGACTCTCTTCATGGTGTTGCTTTTCTTCAAATGTTCAGTAACTATTGTTCTCATCTTAATATGAACTTGTGTGAGAATGTTATGTGCTTACTGCAAACTATTTTCCCTAATGATGGGCAAAAGGAAGGACAGGACATTGGGTAAGCCTGGTAAAATGGCTTGTATTGGTTTTCCCTTCTAATATAATCACTCACATACATCATCTTCTGCATAGTGCTTGGCATAAAAAAAGGTGGTAATTATAACCAACCTCATATGATGCAGTACTCCCAGCATTATCTACAACTCTTTTGATCTTCTATTCTGTCTCTACTTTTGAAGCATCCCTGAAGCCAGATTCACCTTTCATGGTAGAATTCTCTGGCCCTATCTGTCCTAGGACTTCAAAGAATTCCTTAAAATTTATCCAGTGCCCTTTTATTTCTCCAAACTGTGGAGATTAAACAATACTTTTACCTATCATATTATGAAATAATCATCTTTTCTGTAACTTCTAGGGATGTGGATGGGAAGAGCTTGAAGGATGCACCAGTGTACAATCTTGAACAATTTACTTTGTGACAGCTAAGCCTGCACATGGTTCCCCCTATTTTGAGGAAAATGAATGCTCTTGAAGGATGATCCAAATGTGAAAGATGTTTTAATACCCATTCTGGGATAGCATTAGTTCTCAGAGTATTAGGTTTTGCTTTTCATGAAGATGAGGAGCCTTCCAAATCATCCACCCTAAAAATCCATGCTCTGTGCATTTATTTTTCTTCAATACTTAGTTTAGTTTTCTTTAGTTTTTCTAACAACAACAACAAAAAAAGAACACCACATTAAAGAAAAAAGAGATCCTTCTAAAGCTGTGCCTTGGAGGAACAAAATTGTTTTGATTAGATTTAAGGAACTTCAATTCAGGAAAAATATGTACAGACTTTAACATGTTTTCATGCAAAATAAAAATAGCTCTATTGAATCATGGTGGAAGGTGGTACAATTTTATACTATGGACTTCTTCCTTTACTGGTGATATGTGAGCTTTTCATATCATCCTATAATTAGATTGAGGGCTGATTAAGAAGCTGGATGGGCCACATGAAATCCCAAGGGAGATCATAATTGTCTCTAATTGTTATATGAAAAGGAAATTATCAGCAGAATTATTTTTTTTTCCAGTCTTTTCCCTAACAATCGTATAGAAAGGTTTTAGGAATAACTTAATTGTTCTTTAAATAAAAGCTGAGGAGATTCTACTGAGGTGTTCTTCCTAAAAAAAGACTTTCTCAGTTTAGAATGCAATTGTTTCACAAAGAGAATGAATGCGTAGTCCTAAAAAAAAAAAAAAGAAGATAGTATTGTCTTTTAAGTTTTCCAAAACTGTAAATGACTATGCCATCCCCTGGGATTAAAAATTCTGCAGAAAAACTGCAGCTTTAGGTATAAAATAAACCTTTTCTGAACTCTCTATTAAGAAACAAGAGGAGAGGTAGGGGCGCCTGGGTGGCTCATTTGGTTAAGCATCTCACTCTTGATTTCCACTCAGATCATGATCTCAGGGTCGTGAGACTGAGCCCTGTGTTGGCTTCCACGCTGAGCATGGAGTCTGCTTAAGATTCTCTCTTGGGACACCTGGGTGGCTCACTCAGTTAAGTGTCTGCCTTTGGCTCGGGTCATGATCCCAGGGTCCTGGGATCAAGCCCTGTGTTGGGCTCCCTGCTCAGGGGGAGACTGCTTCTCTCTCTCCCTCTGCCCTTGTTCGTGTGCTCTTTCTCTCACTCTCTCAAGTAAATAAATAAAATCTTAAAAAAAAAAATTCTCTCTCTCCTCGCCCTCCTCCCCGCAAAAATGGGTAGGGGGGCACCTGGCTGGCTCAGTCAGTAGAGCACGAGACTCTTGATCTCAGGGTTATGAATTTGAGCCCTACTTTGGGCATGGAGGAGAAAGACGGACAGACAGACAGGAAGGAAGGAAGGAAGGATGAAAGAAAGAAAAAAAATAAAGAAAAGAAAGAAAGAAAAAAAAATTAAAGAAAAGAAAGAAAAAAGAAAGAAAAAAGAAAGAAAAGAAAAAATAAAGAAAAAAGAACGAAAGGAAAAGAAAGAAGAAAGAGAAAGAAAGAAAGAAAGAAAGAAAGAAAGAAAGAAAGAAAGAAAGAAAGAAAGAAAAAGAAAGAGAAAGAAAGAAAGAAAGAAAAGAAAAAGAAAGAAAGAAAGAAAGAAAGAAAGAAAGAAAGAAAGAAAGAAAGAAAGAAAGAAAGAAAGAAAGAACAGGAAGAAAGGAAGAACGAACAGGAAGAAAGGAAAGAAAGGCAGAAACAAGGGAAATACCTAAAAGTTGGAGCAGGCTGCCCATACAATCTAGATTACCTTGTAAAAGAAAAGTGGTATTGGGGTACCTGGGTGGCTCAGTCATTGAGTATCTGCCTTTGGCTCAGGTCATGATCCCAGGGTCCTGGGATCAAGCCCCACATCAGGCTCCTGCTCTGCAGGAAGCCTGCTTCTCCCCTCTCCTGCTCCCCCTGCTTGTGTTCCCTCTCTCGTTGTGTCTCTGTCAAACAAATAAGTAAAAAAAAAAAAAAAAAAAGACAAGTGGTATCTTATTCCCTTGTACACCTACTATGTGTATTAATGTTTTTGATGAAACATAAAATTATTCTGATTTCAGTCTATTTCGTAAGAAATCTATCTACATTAAACCAAAAAAGTAAGCTAATAAGAATTTCAACAGAAGGAATGAAAAAAAATAGACTTTGAAATAGATTTCTCACCAGTCTTGAACTAACTGGAAAACGTTTCCCATTCCAATGGCTTCCTTTAAAGTAAAAAACAGTAATTTAAGGTAAACTACACTTCCTCCATACCCAGAAATACAAGGGTTTAAAGTGCCAAAAAATTTATTGTGTATCTATGACAATTTTTCTCACCCTGAATTTCATAAATCACATAACTTTAAACAGCGTAAGTTTATCACCTATTCACTGTGTTACTTCAAGCACTCTAAATAAGGACAAAAAATTGGAATGTTTTACAAATGCTGATACAAATATTACAGAGCTGCTAATGGGATTTCCTTTTAAGCACAAGTTAATACTTAAAAGTTTAGTTCTGTTTATGCCAATGTATGTATTTAAAGAAGTTTTCAGGGGCTCCTGGTTGGCTCCGTTAGGGGAGCATGGAACTCTTGATCTTGGGACTGTAAGTTTGAGCCCCACGTTGGGTGTAGAGATTACTTAAAAATACTTAAAAAAATTTTTTTTTCAAGTATATACACAACTTCAAGTCCAAAGAGTTCAGAAAAATATTTACATAATAAATATGTAAGAAATTTTAGAATTTTATGGATTTAGATACTGATGATTCCCTCATGCATCAGCATAAAATGTCAGTTTATGTAAAGAATTCTGTACAGAATAAATTATTCTGAACATATAAGTTTTAACAGTTTAAAATTTTAGGGTGCTCAATTTTAAACACTATCACTAAAAATGAGAGAGTTTTGGTTGTGATGGTTTGCTACATAATATTTAAATAACGTCAGTTATGGGTATGGGCCTTGACTACAAATTACTCAACAATATGTAAACTAAAAATGTCTTCTTCATTTCCTTGGAAGATTTAATCTTCTATTCAAATTTTGAAAGCTTATCATTACCAACCAAAACAAAAATTCTAACCAAGAGTTCTTACTTCATTTTAATTTTCCAGTATTTTAGAAGAAAATTATGGCTATTTATAATTAAAGTACAAACTTTTTTGCTATTAATTTTTTGTTATATAATCTATCACATTACTCTTCCTTGGTAACTTTCTTACTCAACTACATGTGTTATAAGAACATTAAAAAAATTTTTTTTAACTAAAATACTAGTGCATGTAATACTTGCTGCACTTGTAATATATCAATATAATATGCAGACAATTAACTTAAAGTTAGATCACTAATCAATCGTTTTTTTGTGGCTATTTTCCTTTTCCAAAATTATCTGTGTATCTCATGCAAGATAAAGTAGTTGAAAATGTCACAATTATATCTATTTTATGTATTCCTTATTAAAAGTAGAAGGTGACTGAAAAATTGACTGAAATAAAAAAAGGATGTGCCAAAATTAGTGTTTTAAAATAAACTATGAATAAAGGGAACACCGAGGCTTGTCTTAAGAAGCTGTTTGTCATTATTTTTTTTTAGAGATTACAACACACATACAGTAAATGAATTTTATCAAAATACAGCACATTTCTTCTACTATATCCATAAAAATCAATTCCTATGTAAATAGTACTGAAAAACTAAAATGAGTTAAAATTTACAAAGAGCTGTTAAAGGGTTTCAATCAATATTATTAAAACTATACAGTACAATAACCAAATGATAACATCTTGAAAGAAGTGCAATATTTGAGTTCACATCTTGAAAATTACTGCCTATTTACTCTGACTAGCAAGAAAGGAACGAGTTCAACTTTTTTTGCAAAAATAATGTAAATTGCTGTTTTGCTAGTCCTATAAAAGTCTTAATTAAAACAAGGTTGAAGAACAAAGCATAACAGATTAAAAATTCCAAAATTATATTTCTTAGTAATTAAAAATGAACTGCAATAACTGAATATTGCTCTAATGAAAGGCTCCAGACTAGCCTCGACTAAACAGTTACTGGTCTTCTGTGGCACTTTTTTTCTGGTCCAAATAACCATGCATTAATTCTTACCACTGCATGTTACTCAAATTTTATTGAATTACAAAGAACAGAAACAAAATTAATGGTTTGGATGAACAAATTAATAAACATCTATGAAATATTTGTTACACTAACGAGGAACAAAGGCAGATGGTGGTAAAACACTATTCTATTACACTGATACACTTAGAAACCCTTTAAAGACTCTGAAGTGTCGAGTTCACATTTAATGTTACCTGTAGGAACAGCCCTTTATTTGAATACCTTTACACACTGGTAGGCCTCAAGGACCCATCCCTTTGCTCTACAACTCTCCACAGCAATTCTCTATCACTGTGCCAATTTCACAAACTTGCTTTGGTTTCCTAGCTCCATGCGTACTATATTTCCTTTTACTTTACCAAGGCAATGTGAGACCAAACAAAATCAAGAGGCTTTCCTAAATCTGCTTACACTTTGTGTTACAGCAACACAATCTTTTAAAACTGGCCATTTGAGTTTCATTTGCTGCTCAAAATAAAAATTATAAATTAAGATTAAAATGGAATACTAATTATAAAACAGACTGCAAGGACCACCATTTGCAAAAAATCAAGAGATTTCCATATCACAAAAAAATGCACGGACATGCATCTACAGAAGAGTTAAAAATTTCCTGTGACTAAAAAATTAAAAATTGAATCACCAGTAGCAAATGTACTGTCAATGGCTATGACAAGAACAGATCCTGTAGAGCTCATAAAATGCAATTATCGTCTTTTTTATTTCTTTAAAAAGACACTACATTTTTATTGCATTATTTTATTAATAAAAACACATTTAACAGCTATTTTCTCAATCTTTGCTTCCAGATTTTTATAGGAATTAACTGTTTTAATCTGGCCTTGGAAAGTGAACCCACCAGCACCACCTTCACCTACTCACTCTTCAATTCAATATGCACATAGCAAAAACCAACACTTCAAATCTCTTGCCCACATTAAAAAAAAGTAGTTTCAGCAGAAAAACATTAATACGAGTTGAATAAAAATAAGGGCACAAAAGCTATGAGACAGAAAGCTCTGCCATCTGTCTCTGGGCTACAATCAAGGCTAACTAGAGCCTTGCACAGAGTTCAGTCATGTGTATGAAATCCAAAAATAAACCTACAATCTATACAAAAACAACATATGTTTGTTTTTGCAGCCTTGATTGCTATGTTTAAAAACCTAACAAGAACTTTTATATGGTATGAATTCAACAGTCTCCCCTATATACTGTACAGTGGTTCTTTCCCTCTAACCACAAGTTCCATTATTTCATTAATGTACAAATTTGAACATAATTTTTTGAGTTCATCTTTACATATAAAAATAGTCAAAATATTAATTTCCCCTGCAAATATCTTCCAATAAATCTTGCTGCCTTTCCCCTTTTTTTGTCCACAATTCTTACGAGGAAACCTCTCGTACAATGATGAGTTCTACTGTGTTCTGGAAAGTTTTTAGCAAGGACACTGCTTGTCCATGTTCAATATTGATAAAACTGTAGCCATTAGCCTAGAAGAAAGAAGAAAAATGTCTTTAAGAAAAACATTTCATAGTAATTTATTTGCATCTGTACATTTAAATTTCTGCTGGTAGTACACAAACCTGGCAGAAAATAAGAATCATTCTGGCAATTTAAAACATCATGTAGATTCCTGGGCCTTACCCCACATCTATGAAATTAAAATCTCTGAAGGTGAGACGCAGGAACCTGCACCCTGTCTACGTTTTCAGGTAATTCTTATGTAGCAACCCAATGTTAGGAAGCACCTGGCTAAGACACAGTGCCAGGCGTGGTGTTATGTGTATGTGCTAACGTGTAAATGAGGTCACCAACATGCAAGGATAGCAGAGGGCAAGGCTTACTCTTCCTATTGCCTTGGGCCAGCCGATAAACACCGCATTTCTTATAATTTAGGCTTAACATTTACTGAGGTTTTACTATATACCAAATACAGTTCTAAGTGCTTCACGTGAATTAAATTCTTTAATTCTTGTAACAAACAGATTCTTTCACCATCCTATTTTAAAGAAGTTAACATTCCTGAACTTAAACAAAATGCTAAGATATATCTAACATGTATTCGAAAATATCCATGATTTTCCAAGGTTTTAGGAAGAAATATCAACAACTATGAAAATACTAAGAGAGTGGCCTATAAGAAATGCCACTATTTTCATCCACAAATATTTAATGATAAACTTCATAAAATGATTATTTTCAAAATTTGGCATTTAATAATTTCTTGATGAGAAAGATCTTATAAAATGAAAAATTAAGAAAATAATAAAAAGATGTATCTTAGTTACCTGAATAATTTTATCACCTGGTTGTAATAATTTTGATGCTGGTCCTTCAGGCTGTACCCTTGTTACAAATATACCCTTTAACAACAACAAAAAAGATAAACACTTAATGGAAAACAGTATGCATCAATGACAGAGTAACAAGGAACAATTTTTCTTTGACAGTATGTAAATATCTGAATCATAGTACAAGTTTTCTCCCTGTTTTCTCTGAATATTGTTACAACCCATTGTTATTTTTGGTGCTGGTAATTCTGACTTGAGTACAGTAACTTCTCTTAAAGTACAGATGTACAGACATGTAATAACCAAATTTAAAAATCACTTCACAGTGTGATGAACATTTAAAACTGGGGGTTTAATTTGTTTTCCTCAAACAATTAATTTGAAATGATCACATTTCAAAACAAAAAGCTGAACAATACAGAGAGAAATAAAAAAGATGGTATCTGTCTAGATTTATATAAGTATCTGTTAGATTTTTACAGGAGGCATTAAGTAGTGAATAAAACCTTATGGGTATCTCAAGGACAAATACACAAACTCACATCGTCTTCAGGTCTGAATGGATTTCCTCTGCCCCCAACACCTCCTGATATGCTAAATCCAAGTTCTGGATCCTTTTCAACTCTCACTCGAATCTGAATATGAAAATAAACTATTACTAACATCTCAGAAAAAGCTACAACACAGTATTTAACTATTTGTAAAATATATAAAGATTCATTTAAAATAAATATTCAGGCAGATGAAGGGAAATTATAACATGGAATATCATGTTAATAAGTTAGTGAGTTAAAGGCACAGCTGGGATTATAAAGCATAGCTCCTAAATTAATCTCCTGTTATTTTACAAGGATAGGCAACCGATTACTATTGATCTTATTTTTTTTTTTTTTTAGGTATCATGGATTTTAATGATATTGAGCACACACAGTTATTATCAGCTTATTATCAGTTTCCATTTGTAAAACATCTAAATTACATAGTATCTCTGTTTATTGGGAGTTCCATAAGATATTTAAAAATCCCCGGGTGGTTGTTGGATATCAACTCCTCATTTCTTGAACCTGTTTATATGCTTGCAAGACATTGGGACTGATGATCAATTGATAATATTTTTTATAGCCACGCTACAAAAAAAGATCAAGAACTAAACTTGTTACAAAATACTCCCTTTCCCCAGAGACTAAACCAAAATGAATAAGGCACATGTTCTCTAAGTTTCTAACAATATTACTTTATCAATAAACTATCAAAATATGTAAATGTATGATTAGTCACTTTTTAAGTACTTTGTAAGATTTAATTCTCGAAGTAGTTTGGAGACTATAGTCAAATTTCAAACTCTCAGTGTCAAAGAACAATGGTAAACCATAACATGTCAGTCAAGTTTCATGGTCTACTATTCATATTCCTGAAGAAGGTCTAATTACTGGAGTATCATCAAATGGTTTTGTATAAACAACCACCTTAGGGGGAAAAAAAAAAAAAATCACATCCAAAACACTGAATCCTATGTCAATTAATCAGAACACAGGGGATCACAGAGTCAAGTTAACCATTAAGTCTGACACCCTATAAACTTAACATGAAACCAAACCTTTCAACAAATTGGTAAAAACTATGTTAAAATTCTATATGGATTTATTGCTAATAGTTAAATAACCTATAAAGTACATTAAGAGCTTAGTTTCATATTTCAAATATTCTTGATTATTCTTACCTCTTGCCTTGCCAGTTCATGGCCTTGTCTAGGAGGACAATGGGGCTGTGTATATGGAGGCTGGTGGGCCACCTTCAGCATCAAGTAATCAATTAGTTGTTCTCTAGAGGATGCCTTGCCACAGAAGCCTGAGGAAGGGGGTGATGTATTTGACTATAATTTGCCTGAGGCCTGAGGGGCTGGCCCATCTGTCCATTAATCAAAGGCATCTAAGAAAAACACGAAGTGTCTTAAAATGACCAACAATAATGTCTCATTACAAATATTTGGATTTTCTTCTTGGAGCATTACAAAAGCACTAGAGTTTAACATTCTAAATCACACAATATCAAGTCACTTATACTATTTTTTCTAATTTTACAGTTTTAAAAGAAAAAAGCTATTAATTCTAAACTTGCTTGAATGCTTGCAGATAGATTCTCACTCTTTAAAGCTTTCAAATGAAAGGAAATCCTATCTACATTTAAAATTATCTGCTTTTCTGTTCAATATGCATGGACCTATCTTTCTTACAGTAACCAAATGTTAAAATGGTGATTATGTCAAAATTTTAAAATTTAAGCCCATTAAAAGGGTAAATTTTCCCATCTCACATACACACAGAAGATGTATTTGTTCATGTTTTCTTCTGAACAAAAGCTGAAATTTCTGTGTCCTGATCTGACTGTATTTTCTACTTTTATTTCTTTCTTTCCAGAATTAACAAGTCAAGGCAGCTATACAGTAGGAAACTAACTTACTCCTCATGTGTGTGTGTAGCAGTTAGCAACTTTTAAACTCCTTAAATGTTAGTTCCATAAAACAGTAACCACAAAAATTAAATCTTGACATTCTACTTTACTTTTCGCAAGTTACACAAAAAATCTGAGGTAATTATTTTGTTGTTAAAGATCTATCCTTGTTTTAATGCTTCTCATCGTTTAGACTGAATCTGAATTTAAGAGTTAAAATCACCTTTGTGCAAATGCAGCTAATAATCTGTTATGTTAGTATGATGAAACTAGCTGAAAAATAAGTTTACATTTGTATTATAAGTATGTGCATATAAAGAGATTGCCTGTATAGAGGGGGAAATATTTTTCAGCTATTCAATCATTTAAAACTTCATTATTATTAATAAAAAGGTGATCTTATTCACAAGTGAATTATAGAAAAACTGTGAGAGAAATATTTAGCCCCATTCTCCTAAAATTATCCCAAAGTAGAAAAGTTTGGGAAAAGATTATGGTAATTGTTTCAGAACTATATTCTTGTTACATGAACCTTGCTGAAGGAAACAAAGAAGTCTGGCTTTGGTGAAGATTTTTACTTTAAAAAAAGTTATCTTTTTTACTGTATTATACTTCAGAACTTGGTTAATTCTGAACTTTGGGAACTTAAAGTTTCCAACAGGTGCTTTCTAACAGGGCACAAAGATGTTATCACTCTATGACAAATCTTACATTGGTTGGAGAAAAAAGCGAATGAGGTACTCCATTATCCCCGTATCTTTTTTAAAAAAATTGTGGTTGTTTACTACTTGAATTTTGTAGATTTGAAGTCATTAATCTGCCAGGAGCCTTTAAGTGGTTGTGTTGTCACTTTATTACTTAGGCACAACTCTGTGGACTGCACTCGCTTTTTCCAAGCTTGTATCATTTATTCCTATGTGCAGATTCAAAACCTTTCTCCTGGGGAAAATTTTCCAAACAATAATTACTTCTGACCCATGCTAAGACTGCCTGATACCTAGATTCTTAGTTGTGCCTGACATTTTACATCAATGTTAAACATACCCATTGAATATATTAAGCTATTGTTAGCAGATGGCTCAGGAGAATACAAGTGTGAAACAACCCAGTAACCTAAACTACAAAAATGGATGTTAAAAAGAAAAAGAAACTGAATAACACAGCTCACTTAAAAGAAAAAAAGGGGTAAAATAAATAGTTATGTATGAACTTATGTTATATGGCTGGGTTCCTACTCTCAAGAATAATGTAGAAGTTTTTATAGAATACATTAAGTATGCTTCAAAACTGTATCTGGTTATACTAGGAATATGGAATTGGAATTAGAAGAAAGAACAGCTGAAAGAGAATATTAAAGAAAAGAATTATCTATTTGGTATTGGTGACAGAAAAGTAAACTCTCTAAGTGATGCTTTAGTTACAAAAGTAGTAAGAATACAATCATCATCTATTCTACCACATACAGAAGTCTTTCAAGGTTATTTCTAATTACATTTAAAGTATTTTAAAATGCCTTTAATAACATCCTCAAATGAAGAATTTAAGACAGGTTCATCTTTAATTCTCCAAAAGATTTACTATCAGGATGCTAAAAAGCCTCTGACTCAAACAATACAATAAGTAGATGATAGTAGAGAAATCCAAAAATAACAATAAAATCATTTTCCACGGTGGAAAAAAATCAGTGACTAAACTAAGAAATAATAGAGTAAAATCTATTTCATAATTCCCAATTAGTTTTTTAACAATCTTTTCTAATCAAGGAGGGAAAGTCCTCAAAAAATTATTTTCAGTGTTAAAGCATTATGTTATTTACAGTTCAAAAGCTGTAAAACAAGTTCAAAGAGATGTTTTCATTTATTTCCTGAACACCTACTTTCATCAAGCTGTCTGGAGGAACATCTTTGTGACTAAGTGTAGCTGACGAGGAGTTCGGCTGTCCTGAAATGAATATATCATCTTGACAATGATCTCCTGGACAGGATGTCTGGGGATGCTTCAAATGAGGGGAAATAAAAAGTAAACAAATAATGCTCTTTCAGATGTGAAACCAAAATGATGATGACACTTGAAAGGAGACTGGAAAAAAATATTACTAGGTAGTGGAAAGATGAAGAACCAAGTCAAACATTATGATCATAACTGCCATCAATATTAGTACCTTTATGATGGACATTAAACTTGCGGTGGTAATCAGTTCACTATGTGTATGTGTCAAATTATTATGATGTATCCCTTGGACTAATACCATGTGATGTCTCAATAAAACAGGAAAAAGTATTAGTACCTTTAATATACACTTCATAATGCTTTTAGTTTTATTTACAGTAATACCTAGCTTTTAACACTGTGAACAATTTAGTTATTAATGAACTAAGTCAAAAGTCCCAAATTTTAAGAGCAACTAAAATTTACTCCTGTTGAGTACTACAAAAAGGTTTTTTGTTTTTGAAAAAAAAAAAATAATAACTGCTATTAACAGCACAGTGCCTGCCACCTGGGATTTTCTTATTAATGATGGGCAGTACCAATAAATACACAATCTTATAAAATTCAGTTTAGCTTAATTTTATCATACTAGTATTGGACAGCTCAGTATTTTTTAACACCAATGGTCTGGTTTTAAATTTGCTTTTAAAATTAACCAGAGTTCATATTTTTGTATGTCAATAATATCCTTATAGTCTACTTCACTGATAGCTTTAGAGAAAAAACAAACTCAGTAGCTCATTGTCTCTGAATATTTTTTATAATATGCTAGGGAGCAAGATGCCCATACTTTTCATTTTAATTTAGTTCTAAACACACTTAGCTATATTTTTGAAAACTAAAGGGACTGTGATAAATAGCGCTATTGTTACTTTCAAAATAATATGTGGCTAGCAACACAGCTACGTATACTACATCATCATTTTGAAAAATAATCTGAAATCTACTTCATTATGATATGCCACAGGATACACATAAGTCTAAGGGCTTGTGATTTAACCTTAGAAACATTATTTGCAATAGAGCTATCATGTGCAGTTAGTTGCTGGTTCAAAGCACCGATTAGCATTTTTAGATTTGGTTTGATCTGATTTTATGAATTTATGTCATGAGTATTTTGCATTCCTTCCCCATTTTTGAGATGTGCTTTCGGAATGCACAGTAATCAACTTAGGTCATAGCTTGAAGTTTAAATTCAAGTCTGAATGTATAACTGTTTATTTAGTCTTTAAAAGAACAAGAACAAGTATGTTATGAATGAAAAAGCAAAATGCAACAAACTCAAAGGCTCTGAGTTTAAGAATAAGCAAAAAATATTACTGTTTAAGAATCTGGAAAGACAATCATTCCAGATGACAATAAAGATTATTTCTAAGTTAATAAAAGCCCCTGGTCTTCACTCTGTGGTTTCAGTCGGAACGAGTACCAGAAATGCATGGCTTAATAGCTATCACTCTTCTCTTCCCATTCCAGTGATAAATTACAAAACAACTGCTATGACTCTAACATAGAAACAAGAGGGCAGAGCAGGAAAGGTGAGGTCCAGCCACAGCAAAGTGAATCCAGGAGACCACTCTTGTCCTAGAACACAACAATGCAAAGCCAGCAGTGTATTAAAAAGGGGGTGGTAATGAGGACCCTTAGGAAAAGGCAAGGATCCAGAAGTAAGCAGAGTCAATATGGAAATAAAACTACAGGGAGGAGACAAAATAATGTTGTAAGAGGAGAAGTATCTTTTCAGAATGGAAGGGGGAGAAATAAATATTTATTTAGAGGCCATGCTAACACCTTAAGTTGTTATGAAGAGAAAAATCTTAAAATAGAGCCATACCAGAGTTGTTCTTTCTCCTTTTCTGCCATTCTTACCGCCTACCCTTAACTTTCATTAAGAGAATAAGCCTTCCTTCTTCATCATTAATGACTACGCTAAAACATGTATAAGAAAGGATTTGGGTTTTGCCTTTTCATTGGTACTTATTACAATTTCTCCAGCCTTACTCATATTCAGTGAATTTTGATTAAACTTACTTCCAGGTAGTGCTTCTCATTTGCCAATTCTCAATCACTAAACTAAAAATTATTCTTCCCCACTTCTGTGTACTATGTATAGCATAGCCTTAAAACCTTGAGTTATGGAGACTAGCTAACTTTATTAAGAGAAAACACCACAAAGCATAATAATTTTTAAAAAACCACTCAGTTATTTCAATTGCTCATCCCTATTTACATAAACAAGAATATACTACATCCTTAGCTTATAACTAAAGAAACTTAAGAGATAAATACTAAATCAACTTTGCAGGGAGTTTTAGAACTAAACTTTAGAACTATGGAAGAACTAGAAGGTAATCAAGATATCTGACCCACCATAAAAACTTATTTTCTAGAAATGTGAAAACATTAAAATGTATTTTTTTTTCTTCTTCTGTGTACTAAAAGTACTCGTCTACTGCAGGTACTCACTCGAAAAATGTGCCCACCAGAACCTCTTCCGTCTGCAACACTCAAGGCAAGGCTGCCTTGGCTGCCATGCAGATCCCTAGAGCTGCCATACTGAAAGTTGCTTACAGCAGTAAAATTGGAATTAAAGGACCTTGACAGCATGCTCTGAATAAAGAGGGGATAGATTTAACAGATATTAGTGTAGCATGCAAAATTCACAAGACATGTTATGTACAAAGACGTATTTATAAGTAACCCCAATACCACGCAGGAATATCATGCATCAAATTTTCAGTGCCATTGCAAGAGATTGGCACTATTTACCATATATTTACATGACAACATACACATATACACATAAAGTACATGTAAATCCAACCATTCACATGTTTAAACACTAAAGAAGAAAGTACAAACATACAGTGGCTTTTATAATGCTATCATTTCCTTTACTCCTAATACATCTCATTAGAAGTTCGTCAGAAAAGAGGAACTGATGCCATCCCTAGATGTATGTGTACATATGTAGTTATATATGGAACGCAAGCTAATTCCTGTATAAAGATAAATTTTACCAACAACCAGTTATTTCTAAATCAAAATGGATTTCTAGAGTCTGCTTCATTTTATAGAAATCAATTCTATATTATTATTAAATAAATGGAGAGTTTAAACATACATACATAGCACAAAATAAATCTGCAAAACACACCTAGCTCTTGGCCACTGTAATTTCTAAAAAAAATCACCTTCTACATTTAGAAACATGTATTACATTAAAAAAAAGTTAACATATACATGAAGTTTTAGGATATAACACTTAAAAGGCTTCCACTGCTCTACAGTTACCAGGAGAAAAAAGTTAGGCAATGTACTTGTAAAAAAAATTCTCCAATTCAAATAGACAGATAGTTAAGATTATATTTTAGGAGTTAGTAGTGGCATTTGCTGCTTAAACTTGAAGAACCACTGACGGAATGTTACACTGATGAATCTCTTATCACTAATCCCAGAGCTGCCTGAAAAATGTACCTCAATAAACACAATGCCTGATTTTTGTTGTTTCTGCTTATTAATTCCCAGAGCTGTTACATGCTTTTCTTTTATGTGGATGCTTCTTGTCATGTCCCTGAATATTGAGGGTCTTATGGTCAAACTGAGAGCAACCACATTTTGAGCATGGCTTGTTATCAAGAAATATAGAAATGTCATAACAAGCATTTCTGTATTATTCCTAGGGAATATATATGCCTTCTCCAAATTATGAAGTTGATCTCTAATACCAAGAAATCTTAATGTGTCATTCCAGAATGAAAGGGATCTATAAAATTACAATGTATACTTTTAGTTTTTTTGTGGATTCCAAAGTAATGACTAAAGAAAAAGCTAAACTTAACAGGCCATGCCTATACTTTCCCAGACCATTTCACAAACAATTGGGATTTGGCAGAGACAATTCAGAGGTTCCATGAACATTTGATTATAATGTAAAAATAAACTATACACACAATCACACATTGACAGAAACATAAACAACACACACTGATGTGTTACACATAGTTTTAACATGTTCTTAACTTGAGTGGTCCAAATGATCCTTTTTAATTATATGTAGATCCTGGAACAAAGCTTTTTCTGTCGTCTTTGAACATATATAAAGTTTTTGTAAATATGTCACTAAGAAGGCTAAAGCTCAGAACAGGTGCGGTTTTTAATTCAGGCCTGTGCATAGACATCTATATAAAACTGCACGCTGTCACAACACAACACATTTGTGCAGAGCTCAATTAAGGAATATGTCCTGGGCACCGCTGTTCATTACATGCTAACAGTTGTATTGTAGCAACTGAATGTGGATATTATCATGTTATGTTAATGATATTCTAGTTGAGTGCTTCTTACCAGAATTGTTAGTTTAATTAAATAAGCCTTGAAAAGCAAGAGGTGAGATCTATTTATATGTTTGGGTTCCAGGTACAGTTTGTTGCAGGTAGGGAAGGAGGGATTATTAATAGAAGGTTTAAAAACCAAATAAGCTGCAATAACTTACTATTTTTGTATTAATGCTAAGCAACTAAGCTGGGCAAAGTAGCAACTTTTGATTTGGGGACTTACCTCTAGAGGTGGGTAAGGCATTGTGAAATATTTTCAAATGTCTACCAGGCCTTAAGAATTATGTTTGGGGGAGGAAAAGAATGAATTGCAGAGGAGCAAACAGATTTTCCATCACCCTCCACCATTTTTAACCAATGCTTTCAAGTTTGTAGTCTAAGTCATGTTGCTCTGTGTCCTCACAAGGCTAATTTCTTAGTTTCACTGGCCTATTCCTCACCTCTCAATTACCACTGGGCATAACTGGGAAGCTACTGTCATGCACTCTTGAAGTAACTGAATGGCCAATTTCTAAATATATAAAGCAGAGAGGTACAATGAACAATGGGGTAGCTGCTACTTGCTTCCTATTTACTCAAGTCTAGGTACATCTCCATCAGACAGGAAAGTAATGGGAGAACAACCACCTGAGATGTCAACTACACAGAATATGATAACCAAACTCATCTCTTCATCCAAATCTGCTCTTCATTCTCTATGTTGGCATTCCCAACAACCAGTTACTCAAGGCACCACTCTAGCTTAATTCCTTTTCCTCAAAGACTTATTACAGGAATATTCCAATCACAAGTAAACTATTCTAGAGTCTGTTTCAAAACTGTCTCTTGAATTCTTGCCTTTGTCTCACTTCCATCAGTACATTTCTTTTATTTTCTGGACCACTAGAGACCCTCGTAACTCAATCAACTTAAATACAGCCTCTTCCTCCTCCTCCTCAAAAAAACCCAAAACAAAACAAAAAAAACCCCAAAAAACTATAGCCCTTCCTCGTTCTAGTTCCATAGTATCTCCAGGAGTTTATTTATAAAACAGTTATGGTACTCCTCTGCTTAAGAAATTTCCAAGTTCCTTAGAAAAAGCACACAAGCTCAAAGAGCCTCAACAATACGTATAGCTACAGCTGAGACAAAATGGATGAGAATGAGGTTGCCTAAGGCCATTAGATGCTCAGCTATTTAAAGGTGATAGTATTCAAAAGAGCTAACAATTATAGGCCGAGGTTCAATGTGAATTGATATATGGTACCAATCATATTTTAGGCATTCATTTTTGAAAAATCGGACCTAAGGAAATATTTTAAATGACTGAGGTTGTATACATTTAGCTGTTTTTAAAAATATATATTTAATGAACAAAGATAAGAAAATTCTTGGGTAAAACCCACTGAGAGACAGGAAGCTAAATCTTAAAGAACGTGCTTTATACACTTGAGCCACAGAACCGTGACACTAATTTATCAGTTGTACATGATAATTTTTAAAAATTTTAACTCCTTTCAAAAAACTGACCTTTACACATTAAGTTATAAACTGAACATGATCTTAAGTTGTTTTACCAATGATTTCCAAACTTCATTAGAGCCACAGACCTGAGTTCAGGTAGGTCAGAAATGCAGTTCAGAAAGGTCAAGAGTAAATGCCATGCCAGAAGCCATCTGTGTCAGTGACAGTGTTAGTTTTATAACATTGGGAAAAAAATCTTAGATAAAATATTTACATTTATGATATATTTTTTAAAGATTTTATTTATTTGAGAGAGAGAATGTGAGAGAGAGAGAGAGAGAGAGAGAGAGAGAGAGCGCACATGAGGGGGGGAGGGGCAGAGGGAGAAGCAGACTCCCTGCTGAGCAGGGAGCCCGATGCAGGACTCGATCCTGGGACTCCAGGATCATGACCTGAGCCGAAGGCAGTCGGTTAACCAACTGAGCCACCCAGGCGCCCTATGATATATTTCTTGTTATTCTGCTAATTATATAGTAAAACTGCTATTTTTGTAAACATACTTACATAACCAATAATTATTAGATGAGAGCAAGTCAGAAAATGCTAAACAGAGGTACACATTTATGCATGTATTACAGTATGTATGGCACAATCTAAAAAAGATATACACATAAACATATGAAACGAGCTTCAGCTCATTAGAAAACACTGGAGAGTAAGAGACAGAAAAGAAGCATATCCTACAATCTCAGTTATTCTGAGTCTGGCTAAGTCTAAACTTGAACTCTGTTTTACATACCAAGAAAAAACTCCTCAAATTTAAGTATATATTCAGTAATTCAGAGTATCTTGTTTCACCTTAAGAAACAAAGAATACCAAATATTCTTAAGAAAAATAAATTCACAGGCAGGAAAATGAAAAATTCATATTTAATTACCTTTTCTAACTTTTTGGCCTCGATGTGTCGTAGTACTTGTTCTCGCCAATCATGAGGAACTTTACTTTTTCCTGGAGGATCTAATAAAGAATGCTCAGAACCAACCCTTGCATTTGGTCTCTTTGAAGGACTAGTCCGTGAATAATTAAAATCACTAACAGACATAGTTCTCTCTGGTATTTCACTAATGGAGGGTCGAGCACTCTGAGGCCTTGATGCATTTGGACCATCGATGCTATATGTTCGTGCAGAAAGAGGTCTCTGTGATCCCGACATCAATGGAGTTCTTCCCACTGAATGTAACTCTCTGTACGATAGATAATCTCCTTCAGGAATCTGGGCCCGCCTCGTGGGACCTGATTCACCAAGATTTACCGAAGCTGTAGAGGACACACTACTTTGTCGCTGAATCGTAGTTCGAGTTGCTCCAGGAATGAGTCGGTCATTTGGTGAGATGGCCCACATTTCCCCATGTCTTCCTGGGCCAGGTCTCTGATGTAAATGGTATCCAGTATTAGCTCGAACATTGTTATGGTTAGAGAAATTCATATTGGCAGAATGTTTCGCATAACTGTGACTTTCTGTGCTCTCGGATCTAGGAAGCCGCTGAGGAGGAAAACTGACATGATCTATTTGGGGATTCTGTTTGGTATGCCACAGAGTGTCCTTGACAGCAGCACTGCTACTGTACTGGATGTTATATTGTGGAGGACCATATATCTGAGGCGTAGATTGTGGGCCACTTACTGTAGGGCCTCTTATTATATTTGGCTCTTCAGGATTATGATTTGAATCAAACTTGAAAATTGCCTTTGTACCTGATATTAAATCAGAAGATGAAGAAGAACCAGTAAATACTTGCAATGGTTGATCATACAAAAGTGTAGCAGACTTGCTCCTGACAATATTTTTTCCATCAACAGTAGATGTTACTTTAATTGTTGCACTTGGCTGCTGGGGTCCATTATCACTAAGAATGTCATAGATTTTTAACCCTCCAGTCTCCATATTAGTTATACTATGAGATTTCACAACAGATCCAATTGGCCCACTTCTCTGAGGAGAGAGATCTTCAGTGCTTTTGGAAATACCCATATCAACAGAAGAATCAGTGTCATGTGGTTCAGTCCTCCTAGGAGACTGTGGAGTTTCCTCAGAATGTCCATTTACCTTATTTACACATTCTAGATTAGGATACTTATTTCCATTTTCCAAGGGCTCAGCTTCTCCTTTAGCATTAATGCTTAAAAAGTCCATTCCAAGCACTATATCCTGTGTCTTTGATCTTTCCACTATCTCTGGTTGAAATGTATCATTAGTTACAAGTTTATTAAGATTCATATTGATATGGTCTAATTTGTGAGATTCATCAGATGTGGCTGTTGAGTCAACACCTTTCTCAATAAGAACCAATTGCTCTTCAATATTCAAATCATATTCAGGTAAGTTAAAATCTTTTTTATCATGAACCTGGAATTTTTCTTCCGTTGAATGATTTAAAATATCTCCATTTTGTAAAAGGCTGTTAAAATTTTCATCTTCTTGCCTAAAACAAAGATAATTTTATCATAAACATCATAAAGTTCAGTTTCTTAGTAATAAGAAACATTAATAACTAACTGGTTAATGTGTAGGTACACAAAGTTAAAAAAGCTGATGGGAGTCAAAGATGAAAGTCATTTACTAGCAAGGAGTAATATTAAAATATTACTGTAATAAATATTTATATTAAATGAAGGCAAGTAAAACATTAAAATTCATAGATAATCAAGGTTAATTTTCATCAATATCACCAATCACTTTGTCAGAATATAGTTTAACAGAGGTAAATAGTGAAGAAAAATGGACTTTTTTAAGCACCTTTTCATGAATGTGCTAGAAGATGAAATGACTGAAAGATGGACGGACACATGGAAAGCCAGTAACTTAAATAGTTGAGCAAAGAGCACAGAACATTTTCACAAATAATTATGAAACCTTACATTATTAAAGTCAGTCATATTAACTAAGTAGTTATTATTAGATTCCCAAATATATAAGTAAGGAAATTGTAAAAAGCTAAGAATTAAACAATTACTCAAAGGTCTACAAAAAATGTAAAGAAAGTAGGTATACTAAAAAAAAAACGAACTCAACAAAAAGTAAATTTTATTGTATGGTGATTTAAAAAATAAAATAAACAATGCAGCACTGAAAAAAATCTGAAGATCAAAAGCAAAACTAAACTCTTCTAAGTTATTCCATTGTATTTGGCAAATATTTATAAATGTGCTATTTCAAAAATACAGAAAACATTTTACTTCTGCTTGGTGGAAATAAATAAACCTATTTGTATTTCACACAAATATGAAAACATATTTGTGCCCTCTCGTATAAATATTCAAGTATGTTTAACAAATATTCCTTAGTATTGATCTTCCCATTAGGTAACAGACTACATTCATTATTAGAAATACAACAAAGCGGGGCACCTGGGTGGCTCAGTCGGTTAAGCGGCTGCCTTTGGCTCAGGTCATGATCCCAGGGTCCTGGGATCGAGCCCCGCATTGGGCTCCCTGCTCAACAGGGAGTCTGCTTCTCCCTCTCCCTCTGCCTACTGCTCTGCCTACTTGTATTCTCTATCTTTGTCAAATAAATAAATAAAATCTTCAAAAAAAAAAAAATACAACAAAGGTGTGGAATATCCCTTTGATAGCCTTTATTTCATTACACAAAAAACATGATTTATAAAATACTACTCAACAAAATATCGGTACATTTTATTATTCACGAAATTAATCATTATCTTAACATCTAAGAGGTTATAAAAATTATTATATTACCACACTAGGTCTTAGCCTCAATTTCAAAGAACAGATATAATTAATCATACTTACAAGTACATAATAGCTAAACTCATTTTGTGACATAAAATTCATCTTCCTTTTACAACAATATAAATCAATAGAAACAAAATTTGACTTAGCTGTGCCTGGATTTTAAGAACCATTTTACTCTAAAAAGTAGTCAATAATCGCCATACAGTAAGCTTTGGGTTCAGTAGTAACCCAAATCTTTCTAATAAGCACCTAGCTGATACAGTAACATAAAGGTAAAACAATACATCTTATTTTCATAGCCAAGTATTTTGAAAGCCCAAATAACAGTTGTTTTAAGTTATTTTAAACTTCAGCTAATTTTAGCCTGTAGGAATTAAGTCTTGTTTAGAGAGTCTGACCTACAAATTTAAGTCTAATTCAAAGATACAGAAGTAGTTAAAGGTACTGAATGCCCTTTAATGGCACCCTCCAAACACGAGTATCTAAAAAACACCCATTTCAATTTGAATTACTCCAAACAAGCTGTTTATGTTGCAATATCTAAAAATACTGTTATAATGTCCAACTTTTTAATGAAGAGAATTAGAATACTTTGAATCCTTTCTTTCCTAATTTTTTTAAAGTTTATCTTTTAGTAATCTCTAACCCCATGTGAGGCTCAAACCCATGACCTTGAAATCAAGAGTCACATGCTCTTCCAATTGAGCCACCCAGATGCTCCTTTTCTTCCCCACTTAAAAAACTAATATAATGGAAATGTAGCAAACCTAAATAAGTAGTAATAAAATGGGGAAGAAATCACATACTACCTGAACTACTTCTATATTAATTTGTGAAATCAGCTTTGTTTTAGTCAGACATATTTATTTGCCTTATTATCTCTATTGTACAAATAAATTATTCTGTTAAAATGTTCACAAACCTGATTTGGGAATTAATACCAATATGAGTTTGTTTCACTGGAGAGCAGAGTGAGGTATCTTGACTACTATCAGTATTAAGAGAAACTGAATCAGACATCCGAGATGGAGAAGAACAGTTGCTATTATTCTGATTGCTATTGTGTATAACTTCATCTGATAAAGAATCTGTATCCTTTGTATCATCTGAAACAAAAAAAACTTAAGCCGTTGAGAAAGTCACTAAAGATTTGCGTTTAATACCTTGCAGTGATGACAAATGACATTTATGTTGTCCAGGTTCACTATATAAAGAATTCTATGGATTAGAAGATAAACAAAGGCACTTCTGAAAATGCAGTCCTAATACACACAAAGATTAAGTAATTTAAAACTTGTGATACCTTTAAGTTTTTTGACAAATATGATCTATGTTAAGATTATCTAGAATTTGATTTAGTTTTAACTACTGACAAGATTGTATTATACAGTGTTTTTCTAAGGCCATCAATTAGTTTTAGTGAATATGGCTCTTCCACTCATTCACAATATCTTTTTCAGTAGGCTCTACACCCAATGTGGGGCTTGAACTCACAACAAAAAGATCAAGAGTCACATGCTCTAACAATTGGGTCAGCCATGTGCCCCCTCATTCATGACTTTAAAAAGTCATAATAATGAAGAATAAACAGTACAGTTCACAGCCTAGATTTGTAAATTTATCTGGGGAAGAAATTATTTCATACAAGTATGGAGTTGTTTTCATCTATTCTGAAAATAAAAATGAGCAATACTGTCAATCAAAAAAAAACAAATCAAGAAGTTTCAGAAGGTGAGCTCTCTTTTGCTATTTTTAAACCATTTCAAAGAACTGCATATGAAAAATGATCAGTAGGGGTGCCTGGGTGGCTTAATCGTTAAGCGTCTGCCTTAGGCTCAGGTCATGATCCCAGGGTCCTGGGATAGAGCCCTGCATTGGGCTCCCTGCTCTGTGGGAAGCCTGCTTCTCTCTCTCCCAATCCCCCTGCTTGTGTTTCCTCTCTCGCTGTGTCTCTGTCAAATAAACAAATAAAATCTTTAAAAAAAGAAAAAGAAAAGAAAAATGATCAATATAGGAGATGGCTTTTGTTTTTTATATAAACAGAGAGACAATATTCATATTCCATTATAGGCGGTACTATTAAAAAGTATTATTTTTTAAAAAAGTAATGATAAAACAATAACTTAGGGCACCTGGCTAGCTAAGTCGGTGGGGCATGTAACTCTTGATCTCAGGGTCATGAGTTCAAGCCCCAAGCTGGGCAAAGAGCTTACTTAAAAACAAAATGAAAAAAGATAATAACTTAATATCTTTACAACCCTCAAGACTGTATTTAGTGCAATTCTATCCAAATCATAGATATAGAAACAGTCACAGGAGATTATATGAATTAAAGATATTTTTTTCTGTTCCAAATATCTTAGGAGCACAGTTCAAGTAGTCTAGATTGTTGACAATAATAGTACATGGGGCTTTCTATATTCAACTTTAAGGTATTTGGGTGCTGGAGTCTTAATTTTTAAAATACTGTTAAGAAAGATGGTAGGTTAAGTTCTTTCCTAGATATTATTCCTCTTCTTCCACCTCCTTGTGACAGATAGTGACATGTAAAATATTTAGTATGGTAAGCAGCAACTAGTAAGTACACAAATATCACTACCACTATTATTATGAAATTCAAATTATCTAAGAGCCACCTTGACATTAAGTTTCATTAATGCCATAAAGGCAAAGACTGGATGAATATTTGGTAGAGATAATATAGACATGTTCAAGCACTAGGGGGGAGGAGTGAAGGAAGGATGAAAGGAAAGGATAGATATCCCTTCAAGTTCCGTTTCATTTCTAAGAAGAGTCTGAGATTCTAGTACATGAAAAAAAAAATGGCTGGGGTGTGAGGATGGTTTAAAAAGAGTTCCAGAACAGATAAAATAACAAGCTAGATCTGAGTACACTGAATAATCTAGCACATCTGATACTCACAAATTCCTTCATTAGCCTCAATGTATGTCAAGGTAGGTTAAGTTCATATGCATAAAATTAAGTAGCTCAAGGATTACCCAGCAAAAAAGCAGCAGAAACAGAATCACAATGCAAGCTTGTCTGCCTACAAAGCCCACACCCTTATACATAACCTTGCATGAGGGAAGAGAAAATACATAATAAGATTCTTCTTTAAAAACAAGAGGGTTAAGGAATAGACCTTTTAGAAAGGCATATTTTAAAAATTGTTTTTTGAAAAAGTGTTTTAAACAACATAATCACATTTAATGAAATTTATTTCAAAAAAATTTATGAATTTGATAAATTCAGCCCATTTCTATTCCTAGTGCTTTCAACATCTAACCTTTTTTGTTATTACTAAGAGCTACCACTTTTGGCTGGTTAATAGAGCTTTCAATTAATGGTGGTCGCATCTCTGCCATTTTCATCTCTTCATCAGAAGAAAGTTCTTCAGATTCCTAATTTAAAGAAAAAAGAAAGTATTTAAATAAATTTTGGTTTCTTTAAATGAATAGATATTAAGTCATAAGAACTTCAAAGAGAAAGAATATTTAGAACATGGATGTAAAACATTTTTATGGTAATAGTAACTAAAACTACTATGTGATTTAAGTTTTTCAAGATAGGGCAATAAAACTATGGCAATTACTAACAATATGTCAAAGTGGCTATGGGATAATATTCCATGGTGGGCCTTAATCCAAGTGTATTAATGATTAATATGTGCCTGGTACTATGCCAAGTGCTAGAGAAACAAAAATGAATAAAACACAATCTCTGTCTTTGAAAAACTCAGTTTAGAAGTGTTCCAACCAAAAATCTCTTCCTAATTCTCATATTTATTCCCTCCAAGATTATCAAGTTGCAAGGAGTCAGGACTGAGGTGTTCTTCCATTAAAATGAGTTAATGGCAATTTTTAACCAATTTGAAGACAGAATTTTTTATTATTCTTCATCAATTTTTCTCTAATATTTGACAAAAGTCCCAGATTATCTGCCATTGAGTGCTATTAAGTGAAAGGGGGTAGTGAACAAAAGGACCTGGTAGCAAACAACTATTTATAGAAATATTTTAATACTGCAAATATTGTATAAAAAAAACAGAACTTTTGCAGGTTAAATTATTATTCCTAATGATGAAAATAAGTAAATAATATGATGAAAATAAAAAGTCTTAAACATTGTTCTGTTAGAAGTACTGACTTCCAGTAACTCCTAAGCGACATAATAAAGATATGGACCAGGGGCAGAAAACTATTTCAGTAAGAAGGGCCTTCAGTCTGTTTCAACTACCCAACTCAGCCATTGTGGCACACAAGTAGCCACAGACAACATGTGAACAAACACCTGTGGCTGTGTACCAGGAAAATTGAATTTCATCTAATTGTTCACATGTCATGAAATAGTCTTCTTCCTTTGATTTGTATTCAATACTTAATAATGTAAAAGCTGTTCTTAGCTTGCAAGTCATACAATGACAGGCAGTGAGCCAGATACGGGCCACAGGCCACAGTTAGCCAAACCCTGTTCAGGACTGTACTACAATGGAAAGACACTTCTAATTAGAATAGGAAGAGAAAGTAAAGAGGGAAGGAAGAGAAGTGAGGGGTGAGATAAGAGAGGAATGACATTCTGCACAGATGAAAGCATGGAAATAAGAGAAGGTATGCAAAGCATGTCAACTCCATGGAGCTGGAGCTCAGAGAACTGTCAGGAGACAGAAAAGTAAGACTGGATTGAAGAGGGAAAGGTTATGCTCTGAGTATGGACTCGAGTATGCGTTGGTCACTATTGGAAGTTGCCAAGCCAGGAGCTCACATCAGATTATCTTTCAAAATGGTAACTCTGATATTAAGAATGTACGGGAAGAGAAAGAGACCAGCAGAAAGGGATCTGGCTATCCTAACAGTCCTAAAGAAAAAAAGAATCTGACAGAAATTTTGGAATGAACAGGACCTAATGACAGAATGGATGCGCAAAGAATGAGAGAACAGGAGAAGGAAGGGCAAATGTTCTGTCTTAATTTTGATACGTGCAGGACTTTCAAGTGCTGAGCAGACTTCCTCCTATACTACACCTGGCATCAGGGAGCTACGGGCTCCTACATTTCCTCCCACCTTTCTGTCTCCTGTGCTCAAGTCAACTAATGTTCCTACAGTTAGCTCTTATTTTGTCCTTCCTGTTTCCCTTTGGATTGCATTTTCTTCAAGTTTAATGTAGGTAATTCTTCGATTTATAATCTAGCTTTCATTTCTCTTCTGAGCTAAAGATACACATTTCCAATGACCTATTATGTCTAACAGATGGTCCTGTTAAGTGTTCAAATTCCACATATTCAAAAACAAACTAGTCCTTCAAAGGCTGCTTGTTCTCTTAATGCCCAAGTTCAGTTAATGGCATCATCATCCTATTCAAGCACAGTTATGTGACTATTCCCTCTTCTCCACTCCTTATAGTCAGGGATATTTACATATTAAATCTCTTATATTCTTAAAACAAAGTTCCAGTACACATTTTCTAGTATTATTATTCAAAAAGCCCTCAAATTCAGGAAAATTCAGTAGCTGTTGCCAGATAATCCCAATACGTAGCTCTATCACAAGTACTGCTCTGCTAAAAGGCCTTCAGTGGCTCCTTAAAGACTACAGAACACTAAATCCAAACTTTTTAGCATTGCTTTCTGGAAGCGTCACCATCAGGAGCCAAACTACTCTATTAATTCTGTTTCATTCTACCACCCCTGATACACTCAGGGAGATGGAACATGTTCTTTTCTACATTTCTCAAGCACCACTCTTTTGCTATCATTATTCCTTCCATATTTTATTCAGTTCTCCTATTTTTCATATTTCTGCTTGATGAAATATTCCAGTGTACAAATTAAACAGCTCCTTCACCCTAAAGCATCCTTGGTTGTTCTTAGTCAGAAAGTATCTCTTTTCTAAATTTATGTAGCACTTAATATTTTTATCACTTAGTACTTTTCTTATACACTCAGCACTGTCTAACCTTGATTATACCTATATACCTATATCTATTCTGCCACCATAGCTCCAAACACAGTGCCTTACACAAAGAAATCATACAAAATAGAGTATTAAGTATTAAGTTCACTCAGACAAACCTAATAACCTTTTCACAGACTATGTTATGTTAGGTCCAAAGTATATATCAAGTGTACTGAATGATGTGATCCACTTAAAGTACATTCACAAGCCACGAGGTTTCTTGCCATTTGCAACAACATGGATGGCTCTAGAGAGTATAATGCTAAGTGAAAAAAGTCAGTCAGAAAAAGACCCTTTGATTTCACTCATATGTGGAATTCAAGAAATAAAAAAAAATGAACAAAGAAAGAGACAAACTAAGAATCAGACTTTGAACTACAGAGAACAAACTGACGGTTACCAGAGGGGAGGATGGTGGGAGGAGGGCGGGAGGATGGGTAAAATAGATGATGGGATTAAGAGTGCTCCTGGTGAGCACTGAGTAATGTACAGAACTGCTGAATCCCTATGTTGTACACCTGAAACTAATATAACACTGTATGCTAACTATACTGAAAATAAAAAAAAAAGGGTCAGACATTCAAGAAAAAAAATACTTCACAATCAATGATAAATGCTTAAATAAGTGAAATAATTTAAATATACCTATGGCAACCTTTTCATTGTTAAACAATTGAGATGCTGTATTTTAAAGAATTAGAATAGAACCACCACAATCTAATTTACATAGTAAACATTTGAGTATAATACAGGTATAAGTTTAAAGTGATAAATGAGTGATACTATAGCAAATACCTTGAAATTTCTCAAATGAGTTAGCGTACTTTCTGCTTTTGATATTAGCTTTTTATCTTTAGTTAGCAACAATGAAGTACTAAATTCTTAAAAGTTGTTAGAACTGTTCCAGAGAATAATCACAAAGCAGTACCTCAAAAACATCGTCATGATTAACAATATGCTTCAAGTTCTCAGAGGCTTTCATATTTGTAGTCACTGGTAGACTCCCAGGACTAATCTCAGCTTCAGATTCACTGGTCTTCTGTGAAGAGTTTCCTATCACATACTTTTCTCTTTCATCACCTTTGAATCTTACTGGAGTGGTACTTTCTGAAGTCTATGTAAAAGAAAAGAAAAAAATCATATTCCTTAAAGCTCTGTATCTATTTTTGTACTATAGTTCAGATTAGAATTTAAAAGTAGGGGTGCCTGATTGGCTCAGTAGGAAGAGTGTGTGACTCTTGACCTCAGGATTATGAGTTCAAGCCCACATTGGGTGTAGAAATATCTATTAAGCCATATATGCTCACTTGGGGAGCAGGAGGCCCCCATATATAAAGTATATATATTATATATATATTTAGGCCATATATGCTCATTTGGGGAGGAGGCCCCCAAAGGTTCATGAACCACATTAAGCTTTATAATTTAGCTGAGGTTACATTTCACCTCTTAAGCTGCAAAGCTGGCATTCATGAGTGAGTCACTTAGCTCAGCATGCTCGAACTGTTTTCTGCTGATTGTGGAATGTATAGTAACTCTAGTGACATGAGAAAACTTCTGTTTCTGTAATATAATAGGGAGAAAAAAAGTCCATTAAAGGAACACACACTTTAAGGATCTATGTGGGTTTCTGAAACATCCCAAGGAAATAGTCTGTCATAGCAATTACATTTAAAATTAGAATTGGGTAGAGTGGATCAATGTTATCATGAGAAAAAAAGTATTTCCGTAATAGTGAATTTTCTGACATTCCTTATCTTATTCTTGGTTCAGGCAAGCTTTTTTAAAACCTATGTTGATGCTATCCTGCCAACATGGAAAGTCTGTAACCATACTGAAGTGTAATAATAGCAATTAGAGAGTTTGCTGATTATTACAGCTTTTACTTCAGGTGGCTGAGAACAACACCCTAAATTTGGAAGGACATTATCATGTATACAAAAAGGACCGTTATATCAATTATTATTTTAAAGTTTTTTAAAAAGCTTGAAATAAGTTTTGGTGAATTCTTTTAGATTGAGTTTTCTAACCTTCACACCTACATCATTATTTACAACTTGCTGATCTTCATGTGGTTTCAGATCTTTTCCAGAATCTTCACAAGTCTCTTCATCTTTTAATCTATGTACAATGGTTTGAACAGTTTTGACCATATTCTTAAGCTCATCTGGGTATGGTGTTGGATATCTCTTTAAATTTCCCTCCTAGAGAAATAAAATAAGTAAAATTTGAAATATGAATAAATATTGCTAACATCAACCTCAAAATTCAATCTATAATCCATCTTAATTGCATTGTTATCTGGCTCCTGGGGATAACTTTAAACACAGATGAAAGGCCACTGAAAGCATTTTAGACATAAGAAAAGTATGGTTTTATCAATAATGAAAGACTTCACAGTTACAGATTTAACTAATGTTTTGAATGCTTTTTTTTTTTAGCAGACTTGTATGTATTCCATTTTAAGATTTATGGTATGGATTTTACCAATACTATCACTTGGCTTCCAAACAGTTGTTTTCCAGCTAGATATTTACTCAGACACATATAAAATTCCTACATTTATATACTGTCTTATGTGCCAGGAACCAAATACTTCCAAAGTCAGTCTAATTGTCATTTTCTGGGATTTCTGAATCCCAGAGTTTTATATAAGGTTTATATATATCGTTTATATATATATATTTATATATATCGTTTATATATATATATATATATATATATATATATATATATAGTTTATATAAGGGAAAAATAATTATATCCACGAGTAATTTGGAAATGAATTATTACTACTTCTGTCACAGCAACAGTTTCATAACATGTTCATAACAAGAGTTCTTGATCCCTAGAATCTAAATAATAAGTCATTAAAGAAAGGGAAGAGGAAAAACAATTGTGTTTTTCTCTTATTTTTATATTATGAAATTTGGCTTATAATCACATAGTTTTATACTGTTCTCAAATTCTTTCACATGACATATGTATAGGATCAATAAAACTTAAAGTGCCTTGAGGGCAAGGAATGAAACCAATATTTCTCTGTATCTTCCAAAATGGCACAGTAAGGTAAACAGCAGCAAATAAGTATCAGTGGACCTGTTTCAAACCTGAAGGAAGAACAGGACTCACCCTGGGAGGTGCCTCCCTTTCATCTTTGTCTTCATCACAATCAAATGCTACTTGAGCCCGCTGTTTCCTCTGTTCCTCCCACAGTGAAGGATTAAAACTTTCATTATCTGATATGAACATAACTAGAGAAAAATAAACAAAAAACAAAAAATCTGTATTTTACTGTAATTATGAAAAACCATTACTTTCTCATAATTTTGAGTTACAAACATTAAGATAAGTCAATGCCAGCAGCATTAAATGCTACATTAACAACTAGGCTGTAATTCCAATATTTCTTTACAATATTTATCACGTATCTTTTCTTCTCTAAAGCTAATTTGTCTTGTTACCAGAGGGGCTCCTGAAAAGAATCTAACAATCGCAACTCTAAGAGATACGTGATTTTGTGCAGTTCCCCACAAAAAGCAGCATGGTAATAGTGCTACCTTCAGCAGCACGTATACAACATGGTAATATCTAAATTATTTCATGCAAGTTTTTTCATTCAGAATAATCTTCTCAACTCCAGTATTGTTCATTATGTATGGGGAATGAGGAGATAAAGACAAAGTGAGTTACTTGGTTAAAAAAGATTACTCCGATGCCTTGTAATTACATCTTTGCATTATACATTATACTTCATACATAACTTTACTAAGTAAATAAAGTGCTTGCAAGATATTTTCTGTATCAAAATGTAAGGAAAACTGAAAACCTAATATAAATGCAACACTACATATCCTGCTATGCAATATAATATTGAAGGTAAAGATTCAACAACTGTACATTTTTTCACTTATTAGGCAAGTAAAAAAATCTAAGGCTTAAAGATTAATCCATTTGACTATTATGTATTACCATACTGAAGTTCGTGCAATACAAGATACAGTCACAACTGTTTTCTGCCCTGTAAAGAAACTGACTACACCCGCTCAAAACAAAAGGGAGTAAAAGCACCCAAAATCAGTTAACAGAAAAAATGAAATTCCTGGAATACCTACATGTGGTCAATGTGAATACTTAGGCAAAAGTAGCATAATTATCATTAATTTTTAGTCCTTATTGTGGGCTTCTTACCCTTCTTTAATATCATATCCAAACAAAGAATGTCACAAAACCAAATATGAACGGAGAATTGAGTTTTTGTCTTTAGCTTTTCCTTGTTTTCAATATGTGGCTCAAGAATTTTTTTTAAAATAACTTTGTGGCATTAATAGTTAATGAATTAGAAAGTTTGTTTCTGTTTGTGGAAAGTGGCTCAAATTCCTAGAAATCCCTTTTGACTTTTGTGGTATACTTGGAAAGGCAAGCAGAGCCAAGCAGTTTGCAACAAAGCCTATTTCCACGATTCAGAAAATTCCCCTCCCATCTTAAGCAGTAATTTCAATCACCAGCCTAGTTGAGAAATCTCTTGAGTTTTTACATCATGCCAAAGCAATCTTACACCAGAATTTTTTCAGAACCCCAAGGGAAGTAACTTTTACCATGCCTCTAATTCTTGTCAACTTCTGATCGCCTACACTTTCTACCCTTTAGTATAAATTTCACATCTTTTGAGATTCAGGGCATCAAGTACTACTACTACTTTCTCTTCATTTTAGATGCCACCAGACCTGATCACCCTGGCATATTCACTGGAGACTCTAGCATTTGCCTAACAGCCCTTCTCTCCACCTAAAACCTGCCAGTATTTAGAATGATAACTGTGTGATTACCCCCCTCTACAACAATTTCACAGGTCTCAGTGTTCTCAATTTCAGTGTTCATCTGTACTTCACCAATGCGATTCATAACCATGGTCACAACTCAAAACGTAAGATTCTGTAAAACTTTCCTCCTCCTTGATCACTACACTCATCCTTTCAAACCATTCACTTCCTTATTATTATTGCTAGTACACTTTGAGTTCCTTACTCTCATTTCTTATTCTTCCTGTAAAACCACTCTAGGTTTTACTTTCTTTTCTATTCAGCTTAGGTTTAATGATATATTATTTTAACCACTCTCACATTTCTTGCCCCTTTTCCTCAGGTTATACCCATCCAACAAAACCCATAACATGCTACTTCAATCACCTACCTTCTTTGCTCTGGACTGCTAACTTCTATCAGAGAAAAGTGACATCACCTTGTTGTTTAGAACCAGTAAAAATTTATGGCATACCCTCATCTTTGCTCCATCTTCAGTGCTGCCCAGGAATCCTTCTATTTACTTCTAGTCGGTCTTTTCTCCCACTACAAATCACTGTCTTCAAAGGCCCTTCCCCCGACCTCTAAAGGAAATTTTCTCTTTGACTTCAATGACTAAAGAAATGCAATCAAAACACTCAGACTGATAACTCCCCGACCCCTGCAACAACCAGTTTTCCCCAGCTACAAATTGTTATATGGATGCATACTTCCCATTCAACACTGATTCCCCTATGTAGGCCCCAAATACCATGCCTTCTCTTTCAAATTTATCCATCATTATCCCCCTTTAAAAGGTGAGCTGCTTTTTTTTTTTTTTTTTTAAGATTTTAAGTAATCTCTACACCCAAGGTGGGGCTCAAACTCACAACCCTGAGATCAAGGGTCACATGCTCTTCTGACTGAGCCAATCAGGCGCCCCAAGGACTCAGCATATTATAAGTGTATCTCAGACTTTTCCTTTTAAGACTCTTCTACTCTAAAATACATCTCTCATACCAAAAATTCAAAGGAGCAAGATTTTATTTTGCTACTTCTACTTTTTTTTTTAAAGATTTTATTTATTTATTTGAGAGAGAGAGAGATAGCGAGAGCAGGAACACAAGCAGGTGGAGTGGGAGAAGGAGAAGCAGGCTTCCTGCCGAGCAGGGAGCCTAATGTGGGGCTTGATCCCAGGACGCTGGGATCATGACCTGAGCCAGAGGCAGACGCTTAACGACTGAGCCACCCAGGCGCCCCGCTACTTCTACTCTTTGTATCTCAAATCCATTTCTTACCTGAACTACACCCTGTTTTAGAAACAAACAGGGAATAAATTAAACTGACAGAAATGATAGGAGGCCAAGTAAATCTGAATCATGAGAAGACAGTAAGAGAGATCAAGGCATGAGTATACCCATGATTAGAACAGTCTGAGTAGGAGTCACGAAACTTTTTCTGTAAATGGTTAGATAATAAATATGTTAAGCTTTGGGAACCAAGAGACAATATCAAGGATACTATAGTAGGTATTATGAGAGAAATCAAATTTCCAAAGATTACTGACAAATTTAAAATATACTAATAATTGAGTACCATTTTTTGTTATATAGTGAATGAGAAGACTAAAGTTCTTAGTGTTGGAGTAACATTTTGCTTTGTACTATCATCAAACTGATGTAAATATTCACCTGTAAAAACTATTCTTAGCTTGTGGGCCACACAAAAACAGGTAGCAGGACAGATATGGCCCATGGGCCACAGTGTGTCAATCACTCTTATTGGAACAAAAAGTGTTATGAGAGAATATATTTATCTTGATTGTTTCCTGGAAGGGCCTTCAATGGTATCTCACAATTGTGTATTTAACAGTTTAGTTCAGAGGCACATGGGTGGCTCAGTCAGTTAAGCATCTGCCTTTGGCTCAGGTCATGATCCTGGAGTCCAGGGATCGAGCCCCATATTGGGCTCCTTGCTCAGCTTCTCTTTCTGCCCTTCATCCCACTCGTGCTCACTCACTCTCTCAAATACATAAATAAAATCTTAAAAAAAAAAAGCCAAAACACAACAGTTTAGTTCATTACTCAAATAAAAAATACATATATGCCTTTGCCTAGTTTTATTCATTGTTGGAATCATGTTTGGTTATTTTAGTGTTAGTTAAAATGAAAGGAAAATAACATTCTGAAGCTTCTATATGGCAGTAACAAAAGCAGGTAGACAAAGCACTAATAACACATAAATATAATAAAAATATCAAAAATTAAGTATGTCCTTTGGAGACTTTGGTTCCATCACAAGGGAAAAAGTAATTTTGTTTGAGAATCTTCCTTCAGAATGAGATCTGTATTGGATTTCTAATAATTACCAGTTTTTATTATTTTTCTGAAATAAAAGCAGCAAAATGAGAATAAGAACGAATTTTCCCAATATGCCTTTTCTACTCTTTAGGACAGGGACACAAAGCTATTAAATCTGGCCCACTTCCTGTTTTTGTATAGCTTACAACCTAAGAATGGTTTTAAAATTTTTAAATGTTGGGGCAAAGAACCCAAAACATAAAAAATTATTTCATGACACATGAAAATTACATGAAATCTAAATCTCTGCCCATAAATAAAATTTTATTAGAACACACCTATGCTCATTTGTTTACATACTGTCTGTGACTGTTTTTGCATGAAACAAGCTGCATCAAGTAGCTGCAACAGGAAAGTATGGTCTTCGAAGCCTATAATATTTATTAAATGGTTCTTTACTTAAATAATTTCTAACCCATGCAACAAGACATTAAAGTCTTTTCTCTACACTTTCATTCATTTCCTCACAAATATTTTAAGTATTAGCATTCTATCTTCCCACATAAAAGAACAACTACTTGAGTATATTATGTAGCTGACTGTAATACTATTAAAATCACCTTCAGAGATGAAGTGGAAAATTGAGACGTTAAGTCCCAGTGACTATGGCGAACAAGGAAAAAAACACCTACTGATGTATCCAAACATTCATTATAATTCCCCACAAAGCACAAATAGGGGCCTAAGGCATTGTTGGTATATCTATTTTGAACTTCTGAATTTTCTTTTTTTTTCTTGGTAATCTCTACGCCCAATGAGGGGCTTGAATTCATGACCCTGAGATCAAGAGTCACATGCTCTACTGAATGAGCCAGCCAGGTGCCCCTGAACTTCTTAACTTCTAATGCACATATAGAGTACTTGCATAAAACAATACTTCAACATTATCTAAAATGAAGTATACTACATTTTGTTATGAATACATTTCCAAACTATATTGCTAAATATGGAAATTGGGGGTTGATTTAAATATATGAAAGAGGGATCATGCTTACAAACCTATTCTCTAAGCATTAATTACAGATCCCCAATGAAAGAGGCTATTCACATCTGACTTCTCACAAGTCTTAACTTTTAATTCAATTCAAAAGCTAAATAGTTTTGCTTCACCCAAATAAATCTCATTAAATAATTCCCATGAAACGATAACTTATCAAAGTAAGTCTTTTATTCCTTCTTGCAAAGAATAAGAAATAATTAGCAAAGATAAATGAGTTCTCTATCACCAATAATGGAAAAGAAATTAAATGATTTTAGTTTTTAATCTATTTAAGTATTTCAAAACTATTTGCTAAACCTGCCAAAACAATGTAAAAATAGTAACAGCCAAGTTGATTCTATCATTGTGCTAAGCACTTTACATTCAGTGCTTCTCATCTGTTTTGCAGGGTACAAAAACCCTGGAATCTTGGAATCATTATTCCAAGATAAGGAGACTGAAGCTCAAGAATTTATTTAACTTGCTTGTGGTATATTTTATAAATTAAGATTAATGATTAAGTTAGATTTTTTTCTGCAGTATTTTTATGTATTAAGAGTTAATTTAGGAGCACCTGGGTGGCTCAGTCGCTAAGCATCTGACTTCGACTCGGGTCATGGTCCCAGGGTCCTAGGATGGAGCCCCACATCGGGCTCCCTGCTCCGCGGGAAGCCTGCTTCTCCCTCTCCCACTCCCCCTGCTTGTGTTCCCTCTCTGTGTCTCTCTCTGTCAAATAAATAAAATCTTAAAAAAAAAAAGATTTAATTTATAAATAACTGGGCCATAAAGATTTTCACTGGTTTCAGAAAAATATCCACATAAAAATTGTATTTTTAGGTGTAACATAAAATATACATTACACACAGAACACATAATAACATGTATTAAAGATAATTTGCTCTTTAGTCTAAAAGGCTTTCATACCAAAACTGCTGAAAAACATGTGTGGCCAATAGTAAAGTGTATATATTCCCCTTTCTAGGCAAAACATAAGAACTTGGAAATAACCTTTTACTCAGAATTCTACAAATTATCCTTATCTAGTATGTAGGTCCAAGGGTAGTATTACTACAACAAAAGTGAATAAAATATTTCCTGGTTCAACAGTCATAATTACATTAACACTTGACATGCTGCATTCCTAACATTTAGCTAAAGAACAGAGAGACCTATTACAGATGAAGTTGACTGTTTAATTTCAAGGAATCACTTTAGGAAGTATATGGTCTACATGTACCTCTAACTTCAACTATCTATAACCCCGAGATACTGACTTACTTTCTCATTTTCAGAAATTTATTGACTAATTCTCCAAATTCCCTTTAAGCTAATAAAAGTTTATGAGACGTCCTCATATCAGTGAGATCATGTGTTATCTAACACAAGTCTGACTTATTTCGCTTAGCATAATACCCTCTATTCCATCCACGTTGTTGCAAATGGCAAGATTTCGGGTTTTTTGATGGCTGCATAATATTCCATTGTATATATACACTACATCTACTATGGACTCTGAGAAACAAACTGAGGGTTCTAGGGGGAGGGGGGTGGGGGGATGGGTTAGCCTGGTGATGGGTATTAAAGAGGGCACGTACTGAATGGAGCACTGGGTGTTATACGCACACAATGAATCATGGAACACTACATCAGAAACTAATGATGTAATGTATGGTGATTAACATAACATAAAAAAAAGTCTGTAAGACTTAAAATTAACTTCACACCTATGCTGTGATTTGTTAGTTATTTGAATTTTTAAAAGAAAAGAAATTCTTAAGTTCCTACCATCCTCAGTCCTTGGCTGCTGAGGGAACATGTAGTTAGTAAGCACCATTTTCTGGGTCTCTGAATCAGTCTCTTTTTGAAGAGGTATCAGGGGTTTGGACTAGGGAAAGAAAATAAATGTTTAATTTTCAATATTCCTAAAGCAAATACATAGCCAGCAATTCTTTCTATAAAGTACCAATGTGTAGATTACAAAAGTAAGCTTATATATACATAAAAAACTTTTAAGCACTGATTTGAAACCTTTTAAGAATCTTAAAAAAAACATTTAGTTTTTAGTATAAAACAAAACTCATACTGTATTGCAATTATCACTAATTATTTTAATTTTATTTTACTATGTTATTAATACAATTTAAAAACATCTCACATACCAAGTATACCACAGTCCAATAATTACTTATCACAGTGACTTCATAAAGCTATAAAACAAGCCTTTCCATTTTACATTATTGTGCTCCCTTTATGTTATCGTTCCCCTTTGGGAAGAGGCTTTTATAGAAATGGTTTAGAAGGTTTAGTCTAGTTATCTGCAGATTAATTCTAGCTGAAAACAGAGTACTTAAAACAAATATTAAGTTGTAACCTGCTTCTCTCTTCTGTCTCCATCAATGGTACCATAAGTAACTCAGTGGTGAAACTATAAACCCTGTTATTTTAGACCTCATTTTTTCTTAAGCCTTCTTTCCTAACTGGTTATAAAGTGTTTTCAATTTATTCTTAATTTAACTAATAACTTTTGCCAGGCTATTAACCTAAAATCTTACCAATCCAAGCCTTGGTCAACTCCAAACAGAGAGGGAACTACCCAATCTCTCCCTCACCTGCCACCCTAGCACAATTAAATCTTTAGACTTTTGTGAAAACTTTGCAACTATTTAATTCCATCCTATAATCTTACTCCCATTCAAACATTTCCTCCACACTCAATTTTTCCGTGGTAAACAAACTGCCCTGCATCTCAAACATCTTCACTGAAAACTTTCCTCGACCTCTTCAGATAACAGAAATGGTAGATCTATTCTTTCCCCAAAGACAGTGCTCCCCTTAATATACTGGGGTGCTTATTTCCCATAGCTCATAAAGGGTTAGGTGGTAGATTCAGAGCTTATAAATGCTGTGAGATCATCACTCTTAATCACTCTTATCCCTCCAAGTATAAACGCCTGTTCTTTTTTTTTCTTTTTTAAGATTTTATTTACTTACTTGACAGAGAGAACACAAGCAAGGGGAGTGGCAGGCAGAGGGAGAGGGAGAAACAAGCTCCCCACTGAGCAGGAAGCCGGATGCAGGCCCTGATCCCAAGAGCATGGGATCATGACCTGAGCAGAAGACAGACACTTAACCGACTGAACCACCCAGGCGCCCGATAAATACCTGTTCTTTTGAGGGATATTCAATTGTGCCTCTACCATTCTGAACTCTGCTTCTGCCTTTCTATCTCCTTTCCTAATATCCACTGACCTCTGGTAGTATCCATCTATTCTTGATTCTTTTATGACAAATCTTTCCACAGTCATGGATAACTCAACAGATATAAAATGTAAATGACATGGTCATTCTCTTAAGCCACTGATGTCTTAGCAGATGGGGAGGCTCCTTGCTCAGCAAGGAGTCTGCTTCTCCCTCTCCTCTGCCACTGCCCCGCTTGTGCTCTCTCTCTCTCTCAAATAAATAAAATCTTTAAAACAAACAAACAAACAAACAAACAGCCCCTGAAATGGTTCTAAAATTAACTGTGGTAATAACTGCACAATTCTATAAATACATTAAAAGCTTCAATTGTACACTTTAAAATGGATGAACTGTATGGTATGTGAATCGTATTTCAATGAAGATGTTTTAAGAAAATTAATCATCTGTTATATATGAAGTACAAAGACAAAAAAAGAAATTGAGAACTATTTACCAAGCCTCTCCATTCCCTAAAACACTAACGCTAGTGACCTCTGTTCCTATTTCTTTTTTAAAATTTTATTTTTTTAGTAATCTCTACACCCAACATGAGGCTTGAACTCACGACCCTGAGATCAAGAGTCTCATGCTCTTCTGACTGAGCCAGCCAGGCACCACTCTATTCCTATTTCATTTCAGATATTCATTCTACTCCCTTGCCATAATTCCCACAATATAGCCAATAAATATTCATCCTTTGAAATCTAAAATCATTCATTCAACAAATATTTACTTATATTTGCCCTTTATATGCGAAAGTACTATGACAGGCACCAGGTATACAGTGGTCACTGATTTCGGAGAGCTTACAATATATGAGAGGAAAGATAGAGATAACAAAATGAGATATTACAACATGATTTAATTACAGGTTAGAGAGAGTACAGGGAGGTAACAGAACACAAAGAAGGTGTTCACTTATCACAGTCTTGAGTGATTAGGAAAGCATTCCTGAGAGAATGCCTTCCTACACAATGAATAGACATTAACCAGGTAAGAAGGGGGAGAGAGAATGTTCCAGGAGAGAACTCATTTGGGGATATGAAAATGAAGGTGTAAGGGATAGAGATGAAGATAGAGGATGAGCAAGGTCTTGAAGGATACAGTATGAGAAAGGAGAAGTCATGAAAAGGTTTTAAATAGATTAGTGCTGGAACCAGATAAATGGATCATTCGTATCGTGGTTCAGAATGAAATCAGGGTGGTATGAGACTGGAAGTGGTGCCAACACTGGAGGCAGAGACCTGTTAGGAATCTCAATAGTCAAGTCAACACCATCCAGCATAAATACAAAAGTGAAACTAAAATGAGAGCCATAGATAATTTATAAATTATTGGCAGCTGCATGTTTTTAAAAAGCAAAAATAAGTTAAATTGTGATAATGCATTAAATTTAACATATCCTGTATATTTAAAATATAATTTTGATGTGATCAATAAAAATTGCTACTGTGATATTTTACTTTCTTTGTTTATACTACATATACAAAATCCAGTGTGTATTTTACACTTAGAGCACATCTCAACTTGGACTACACACGACAGTAGTGCCTACTGTACTGGACAGTGCAGGTCTAAGTAAAAGATGATACACTACATGATGAACAGTAGTAAAGAATTATACACCCAAGTCTCTGTCTCTAGCAAGGACTTTTTACTGATCTAGGGAACCCAGGAAAAGAAAATGATTTAGAGCAGACGATGGAATGTTCACCTTTGACCTAGTTGAATTTGAGACATCTAGGTGGCAATGTTAAGTAGATAATGTGCAGTTCAGGAAAAAGAACTGAGCTGAGGATAACTGTTAGGAATAATGGGCATACAGAGAGTAATTGCATCTTTCATAGAGGAAAGTATAGGAAAAGAAACTAAAGAAGAACCTAGAGTACTACACGGGGCACCAACATATAAAAGACGGGCAGAAGGAAACTGAGGAGCAGTCAATCACAAGGACAACCAGGAGAGAATGCTAAGACAGACACCATGTGGTGCTCTCTCCAGTGTTCCACAATACTTGCTAGTCAATTTCACCAAGACTGACACTCCCTTGAACTTCCAGTTTTATCACCATCATTCTTTCTTGTCTTTGCTTCTCTTTGTACCTCACTGGATCTCATTATAACCATTTTCTTGCCAATTACCAAGACCTCCTTGGTGCATTGTCTTTTACACCTGGCCTGGCAAAGCTGCAATCCAGAATCATACCAACCGTGTGCTTTCTCTGTATCACACAATTTAGCAAATTAGTATAACTATGAGTTTGTGGTAACCAACTTCAACAGGGATATCAATGTTGCCTGAAAACCCTTCCCATGTTTCCTAAATTATACTTGAAGATATTATTTTCTAAAAGATTAAAAAAATAGGATTTAAGAACTGCTTGGAAACTGCTACATTCTAAGAATTTCAACATAAACATTATTAGCTCTCCCTCTCACAAACATCAGACCAAGCTGCCTTCAAAAGGACAAGAGTTCCTGTCATGGTTTTTTTGCATTTTTTTTTAAGATTTTATTTATTTATTTGACAGAGAGAGAGGGAGGGAGCACACAAACAGGGGGAGCAGCAGGCAGAGGGAGAAGCAGGCTCCATGCTGAGCAGGGAGCCCGACACAGGGCTCGATCCCAGGACCCTGGGATCATGACTTGAGCCGAAGGCAGATGCTTAACCGACTGAGCCACCCAGGTGTCCCTCTACCACAGTTTTATTTTATTTTATTTTTTTTAAGATTTTTTATTTATTTATTTGAGAGAGAGAATGAGAGACAGAGAGCATGAGAGGGAAGAGGATCAGAGGGAGAAGCAGACCCCCCGCCGAGCAGGGAGCCCGATGTGGGACTCGATTCTGGGACTCCAGGATCATGACCCGAGCCGAAGGCAGTCGCTTAACCAACTGAGCCACCCAGGCGCCCCTCTACCACAGTTTTAAATTCTATTGGTTACACACCAGTTATCCAACCCCCTCTCATATTCTTAATCTCATTCTCCACACAGCCTCCTTGCAACAACCTATAAAAATGTTCTCTAATACTAAAGGATTCTTTCTTACACTGCCCCTAGCTACAAGTTTATGTTCCACTCCTCTTCTTTCTCATCCAACCTTCTTAAAAGCTCAATCAACAACTGTATGGCTCCATTCTCTCATTTATTCACTTCTTAAATCGCATCAATTGGGTTTTTGATGTACACCTCTAAAACTACATTAGCTATAGTCAAAATAAGTTGGCAAGTTAAGTATAACTTGACAAAATATAATGCATATTTTCCAGATTTCATCTGAATTGACCCCTCAACTTAGAACTTCTTCCTTTAAGCCAATTGCCTCATCCCTAACTTGAATCTACTATCATATAGTTTTTCTTCTACCTCTATGGCCACTTTCTTAGCCTATTAATCCACCTGCCACTTAATGTTAGTAATAAATGTATGTATGTTTGTATGTTAGTATTCCTCAGGATTCATCCATCCCTAACAATTAAATAAATAAATTCAGAGAATCCCTTTTGAGAAAGTAATAAAAGCTATGAAACCACTCCCTAAAAAAAGTGATTAAGATGATGGGCTGAGCTCCTATATCTCTTCTTGTGACAGAAATCTTTAAAAAAAATTTTCTTAATAAAAAAACAAAAGAAGGACGCCTGGGTGGCTCAGTCGTTAAGCGTCTGCCTTCCACTCAGGTCATGATCTCAGGGTCCTGGGATCGAGTCCCACATTGGGCTCCCTGCTTGGCGGGAAGCCTGCTTCTCCCTCTCCTACTCCCCCTGCTTGTGTTCCCTCTCTCGCTTTGTCTCTCTCTGTCAAATAAATAAAATCTCAAAAACACCAAAAGGAATAGGTCTATAATGGTCCTGGAGAAAAGGAAATTGTGCCTTCAGGAGCAATTTTGATAAATCCCAGGAGGTTCAAAATTAAAAGAATGGAGAAACCAAGAGCACAGAAACCACAGTCTAGAACAAAGTCGGGTTTGGAGGGGGGAATCATGGCCACTAGAATTATTCTCTAGATGCCTACCCAGATATCAAAGGTACTTCAAACTTAACATGCCTAACTGGAACTTAGTATCTTCCCATAAACATTTCTTTCTGTTGTGGTTCCTCATCTTGATTACTTTATCAATATCCAGCAAGTCACTCCAGCCACATCTCTGAGGCTCATCTTTGCTTTTACTTCCTTTCTTCTCACACACATGCATTCTTCATGTACTCTACTAATGTGGCCTTTTAAGTTATACCTTAAATATACCCGCTCTTTTCTGGCCCTCTTATCATTATCTTACTTCAAGCCAACATTTTCTATTGCCTTGAGTATGGCAATGCCCTCCAACCAGTCTCTCCTGCCTCCACACCTGGCACCTTCGCCCCTGCTAAATCCATCTTTCACAATGCAGCCCAAAAAGCTTTCCAAAATAACAATCTGATCCTATACTTGCTTGTTCATGTTATCCTGGTTCACCATCAACTACAGTAGGGTTGACATATATCAGAGGATCACTTCTTCCTCTTAAACTGATGGCATATACAAATAACTGATTATGACTATGATGACCAAACGCCCAATTTGCCTGGGACATTTGCATTTTACATATGCTGTTCTGACATAATTATCATAAAGCCCCTTTCACTATCAAAAGTGTCCTAGCATGGACAATAAATTAGTCATCCTAATCACAGCAATTTTTCAATTTTTCATTGAGCCTGAATGACTTCCAAATTCTTAAAACAATCTTTCAAAAGCCACTCATAATTTATCAGAGTTAACATGCAATTAAAAAAAAATCTATGTGACGCCTGGGTGGCTCAGTTGGTTAAGCATCTGCCTTCGGCCCAGGTTATGATCTCAGGGTCCTGGGATCAAGTCCTGCATCGGGCTCTCTGCTCAGGAGGGAGCCTGCTCTCCCTCTGCCTGCCGCTCCCCCTGCTTGTGCTCTCTCTCTCTCTGATAAATAAATAAAATCTTTAAAAAAAATCTATTCACCATGTTGAAATACAAAGCAAGTTCCTCTGCATGGCATACAAGATTCCCATGACCTGGTACCTATCTACCTCTCTGGCCTCATTTCCTACTCTTCCAAAGGTTATATTCTAGTCACAATGAACCACTTGTATAGATACTGAGTACACTAGACTTCTTCACCAAAGAGTGCTTAGGTTTATGATATTCCTTCTGACCAGAATTTCCTTCCCCTTTCTTTGTTTAAATCCTATTATTCTTTTGAGATGTAGTTAGTCATTGCAGGCATTTCCTCCACTGGGACACCTGCATTTATATCCCCAAGTTACACTCCTCCTCTTTCATCCTGAAGCCTAGTCCCACCAAGCCTTTTTATTACATTGTATTACAATGACCTTCTTAATATCCTTACTTGGCCCATCTTAGTCAGCCTGGCACAAAACAGTTGTTCAATAAATGGTTCCTGAATGAAAAGGACAAAATGAATCAACTGTTCTGTTTAAAACTTCAGAGACTCATGAAAAATTATGTTACTCCATGTACTGCATACAGGTATATTCCCTACATGGTCAGTGAAATATCCAAGAGCAATTTATTTTGATAATTCATAATCAAACTACTTTCACATACCTTCTCCCCTATAAGTTGTTCTTTCACAGCAAAATGACTGCTTCATATTGTAAGGGAGGTTTTACCTCTTTATTGCTTCATCATTTACCTCTTTATTATCTGTCGAACTTTGAGAAAAAATACAAAACCCCCCATCACTACAGTTTTTTTTAGACTTTATATTTATTTGAGAGAGAGAGTGCACGTGTGCACGCAAGCACGGGGGAGGGGCAGAGAGGGAGAAGCAGACTTCCTACTGGGCAGGGGGCCCAACGCAGGACTCGATCCCAGGACCCTGAGATCATGACCTGAGCCAAAGGCAGATGCTTAACTGACTGAGCCATCCAAGTACCCCTACAATTTTTTCTAAAGATTTATTTATTTGAGAGAGAAAGGGCAAGCACGAGTTGGGGGAGAGGGAGTGAGAGAATGAATCTTAAGCAAACTCCCTGCTGAGCACAGAGGCCCACCCGGGGCTCGATCTCATGTCCCTGAGATCATGACCTGAGCCAAAATCAAGAGCTGGAGGCTCAACTGACTGAGCCACCCAGGTGCCTCCACTACAATTTTTCTCTTTTCTTTTATTTATTTATTTTTAAAGATTTTATTTATTTATTTGACAGAGAGAGACACAGCGAGAGAGGGAACACAAGCAGGGGGAGTGGGAGAGGGAGAAGCAGGCTTTCCGCCCAGTGGGGAGCCTAATGTGGGTCTTGATCCCAGGACCCTGGGATCATGACCTGGGCCGAAGACACTTAATGACTGAGCCACCCAGGTGCCCCAATTTTTGTTTTCTTAAAGTAATTAACAGATATGGAACAAAGAGAAGAAAAGGAGAGAACATTATAAATATGAAGAAATTGTCTTAGATACTAGATAATTTTACTAAAATGAGTCATCTGGCATAATTTGCTGGTATTGATTTACTGCAATAGTGCTATTATACTAAAAGTCTGAGTCCTTAAGACCAGGAGCTATGTCTCATAACTATAGTAAGTATCTGGCATAAGCTAGGGCCCAGCAATGTTTTGAGAATCCAGACGCAAATTTTCAAAATGTTTCACATGTAAATATTCAATTAAGAGAGATTAGAAAATTAAAAGTTCCATATATACATGAACTGACACATTTAATGATGATGCAGTAATCAGTGTTCAAGCTGTAGTAGAAGCAGAGGTATCATCATTTCAGTGTTTCCTTAACTTGCACAACAAGGAAATACTACAATCTAACTCTTAAGTGTGGACTGACAACAACTAAAGGCTTTTAGGATATTAATAAGAATTAGGTAAGAAAGGGGATCTTGGTTAAGAAGTTCGGAGAATCCTGAAATATAGACAAGTGGGTTTCTTTACTATAGTAACACATAAGTTGTTAATATAATCCAAAAGAAGGATGTAATACAGTCTCCCAAGCAAATTTAACTATGGAACTTAAGAATATCTTATGAGACTAGTGTATCCAAAACCTTAGAAAATAGAGCTTTAGATAATTATTAAGATACTGCTCAAAGTCAAATACTAAGCATCAATGTATTAAAAGTATCAGCAAACTGTATACTCTACTATGTTAAAAAAAAATTTCACCAGTAAGAAATACCCGAGAATAGGCATGGAAAAAAGATTTCCTCATACTTACAGATAGTAAGTTAACCCTTATTTTGTTTAGGACCTAAAACCTATTATTTTGGCAACATTATACAAGAGATTTCTGATCAATTAAAGTAGAAGGTTTACAACAATCTACACTATGAATCCTAACACTGAGACATTTCAAATTAAACTCAAAACATTTTGCCAGGGGCGCCTGAGTGGCTCAGTCGTTAAGTGTCTGCCTTCGGCTCAGGTCATGATCCCAGGGTCCTGGGATCGAGTCCCACATCAGGCTCCCCGCTCAGCGGGAAGCCTACTTCTCCCTCTCCCACTCCCCGTTTGTGTTCCCTCTCTCGCTGTGTCTCTCTCTGTCAAATAAATAAATAAAATCTTAAAAAAAAAAACAAAAACATTTTGCCAATGTTTTTCACAGGTGAATGATACCTACTATTTGCAAGGATAAAATACTAACATTTATTTCTAAGACCAAGGCAAGTACCAAGAGACTTATCTATTATCTGTCCAAATGGAAACTTAGCTAGAGTACTAAGACAGATTCACTGTCCTGACCTTCCTGCCTCCCATGCACTGTAATTCACTGCAATCAGTATTTCATCCCTACCATTCCACTAAAACTATGTACTTTTCCCCAAGGTCAGTAACTACCTCTGCCTTGACAAACCTAACAGCCAATTAGCTCACCTACCTGACCCATCAGCAACACGTGGCACAGATGATCTTTCCTGAAGCACTTTCTTCAGATGACTCTCTAGGTAACACATTCTCCTGGTTGGCTGGCTCTTCTTATTTTCCTTTTGGGGCCACTCTCTGCCCTGTGCTTAATCTTTGATCTTCTTTTCTTCTCTATCCTCTTTCCCTAGTAATTTTATGCAGTTCCATGGTGTTAAATGGAACATTGTACTGTACAACAGTACAATGCTAACTCCCAAATTTTATCTCCAGCCAATACCTGACATTCCTACATTCCTTCTCACCATCTCCATTATTATCACAATAGTTGAAGCCGAGCAACAGCCTCCTTACTGAACTTTCTCCTTCCAAAACAGAATATTCCACCCATAACCTTAGCACACAACTATGGTCCATTCCTCACACAAGTATCAAAATGATCTTTTATAAATGTACATTACCTCTTGCCATTCCCTAGCAGGAAATACTTCAATAGACTTCTAACTAATTCAGAGTAAAAGCCCAACTGGTTAGTACGGCCTACAAGGTCCTATGTGCTCAATCTAGTCCCAGTTTTCCTCTCTGATCTAATCTTACTCAATTCTCTTCCTTGCTCGCTGTATTCCAGCCATGAGGGCTTTTATCTATTCCTCAGTTACACCAAGCTCATTCCAATACTGGGAACTTTACTCTTAATATTTAAATGTACCTCCTCTCCCAACTCAGTGCCCTAGTCTATGCATGGCTCACTCCTAATTTTATGTGAGCATCTGCTCTACTGGTTCCCTTCCTTAGAGAAAGACACTTCCTAAATCACCCTATTTAAAATAGGATGTTTACTCTTGCCCTGCTACTCTTCTAATCACTATCAGGTTCTATTTTTCTATGTAGCTCTGACATATTACTACATAATTACTTGTTTCTATCTCTCTTGAAAATATAAGTTCAATGAGACTATAAGATGATTCTATTTGTTTCACCAATATATCTCAAGCTCCCAGAGCAATTCATGACCTATATAAGCCTTCAATAAATGTTTATCAATCAAAGAAAGTCCAAGGAATAACTTAGTTCCTTAGAAACATCTCTTTAAGGTGTGTGACAGTGTCTGATTATAAGCATAATTTAAATTGATTATTAAATTTCTATAGATATATGCCACAGAGGATCACTATAAAAACTTTAAGAAATTAGAGAATATTGAGTCTGATTTCTTAATCACTATATCTTTTTACAGATTCAGGAGAAAGTAGACAAGTCCAATAGGATTTATTGTTTTGATTCTACACAAACTGCACAAAAATATCTGTATCTAAATATTTTCCAAGATTTTTCTTGTATATATTTTAAAATGTATACCACAGTATAACTGCTCTTAAATGAGCCCATGTAAATTATTATGCATAATCATTTAACACGATTGGCATTCCAGTAATTTACAAAATCAAATGCCTACCTGATTATCTGAGAGCCACATAGCAGTCAATTGTTGTAGCTTTGTAAAGCTAAAGGGCAAATTCTTTAATCTGTGGGGAAAATACAAAATTAAAATAACAAATGTTAAAATGTAAAAGCAAAACCTAATGGTCTTCTAAACAATAGTATATTATTGATAGAAGAAAAATATTTAATTTAGGAGAGAACCCAATATAGGTCTTTGACATAAGATAGAAGACAAAATACTATCCAGTTTAATAAGAATTCACTTTAAAAAAATACAATTCTTCAATTGAATCAATTTGGCTAGGGGAAAAGTGGATAATCTAATAATCCCCCAAAAAATTATCTGCTAGAAAAAAATGTTAACCATCCCTATTTAATGCAAAGATAAGAACACATTAAGCAATGTCTCATAACATTGCTTTGGATATTTTATTTGTATTTAGAAAGAACAAACTACTACAGGAAGCCTTAGTGATAGCTCGTTATAAAAATTGCACTGTTCTGTTTTTTTCTTGTGAGCCAGCACTTTCATATTCCAAAGACTATTTAAACATTATAATGAATAAAAAACGAAGTAATATTAACACCTCATCAGAATGCCAAATTAGAACAGCACCTATTTAAAAAGAATGTCTACTTAAACTTTCTATCTTATTACGCCTATCCACTCTGCTGTGCCTATTTTCTAAGGCAATTTGCTAGAAACTAGGGCTCTAGCTTTGGGGTACAAAGTATGGGCAAAAATGGGGACTGAATTTTTAAAAAAACGTAGTGGTTATTCTTAAATAAAATGGAACAGTCCGAATATCCTAATTAGTCAGAAAACTGGGCTTACATTAAAGCTCTACTTTATAAGCTAAATGAGTCATCTTAAATTAGAGTTTTAATTTTCTCCTCATAAAATGACAATACCTATTGTACTATTTCATAGTACTGTTTTGAATACTTTGTAAGATACTATGAAAGCATAATGTAAAAATGCTCTACAAACATTCTTTTATCATTATTAGTATCTTTACCTCAGGAAAAATTACAGTCTGTTCTTAACATTATTCCAATTTAGTAACTCTAGTGATCTATTTGCCCTGCACCTTGACTGTGTTGCCCAAGGTATGTGAATGGGTGCCTAATAACATCTCAGCTCAGAAAAATACAGGGAGTAGATTACCTGAAAAGCTGCTTCATTCAGCAGTAGTATTAAGGTGAAGATATGGAATAAAAAAGGTGACTATAAGGAAAGAACAGCTGTATAGCTCAAGCTGTAAGGTGTATAGCTGAAGTCGACACAAAATGAACTATGACAAATAACCACAGTATAAAAACCACAGGCAGGGGCGCCTGGGTGGCTCAGTGGTTAAGTGTCTGCATTCCGCTCAGGTCATGATACCAGGGTCCTGGGTTCGAGCTCTGCATTGGGCTCCCTGCTCAGTGGGAGGCGTGCTTCTCCCTCTCCCAACTCCCCCAGCTTATGTTCCCTCTCTCACTGTCTGTCAAATAAATAAATAAATTCTTAAAAAAAAAAACAGGTAAAATTAGGTCATTCTTTCAAATGAAAATTCCATTTAAAAACCAAAAATGCATATGAAAAGAACATGCACGACATTTTCTATCAAATGATGAAACTTTAATTTCATCCAATCAATGTCTTCTATAAACCAACATTATTACAAACCTATTGTCACTTAAATTGATGACTTTTAATTTTTGCATATCACCCATTTCCTCTGGAAGTGTCTCAAGTTTATTGGAATGGAGAAATAGCACAGTTATATTTTTCCAGCTTCCAATCTGAAAGAGAAACATAAAACTGGGTATCAAAATTCTGGCCTAGTGCTTAATAGACAGAAGTAAAATATACTTTCCAAAAGTTATGAAAATATTCTTCTCATTTATAAAAGGAAACATATTTTCTCTTTTCAATTATTAATTTTCATGTATAAAGAAAAGTATTTAGGTATCTCTGTAAATCAGTATAGCTAATTATTATTCAGAGAATAAGTAACAGAGTTACATAATTATTTCTAAAGAAAACAGATAAAACCACACTGGATAGCTATAATAAATAATATATTTTAAAAAAAGAAAATTCAAAGCAAATTTAAAATACAATACCTCTGGGGGTAACTGTTGTAAATAATTATGATCTGCAGCAAAGGTTCTTATATTAGTAAGCTGCCCAATAGATGAAGGCAAAGCCTCAACTTCATTGAAGCTACAGTCCAGTTCTTCTACTGATACTAACCTAATTAAAACAGAAAACACACATTATTTTTAAAAAGTTTCCTATATATAATTAAAAACTTAAGAATATATAAATATTTGAACTTGACTTTAACAAATCTAGAAAAACTCTATTTCCACTAAACTTAATAAAAATAAGCCTACCTTTATTAAAAAAAACCTATCCAATCTGTAACCAATTACTTATTAAAATGCTTATGGAATCTCCTTTAGATGCTATTTATGCAGTTACCTGAAAATATATATGATTGAATGAAAACATATATATATAAAGCTGAATGAAAGTAGTCTTCCAGTGATTCAGAAAAATCTTACCCTCCTATAGAGTCTGGCAGATACATTAATTGATTTTCATCTATTTTAAGAGTTGTTACATTCTTCAATGAACCTATTTGAGAGAAGAAATAATATACAATTTTCCAGCTTGAACTAGAAGCAGGTCAACCAACAGTCAATGTGAGCACATACTACATTTGACATGAATCATACAGAACTTTCTTAATCAACCCATCTACAAGAGAAACAAACCTAACCTCATTACTCTGTACTCCCTTACCCTATATTTTCAATTTTACCAATATATCACCTTTTAACATTAGTGTATATTTATCTACTTTACTCCTGTTAAAAATGCAAGCTTCATAAAAGTAGGGACTTCTGTCTGCTTTGTTCACAGAGGTAGCCCTGCTCCTTGAAACAATGCCATGGCACAAGGGAGCACAAACAAAAAAGAATGGTAGGTGTATAAAATTCATAGGTATATGGCAAACTATTCTGTGTATTCTAAATACTAAAACAAAAACAGAGTTTAATTTAAAATTAAAAAGTGCTGAGGGGCGCCTGGGTGGCTCAGTCATTAAGCGTCTACCTTCAGCTCAGGTCATGATCCCAGGGTCCTGGGATCGAGCCCTGCATCAGGCTCCCTGCTCCACAGGAAGCCTGCTTCTCCCTCTCCCACTCCCCCTGCTTGTGTTCCCTCTGTCACTGTCTCTCTCTGTCAAATAAATAAATAAAATCTTCTAAAAAATTAAATTAAATTAAAAGTGTTGAATAAATTATAGTAGAATTTGCAAAATGTAACCTGAGCTAAAACAGCTATGTAACTCAATTAAATATATAAGAATATTTTTTGGTTTTTGGTTTTTATGTTTAAACATCATGAAGATGGCAAGATTTATGTTGGTTCTTGAATCAAAATAATTCAATTTCCTTGAACTATCATCAGACGAAAAGCAACTACAAATATAGACTCTCCTGGGATTTGCTAAAGTGGTTTGTTTTCTCATATGTTGAGTCTAAAATGGAGACTGAAAAAAAGTTACTAGATAAGGGCTATAAAGTTTGGATAAATTAACCTCTTTTTAAAGAGTTTAAATTTTATTATAGTGATAAAAATGACATTTCCTTAACGAAAAATAGAGTAACGTCAACCAAGAAGTAAAATGTGTAACTGATCACACGAGGAAAAACTTCAAATAAGATTTGTGACTGGAAGTACAATAAAACTAGCTCATAACAAAATTTGATATATGAAAGCTTTGAGTGAAACAATGGCAAAAATGTAATTTCTGAGATTTTGCATTAGTAAAAATTACATAAATTAGAAAGCAACACAAACCAATAGTCTCAGGCAGTTGTTGAAGTGAATTGCTTGATAACAGGAGGTCTTGAAGGTTTTCACATGCTGAAATTCCTTCTTCAATCATTTCAATATTATTTTTGGAAACATCCAAGTATGTGAGCTGTTTCAAACTACCGATAAACTGTAAGTAAAAAGAGGAAATCTCATGATGATATTAAGTGAATTTATGGCTAGTTTAGGTAATACACTCAACACCAAGTTATAATTCACAATTAAATGTTTAGATGAGAAAAGATTCAATTTTTTATTAAATGCCATAAGTAATGTATTCAGTAATAAAGCTAAGAGCTCCTGCTAAGCGCCTAGCAGAGTGACAATGGACATTTACTTTTCGTTGGGAACTCAGCTGTCACCATTGACTAGGGCAGTAAGACATAAAGGGATTCTTAGGTTCTTTGGGTATGGGAATAAATAAATGTCAGTCGATAAGACAGAAACTAATGTCCCACTTTAACAGTTCTCCAGACAAAATGAGTTAGGATATAAACTCAATTGCAACCACTGTGAAGGACACACTCCAGATCCAGGAAATTAAAAAGAGTCTATTTTACAAAGTTTACTATGGTAATTTTCTGATTTTAGTCAAGAATGTATTGATAGTAAAAAATAAATAAATAAATGCTATTTGCTTCTATCTAATATATTAACAATTAAATAACCATCTTTTTTTAAAAAAGTAATCTGAAAATGTATAATTCATAAAACTGCAAAGAATAGACTGTAATAAGAGAAGCCATTTAGAGTTTGATATACATACCCCTGGAATAAAAGTCAGTCTATTACCATCCATCCAAAATTCTTTCAATCCACTTAGTTGCTCAAGTACTTCAGGCTGTTTGGATAAGAAAGAGGTAGGGGGATTCAATAATTTCCTTGAAATGTTTTTATTTGTCAAAAGAAGCTCCAAGGAACTTGTAATGGTAACTTCTGGTTTAAAACATTCAATAAGGGGCGCTTGGGTGGCTAGTTGGTTAAACCGCTGCCTTCGGCTCAGGCCATGATCCCAGGGTCCTGGGATCGAGCCCCACATCGGGCTCCCTGCTCATGCGGGAAGCCTGCTTCTCCCTCTGCCTGCCGCTCCCCCTGCTTGTGCTCTCTCCCTCTCTCTCTCTCTCTCTCTCTCTCTGTCAAATAAATAAATAAAATCTTTAAAAAAAAAAGAATTCCTTCTTAAAAAAAAAATAAAACATTCAATAAATAACTTGGGGGTGGCGCGTGGCATGGAGTGGAGCCAAGATTCTAGACTTTTCACTTTATTATAGTTACTACAGTGGGTCTACTAAAAGAGAACTCAAAGATAAGCATTCCAGAAGAGTAGATTGCATGAAACTCATTTAAGCTTTTGATTACACAACAGGCTCAAGTATTTATAAAATAAAGAAATAAAAATAGGTCCCATTGCTTTCGAGAGTACAAAAAGATACTCTCAATCATTATCTGTAAAAAGATTTCACCTTTTCCCCACGACCCAGCAATTGTACTACTAGGCTATCTAACCCAAAGATACAAATGTAGTGATTCAAAGGGGCATCTGCATCCCAATGTTTACAGCAGCAATGTCCACAAGAGCCAAACTATGGAAAGAGCCCAGATGCACATTGACAGATGAATGGATAAAGAAGATGTGGTACACACGTACACATACACACACACACGGAATACTACTCAGGCATCAAAAAATGAAATCTTGTCATTTGCAACGACATGGATGGAACTAGAGGGTATTATGCTAAGTGAAGCAAGTCAATCAGAGAAAAACAATTATCATATGATCTCACTCATATGTGGAATTTAAGAAACAAAAGAGAGGATCATAGGGGAAGGGAGGGAAAAATAAAACAAGACGAAATCAGAGAGTGAGGCAAACCACAAGAGACTCTTAATCATAGGAAACAAACTGAGGGTTGCTGGAGGGGAGGGGGTTGAGGGGATGCGGTAACTGGGTGATGGACATTAAGGAAGGTATGTGATGTAATGAGCACTAGGTATTATATGAGACTGATGAATCAGTGAACTCTACCTCTGAAACTAATAATACACTATATGTTAATTAAATTTAAATTATAAATAAAATGGGGAAAAATAACCAATTAAGAATTAAGAAAACTAATCACTGTTAACTACTTATTATCAATTAACTATTTTATATGATAATATAATGGTGGTACATATCATTACACATTTGTCCAAACCCACCGAACGTACAACACTGGAAGTAAAACCTAATGTAAACTATGGACCTCAGGTAATTATGATGTGTTAATGTAGGTTGATCAAGTGTAACCAATGTACCACTCTGGTGGGGGGTGTTGATAATGGGGGAAGTTATGCATGTGTGGGACGGGTGTATATGGGAAATCTCTGTACCTACCCTCAGCTAAAATTTGCTGTGAACCTAAAACTGCTCTAAAAAAAAAAAATCTATTAAAAAAAAAAAAGATTTAGCCTTTTATGAAAAGAACAAAGATATTCCGATGACTAAGAGGGAGAAAAATATGAAAAAAACAATTTAACTATCCAATAATAAGGGAAAGGTAAATAAATCAAGGCATAATCATATGATATGCACATTCTGTTATTTTAAACTCTTAGCAATTACATAATGAAATAGTTTTTAGTATGGTTTTGATAACCAAAAAATTAATCAGAGGGTTGCAGTGGACCTTGGTATCGAGACAAAATTTGATCTTGGGATTTGCCCTTGCAGGCTCGATTGAATGCATCCTTCAAAGGTATTTCTGTCACCACACAAAGCTCTGTGTAGTCACTGACACAGTGATGTCATAGAGTACCATCATATCTAATCAACATCATCACACAAGTAATACATAAAAGTCATGTCAATCAGATTTACTGCTAACATATAAATATAGGTAAGGTGTATCTTGGATTAAAAGAAATACCTTTTTGTGCTGTTTCTGTTATCATTTTAAGGGTGAGTTTTTAAAAAATGTATAATGCTGCAGACTGAAATGGTACAAAAATTAATGATTCTGAATGTTATTGATTCATCGAACAATAATTAAGATTTTTCAAACAGTTAATACGGATGTAGATTAATACTTTTAAATACCTTAAGAGTACAATAGCTTAACGACTTAGGAATAACAATATATGTATTTTTTCACACGGGGTTAAAAACTTCCACAACACACAATAAAACCCATCATAAACCATCTTCAATTAAAATATAGTAAAGAATATGAAAGTATATTTTAGAAAAAAAAGAAGGTATCCAAAACCACCATGCTCTTCCACTGACTTCAGCTGTAAAGTTCACTGTCTATTTGATGAGCAAATGTATAATATAACACCCACAGGGCAATCATGAAGCTGACAGTACTGAGAAATTCTCGTTCCTAAGATTATCATTTGACAGCAGACACATAAAAAGATGCTCAACATCACTCATCATCAGGGCAATGTAAATCAAAACCAAAATGAGATATCACCTCACACCTGTCAAAATGGCTAAAATCAACAATACAACAAACCAGTGTTGGCAAGGATGTGGAGAAAAAGGAACCCTCCTGCACTGCTGGTGGGAATGCAAATTGGTGCAGTCACTGTGGAAAATAGTATGGAAGTTCCCTAAAAAATTAAAAATATGATGCAGCAATTCCACTCCTGAGTATTTACCCAGAGAATGTGAAAACACTAATTCAAAAAGATATGCACCCGTTTGTGGCAGCATTATTTACAATGGCCAAAATATGGAAGCAGCCCTGGGTCCACTGATAAATGAATGGATAAAGAAGATGTGGTATGGGCGCCTGGGTGGCTCAGTCAGTTAAGTGTCTGCCTTTGGCTCAGGTCATGATCTCAGAGTTCTGGGATTGAGCCCTGCATCTGGCTCCCTGCTCAGCAGGGGAGTCTGCTTCTCCAGCTCCCTCTGCCCCTCCCCCTGCTTGTGCTCTCTCTCTCTCTCTCTCTCTATATATATATAAATAAAATCTTAAAAAAAAAAGACATGAGATGTGTGTGTGTGTGCAGTACTACTCAGCCATAAAAAAGAATGAGTTCTTGCTATTTGCAACATGAATGGCTCTAGAGTATAGTGCTAGCAAAGTCTGTCAGAGAAAAAGAAATACCACATGATTTCACTCATATGTGGGATTCAAGAAACAAAGAAAAAAAAAAGAGACAAACCAAGAATCAGATTCTCGACTACAGAGAACAAATTGATGGTTACCAGAAGGGAGGTGGGTGGGGGCATGGGTGTAAAAGGAGATTAAGAGTGCTCTTGATGAGCACCGAGTAATGTGTAAGTTGTTGAATCACTATATTGTATACCCGAAACTAATATAAACACTGTATATTAATTATACTAGAATTAAAAAAAAAAAAAGACTAGGGACACCTGGGTGGGGCAGTCAGTTAAAGTGTCAGACTCTTGGTTTTGGCTCAGGTAGTGCTCTCAGGGTTGTGGGATCTAGCCCTGCCTCCAGCTTTGCATTCAGCGTGGAGTCAGCTTGAGATTCTCTCTTCCTTGCCCTCTGATTCCCCAACCCCTCCCCACCCCATGAGCTAGCTCTTTCTCTCTCAAATAAATAAATCTTTTAAAAAAAGACTATCATTTGAAATCTACCATAATTTTAAAAACCAAACTTATAAACATAATGTAAAAAAATTTAATGATGGTGATATGCAGGCCAATGAATTCCTCTTCAGAAAAAATATCTAGCTTATTTTCTGAGTTCTTTTGGAGAACTCACTAAAGACAAAAATCTACTTACATACTCCTTTCCTTTTTGATTCTTTACCATAGCACATTTTGCACACAAAACAGAAACAATTCAGAGGTCTTATTACCAACTGAAAAATAACAGTTGTTTCACTCAATGTTTTCCTTTTAGCTATTAAAATTATAGAAAAATATTTTATCATTGAATCAATTCCTGAGCAATACTCTCAGGGAGATACTTTTGACTCAGAAGTACTTTTTATTATTCATTCATGAAACTTTGTTTTTCCCTTATAAAATCTCTCAAAGTGTCTACTTACTGTGCCTAAAAGTTTTAGTTACCCTTTTCCATGGGTTTCTCATTTATTTTACATTTTATTCTCACTACTGTCAGATATTTCTGTCTGCTTAATTTTCCATTAATAACTTTTACATCTTTTTTCTTAAAAAATATATATATACATATCTTTAACCTATTTTATATTTTAAAATGCTAAGAAATAAATACATTAATTGTCACATGTTCTCAATCAAATTTAAGACCTCTGGATAGAGACTGGTATGAACTTACCACTTCTGTGAATTCATTACTTCCCAAATCCAATCTTTCCAGCTGGGTCAGTCTATTCATGGTTCTACGCACAAGGGATTAATGAAGAATTGAGTACACAAAAATATCAATTAAATGGAAGCTTTCAAAAATAATAGTGTTAAGCCTTCTTATGTAATATCTAATGTGCAGGTTTCACCATATTGACAAAATATAATTTCTCAGTAAAGTATTAATTTCTAAATAAAATAAGCTATGAATTATTCTCTAATTTGGCTTCTCATCAGGTCTTCATTTCTTTTCATAAGTAGTCACAGTAAATTGAAACACATAGACCAGAATACAAGTAACTGGTTTTCACTTTTTTCGCAAAATAAATCTTCACGTAATATTAATCAACTAATGAATTAGACTGTTTGGCAGCTACATAGTAATTATTACCATTTTTCAAGACTGGTCATATATTTGTAAAACTTTAAGATAGCTTAATTCTGAAAATTAATACTCAAAATTCTAAGGACAGTAAACACAATATTTATCACCTTTCCAAATTAATTTCAATACAACTCAAAATAAAGTTTTATAAGGATTATAAATGAGTAGATAAAATCATTTTTAACTTCCAACTTACTACCAATATTTCTCTGCAACTACAGGGACTTGAAAATTTTACAAAAACTCACTGCATAATGAAATAAACTAAATTGTGCTTTTATCTCTCCTTCAATATGGCATTTTAAAAACCTAAACTAATTAATTCAAACACATATTTACACTCTTACATTGCTATTTTTAGAGAAGCCCCTAGTATTTGATAGACTGAGGTCTACCAGCTACCTACAGAACTTTGTGCTATAATTTTTTAGGATATGTCAAAATGAAAGCAAAATACAGTTATCAACATATTATCAGTACATATTAATATGCTAATGACTTAAAAATTAACATCATTAAAAACCAACAGGCTCCTTAAATTATGACACAAGAACACAGACTATTTCTATCTTCTCTGGAAATTTAACAAATTAGAAAAAGTAAAATAAAACTCACAAACATTTCTCTGGCTTTTCAGTGAAAAAAAACAAACATAGGAACACACATAATTGGGGGCGCCTGGGTGCCTATTAGTTAAGCAACTGCTTTGGGCTCAGGTCATGATCCCAGGGTCCAGCGATGGATTGATCAGCCCTGAGACCCATGGGCTCCACGTTGAGCTCCCAGCTCAGCAGGGAGTCTGCTTCACCCTCCTGCTATGCCCCTCCCCCGTGCTTGTGTGCAAGCTCTCTCTCTCTCTCAAATAAATAAAAATCTTTTAAAAATAAGTAAACAAAAGAACACACATAATTGTAATGCCACTACGTTACTGAACTAACATTAGAGGAAGCTGATTTTTCCCGACCCTTCCATTTTAAGTATGCCATTCTATCAACATTCCTTTAACTTATTTCACAACACCAATTTTTCTCAAAGCTGCTTTATTTAACTTAGACTTATTAAGGGCCTTGTCTCAGGTACTATGAAGTACTATAATTCTGTTTCCCTTACTCATCTGTCTTTGTCCAGAAAATCTCTAGGTCAGTTGTAGTTTGCATCATAACAAAGCAAAAGGTGCTTCCAGGGTATTTCTGAAGAAAGATGAGATGCTATGATATTAAACTATGTCCATAATACTATCCCAAATAAACACTTGAGAAAAGTAGAGAGGTGTGTGAGAAGGGAGGCAAAGATTAAAAGAAAACATAATCTTATTTTTCTTAATTCAATATTCTTAAAATGACAAAAGAACATAGAAAATCCACACGGAGCAGGTACACACTGTAACAAAAGGTAAGTAATACAAGAGTACAAAAAAGAAGTGGTGCACTGGAAAGATTCAATTCTAAATGACATCTTTAGAAAGTGAAGTTTTAAAACTAATGCAGGAAAAAGTGAATGACATGTGTATGTAACAAAAAGAGAAATGTAATGTAAAATCCTCAAAATGTCTCCATCTCAACTTGCATAGTATATACTGGCAACTTTAGTCCTACTAAGATACCTGAAAAGTCTGAGATAAAATTTCATGTTTTCATTTTCAAGTCTTTTCATTTAAGATCCAGCTTCATACTTCAAGGAGAATCTAAAAACAATATATCCCTCAAATTTCTTCCTGTTTACCTCTAAAATTTCTTTGTATTTAATACTTTTTTATCATCTCTTCTTATGTCACAGAGGAAAAAAACACATCTTTTGTGTGCTTGGCCCTGTGCCCTCTAATACTTAGATGGTATTAAATTTCACTTAGCTACGTATCTAAAACAGCTTTCCCAGTGCTCATATCTTTGATTATAAAAAGGTTTACTCACATAACCTGAATACACATGACTTTTGTAACATTTAAAACTACTGCCTCTTTACAGTTTGTGAGGTCTCAAAAGTTTTAATTACAAGTCTTAAAAAGAGAGCAGTAAAGAATTATATTTGAAAATACATCAGAGCCCAATTTAAAGTTAAATAAGGAGATAAAATAATGAGTTAAAATTATGCTATCAGATACACCATATTAATTATAGGCTTAGCTATTTCAGTAAACAATTTACATCTTATTCAAATCTCTTAGAAACCAGTCAGTCTGAACTAAGGAGTCATCAATGCCGGTACCACATCTATAAAATATTTAAATCTTTTTGAGTTTAATATGGATCATAATTCCTATTTTATTTTTTATTTTTTAAAGTTTTTTTTTTTTGATAGAGACACAGCAAGAGAAGGAACACAAGCAGGGGGAGTGCGAGAGGGAGAAGCAGGCTTCCCGCTGAGCAGGGAGCCTGATGCGGGGCTGGAGCCCGATGCGGGGCTCGATCCCAGGACTCTGGGATCATGACCTGAGCCGAAGGCAGACACTTAACGACTGAGCCACCCAGGCGCCCCCATAATTCCCATTTTAATTTACACTCACAACCATCCCTAGAAACACCAATCACTGCTGCACTGAACAATTATCCGCTAATAGATAAGGTCTTCTGGGAATCAAAATTAGATATGCTCTTTGTCAAAGACTTACATTCATGGGGAAGGTTACAGGTACATGTAAAAACGGGAGTAAAATGTATAAAAAAATAAGACTAACATGGTAAATTTCATAACAGATACAAATAAGATGCCACAGAAGTTGAGTAAGCAAAACTAACTCCTGGGGAAGTGGAGATATCTCCCTTAAAAGGTAACAATTAACTCTTGACAAATTAATCACAACAGAAATCAGCAAAGTTTTCTGTTAAGGATCAGAGAATAAATAATTTAGGCTTTGCATACAGTCTTTGTCACAACTACTTGACTCTAGCACTATAGAGCAAAAGGAGCCATAGAAAATATGTAAATGAATAAATGTGTTTCCAATGAAACTTTACACAGTGGGCCAGATTTAACAAGATGGTAGTTTCCCAATGCCTACACTGTAAAAATGTAGCAATAAATTCAGAAAGTTTTAATGTATTTTTTCAATAAATGGACATAGACTACAGTGCATTTTGAGTATGTAGATCTGTTTTAGTTTTATCTTATTTGCTCTTGGATTGACATCTCTTCTTGATGTTAGCTTACCAGCAGGGGGCCCTCCACCCCACTTCTTATTTACAACAGACTATAAAACCGGACAAATTCTTATAATTAGTTATCAGACTTCACATAAAGACCCTACAGATCTCACTAATGAATACTATATAAGAGCTCTAGCATATGAACTGGGACCTTTATATGGGACAGTGGGCTTTATCGACATATTTTGATATTTGTCACGTAAGACCAAGTTTCAGAAAGCTATGAAATCACTATAAAATACCAACACTAAGTTTTATATTCAATACCACTAATTAAAATATGACCACAAATGTCAGTCTTTAAAAAATAATTTTCACTCATATTTTAGATATTACAAAGTTAACATTTCTCTAAGGACTTAAGAATTAAAAATTCTTGGGGTGCCTGGCTGGCTGAGTCAGTAGTGTCTGTGACTCTTGGATCTCGGGAATTTTAAGTTCGAGCCCCACAATGGGTGTAGAGATCACTTAAAAAAAAAATCTTCAAAAGAATTAAAAATTCTTATTTTAGCAAGAATAGCACCTTTACTTACTTTGGCAACATTTTCAACTGGTTTTCTCTAAGTTCTAATATCTGGAGTTTAGTTAATCTGCAAAACAAAATAACAAATCAAGCATCTATGGCGAAGACAATGAATTTAATTACCAAAGTAATGTCATGCTCTAAAGTTTTAAAGCAGCCAATATTTATTCTGTAATTACAAAGTAAGAAAAGACCCCTTCTGCTTCTCAGAATTAGTGGGGGGGGGGGGAGTTAAACACTTCTAAACACATTTAAAGCACAAATTTATTGTCCTAAATATCAATCCTACAGCATTCCATGCAAACATGCTTCCCCAAATATTTAGCCATTAGATTAGAGAACAATAATTCAACTTCAGAGTCCAGCTCCGAGAGAAAAAAGAACGAGAGAATCTAAGGGGACATATATAAAGGAGAAATACTCTGGCTCTTCAGTGATGCACATCCCAATAAAATAAAGGGAAAATGAGATTAGGTGATCTAGAGTTGCTAACTAATGCCACAATGTCAATCATATTCCAATATATAAATGTATCAAATCAATATGCTGTATACCTTAAACTTACACAATGCTGATATGCCAAATATATTTCCATAAAAAGTGGTCCAAATATCAGATACAGAAAAGGAATCTGACAAGTACCCTAACTTTTTATATATATACTGTATAAGCATTATTACACATATACACACACATATATATATGTATGTATATAAATATATGAAGCATGATAAGGCGGCTCCCACTGGACAGTCACTGGGCTATAACAATGCCCAGAATTCTTTTTTTCTTAATTGAAATGTAACTGACCTATAACATTATTAGTTTCAGGTATCCAACATAATGTATATATGTATATATTGTGAAATGATCACCATAATAAGTGTAGTTAACATCCATCACCATAGTTACCACAATTCTTTTTCTTATGATGAGAACTTTTAGGGTCTACTTAGCAACTCCCAAATATACAATACAGTATTGCTAACCATAGGCAGCATACTATACATTACATCCTCACTATTTATTTTATAACTGGAAATTTGTACTTTTTGACCACCTTTACCCATACTGCCCACCCTCACCCCTGGCAACCACCAATCTGTTCTCTGTATTTATGAAGCTCGGGTTTTGTTTTATTTTGAGATTCCACATATAAGTGAGATCATACAGTATTTATCTTTATTTATAGACAAAAAGTTGACCAAAATTAACATGTCATTGAAAAGCACTTTCTCTACTAATTAGTTTTAAAACAATAGTAGTTTGATACCTATTAGTCATTCCTTCACTGATTCATCTTTTTATTAAAAAAAAATTACTCAGAGACTATAGTGACAAGATTTACTCTATGTTCAGATATTGGTGGGAGTGTGCCAATGGGGTGGGTCACCAAAAACACACTTTCTTTTCTCCAGAATTTTGATTCCAGTGGAGAAGACAGATAAATCAATAATTAGATCATTTTCAAATGTGATAAATGCTAAGAATAAAGCATTTTGTGTCTCTAATATATAGAAATTACCCACATTTGAACTATTTTTGCATACTTCAAAAACCAATTCAAGTTGTAAATTACCTTTTCTTTCTAAGTACTCACTGCTTATTTACTTGGGAAAATAAATTCAAGGACAAAATAACAAGTTCTGAAAAAGCTATAAAAACCACAAGGCTTGGAAATATTACAAAAGAAGAGCAAAAGGAGAGCCTATGAAAGCGTAATTAATAGTATTACTAAAGCAACTTGTAGTTTGTAAACTCTGTAAGAGCCAACAAGAAAAGATTTTAAAAGAAACTGTAATTTACCTGCCAAAATTAGCTGGCAAGAACTCAAGGAAAGCATCATTTAGATATAACTGGGTTAGGTTTAACAGCTGAGAAAATCCATCAGGAAGCCTATATAAAATATATCAGAATTTAAGTTAAATTAATACACAGAATTTCAGCCTCATAGAATCTCTCTAAGAATCTGTCTAACTAACACATGTTCTTAACCGGTAACAGTCACGTTTTTACTTTAATGAGGGACCCTCAAACTGAGATTTCCTTTTTGTAATAATTTACCTGTTTCAATGTTTATAACTTCTCTTTGTAAATAGGAAATGACATAGTATTTGTCTCAAGAAGATAAAATGTGCACAAAAAGGTCAAATATGAATGAACCACAATACACAGAAATGTATTTAGGACATAACTATGACATCAGCAGGCACTCTTGAAATTTGCTTTATCTAACATCAATCCAAAGGACTAGATAAGGAATTCCAAACCTTGACAGTACTGACTTTTGGGGCTGGATAATTCTTTGTAGTGAGGAGGCTGTCTTCTGCACTGTATTGTTTAGCAGCAACTCTGGCCTTTATTCACTAGAAGCCAGTAGCACCACCCACCACTGCAGGTTTTAAAAACCAAAACTGTCTTCAGAATTTGCCAAATGACCCTTGGGGGCAAAATCATTCCCATTTGAGAACCACTAGTTTAGAATTATTTTCAATTTCAACATCTGGCCCTTAAATAACCAAATAAAGATTGCATAATTTTATAATAAGCAAATGAGAAGAAATAATACAAAAACCTAAAGGACATTTTAAGGCCATCTGAGAACCTGTATGTATCAGCTTTCCTTTATTTCCTCTGGTCTACAAAAGAAATTCTAGATCGAGAACTGGAGGCTAGAGCAGTATTTTTAGCAAAGATAAAACATCATCAGTACATGTTTTTCCTGGATTTTAAAAAGTACAAAGTTCTGCTGCAGTGAGACCTCTCAGTCTTTGACTCATCTTGTTTCTCCTACATTCCATTCCTTCATCTACCACAGCAAATGAAGCATCAATGTTGGAAAATACTCATTAAGTACAGTTCTGTAATGCGTGAAAGCTGGTTTCAGTTTTCGACATAGCTATACTAAACCATGCTCTACTCATTTTTCGCTTTACCATTCCATTTTCGCAAAACTTAACAGTTTTGGTGTCAGGAAAGCATTCTATTTATAGCCATTACCAACATAAAAGAACATTTGTGACCCCTGGTATATGGTGCAACCAATCATATGGTTTTTCTTTTTTGTTGTTCTTACCTTCCTGATCTTTCAGTTTCTTTTAGTATTTTCAAAAGTTTTAGTGTGCTACACAGCTGATTTGCAAGTGAAGATATTCTTACATTGTGAAAATATCACTGAGGGAGGAAACCTGGATTCTAGCCTCATTTCTGACACAAACTATCTGCGAGACCTGGAGCAAAACACTTGCATTATCTCTTTGGATGTCTAATTTACCGTTGTAAAATATGGGGTTAGAAAAATTATTTAAAGGTTTCATTTTAATCTAAAACTCAAATTTTGTATAGATTTAAAGCTGATACCAATTACTCATTACACAGCTGTTTTATTCACAAAATTAAGTTGTAATTCAACTAGGAACTTACTTGGAAATAGGGTTTACACTGGCCTCCACGACTGTCAAAACTTTACAATTTTTTATATTTTCTGGAAACTCCTGTATTCCTAGAAAGTGAACAGATAATTAATAATCAGATTAAAAGAAACTAAAAGGATAAAATAATAACAAAATTAATTACTGCAGAATCAAAATTTACCAACTAGGATCTAGACAAACTGACATCAACCAAACAGAACTCTACAACAATTTCTCTCTTTTCTCTTTCATCTTTTGTTCATGTGCCTCCTTATAACTGCCAATTATATTAGTTTTACCTCCCTTTCCTTCTCTTAGCTCTTCTGAAAATTAGTGCCTTCTCTATCTGATGATGTTGAGGATATAAAATACAGAAATTTTGCAGTCTTCCCGGTTTTCTAACATAAAAAGACACATTGCTTTTTTTAATGCTGGGCTGCAGATTAAGGTGGTCCCTAACATACATGTAAAATGATAAAGCTGAGAATAGGCTGAAGATAGAAGTAGTAGAAAATCTACATTTGATATGCTAGCAGATATGCCTGATGACAGTTGCTGACCAATACTTTAGTAAAATACCACATAAATGCTGGAACAGGCCAAATTACAGTTAACTTTCTAAGCACTTACTCTTACGTCCTCAAACTATCTCAGCAAAGATATAGTAACAATAATTTGTGAACAATAACCCACAAACTTCAAGTAGCAATGTTATAATCCAGACTAAAAGAAGGCTAAAAGCTTTTTAAAATACTAAAAAAATTCTGTTTGTAAGACTCCTTCTTGTACTACCACGATACGAATAGTCAACATAGCTGACATTAGAGGATCATTTAAACTTCTTTCAACTTCATTACTGTATCATTTTAGGTAAGCAAGTTTACCACAGTGCCAAACACAGAATTTCAGGTGACCAAAAATTAATAATGCAAAATCACCAACTGGCAAATACTACAGTAATAACTTTTCAGTTAAAACTCATCAGCAAATGCTAATATCAGTGGGTAAAATAATGATGAAAAACAGGATACCAATATATTCTCAATGTTTCTCCCAAAAAGATACTTATTAATTACAAAAGGAAAAAAGCCATTACAGAAATATCAAAGGCACCATCTTAAATTGCTTCAAAGTTAGCATCACCCGTTAGCAACACCACGTGGCACCAAATCTAAGATGCACTAGGAAGGGATGCAATACCATTATCGTCATATTCTTGCCAAAAACATGTAACATGAAGTTAATCATAAGCAAACATCAAACAAATCCACATTTAGGGAAATTCTACTATGTAACTGGCCAGTAAACTTTAAAACTATCAAAGGAAGACTGAGGAACTACCCAGGTAAGAGGAGACCCAAGAGTACAATTGGGGGACTGTATCAATGTCAATATGTCTCTTGTTCTAGAATACTACAAAATATTACCACTGAGGAAACTAGGTAACAAGTACACAGGACTACTCTGCAATTTTTGTTAAAACTGTATGTGAATTTACAATAATTTCAATTAAAGAAATCTGGGCTAGGGGTGCCTGGGTGGCTCCGTCATTAAGTGTCTGCCTTCAGCTCAGGTCATGGTTGCAGAGTCCTGGGATCCAGCCCCGCATCGGGCTCCCTGCTCAGCGGGAACCTGCTTCTCCCTCTCCCACTCCCCCTGCTTGTGTTCCTTCTCTCGCTCTCTAATAAATAAATAAAATCTTAAAAAAAAAAAAAAGAAATCTGGGCTCAATAATTCCTTAAGGGAAAGTTTTATTACCATTGTTATTACAAATTCAATTTCTCTAACAGTCAAGAAACTCATTTTTTCAATTTCAGTTTTAGGAACTTTTACTTTTGCTGGAATTTACAGAGTTCACGAAATCTTCAAATTAGCAAATATATACAATGATGGATATCGAATGATATTAAGGAATTACTATTAGCTGTTTTTTTTCAAGTATGACAGTAGAGTGGTTTTATCTCGAAATACTATGTATGAAAAAGATTGTGACTTGCTTTAAAATAATCAGAGGTGAAGGGGCGCCTGGTTGGTTCAGTCAGTTAAGCATCCAGCTCTTGGTTTCAGCTCAGGTCATGATCTCAGGGTTGTGAGATTGAGCATCACGTGGGGGTCCACACTCAGCACAGTCTGCTTGAGACTCCCTCTCTCCCTTTCCCTCTGCCCTCCCCCACCCCATTTGCTCTTGCTCTCTAAAATACATAAATAAAATCTTAACAGAAACTATGAGGAATGGCAAACTAGGAGGTATAGATGAAGGTATACTAGGAGGTATTCAATATACTGATACATGCTGAAGACGGCTGATAGGTACACCAGATTTATTATATTCTACTTTTGAAAATGCTTGAAATATTCCACTATAAAACATTACCACTGTTCAGTTACTAGAAACAGACTCAGAAACAAAAGAACTTTAAAACAGTTACTGTACTTAAAGGGGAAAAAATGAACAAAATGGTGAAGAGGAAAAGGTTAAATTTAAGAAATAAATGGAAACTTCACAAATAAAAAATATAGTATCTGAATGAAAAATACAGGACAGGATTAAAAGAAGGTTGGGGTTGCCCAACTGCTCTGGACTGAGGCTGCCCGGGTGAGGCTCCCCAGGTTGCTCTGTCTACCGATTCATAAATTATAGCTTGGACATTAAAAGAGCTAACTCCAGAATCAGACAGACAGATTTTCGGCCGTTTCTTGGCAAAAATGGCAACTAATGGTGCTGTTCTGAAGAGACTGGAACAGAAAGGTGGAGAAGCAGATCAAATTATTGACTATTTAAAGCAGCAAGTTGCTCTTAAGGAGAAAGCAATTTTGCAGGCAACTTTGGGAGAAGAGAAGAAACTTCGAGTTGAAAATGCTAAATTAAAGAAAGAAATTGAAGAATTGAAACAAGAGCTACTTCAGGCAGAAATTCAAAACGGAGTGAAACAAATACCATTTCCGTCTGGTACTCTGCTGCAAGCTAATTCCACAGTTTCTGAAAATGTGATACAGTCTAGACCAACAACAACAACTATAACTTCCTGTGCCAAAGAACAGATAGGAGGAGGAGCAGAAGAAAAGAAGATGAAAGAGAAAATTGAAGTGAAAGGAGAGAAAAAGGAGAAAAAACAGCAGTCAGTAGCGGGAAGCGCTGACTCTAAGCCAGTAGATGTTTCTCGTCTGGATCTTCAAGTTGGTTGTATCATCACGGCCAGAAAACACCCTGATGCAGATTCTTTATATGTGGAAGAAGTAGATGTTGGAGAAACAGCCCCAAGAACAGTTGTCAGTGGCCTGGTGAATCATGTTCCTCTTGAACAGATGCAAAATCGGATGGTGATTTTACTTTGTAACCTGAAACCTGCAAAGATGAGGGGAGTAATATCTCAAGCAATGGTAATGTGTGCTAGTTCACCTGAGAAGGTTGAAATCTTGGCACCTCCTAATTAATGGGTCTGTTCCTGGAGACAGAATTGTTTTTGATGCTTTTCCTGGAGAACCTGACAAGGAGCTGACTCCTAAGATGATTTGGGAGCAGATCCAGCCTGATCTCTTTACTAATGATGAGTGTGTAGCTACATAAAAAGGAGCTTCCTTTGAGGTGAAAGGGAAGGGAGTGTGTAGGGCTCAAACTATGACCAACAGTGGAATAAAATAAAATACTTCATTTACTGAACTACATTTGAGAAAACTTTAATAACAATAAAAAGAAATATATTCATCACTTGTACCTAAAAAAAAAGGTTGGGGTTCCTGAGTGGCTGGCTCAGTGGGTTAAGTGTCCAACTTTGGCTCAGATCATGATCTCAGGGTCCTGAGATTGAGCCCCACATCAGGCTTCATGCTCAGTGGGAAGTCTGCTTGTCCCTCTTTATCTGCCCCTCCCTCTGCTCATGCTCTCTCTCTCTCAAATAAAATCTTTAAAAAAAAAAAAAAAGAGAGAGTGAACAAGATTAGACACTGTAGGAGAACATTTCAGTGAGCCAGAAGACATGGCAACAGAAATTAGCCAATCTGAAACACAGGGAAAAAGTAGAATGAAAAAATATCAACATAACAGAAGACATGGGACAATGTCAAACAGGCTAACATATACTTACCTATCTTTAAAAGTTTGTTTACCAGCCCACCACTAAGAATACATGCTCTCTGAGGGGAGAACCTTTGCCTCTCTTTTTCACTAGCTGAATAGGACATGGCACAGAGTTATCAATGTCACTAGATAACTTCCGAACTCCTTTCCAGGGTGACAATACCAATTTTCACACAACACAATACCTATTCATACATATTCTTGTCAACATCTGCTATTGTCTTTACATGCCAGTATAAGGGGTTGAACTTCACCAGCAATAATATAAATGTATATTTAAATTAAAGCTAGATATTCTTGATATTTTCTAATGATACTCAACACATTTTCATGTGTTTACTGATCATTTTTATTTCTTCTTTGAACTCCCAGTTTATTGCACATCTTCTATTGGATTATCTTTTCATTATTGATTGTAAGCATTCTTTAGAAATACTAGTATATCAAATTTTTCCCACAGTTTGTCATGTATTACTTAGTCATATAGAAATGTCATTCCTTTACTACTGTGCTTTTCAAAAATTAATTTATTTATTACAGAGAGAGAGAGAAAGAGAGAAGGAAGGAGAGGGAGAGAGAGAATCCCAACCAGGCTCCACACTCCAGGCAGAGTCCGACAAAGGGCTCGATCTCATGATGGTGAGATCATGACCTGACCCAAAATCAAGAGTCAGACACTTAACCAACTGAGGCATCCAAGTGCCCCTACTGTGCTCTTTGTATCTTGAATAAGATCTCTTTCCTATCCCAAAGTCATAAAAATATTCTACATTATCTGGTAATTGTAACTTTTTCATATTGTTATCCTTAATTAATTTGCAATTTATTTTAGTACATATTATGAAGTAAGGCTCTTCTTTTTTCCTATTTCCCGTACAAAACCACTGTTCCAGTGCTAACAAAATATTTTTTTTTTTATTCCACTGATTGGTAGAGGCACCTCTGTCATATTCCAGATTCTTTCATGGTTATGTTTCCTGACAGTCTTTCCTTTTAGATCCTTCTACTCATCTATTCCATAGTTTTGTATTTTTCTTCCATTTAGATTGTACTGCACGTTTTCTATAAAGTTCATTTCTAGGTATGTGAGATAGAGTAGTTGCATTAATGGACTCACTCCCTATACCACTTTCTACAATGTGATCTTTCAACTACTCCCATTAAAATATTAAGTATAACTTCCGTATCTCCTGATTCTGGGCTCAGCCATGTGTTCTGCTTTGGCCAATGAAACATCAGCTGAGTTGATGAAATTGAGAGTTTAAATAGCTCTCTGGCTAATTTCCACTAGCTCTCAGGATCCTCTTATTGTTCTGTGAGAAACATGGCTGGGATGGCTTGGGCTGGCCTGATGGAGGATGAGATCTACGGCAGAGTAATTGCTGTCATCCCAGCACATGATCCCAACATTGCGATTTAAATAGTCTTTATCTAGTTTTGTTATCAAAGTGTATTTTACCCTTACAGAGTTGTGTACTTTCCCCCATACTCTAATCTACAGAATAGTTTTTATAAATTAGGGATAACCCCAATTCCGTGAAGGTTTAGTCAAACGGGCTCTTAAAAGTAGGCTTGGCAGTTTTTCTGACTATCCAATTTAATATTGTACTGACTGGTCTTCTCAAGTTTTCTGCTTCTTCAGTTGATTTTGGAAATTTATTTTTCATTTCATCTAAGTTTTAAAATTTAGTGGCTTTAGGGGCACCTGGGTGGCTCTGATGGTTAAGCATCTGCCTTTGGCTCAGGTCATGATCCCAGGGTCCCGGGATCAAGACCGGCATTGGGCTCCCTGCTCAGTGGAGTCTGCTTCTCCCACTGCCCTTCCCTGCTCATTCTCTGTTGTTTTCTCTCTCTCAAATAAAATCTTTAAAAAAAAAAAAATACAATTAAGTAGCTTTATAGTATTCATTCTTTGAGTGAAAAGCCACTTTTTTTTTTAAAGATTTATTTATTTGAGAGAGCGAGAATGAGAGAGAGCCCTAGAGAGGGTACATGAGGGGGGAAGGGTTAGAGGGAAAAGCAGGCTCCTCGCTGAGCAGGGAGCCCGATGCGGGACTCGATCCAGGGACTCCAGGATCATGACCTGAGCCGAAGGCAGCCACTTAACCAACTGAGCCACCCAGGCGCCCCGAAAAGCCACTTTTTAATAAAATGGTAACAGGAACATGAGAGATGTTGCTTTTGGAGGGAATGAGGGACAGAAGAATTTTCTTATTAATGGTAATAAAAACTTAAAAACCTTGTTAGAAGTCGTAAAATTGGAAGTACTGATCTACAGAGCATCTCTTTTACCTAGAAATTTAACACTTCAAATTACACATTTTAGGGTATGTACACAATGAATTACTTAATAGTATCTGTGTGTCTTCTATTACTGCTCGAAGGTTTTGTTTAGGTTGATTCAATTTTCTGTCCTAAGCACATGTAACTATTTAGTATATTGTACCTTTGAACAGCAAGCATTTACTAAACTTGACTTACTATCAATAACATCCATATTTTTTACACTAATTTTGTTCCTTCTTCTTTTCTCTCATTCATTTACATACAAAATATTTGTTGCTGAATCATATTCTAATTCTTATCAGTCCTTTAAATAACAAATAATTTGCCTCAAGTGATAATTCTATAGGATACACTAAAATAACTCTAACAGATTAAAACAGTACTCTTTTGCTAAACTGACTTAAAACTTTAACAAATGTGTATGGGGGTAGCAGCAGGGCTCCCAGGGCAGATGTGGTACTCAGGGCCCAGAAGTGGGAGACATGGAAGAAAAAACGGCAAAAAAGGCAGTGAGTTTGGATTATTATGAAAAAGGTACTATGAATATCTGCTTAAAAAAAAAAATCACTCTATAAACACATATTTTATTTCTCTTACGTAAACACCAAAAAATGGAATTAGTTATATGCCTATTGATGTGAATTACACAGATTAATTTTTGAATACTGAAGGAGCTTTGGATATCTGGAGTGGATCCCACTTGGATGCAGTGTATTCCTCTTCTTCTTCTTCTTCTTTTTTTTTGAAGATTTATTCATTTGACAGAGAGTGAGCAGGAGCACAAGCACAGGGAGTGGCAGGCAGAGGGAAAGGAAGAAGCAGGCTCCCCACTGAGCAGAGAGCCCGATGCGGGGCTCGATCCCAGGACCCTGGGACCACAACCTGAGCCACAGGCAGACGCTTAACCATCCAAGCCACCCAGGCACCCCCACAGTGTATTATTCTTATCAAAACACAACTTTTAAAATAAAACATCCCACGTTTAGAGGAAGGACAGGGGAAGGACATTCCATGGTTTTCATTAGTACCCACTTCATTTTAAAAAACTGAGCTAAATATCTCATTTCTTTGGCCTTTTTTACATCCTTGAAGTATCATGAAATCGTCTACATAAAAAATATTACCCAAGAGCTATAAGATTTTTAGTACAAGATAAAGTGTGTGTAAGGAGAAAAAGACCAATGAGTATAGTATGTTCTACTGATCTAAACTTTGATATGGAGAAAGAATAATTTCAAGAGTTCTCTATTAGATTTCTATAATTTTAATATTTTATGGAAAATAATGCTTTTATCATCTTCCACAAACATATACTTTATATTTTTAAAAATTTAAAGTACTTTATTACATAGTATGAGGTTTACAAAAAGTAATCAGTATCTTTGCAATAAGTAATTCTAAATCATCTCCAGCTTTCAGAATACATAGTAATAATTTTTCCTTAAAGGAGTAGTTTTGAAATATTTACAGATTTTCTTTTACAAACTGCTAGCATTGTATTTACTATGACTTTAATTCCTACAGGTTCTAAATCTGCATCTCTGGTTCCCTGCCCTCCCCTTAACTCCAAATAAGAATGTTCAAATGCCCCTTAGGTATTGCTTAGGTATCTCAAACAAAACATGGCCCAAACTGAGATTACCTATACTCTGTATTATTCAGCAAATGTGTACCAACTACACACAATGTTAGACACTATTATAGACTATAAATACTAAGACATGGTTCCTTTTCTTCAGAAGCTAAAATGTAGCAAAGAAAAATATTTTCATCCTACTGGTTTCTTTCCTTCCTCACTAGTCTTTCTTCTCAGGATCTTCTGTACCTTTCTCCTCTTCTTCCAGGTCTCTTAATGTTGGGTTGCCACTAAGACTCATCCTTTAGGTCTCTTTTCTTTCACACTCATGCCCTTAGTGACTATATCTGACCTCTGGCTTTATATACTATCTATAAGCTGACAACTCCCACATATGCATAGCAAGCAGAGTTCCCTCTTGACTGAAAACTCCGGACCCCTGTGAATAAAGAGATACCTAATTTCAAATGTAACATGTCCAAAAATGACCTGATTTTTTCCACTAAAAATTACAACTCCCACAGATGACCCCATCTTGGCTGTCAGCAACTCTACCCCTCCACTTGCATAGACCAATACCACTGAGGTCATCTTTATCTCTTATCTCATGTCCCACATTCAATCCATCTTAAAATCTTGTCGACTCAACCTTCAAGTACATCTAGAGTCTGTCCGTATCTCACTGCTTCCATCACTATCACCAGAGATGACTGAAATAGCAGCCCAACTGGTTACTTTTCACCTTTGTACCCATAATGTTTCTACATATAGCCAGCGTACGTCTTTAAAACACAAATCAGATCATGCTCTGATCGATCTGCTCAAAGCTTTCCAAATGATTCCATGTCACTGAGAGTAAATGTCAAAGAACCTACTAATGCCTACAAGGCTCTACCTCTCTGACCTCTACTGCTCTCACTCTCCCATCTTGCTTACTATGTTTTAGCTACTCTGGCCTTCTGTTTCCCACACATACAATGGACACTCACACCTTACCCAACTTTAAAGAGGCTGTTCCCTCTTTCTGCTACATTCTTAACTCAGATATCTACATGGCTAACTTCTCAAGTCCTTGTTCACATCACTTTCTCAGTGAGGCCTACTCTCAATGTTTGTGTTAGCCAGTCTTCAAAGATGACTCATTTTATCCTTAACATATGCAGAACCTAAATTTTATCATGAGTTACTTAATTCTTTAAGAATTCCAAGTATCTTTCCCTTTTCCATTCTCACTTGAATTTAATAGTGTTCCTTCTTTGCGATATACCCTTTTTATAAGAATTTGACTCTGTTGCTCAGACTTAATAAAATGAAAACACTAGATTAGATATTACAAAATGTGGCTTTCCTCTTCATATTACTATAGCTTAATTACAGAAGAACTCTTTTTTTACTGCTGGAAAAGAGAATATACTTCTTGACATTTAGGAGCTGGCCTGGTCTTATGGCTAGCTACTTGGCATTCAAAGGGACATCTTGGTATAATCTTACTGAACTACACAATTTCAAAGAGTATCAACATCAGGCCAGGCCATTCTTTGACCATGAAAGATCAAAACAAAAGCAAATATGTACCGTTAACCTTTAAACAACATGGGTTTGAATGGTGCAAGTCCACTTAACCATGGATTTTTTTTTACAGTACTAGAAATGTATTTTATGATTTTAATAACATTTTCTTTTGTCTAGCTTACTTTATTATAAGAATATAATATATAACACATATTTTGTATGTTGTATGTTATATGTATGTTATATGTATTATACATATATATGTCAGGGGTCATAGTTCAGGTCAACAGTAGGCTGTGAGTATGGTTAAGTTGGCTGCGGGGGGAGTTAAAAGTTATACAGAGATTTTCAATAATGCAGGGGGTTGAAGCTCCTAACCCCCACATCATTCAAGGGTCAACTATAATCATGTCTGAACAAATATGAACATCGTCCAAAACACAAAATACCAAACAACCCCTTCTTCCAACTATTGAATGTAGCTGTTTCTTTATCAATTACAATTTTAGACTTGTTCTAATCTACCCTTGCTATAGATAAAATTAAGATTCCCAATCACAGGGATGCCTGGGTGGCTCAGTTGGTAGAGTGTCCAACTCTTGGTTTCAGCTGAGGTTGTTGTGATCTCATGGGATCTCATGGGATCTCATGGGCTCTGCACTAAGCAGGGAGTCTGCTTGAAGACTGTCTCCCTTGACTCACGCTCTCTCTCTAAATACATCTTAATAAATAAACAAACAAATAAAGGATTCCCAATGATAGAACTACCCCTACTTCTTGACACCACCCAGAGCAAAACCTCATATTCTTAAACCCCCCCATATCACCAAATGTAAGTCCAAATCCTATAATAAGTATTTTTTTTTTATTTTTAACACCTTGAGACACCCTTTAGTATGGGTTTTTGTTCACTGCATCAAGTAATAAACCTGAACTGTTCAACCACAGGTGAGTTCCTGGTGATCTCTGCTGGGAGGGCATCAATACTTCAATATACTAATTATAGAATATAAGTTAATACTGGTTCCTTACTGTTTTTGCACTTAAAAGGCTATGGTAATAAACAGTACATAATATAACAGTGAGTCCCAGTCAAAACAGTCTAAACCAGGAATTGCAAATTCAAATAATTACACTGGCCAAGGGGTAACAGATATATGATTTGACCAGGTATAACACAAGTGATAAGGCCTATGGTAAGGTACAGTAAGTGGAACACCCCAGTTACAGTCTACATTATTAACATACTTGGCAGTGACCAGTGATTACTGGTCTAAATATTTTTAAGTCCTAGGTTAGTTTAACACATGGTTTTTCCTCTTTCATGATCTTAATCAAACTGATTTATTAAAAGAGCTCAATTTAAACAACTATAGAGCACATTAGCAATTTCAGAAATTTGAAAACAGGAGAAAAATAAAGTGACTGTAGTTTTCCTCATAATCAATTTAACTTCTCTGAGCTTAAAGTGAAGAGCCTCTTCTAGCAGTTGGTTCCTATCATCAGATCTTCTCAGGTTTAGTGAACTACTTTCTGTTTTCACCACAAACTTTCAATTCATTCTTCCAGGGCTTTTTGACTCAATTTAAAAAAAAGGCCTTATTGGGGGGTAGGGGGATGGGTTAGCCTGGTGATGGGTATTGAGGAGGGCACGTTCTGCATGGAGCACTGGGTGTTATGAACAAACAATGAATCATGGAACACTGCACCAAAAACTAATGATGTAATATATGGTGATTAACATAACAATAAAAAAAATTAAAAAAAAAAAGGCCTTATTTAACCTCTCTAGCATTCCCCTATCAGTTAGAAATATCTGAGCTATTCTTTCTGGTTTTTCTGCCTTATAATTTCCTGGCTTTCTGTTCTGTGTGTTCAGACAGATGAATTAACAACTAGGTTAGTCTTCCTTTCTTTTATCTCCCTTTCCCCACCAGCTTTCCCAATCAACCATGTAGCAGAATGTTTTAATCATCATCCCCTTAGTCTTCTCAAGAAGGATAGGCATTTGAACATAAGAAATGATTATTTCTCAAACACTAGTTGTTTTTTGCAATGACTTGGGACAGCAGTGTGGCGAACTTTTTATTTCTTTAAAAAGCTAACAATAAAGCAAAACTTTAGCCACAAAAGGAAGAGCAAATTAAACAAACTTACACTTCAGTGCAGTTGCATTTGGATGAGTTTAAGACAAAAAGGAGAAAAAAACAAGCAAACAAGTAAAAGGCAAGGGACTGATTATGCCTCTTAAAATACAGAGGAGGTCCTTTCTCTGTGAAATCACAGAGAAAGAGAAGAAAAGAATATATAAATCAATTTAATTTTTAGTGAAAATAAATTGTAAGGTTTCACTGACAGCAATAACTAATGTCATTGTCTTTCTGGGCAGAATACTTGAGTGCTTATCTTAAATCTTCTCACCATATAGAAATTATTTCCAACTCCTCAAAAACACCAGCTGATACAATCATATACAACAGGTTTTCAATATAATCAACAACAAAAACCTGCTGAAACTAGAAAAAAGAGAAACACTACAGCCCAATAGGTTGTCATAACTCAAACACACTATTCTTTAAGAAGTTGCATGAAAGTCTAAGATATTAAGGATGCTGCTGCACCATAATTGCACCATTCTCAATTCAGAGTAACAAATCCAGAGTTAATGCATTTTTCAGGATATATGCAAGCATGTTCATTAATGAGTGAAGTATTATTTTCATACCATGAAGAGTGGTTGCAGTTTGCCAGCTTTTCCCAGGTGCATACAATTGTATTAGTAATATTCAAGATCATTTTAGATTTCTTTCCTTATACTTTAACATTTCCCATTTAAAAAGATCAAAAAGTAGAAAACAACTCTTTGGGATGGAATGTTAAACTTGATGATATCTAATGTCACAACAATTCTATAGTTCTGTAATACTATTGAGTTGAATTAACTATCAGCATATGGAGAGCTACAATGACAGTGGATTAAGTTCTCTGAAATTTATCAATACTTGTCACTCTAAAAAAAGCACTCAGAATTGAAACTCATTTCAAACTGCCCTTAAAGAGAAGTTTCAAGGGTGCCTGGGTGGCTCAGTTGGTTAAGCGACTGCTTTCAGCTCAGGTCATGATCCTGGAGTCCCAGGATTGAGTCCCGCATCGGACTCCCTGCTCGGCAGGGAGTCTGCTTCTCCCTCTGACCCTCTTCCCTCTCATGCTCCCTATCTCTCATTCTCTCCCTCTCAAATAAATAAATAAAATCTAAAATAAATAAATAAGTAAGTAAGTAAAATCTTAAAAAAAAAAAAAAGAGGGAGAAGTTTCAAGCTGAGGAAATCCATTTAACCTAAATAAAATCATGAGGGGAAAAGCCACACAAATTAAAAACCAATTGACCTGAACTCTTCAAAATGGCAATGTCATGAAAAACACAGATGGGCAAACTGTTCCTGATTTTAAAAGATTGAAGAGACACAACTGAATGCTATGTGATCTTCAACTGGGGGGTAGAGGGGCAAATAGCTAAAAAGGGCATTTTTAAGCAACAGGGAAAATGTAGTGTCAAATTTCTTGAAAGTGATAATGATATTGTGGTTACGTGTAAGGACTTCCTTGTTCTTCGGAAATGCTACCAATATTTAAAGGTAAAGTTCATGTCTGCAACTTAAAATTTTAAATAGGTCTACCAAATAGAAATTTTATATAAGCAACAACATATCTTTTCCCTGAACATATTTAAGTTCATATATATTTTTAAAAGAGAAAGCAAGCAAACATGGCAAAATGCTAACAGTGGGTGAATCCATCAGTGTTCTGTCAATTTTTTTTTAAAGATTTTATTTATTTATTTGACAGAGAAAGAGATAGTGAGAGCAGGGACACGAGTAGGGGGAGTGGGAGAGGGAGAAGCAGGCTTCCCGCCGAGCAGGGAGCCCGATGGGGGGCTCGATCCCAGGATCCTGGGATCATGACCTGAGCTGAAGGCAGATGCTTAACGACTGAGCCACCCAGGCGCCCCAGTGTTCTGTCAATTTTTATGCAGGCTTTTAATCTGGCTATGAAATGTTTTAAATGTTGGAGAAAAACAGGATATAAATGAATCCAATCTAAGTAGTAATTAAATCCTAAATTTTTTAAACACAAATTTTTCATATCACAGAAAAAAAAATTTTTAAGTAGGTTCCACACCCAACATGGGGCTTGAACTCAAAACCCTGAGACCAAGATCTGAGACCAAGAACTGAGATCAAGGCTTTAACGACTGAGCAATCCAAGTGCCCCCAAGTAACAGAAAATTTTTAACCCAAAAGTTAAATGTTTCAATAGAAGTTTAAAAAATTACAAGTTTCAAACTTAAAATTTATTGGCTATTGACAACTAAAACCCAGTAGTGCACTAACCACTATAACCTTCCCTGAACCTAGAATGAACATGAACACATTACAGCTCCTTAAAAAGGATTTAACCCTTAAAATAGAGGTATTAAATAGAGGACCTCCTACAAAATATACAATTATTTGATATGGATTGTCCACAACTAAAATAATTAGGGTTTAGTAAATGAAGGCATGTAATAAACACATATATTTATTTATTTAAACTAATTTTTTTATAGAAATGGGTAGGCACGGTTGTAAATTCATTAAAAGTTAACTGTTAATTGTGAAAAGAGGATGGTTCTTTTAATCAGTCCTAAAGTGGTTTCATAGTAAGTCCTAAAATATAGAACCGATATGATAAAAAGATCACTCCTGTATATTCGTATCATCAAGACAAAAAGTAACTGTGCGACCAAGAGCTCTGATTGCTAGGCATTTACTGGTGATACTGCACTAATGTTTTGGAACTTGCTTATAAAGTCTTATCTTTTGGCAGACCATTTAATATTTACTCTCTTGTAATTTTTTTTTGTAATTATGTAAGAAATACATGTTCATTCTAAAATTTAAGTATCTACTTCTCTCTCTATTGGACCAGGTAAGCACTTAACATTTTGGAATATTCCACACGGTCTTAAGTATATATCAAACTAAGCCTAGACTATATGCAGCAAGAGAACAGTGACCATGTCCCTTTATTTCTCATCATCAACTATAATCCTAGGTCCTAATACAGTACTCAGCAAGAAATTTTCAACGATGTTCAGTTCATTTATAATGTTGCACAACTTTATTTTTAACCTTTAACAGTGTAACGTAAATACTCATGCTGGTATTGATGGAGCAACATTAAATTCCTCTCTATGGCTACATATAAATAGCACAACCAACAGTGGATACTACAGTTGTTAATAGCTTCTCATCATTACAAACAATAGGACAATGAATATATACAAATATATAAATTTAAGGATACCTAAGTATATACATGCATGTATCCACAGCACTTTAATTAAAAGGTCATTTAAAGTTTTTACATTTATCTCAACATTGCTTTAAACTCTCATATGTATATGTTTTATATATGCGAAAGGTAATATAACACTTTTAATTTTGTATTTTTGTTAACACACAATAGAAATCTTAATAAAATTACATGTTCCTAAGTACAGAAAGCCAAGGGAAAAAAAAATCTTACCATTCTTGCTGACATCCAGTTCCCTGAGATTAATGAGATTTGCAATAGATGCTGGTAATGTTGTTAAATCATTGTCTGGCAAACTCAGTTTGTGTAGAGACTGACAGTTAAAAAGTTGCTATTGAAACAAGGTAAGAAAGGATTTTGATTATTTAAGTTTCCTTAAAGATTTCATTTATTAACCTTTACACAAATAAATAACCACACTATTAGTGTGGTTAAACTGAATGAATTATACCTACATAAATCCCAGAGACGATCTCTTGTTGTTTCATGCTATTATGGATCTGAACACAACTGAACTACTCAATCATTTACATCCTCATACTTCTGCCCCAAGCAAAACGCACTCAGTAACTATATGGTTGTATTCTTTGTTAAAGTAGTAAAAAATAAGTGGCAATTAAATATGGCAAACTTTGGAACTTGCATTTCAAGCACCCTTATTCCGAAATGAAAATTCACATAAATTAACTCCAAATATATACAACTGACTTAGAATGACTCAAAATATATAATTCTGATTTGGGACGACAAAAAAATTAAGGAACAAATATATTCTTAGGCTAAAATCACAGTAATAAAATGTATTTAAAATAAAATATATTTAACCAAAAGTGTAGGTAAATGGGTCACTTCTACATTCCACACCAAAAAACTGTATGGAGCACAGAGAATTTTTAGGGCAATGAAAATACTCAGTATCCTAATACCAAATCACAGATACATTTCATTATACATCTGTCCAGACTCATACAATGTACTACAACACCAAGCATGAACCATACTATACACTCTGGACTTTGGGTGATGATAATTTTTCAACATAGGTTCATCAATTTTAATATAAGTATCACTCTCACAGAGAATGTTGACAATGGCGGAGGCTATGCATGTGTGAGGATAGTGTTAGGTATATGAGAAATCTCAATTTTGCTATGAATCTGAAACTGTTCTTAAAAAGTAAACTGTTTAGAAAACCAAACAAAAACTGTTACCAGGATGACACTGAATAAGCCCTTTTTAAGAAGAGCATTCTTCCAAAACCTGAAAGAAGTATAAGTGATTCAGTTATCTGCACTGTCACAGCAAGCCTCTTTCTTTTCTACTCAGTCACCAGGCTGAGACCCTACTAGTGCTTATTACAGAAAGGGACTAAGTTCTCCAGGCTTGCTAGTTCTCCAGAATAACCTAAGTAAGATAAATTACTTTCTAAAGAACAATATATAAGGAAACAGTAAGTTACAAAGCACCTTATTATAACCTAGGGAAGTAATTCATAAACATGCAACTCACAATCTTTAATATTTTATCCACAGCCATATACAGATTTCTTCATAAGACAACCTTGGATGGCACTGGCTTTCCAAATGTTTTTACTACTAGCCACCAAAGGAAAAGCCTTTTTCAAAGCACTGCCATCCAATATGTGTACACACACACAGAAATTTAACACATATAGCTCATGTAACAATGGACACATACAACACACTGTATTTTCTATTCTATTTAATTAGGGTTGCCAGATGAAATACAGGATGCCTGATATTAAATTTGGATTTTGTATAAACAATGAATAATTTTTTTAAAGATTTTATTTATTTATATGACAGAGAGAGAGAGAGCGCACAAGCAGGGGGAGAGGAAAGGGAGAAGGAGGCTCCCCATTCAGCAGGGAGCCCGATGTGGGGCTTGATCCCAGGACCCTGGGATCATGACCTGAGCTGAACTTAGGTGCTTAACCAACTGAGCCACCCAAGTGCCCCAACAATGAATAAATTTTAGTAGAAGTATGTCCTATTTACTGCATAAAACACACTTATACTAAAAACAATTCATTGTTCATCTAAAAATTATAATTTAACTGGGTGTTCTCTATTTTTATATTCTAAATCCACCAGGGCAAATCATAGTTCATTTTTTGGAAATGCCACACATATTTATGAGCTACCAACACATCTCCATCCAGTTTTGATAAACACTACTGTTTGGGTAGTAAAATATTCTAACAAATTAAAACTACTGCACAAACTGAGGGTTGCTGGAGGGGTGGTGGGTGGGGGATAGGCTAAATGGGTGATGGGTATTAAGGAGGGCACTTCTCATGTTGAGCAATGTATGTTACACGTAAGTGATGAATCACTAAATTCAACCCCTGAAACGAGTATTACAGTAGATGCTAACTAATTAGAATTTAAATAAAATTTTGGGAAAAAAAAGAAAGCTACTGAAGCTTTTCCATAATAAAAAAGAAAATGAGTTGAGAATGAAGAGGGATTTTTAAGAAAAAGTAGGCACTGAAAAATTTTAGCAAAGAAACTGATAATGTAAGAGGATATTTCATGGCAACAACTTTCCTCCCTCTAGTTGTTCTTAGATTTCAGAAATGTTACGTCCTCCAAAACCTTTCTAAACAAATTGAAATAGGGCAAACAGGATACTACCTCTAAAAACCTGCTTAATAACAAAATTATTAGGTGACAACCAAAAGGACAATTTATTCTCAATTACAATAATGTAAGCCAGTGTCTTTTTTTTTTTTTTTAGAGATTTAGTTTTATTTATTTGACAGAGAGAGAGAGAGACACCCAGAGAGGGAACACAAGCAGGGGGAGTGGAAGAGGGAAACGCAGGCCTTCTGCAGAGTGAGGAGCCTGATGTGGGGCTCGATCCCAGGACCCTGGGATCACGACCTGAGCCAAAGGCAGACCCTTAACGACTGAGCCACCCAGACGCCCCATGTAAACCAATGTCTTATGATAACTAGAAAAAGAAAACATTAATTTCAATTTTTGTCTAGCTAAATCTATTGGCTACAGAAATAACGTAGTTCTATCTACCATAGGGGCTATAAAAAATGGAAATTAAATACAAAATTTTAACTTACTTGTTCAAATACTCAAGCAATTAACTTGAAGAAACAAAGGTTAAAATTCTATTTTAAAAAATATTGGGGGTGGGCGCCTGGGTGGCTCAGTTGGCTAAGCGACTGCCTTCGGCTCAGGTCATGATCCTGGAGTCCCAGGATCGAGTCCTGCATCGGGGTCCCTGCTCGGCAGGGGGTCTGCTTCTCCCTCTCTCTTCCCTCTCGTGCTCTCTCTCATTCTCTCTCTCTCAAATAAATAAATAAAATCTTAAAAAAAAAAAAATTGGGGGTGCCTGGTAGTGCAGTTGGTTAAGCGCCTGACTCTTGGTTTTGGCTCCAGTTAGGATCTCAGGGTCGTGAGATCGAGCCCTGTGTAGAGCTCCACGCTCAGCACAGAGAACTTGAGATTCTTTCTCCCTCTCCCTCTGCTCCTCTTCCTGTTCATGCGCTCTCTTTCTCTCAAGTAAATAAATAAATCTTTTAAAAAAATGTTCTTAAAATTCTGTTGCATACCCCAAGATAAAATTAAACAAACAAACAAAAAGGGAAACAATGGAAACACAAACATATTGGCAGCATTATGGCAACAATGGGGATATCATATTTCTTCCATAAAAATATCCAAAGACAATTCTTAAAAGAAAGTATGAACATACCTTTGGAAGCTCTTCAATCTGATTAGCATCTAAATAGAGCTCCTCCAAAGTTTTCTCAAAAGTAAAAATCTCTTTGGGAACCTGTTCCAAACTGCAATGAGAATAATCAAGAGTAGTGACAGTCTCTTCTTCCCCTCGTAGACAACGACATGGTACCAACCGCACAAACAAACTTCGTTTTGTAGTCATTTTTAGACACTGCAATATTCAAATAAAAATAAATTCAGTTAAAACATGTTATAACCAACAATTTTTCAAAAAAAAAATTACAATTCATTTATCACAATCTATATGTCAAAGATAAGTACCTCCTTCTTTATACTCACCCAAAGGAATACATTTAAATATTGTGTTACTGTCAAAATTTATATAAATTTATACATATTGAATTTCAAATGAAACTCATGTACTTCTGTACTTTGAAAAAATGATCTGCTAAATACCTATTTATATGCTTCTGTAAGAATCATGCTTTAGGAGTCCTGCTTATTCTCAACTAGAAATACCCTAATACAACCAATATATTTCTTTAATTTCTGGGTAAGAGCTATTTTTTAATTAAGAATTTGGGGGCGCCTTGGGATGCCTGGGTGGCTCAGTCGGTTGGCGGCTACCTTCAGTTCAGGTCATGATCTCAGGGTCCTGGGATTGAGTCCCGCATCGGGCTCCCTGCTCAGCGGGGAGCCTGCTTCTCCCTCTGCCTGCAGCTTCCCCTGCTTGTGCTCTTGCTCACTATCTCTCGCCCATGCTCTCTCTCTCTAGCAAATAAATAAATAAAATCTTAAAAAAAAAAAGAATTTGGGGGCTCCTGGGTGGCTCAATTGGTTAAGCATCTGCCTTCAGCTCAGGTCATGATCTCAGGGTCCTGGGATAAAGCCCCACATTGGGCTTCCTGCTCAGCAGGGAGTCAGTCTGCTTGTCCCTCTACCTCTGTTCCCCTTTTTCATGCCTCTCTCTCTCAAATAAATAAATTTATTATTAAGAATCTGACTATACCCAGTTCTGAGTAGGAAGTAGGACTGCAAAGATATTTTCAGGTCTTCCTTAATAAGTCATCAGAATCATCACCCCTTTAAGTTTCCAAGGCTCTTCCACATCAAAATTTCAATACATGCCAAATGTATTTATTTCAATTAAATACTGGTCAAAGATCTTATAGGTCCTCTATTTGTGTAAGGTTACACATTAGAGAATAAACTTGCTTCAGGTAAAGATATACAGACTTCACTGTTTCAAATTAAATGGGAGAAAGGTTTAATTCTGAATTAGTGAAAATTCTCCAGGCTAATTTTAACCTATCCATAGGTTAATTCCAACTAGTCTAAGATTATACTACCAAACAAAAGCCTACTTCAATAAATAAGAATGACTGCTAATCAGTTAACAACTCTTTGTAAAATATAAATTCTTGCCTTGATCAGAAGACAATTAAAGTAATAGAATACTTCTAACCAGGGCCACGATTATGTTGAAGCCAGTGAGGGAAACTGCCTCAAGCACAAAATAGGAGAGGCACCAAAAAAACTCAGTAATCAAATTAAATATTTTAATGCATTATTTTTTAAGTTAAAATCACTGAAAAATAATCTATTTATGAACGAAATGACTAATTTTTAAATAAAGACAGGATTGGTGTTACTATTTTTTTTCTTTTCCCTCAGGCTTCAATATGGCTCTGCAATGCACTGCTACCAACTTCTATTTCAAATTAAATGATATTCTTTTTTTTAAAATTTTTTATTGTTATGTTAATCACCATACATTACATTATTAGTTTTTGATGTAGTGTTCCATGATTCATTGTTTGTGTATAACACCCAGTGCTCCATGCAGAACGTGCCCTCTTTAATGCCCATCACCAGGCTAACCCATCCCCCCAACCCCCTCCCCTCCAGAACCCTGTTTGTTTTTCAGAGTCCATCGTCTCTCATGGCTCGTCTCTCCCTCCGATATCCCCCCCTTCACTCTTCCCCTCCTGCTATCTTCTTTTTTTTTTTCACATAATATTGTATTATTTGTTTCGGAGGTACAGATCTGTGATTCAACAGTCTTGCACAATTCACAGCGTTCACCATAGCACATAACCTCCCCAATGTCTATCACCCAGTCACCCCATCCCTCCCACCCCCCACCACTCCAGCAACCCTCAGTTTGTTTCCTGAGATTAAGTCAAATTACATGATATTCTTAAAGTGTTTGACAACTAAGTATTTCCCTTGCAATCTTTTTAAAAATAGGACTATTCTTAGTCAATCACCATGTGCCAGGCACTGTGCTAAGTTCTTTAGATAAAATATATGTATATTCTCATTTCATCTTCATATATCTAAGATCCCTGTATTTCCATAAAGAAACGGATTCTGTGCCCTTACTGCATTATACTACTTCTCAATACATAATGATATACTTGAACTCAGGTTCTCAAAATGATTAAAATATCAATAGGTCTTTACTAGGCACTTCTCCTTTAGGGTTTACAAAAATAAAATACTGATGGGGTTCAGAATACACCACTCCAAAGTATGGTACCCTGACATACTGAATACTTTCGAAGCAGGAAGGTCATGCTCGTCTCCCCTTCTACTTCTCTACTGAAATAGGTCATAAAATCCTCATGTGAGAGATGCCTTCCTTATATAACTGGTGGAAAAGAGCTGCCCAATCTCTCAAGAATGGAGAAGAATCCTAACAAATGGGCTTTTCTAAACTTCGCCCAGGTTACTACACTTACCTCATATTCTAATCTATCATACACAAGCCTACACTCTTCATCAAATCTAGCCGGAATATACTGTTTTAATGGTTTTTTTATGTCCTTACTCCTCATAAAGGCTCCTGTGCACTTAAAACTTGTATGAAATAAATGTGCATGCTTTCTCCTGTTAAACTGTTTTTGTCAGGTTAGTTTTCAGACCCAGCCAAAGACCCTAAAAGGGTCAAAGAAAAATTTTTCCTTCTCTACACTATGATGTCAAACATAAAAGTTTCTACATAAAATCTTTGTTTCATGGGAATAAAACACATAGCATTGTGACTACAGTTAATAATAATAATACTGTACTTGTCAGGTTAGTTTTCAGACACAGCCAAAGACCCTAAAAGGGTCAAGGAAAAATTTTTCCTCCCCTACACTATGATGTCAAACATAAAAGTTTCTACATAAAATCTTTGTTTCATGGGAATATAACACATAGCATTGTGACTACAGTTAATAATAATACTGTACTGCATATTTGAAAATTGCTAAAAGAGTAGATCTTAAAAGTTCTCATTGCAAGAAAAAAAATTTGTAACTATATACAGTGACGGATGTTAATTAGATTTATTGTGGTGGACACTTAGCAATACATATATATACTGAATCATCATCATGTTGTACACCTGAAACTAATATAATGTTATCTCCACTACACTTCAACAAAAACAAAACAACTTTGTCAACAAAGAAATACCCAGAAAAGTTTACTGAATGTTTATTAACAATCTGTATTTATATGTAGGTGAGTTTTACTGATTAGAATAAGCAGTTTTGTTGATCTAATAAGAATTGCATTGCTAAAGGGGAATTTAGCTTATTCTTGTGTGTTTAAGTTCTTAAGGGAACTCAATCTGCTCTTCCCAATACGGTAGCCACTAGACATATGGCCATTTTAACTTAACCATTTTTAACTTAAAATTCAAGTTAATTCAAATAAAATTAAACATCTAGTTTCTCACACTAAGCACATTTTAAAAGCTCAACAGCCCCATGTGGGGCTAGTGGCTACTACACTCAGTAGGAGAAGACAGAGAACCTTTTTTTTTTTAATATTTTATTTATTTATTTGACAGAGAGAGACACAGCGAGAGAGGGAACACAAGCAGAGACAGAGGGAGAGGTAAAGGGAGAAGCAGGCTTCCCACCGAGCAGGGAGCCCGATGCGGGGCTCGATCCCAGGACCCCAGGATCATGACCTGAGCCAAAGGCAGACGCTTAACGACTGAGCCACCCAAGCGCCCCGACAGAGAACATTCCTATCCGTGCAGAAAATTCTGTGGGACAGTGTTGGTTCGATGTCTGAAAATATTCTGGTTCATCAAATTATAAACATTGTATGCTTATATTTATATGATAGTACCCAAGAATTGGAAGATATGGCCTGAAAATTCATGAATCATAATGGATTTGGGAGTATAATTGCCAGCTGAGAATAAAGGGCATGAAATGTTTACTACCAAATATATGTAATTTAAAAGAGTGTATTTATTTTAGATGTTATCATCTGTGCAGCACACTTGAAGCATAAGGCAATTTATTATAAGACAGAGTAATTGTTAATGAAGCTAAAACAACCTCCAAGATTTTTTTGTAGTGCTAACCATAAACAGATCATGTTGCAGACAGACAGATGGTCAGAAATTGTAAAACTTCTCAGAAGAGACAGTGAATTCAGAAAAGGAAATTAGATGCTCTAGGAAACAATTTACATCTTAAGTAAAAATTTCCTGTGAACAGAGGCTATAAAGAGAGCAGTTTAGACCTTAGATTAAATTCAGTGGGCCTTGAGCCAATACAAAAATGGACCAATTTAGCAGAATAAAACTGACTGATAAGAAAGGAGGGGGAACTTAGTTATTGAGGGTACAGGAGGAAAATACTATATGAAAGAGAAATAAATGTATAATAACAACCCAAGAGATCCTCCATTACACAGTATTATAAGGAAGTAAACCAAAGGAAGCCTGGCCTGTTCTCAAACGGAAGTGATCAACATGGGGAATGTTCATTAGAATTTTAGTGTTATGATAAGAGCCATTTTATAAACCAGACTTAACACGAGAGACATAAAAATATTCTTATCAAATGGAGAAAGACAAGCCAACTAAGAAAAAAAAGGCATAACAATAAGCCAAACACTTTCTAACAAAAGAAATTAAAGTTACTTACCACTGGGTTGAATTTATCTCCCTGATGTTTCTTAATTGAGCCAACATTCTATGAAAATCAAAATAAAGAAATAAAATTAACAATAAAAATAGATCTTTATGATTTTAAGGGATCATCTCTTCTAAATTCTTATTTGCCTCAAAAGGTAAATTATAATTCTCAAAAATTCACTAGTGTAAACACACAAATTTGCTACTTCTAAATATATAGCTACCTTCTTAACCAGTCACTGGATTGTTTGTAAACTATGGTGAGCCCTCATCTATACATTAAAATTATAGCCTTCACCTAACATTAAAATCTACTTTATTTGAACCTACTGAGAAATAATAAAGTTTTTCCAAGCAGATAAATTCAAATCACCAATTATATTTAAATTTAGCAGTTTTTTAAAAAATTTTATTTATTTGAGAGAGAGCAAATGAGAGTGAGCAGGGTGAGGGAGAGACAGAGAGGGAGGGAGAATCTGAAGCAGACTGTGCTAAGCATGGAGCCAACTCAGGGCTCAATCTCATGACTGTAAGATCATGATCTGAGCCAAAACCAGGAGTTGGATGCTAAACCAACCGAGCCATCCACGCACCCCTAAATTTAGTAGTCTCTGATGGTTCTGTGAAGCAGACAATGGTAATGGCTGATCAGATTCTATTCCTCCCTTTACAGAAATTTTACTTTCTTTGGGGCGGTAATTGACCCAGCTAACTATCCACAATTGGAAGGCTCAAGGGGTTGGAGGACACGGTTGAGATCAGTGACATATTAAGTCTGCTTTGGTGATGGAATGGGGTTGGTTATGGGCAAACATTTGTTTTTCTTATCCAGGGATAGATGTAAACATGTCTACTGCTGCAACAACAATCCTATGACCATAGGTCAACAAGTGTGAGTATTAAAAAACAAATTAAAACAACTAATAAGGTTGACAAAGAAAAACAAAACAAAACAAGTTGGGGATCTCTAAAAGCATTGCTGAGCAACTGGACCAATGTTAACTGCTGCCTTCTTCTGGATTTCTTGGTATGTAAGAAAACAAAATCCCCCATTTATTTAAACCATTGTGAAGCTTTCTGTACCTATAAACATATAACAAAGTGAAATATTACACAGTATAGTACAAAGTAAAATAGCCTAAACCCAAAACAGTAACATTAATAAAAAGTATACACAACCTTTTTGTTAAAAAATTCAGTAATGTTAATAAATTTGTGTTTCAAAATTTTACAGTTACCCTAAATTTATTGGGCTATTTTTCTCTGTCCCAGATGGTTTTAGTACTCCTGAGTTGTTTAACCTTCCCCACAAATTCTTATAGTATATGCCACAAAAAATACCTGTGCATATAGCAAACAAAGATGATCAATAAATTTGTCCTTCAACATACTCCTACATATGTAATAATCTGGTAGAGTGGAACTGCCAATAAGCTGAAACAGAATATGGCTATGGAAGAGTAGGTTGGAGAAAAGAGAGATGCGAAACCTGTATTTAGAAACATTAGTTTAAAATACCTGAACGATGTCCTAGCGGGATCTTTAGTAGGCAGCTGAATATGGGCATTCAGAGATGTGGGGACAGTTCCAAGCTGAGGATACAAATTTGGAAGTCATCTGCCTACAGATGATATTTAAAGCAATGAAATTACATGAAAGCATCAAGAGCATGAGCACAGACAGAAAAGAGAATAGGTCCAATGATTAAACCCTGGGATATTACAAAAATAAGAGATCAGACAGGGTATTACAAAAATAAGAGATCAGAAAGTAGAGATAGAACCAAAAAGGAGTCAAGAAAAAAAAAATGATACTGTAAAAGCAAAGTGAAAATGTTTCAAGGAGGAAGAAGTTATCAACTATGTTAATAAGATCTGGAATTACCACTGTGTAGCAGAGGTCACTGATTATCTTAACAAGGTTACTTAACGTGGAGTGGTAGAAACAAAACAATGTTTGGAGGCAATTCAAGAAAAAACAAGATAACCTGATATAGCAAATACAGACAATTCAGGTAGTTTGGCTATAAAGGACGTTAGAAAAATAGAGCAGTAGCAAGAGTAGGTTGTGAATCTAGAGTCACAACATTTGATTCGTAAACAGGAATAATCTAGAAGAGCCCACTGGTAAATTTTTATAAAGAGATTTGGGCAACAATTCATAGACTATCCTAGCAAGATGTTCCACCAGTAAAAAAGCTGCTCATGAGGAGGAAAACAAAAAGTATACCTTGGGTGCAGTGGTATAACTAACCAAATAAAACTCACAAAGGGTATTTCTCAAAAATATAGATTACTATGCCTTCTTTCTTAAGATTCTTTTTTTCCAAGATTTTATTTTATCTATTATCTATCTATGTATCTATGTATCTATGTATCTATCTATCTGAAAGAGACAGCAAGTGTGAGAGTGGGGGTAAGAGCAGAGGGAGAGGACCAGCAGAGTCCACCCTGAGCATGGAGTCCAACTCAGGGCTTGATTTAAAGATCCAGAGATCACGACCTGAGCTGAAATCAAGAGCTGGATGCTTAACTGAGTGACCACCCAGGTGCCCCTCTGGAGATTCTTATTTTGGAGATTAGATATAAAACTCAAGATTCTCTATCTTAAAGTGCTAATGTAATTCTTTTTGTCCAACATTCTCAACAATAATCAATACATGGTCAGTCTTATTTCATCTATGCTCAAAACCACCATCTTTTCTCCCTCCCAATTCTCTATTATTTTGACAAACTCTCAGCTTGAATATTACTATAACAAGTGAAAGGTGAAGTCACTATAAAGTTTTTTAAAAATATAGTATGTTAAGGGGTGCCTGGGTGGCTCAGACGGTTAAACGTCTGCCTTTGGTTCAGGGCATGATCTCTGGGTCCTGAGATGGAGCCCATCTCTCTGTATTTGTGTCTCAAATGAATAAAAAAATAATAATAATAAATAAATATTTTAAAAAACAGTATAAAAACACAGTATGTTATAGTTCCCTATCGATCTAAAAATACAGTATGTTATATTTTCCTTTCAGTATGATATACCCAGGTAGATTTGAGAGAAATTTTAATGTTGAAACAATCTTTCTACATGAGTTCAAAAGTTGAAATGTACAACAAAGGCTCCTCAGGCATACCCACAGCTATTAGCTGACACTCAGTGGTTGTTTAAGATCATTTTAGTTTAATCATGGCTATCACACACAGTGTTTGCTAATCTATATTTGGTATACCCGTCCTTAGTTCTGAGGTATTTAATGGACACTATTAACCCATTATGGGTAAGTACATGAATAGTAAACAATGAAAGTACTGATATAAAAAAAAAAGAATAGAAAGGCAAGAAATTTATACAATGAAAAAATTATAAATGCTGTGTAAGAGCATTTGATCCTGAAGGACAAAAATCAATAACTGAATGTATAAAATGTGTTATGCCTACAATACATACAGCAACAAACAGCTAAGTTCCACACTTACAGCTATAAGACTAACACCAATGTCTGAACCCTACTGGCCTGATTCTAATCCAGTAAGAAAGCTGAGACTTTCTTCAATATTGGCACTACGAATCCTACTTTCATAACAAACCATGGTTAGCCTAAACATGTTTTTAAAAAATCTTATTGTGGAATAAAGTAGTAGACATACATATTGAAGTTACTAAAGAGTGCCACATTTGCAGAAATTTCCATTTTTACATTTCTACGAAGTACTTACATAATGGAATAGACAGATTCTTATAGTTTGGAAACTATAAATCCCTGTAACTAACAGCAATGACAATATAAAATCTAATATTATGGTGAATGAAAGTGGCAAGAGTAGGTATCCCTGTATTGTTCCTGATTTTAAAAGAAAGGCTTTCAGCTTTTTTTTTTTTAAGATTTTTATTTATTTGACACAGAGAGAGAAAGCAAGCACAGGCAGGGGGAGCAGCAGGCAAAGGGAGAGGGAGAAGCAGGCTCTCCACTGAAAAGGGAGACCAGCGTGGGGCTCGATCCCAGAACCCTGGGATCATGACCTGAGCTGAAGGCAGACACTTAAGTGACTAAGCCACCTAGGCGCCCCAGGCTTTCAGCTTTGCACCACTGAGTAGGATGTTAGCTATGGGCTTGTCATATATGGCTTTTATTACATTGATATATGTTCCTTCTATACCCACTTTGTTGAGAATTTTTATCGTAACTAGATGTTAAATTTTTGTCAAATGCTTTTTCCACATTTATTAAGATGATTATATGATTTTTATCCTTCATATTGTTAATGTAATCTATCATACTGATTTAAGGATGTTGAACCATCCTTGCATGATTAATGATTAATTAATCATACACATTGATCATGGTGTATGATTCTTTTAATGCATTGTTGAATTCAGTTTGCTAATATTTTGTTCAGGAATTTTTCATCCATGTTCATCAGGGATATAGCTGTGTAATTTTCTTTTCTTGTGGCGTCTTTGTCTGGTTTTGCTATTAAGGTAATGAAAGCCTCATAAAGTAAGTTTGCAAGACTTCCCTCCTCTTCTATTTTTTTGGAAGAGTTTAAAAAGGATAGGTATTAAATGTTCTTTGACTATTCACCAGTTAAGCTATCTAGTCCTAGCCAGAGCAATTAGGCAAGAAAAATAAATAAAAAGGCATTCAAATTGGAAAGAAAAAAGTAAAACTGTCACTATTTATAGATGACATAATAGTATATATAGAGAACTCGAAAGACTTTCAAAAAACTGTTAAAACTAGTAAGTGAATTCAGTAAAGTTGCAGCATACAAAAATCAGTTGAATTTCTATACACTAAAATTTTCAGAAAGAAAAATAAAGAAAACAACCTCATTTATAATTGTATCAAAGAACAAAATACTTAGGAATAAAGTTAATGAAGTAGGTGAAAGATCTAAATATTGAAAACTCTAAAACATTAATGAAAGAAATTCAAGACCCAAATAAATGAAAAGCTATTCCATACTCATGAACTGGAAGAATCAATACAGGTAAAATGTCTATACTACCCAAAGCAATCCAAAGATTCAATGCAATCCCTATCAAAATTCCAATGCCATTTTTCAAAAAAACTATGGTCAATTAATTTACAACAAAGGAGCCAAGGATACACAAGGGCTAAAGGACAGTCCCTTCAATGAATGATAGTGGAGAATGAAACTTGACCACCACCTTCTATCATACACAAAAATTAACTCAAAATGGATTAACGATTTGAACCGTGGGTGCCTGGGTAGCTCAGCTGGTTAAGGGTACAACTCTTGATTTCAACTCAGGTTATGATCTCAGGGTCATGAGATTGAGCCCCATGTCATGCTTCATACTCAGCACAGGGTATGCTTGTCCCTCTCCCTCCCCCAGCTTGTGTGTGCTCTCTCTCCCTCTCTCTCAAGTAAAATCTTAAAAAAAAAAAAAAAAAAAAAGATGAACCTAAGACCTAAAACCATAAAACCCATACAAGAAAACACAGGTCAGTAAGCTTCTTGACAAATGCCTTGGCAATGATTTTTGAATCTGACACCAAAGGCAAAAACAAGTAAGTAGGACTAACATCACACTAAAAAAGCTTCTGGCACAGCAAAAGGAACCATCGACAGAAGGAAAATATAACCTACAGAATGGGAGAAAAATATATACAAGTCCTAAGGGACTAATATTCAAAATATATAAAGAACCCATACAATTAATGACAAAAAAAATCCAATTAAAAAATGGGCAGAAGATCTGAATAGACACTTTAAAAAAAAAACAACATACAGATGGCCAACAGACGAAAAGATGCTCAACAATCACTAATCATCAAGGAAATGCAAATCAAAACAATGAGATATCACATCTCACATTTTAGAATCGCTGTTATCAAAAAGACGAGAAATAACAAGTATTGGTGAGGGTGTAGAGAAAAGGGAACCCTTCTGCAGCCACTATGTAAAACAATACAGAGGTTCCCCTCCCCACAAAAAAATCCAGCCATATGATCAAGCAATTCCACTTGTGGGTATTTATCTGAAGAAAACAAAAACACTAACCAGTAAAGATATAGGCACCCCCATATTCACTGCAGTGCACACACACACACAAATTTTATTCAGTCATAAAAAGAATGAAATCTTGCCATTTGCAACAACTTGGATGGACAGATATTAGGCTAAGTTAAGTAAGTCAGACAAATACCATTTGATCTCTTATATGTGGAATCTAAAAACAAACCAAAAAACCTCCTAGATATAGAAAACAGATTGGTGGTTGCCAGAAGGGGGGGGGTAAAGGGGGTGGAAAAGTTATATACATAAATACAGTCTTTCCACCACTGCAGCAGAAGTCCCCATGTGCTACTTTCCAATCAACACCCTAGCCAAAGCAACCTGTCCTGAGTAAGAGTGCAATGACATTTATGTACAAGCATTATAAGAATGCAGGCTTTGGTTCTCACGGATAAATACATGGGAGTGAAAAAAATAAAATAAATAAAATAAAATAAAAATACATGGGAGTGAAATTGCTGTGTCACAGTCTATGTTTAATTATATATATATTTTAAAGTTGTTTTAGGGGGCGCCTGGGTGGCTCAGATGGTTAAGCGTCTGCCTTCGGCTCAGGTCATGATCCCAGGGTCCTGGGATCGAGTCCCGCATCAGGCTCCCTGCTCCTTGGGAGCCTGCTTCTCCCTCTGCCTCTCTCTCTCTCTCTCTCTCTCTCTCTGTCTCTCATGAATAAATAAATAAAATCTTTAAAAAAAAAATAAATAAATAAAGTTGTTTTAGGGAGTGGTTTTATTATTTAACACTTCCAGAGTTCCAGTTACATCTTTACCAACACTTGATATTCTCCAGTCTTTCTTACGTAGTAGTACGTGCATAGCAATAGCTTACTGTATTTTTGTTTTGCATTTCTCTAATTACAAATGGCACGGCAGGGGCGCCTGGGTGGCTCAGTAGTTAAGCATCTGCCTTCAGCTCAGGTCATGATCCCAGGGTCCTGGGATTGAGCCCCACATCGGGCTCCCTGCTCAGCAGGAAGCCTGCTTCTCCCTCTCCCACTCCCCCGGCTTGTGTTCCCTCTCTCGCTGTGTCTCTGTCAAATAAATAAAACCTTAAAAAAAAAACAAAAAACAAATGGCAAGGCAGAGCCTCATCTGTACTTAGACCTCATTTAGATGATAAAACACTGCACTTCAAAAGCCTTGATACTCTAATGGGATGAAACTTCTGGAGAAGAGAGGGATCCTAGCACCTGGATGGTGAAGCTGGTTGAGCAACCGACTCTTGTTTTGGCTCAGGTTGTGATCTCAGGGTTGTGGGATCAAGCCCCATGCTCGGTGCCAGAGTCTGCTTGAGTTTTTCTCTCTCTCTCCCTCTGCTCCTCCTCCCAACACTGGCATGCTCTCTCTCTACATAAATCTTTAAAAAAAAAAAAAAAAAGTGGGGGGGGGGGGCGCCTGGGTGGCTCAGATGGTTAAGTGTCTGCCTTCGGCTTAGGTCACGATCCCAGGGTCCTGGGATCAAGCCCCACATTGGGTTCCTGGCTCAGCGAGGAACCTGCTTCTCCCTCTCCCTCTGCCTCTCTCCCAGCTCATGCTCTCTCTCTCTCTTTGTATCTGTGTCTCAAATGAATAAATAAAATCTTAAAAAAAAAAAAAAAGCAGAGGGGTGTCTGGGTGGCTCAGTCGGTTAAGCAGCTATCTTCGGCTCAGGTCATGATCCCAAGGTTCTGGGATCAAGCCCCACATCTGGCTCCCTGCTCAGCGGGGGAGTCTGCTTTTCTCCCTCTGCCTGCCGCTCCCCCTGCTTGTGCACTCTAACAAATAAATAAAATCTTAAAAAAAAAGTAGAGAGTGATAGAATTTTGTAAATGGGATGAAAGTAAATTATTGTACAAGAGAGTTGGAAAACAATGTATTGGAATATAATTCTCCCTGAAGATCTCACATTTCTGCATAGTCTGGGTTCTCGGAGCAATGTCATATACAGGCAATTTAAGATGTTTGTTTAAAGAGACATTCCAAGATAATAATGCTTAGCAAAATTAAGACAGTCCAACATCTTCTCTCAGGAAGATTTGCTTAAATTCCAGAGTAAAGATAAGGTTTCTATCTCTCACTTTCAGAGGAAAGGACACAGACTCTCATTACCAGTGGTGCTATGTAAACAGAGTCTCCCAATTTGGGGTTGCTCTCCTGCAATGCACACTACTGCCTGTGCAGGTACCATCTGACCCTTACTGTGTAGCCCTGTGAAGATTAAGGCTCAGGTAATTGACACAAGACATGCCCTGGTTGCTGCTTTTGTAGTGAGTAATAAACTCGGTCTCTGACCTAGAGGGTGTGTATTCTGACAGATTAACATACTAGCTTGTAAAGATGGGGAAATCTAGACCCTTTACTGTTTCTGATTTAACCACTATAAATTAAGAAACACTTTGGGGCGCCTGGGTGTTTCAGTTGGTTAAGCATCCGACTGCTGATTTCGGCCCCTGTCATGATCTCAGGGTGGTGAGACTAAGCCCCGTGCTGGGCTCCACACTGGGCCTGGAGACTACTTAAGATTCTTTCTTTCCCTCTCCCTCTGCCCTTTCCCCCAGACCCTGCGCTCACTCTCCCTCTGAGAAAAAAAAGAGAAAAAAAAAGAAAAAGAAATAAAGAAAAAAGGAAACACGGCCACAGTGTTTTATACCACCCAAGATCAAAAGACTGAGTCTATTTCCCCCTTCCTTGAAATTCAGGATGATCTTGTGACTTGCTTATATGGCAGTTTGCTGTGGAAATAACAGTACCTATGCCTCAAGAAGACTTAACTTCCACCTTCACCTTCTTGGAATGTTGCCCTAAGAACTTGATGTCATAAAGCAGCCTAAGATAAAAGACTACAACGATTCACAAATTCAAGAGAAATATAAACTCCTATTATTTTAAGTCATCAATCTTCCTTTTTTTAAGATTTTATTTATTTGAGAGAGAGAATGAGAGAGAGAGCATGAAAGGGGGAAGGGTCAGAGGCAGAAGCAGACTCCCCGCCGAGCAGGAAGCCCGATGTGGGATCCGATTCCGGGACTCCAGGATCATGACCTGAGCTGAAGGCAGTCACTTAACCAACTGAGCCACCCAAGCACCCTCTTCCTAACTTTAACAACCATATCAGTTTTTCCAGAGAGGAAACTTTATGCTTTGTTCATTTTCTTAGGGTATGTTCTCTATTTCATTAGTTTCAGTTTTTTTCTATGTTTTCTGTCTTTTATTTATTTTGAATTTAATTGTCTTTTTTTCCTCTTAGGGTAAAGATTAATTATTCTAATACTTTCTTCTTCAAGATTTAAAACTGTAAATTCTCTAATAAGCTGCACTTCATAAATTTTGATATGTCTTTGTTAATTTAAAATGCTTTCAGTTTTAAATGCTTTCAGTTTTTCCATTTGATTTATTCTTTTACCCATGGGTTATTTAGAATCATCTTTATTTCAATACTTGGAGACCTACTAAACCTTATTTGTTACTGATTTCTAACTGAATCCCATTATGGTCAGAGAACATATTATGATTTCTAGCCTTTGCAATATGCTGAAGCTTTCGAACAGCCCCACAAAACTTCTATATGGGTGAGTGTTTCATGTCCACCTGAATGTCACATTCTGCATCTCTTGGGTGTAATACTTTATAAATGTTAATTAGGTTAAATTCGTTGACAGTGGTATTCAAATCTTCTATATCCTTACAATTTTAAATACTGAAAGCACTGAAATCTCCATCAGTATAAGTAAGTCTATTTCTCCTTTTATAATTGTCTATTTTTACCTCATGTATTTTGATGCTCTGTTATAGAGTGAAAATACATTTAGGGTTCTTGTATCTTTTTGATAAGTGTAACCTTTTATCATTATAAGATGTTCTTTTTCTCTGCTAACAATCCTTGCCTTGAAATACGTTTTGCTTGATATCATTGTAGCCATAGGAGCTTTCTTTCAGTTAAGTTTTAATACAGTGTATCTTTTCCCATCTATTCCTTTTAACCAAATTTATCTTTATATTTAAAGTGCCTACTTGTATGAAACATACAGTTGGGTCTTACTATTTTATCCAATCTGAGACAATTTTTATGTTTTGATGATGGGATTAGACCATTTATATAATATAATTACTGGTGTGCTTAATTTAAGCCTATTTCATTAGTTTATTTTCTATTCCTCTTTTTTCTTGACTTCAAATAATGCAAATAATGCTATTTTTCCCCATACTATCTCATTTTATGGCCTTTTTTTTTAAAGATTTTTATTTATTTATTTGGCAGAGAGACAGCGAGAGAGGGAACACAAGCAGGGGGAGTGGGAAACAGAGAAGCAGGCTTTCTGGCCTGTTTGCTGTTTGTTTGGTTTTTTTTTTTTTTTTTTTTGGTTGCTCTAGGAATATACAATATGCAGTCTTTTTTTTTTTTTTTAAAGATTTTATTTATCCATTTGACAGAGACAGAGACAGCAAGAGCAGGAACACAAGCAGGGGGAGAGGGAGAGCAAGCTTCCTGCCGAGGAGGGAGGCCAATGTGGGACTCGATCCCAGGACCCCGGGATCATGATCCGAGCTGAAGGCAGATGCTTAACGACTGAGCCACCCAAGTGCCCACAATATGCAGTCTTAATTCATCACAGTACACCTTCAAATATTATGTCACCTCACATATGATCTAAGAAATTTAAGAGTATAATTTATACTTACATTTATTCTCTCCCATATTTCAAGCTACTGTCATACATTTTACTTCCACATATTACAAATCCCACATTTTTTGCTTTACACTATCAACTGTTATATAGATTTGAAAACAAGAAAGAGGCGCCTGGGTGGTTCAGTTGGTTAAGTGACCGACTCCTGTTTCAGCTTAGGTCATGATCTCAGGGTCATGAGAACGAGCCCCACATTGGGTTCCACGCTTAGTGTGAAGTTGGCTTGGGACTCTCAATCCCTCTCCCTCTGCCCCTCCCCCCGCCGCTCTTGCATGTTCTCTAAAATAAATAAATATAAAAAAGATAATAAAAATAAAAACAAGATAACAGAGTTTCATATTTATTCACAAATTTACCATTTTCTTCAGTCTGTTTCTTACTACAAATTTGCTGGTAAGCTGATTTGAGCAGTTTCTTTTTTTTGTTTTTTTTTTTAAAGATACTGCATTTTTCAGTTCTAGAAGGTGTATTTGGCTCATTTTCAGGTTGTCCATTACTCTCCTGAAATACCCAATCCCTCACATTCTACTCCGTAAATTGTTTTAAAATCCCTGTCTCCTACTTCTAATAACTGCATCATCTGTAAGTCTGCTTTTATTAACTATTTTCTCTTAAATATACAATCACATTTTCCCGTTTCTTTGTATGTTTCACAATTTTTCATAGTATTCTAGATGCTGTAGGATTAAAGTTTAGAATTAAGTACAATATTGTTTTGTTAAGTTTTCCTTATTTCCCAGAGTCTACACTCTTATCTAAGGATAGGTGACTGATAATTCATATTCCTTGCAAAAACCTCTATGAGCTGGGACTGGCTGCAGTTTTAATTAGACTGATTTCATCTGTGATCACTTCAATTAACAACTTTTCTACCCCCAAAGACAGCCACCTTTTTGATCTTGTCACCATCTGGGGTAGAAAGAATTTGGGATGCAGTTCCAAGTATTTTTTGGTTCAGTTTACCTCCAGAAGAGTCCCACAACTCAAGAACCACTGAATTTTCAGGACTACACGTTTCTCTGAGCTTTTCAAGACCTCCTCCTCTACTGCTGCTTCATGACAAAATTCAAGGTGGATAGAATTATCAGGCTTAATGATTTATTTTGCCTTTGGGGCTCTTGTCAGATTCCCATTCATAAAAGCCCACAATGTCATTCAAAAAATTGGATGAGTTATCCTCATCACTTCAGTCTTTGCATTTATGGCCAAGTCCGCTTCTCTATCCTATACTGATACCAGACAAGTGTCCCCAGGCAGGAAAGCTATCACACTCTTGACTCACCTAGGAGAGGTTCATTATCTGTGGAATTTAGTTCACTAGGGCTTTCTTGATTTCACAGATTTTTGCTAGCCCTATTTTTTTTTTTAAAGCAGGATCCTTTTGTTTCCAGATTTTTCTTATTCTTACCAGGGAACCAAAGGTTTTCTGTGTCCTCCTATAACCCAACTAGAAGCAAAAATATCAGGGCATTTCCAATGTAGGTGAAACTGTTTTATTCATAGAAAAGACAGTCCCATGGAAGATGTCCAGCCTGACTCCCTCCTTTGTCAAGTACACTTGATCAAGGTAGAAGAAAAATCTCCGGAATTCTCCTCCATCTCAGTTTCGGAGAAATGACATTAATTTATGGAAGAAGAGGGCCGAGTTATTTAAAAAAAAAAAAAGTATTTCATTCTGCAATCAGAAATAAGACTACAAATGCAAACACCCCAGACAGAATTTATTTACTTAACTCTGAAAGGCTAAGATTAGATCATTCTATAATCAAAGAGAGCAAGTACAGGGAGAATCAGGAAAGAAAGCAGCTCATTATGGATCATAACCAAACTGTGGGAAGATGAAATGGTGCAGAAAAGGAATACTGGAGGTCTGTGTGCTCATTCACTGTTCCTAACATTACAGTTGATTCTGTAATTTTCAACAATAGGGCAATAAAAGCTGTGCAAAAAAGACATTTGGGGCAGTATGTATCACAAATGTATATTCACAATGATGTTGCTTATTACTGTGATAGGGAAAATAAATCTTGGCCTTATTTCAAACCTAGAAATAGCTTCCTCATAGACTGGATCCTCAACTCTTCCTCATAACAAATAATCTTGTGGGTGGATTAACTTCCTTATGTGTATTCCTTTACTTCTTTTTACTTCCTAGTATTCATTTCCATGCTACAGTAACACCCAATAGCCTCAGTTTCTGCTAATGACTACTATTAACAACTTCTTTTTCTTGATGCTTGAAATCATTAAGCATCATCTGGGAAGCCCTGCTGGGAAAAGAACAAAATGGTCAAATAAACCAAAGAGAATCCTGGTTCTCTAAAATACTCTAAAGGAACAATTGATTTTGAACATGTGCAGCAATATGCTATACCAAGTAGGTCTATTTTTCCTCCCATCTTAAAAAGGACCTCTCTCGGGGCACCTGGGTGGCTCAGTCAGTTAAGCGTCTGCCTTTGGCTCATGTCATAATCCCAAAGTCCTGGGATCCAGCCCCTCATTGGTCTGCCTGCTCAGCGGGGAGTCTGCTTCTCCTTCACCCCACGCACCCCGCCCCCGCTCATGTGCACACGCTCTCTCTCAAATAAAAATCTTTAAAAACAAAAAGGCCCTCGCTCTCAATGTATCTCTCCAGCTACCAATCTATTTCTCTGCTCCCCTTTACAGCAAAATTCCAAACAAGTTGTCTATATACACTGTCTTCAATTATTTCATCAATTGTTCTTAAACCCACTCCAATTACACTATTGTTCCCGTCACGTCAATGGAAATTATTCTTCCTAGTTCGTCAATGGCCCACATATTGCCAAATTCAATAGATAAATTCTAAATTCACATCTCACTTGACTTGTTTCATTAGGAGCATCGTTCCCACTATTTTACACATTTTCTTCACTTAGTTTCCAAGACATCACATGCTCCTAATTTTGTTATTACACCACTAGTTATGCCTCAGTCTCCTTTGCTAGTTGCTCCTCTTTAATGCCAACCACTTAACACATTATAGTGATCGACAACACAGATTTTGGTCCTCTTCTCCATATCCACATCATCCTTGATGATCATCCAGTCTGAAGTGTTGAAATCTTATCAACTCTTTAAATAATAAGTACTCAAATGATACCTGTCCTAGTTTGGGTTCTCCCAAAAGCAAAGGCTTAAGTAAGGATTTAAGCACAGGACATTCCCTGTCCAGGAAATGACCTGAGGCGGCAGGAAAAGTAAGGCAGGGACAAAGAAAAAGCCAATATAAGGAATGGTATATTGTCAAAGTCATTCCTAAGGACAACAGGGGCTCATTCTACTTAAACTTCTTGAGAAGCACACAGGCAATCTCTCAGAATTGTCTGCCTATAGGATGAGAGACAAGCTGTTCTCCATCTGCTCCTGTTTGCCATGGATTAAGGGTTGCCTCTACACGACATTAATTTTCACTGGCTACCAGCCTATGCTTGCTTTCTGGTATAGATGGCTTCCCATAGCAGAGAAATCACTGGGGCTTCCTTTCACTGGAGAGGACATCCTAAGGTGACTCTGCACTGTTATGGTACTGTTTCCTGCACCTACAGTTAAAGTCAGAGGCTAAGCCAAGAGGCTGCACACCAAAACTGCCTGCTACCCTGAAGATTAGACCACTCCTATCAACCCCAGACTTGCATATCCAACTCCCTGTTGTATGTCTCCATTTAGTGGAGGAATATAAAGAAAAAAGCAGGAATTAATCATTTAGAAAAGAGGGTAAAAATGATGAATGAATCCAAGAGGTGGTTCCGGTTTTGGTGGCAGTACAGTTGACTCTTAAACAATATGGGTTCAATCTGCACATATTCAAGTGGATTTGTAAGTGGATTTTTTTTTTATAAATACAGTACAATGCTATAAATGTATTTTCTCTTCCCTATGATTTTTTTTTAGAAAGATTTTACTTCTTTTTTTTTTAAAGATTTTATTTATTTATTTGACAGAGAGAGAGAGACACTGAGAGAGGGAACACAAGCAGGGGGAGTGGGAGAGGGAGAAGCAGGTTTCCCGCTGAGCAGGGAGCCCGATGCGGGGCTCAATCCCAGGACCCTGGGATCATGACCTGAGCCGAAGGCAGACGCTTAACGACTCAGCCACCCAGGCATCCCACTTCTGTTTTTTTAAAGATTTTATTTATTTGTAAATAAAGAGAGACAGAGCATGGGCAGCGGGGAGAGGGTAAGGGCAGAGGGAGAGGGAGAAGCAGGCTTCCCGCTGAGCAGGGAGCCGGATGCAGGACTCAATCCCCCCCTGGGATCATGACCTGAGCCAAAGGCAGATGCTTAACCAACTGAGCCACTCAGACTCCCTCCTTGATTTTCTTAATACCATTTTCTCTTCTCCAGCCTACTTCACTGTAAGGACACAATATGTAATACACACACACACACACACACACACAAAATATTTGTTAATCAACTATTTTTGTTATCAATAATGCTTCCAGTCAAGAGTAGGCTATTAGTAGTTAAGTTCTGGGGAATTCAAAAGTTATACTTCAATTTCTGACTGTGCAGGGATCAGCACCCCCAAACCCCAGGTTGCTCAAGGAAGGGTCAACTGGAGAAGAATATAAATATTAAGAATAGACAAATTCCCAGCGGGATGCCTGGGTGGCTCAGTCGGTTAAGCATCTGCCTTCGGCTCAGGTCATGATCCCAGGGTCCTGGGATCAAGTCCCACATCGGGCTCCCTGCTCAGCGGGGAGCCTGCTTCTCCCTCTGTCTGCTGCTCCCCCTGCTTCTGCTCTCTCTCTCCCCGACAAATAAATAAATATCTTTAAAAAAAACAACAACAATTTCTCAGCAAGTCTAAAGATACGAAACATACCAGTAGGAATCAGAATGGGACTATAATAGCACAGACAAAAATTATTTCTGTATTTTAGAGTAAATGCAGGTCTTTATCATATATTGCAAAACAAAAAAGTATTTTAAAAATAAATTACTAAATTCAATATGTAGTGATGTTCTAAATTTTACATGACTTACTAGAAAAATATAAAACATAAATTATATTTCTATTTCAGGAAATAGAAAATCATGGATGAAACTTAAGGGTTTCTCAATAAGTCACTACTCTAAGAGACACTAAGCACCTAAGCACTCGCAAACTTAAAAGGAATGGAATTTGATCATGAGATTCAGGGTTAATAGGAAATATGAAAAAGTTCTCAATTCATATTACAAATTCAAAAGAATTCTTATACAACACCTATCAAAGTTAGTATACTGCATCAATATGCCATTTATACTCAAGAATACTTCAAAAAATCCTAAATTATATAGAAGAAACTCAAATACAGTAAGAGTAAACATGACTACGGAAAATTCTAGGAATGCCAAGAGAATAAATCTATTAACAGTACATCACACAAACAGATGAAAAGGGGGTAAAATGGATCTTCTTGACAATGCCAAAAGGGAATCTAAAAAAAGATAACATTCATTCTTGACAAAAATCCTAGTAAACTAGAAACAGAATTAATTCCTCAATAAAAAACCAAACATCTGTGTCACGTTAATGAAAATAAAATAAATATTAGAAACATTAACATTAAAATTTAAAAGAAGGGGCACCTGGGTGGCTCAGATGGTTAAGCATTTGCCTCCAGCTCAGGTCGTGATCCTAGGGTCCTGGGATCGAGCCCCGCATCGGGCTCCCTGCTCAGCAGGAAGTTTGCTTCTCTCTCTCCCTCTGCCTGCAGCTCCCCCTGCTTGTGTTCTCTCTCTCTTGCTCACTCTCTTTCACAAATAAATAAAATCTTAAAAATAAAATAAAATTTAAAAGAATATCAACCCTATCAAGCAAGTGAAACAGACAACCCACAGAATGAGAGAAAATCTGATAAGGGAATTTTATCCAGAATACATAAAGCACTCTTACAACAATAAAAAAACAAACAAAACTTAAAAACAGGCTAAGGATCTGAAGAGGCATTTCTCCAAAGATATACTAATGGTCAATAAGCACATGAAAAGATGCTCAACATTATCAGTCATTAGGGATACACAAATCAAAACCACACTGAAATAAAACTGTATACCTACTAAGGATGACTATAATCAAAAAGGCAATAAAACAAGTGCCAGGGAAGATGTGGAGAAACTGGAACCCTCATATATTGCAGATTACAGTCACTTTTGAAAAAAAGTTTGGCAGTTCCTCCAAAAAGTTAAACATAGTTACCATATAATCCATCAATTCCACTCATAGGTATGTAACAAAGAGAAGTGAAAACATACCCTCTCTGAAAAACTTGTAACTAAAGTTCATAGCAGCATTACCTATAGTGACCAAAAAGGGGAAACAATTCAATACCCATCAACTAATTAATGGATAAACAAAATGCTGTATACCCATACAACGGAATATTATTCAGCTCTAAAAAGAGATTAACTACTGATACATGATACAACATGGATGAACTCTGGAAACATTACGCTATGGTAAAGAAGCCAGACAGTCAAATCCCTTGCTCAGGTGAGGTCTTTTACCTTACTACAGACTTCTCATTCCACCTGTCACTTCAACATGGTAATTACTTCTTTGTCCTCTATGTGGTGTTTTAAATGAAGAGATCTATAAATAAAATATGTTTTTATGCACTGTGTACACTATCCTAGAAACTGAACCCAACCTGTGGAAACACATGACCTGATTTGAGAATCCTGGACACAAATGCCACTGCTTGAAATTCCATTAGCTATATTTTCTGGACCCTCTAAAATCAACCTCTATTAAAATGCAAATTCATATTGTGAAGACAAGGCCCTAACTTCCTAAGGTGAATTTCCTCCTAAGTATATTTTTTCCTGGGTTCAAGAGAAGAAACCACCAGCAAAGACCAGAAAAAGGTAGGAAGTGGCAGAACGAAAACAAGAAGCCAGTCTGAATCCTCATCTTTCTGTAAAGCTAATGTGTTTGCTTTGGGGATAACTTACCCGGGGTATGATTATAAACATCACAAACCTTCCAAAGAAAGAAAACCAGATCACTCTCAACACCCTGTTGCAGAAGATTTATCCATGAAACTTAAAAATACCACCACTTGACAAAAGTCTTAGAATTCAGATTAATATTTAGGTATAACATCTGTTATTCTATTAAGTCATCCCAAACATCCCTTAGGGCAAAAATTCACCTATTTTTTTAAGTTTTTATTCATTAATTACTACACCCAACGTGGGGCTCAAACTCATGACCCCGAGAGATCAAGAGTCACATGCTCCTCTGACTGAACCAGCCAGACACCCCTAAAGACTCATCCATTTTTTTAAAATCACTTTTTATTGCTCATTACAACACATACCCTCCCCAATGTCCATCACCCAGTTACCCCATCCCCTCACCCCTCTCCCCTGCAGCAACCCTGTTTGTTTCCTAAGATTAAGAGTCTCTTATGGTTTGTCTTCCTCTCTGGTTTTGTCTTGTTTCATTTTTTCCTCTCCTCCCCTATGATCCTCTGCCTTGTTTCTTAAATTCCATGTATCAGTGAGATCATATAATTGTCTTTCTCTGATTGACTTACTTCGCTTAGCATAATACCTTCTAGTTCCAACCATGTCGCTGCAAATGGCAAGACTCACCTATTTTTTAAGTAAAATAGCATCATACCCATAGAAATGAATAAAGGAGAAAATTTTAAGCTTCTTCTACTACTCAAACATTATTTTTTCCTTTGTTTAAACCACATCATTTAGTTCCCTATTTATTGAATGCCTTACTACAAAGGTGTTGGGGGAACATAAAGTATAATATGTGGTTTTCCAATCTCAAAGGGCTTAGAAATATAATAGGGGATACAAGACAAATTTAGTTTAGAAAGACTAAAGGGCAATAATTAAAAGGGCACACCATTAAGGATCTGCTAGAAAGCGAAAAATAAACATTTTATTAAGATGTCTGAATGCCAGAAACTATTTCCTTTGTTGTTATTATGTTATCATGGAGAATGATGTCTGGGCTTTGAAGAAATCCCAAATGTTAGCAAGAAATCACTGTAATAGAGAATGTACAGTTTAAAACATTATCTTGCTGTAGTGCCAACTTTTATAAACTGTTCCGTTTAACCAATATAGAATTAGAAACTTCTAAGTGTTGGCATTCCTAAGATTGTAAGAAATGGCTGTTTCTGAAAGTCAGAATTTAAATTAAGGTATGGGGGGCACCTGGGTGACTTAGTTGATTAAATGTCTACCTTCGGCTCAGGTCACGATCTGGAGGTCCCCAGATCCGGCTCCCCACTCAGGGATGAGTTTCTCCCTCTCCCTCTGCCTCCCCCCACCCACTCATGCTCTCTCTCCAATTTCTCTCTCTCATAAATAAAATCTTTTAAAAAAAATTAAAAAAAATAAAGGTTTAGGGATTAAGTCTCACTACTTGATGATACAAAATAAAAATGGGCATTTGTTGATAGCTACTCTGTGCCAGATACTCTGTTAAATGCTTACATACATAATCTTATTTCTCAAAATAATCCTGTAAAGTAGGTTCTAACCCTAACCCTAATTTTATCCCCATTTCACAGAGGAGGGACTGATGTTGCTTAATTAGGTTGTATTAGGAAAGTGGTCATGAAGAGTCCCTGAACTCAGCCCTGCTGGCTCACTGTCCCAGATCTTTACCTACTACATATATCCTGCTTATACTTAAGTCCTCCTGGACTTACCTAATTTATAATGTGTGGAAATCAGCCTTCATTTTTCAAACACTACTTCTGAAAAGAACTTCTGTTAAGTAACAAATTTCTTAAAAATTTTCTATGGAAAAGTGAAAAAATATTATTGTCGGAGCAACTAAAAAGTGCATGTTTTGTGCCCAGTTCACTCATATACATTGAACTCTGACATGCCTCTAAATTAGGTATTCTATGCATATTTAAATATAAACAAAGTTCACAAGACAAATAAAAAGGAAGTCTTAAGACTCCAAGTATATGGGCACCTGGCTGGCTCTGTCAGTACAGCATCCGACCTGACCTTGGGGTCATGAGCTGAACATAGAGATTACTTAAAAATAAATAAATAAATAACAGCATTCCATGACATCAGTGATTTACAATGACTGTTAAGGACAACGTGGGTGTATAAATGGCAAGGACCAACATAATAATAAATTACACTTTCAATGTTCCTGTTGAGAATACACCTACATGCCTATGGACTTGGGAGTCTTTTGCAATAAAATACCATGGCTGTTGGGTGGGAACCATTCTAAAATTTCAATACAAATATTCTATGTCAAAATGGATGAGAGGAAAAAATTACATTGCTGACACCTTTAGAATAACTTCTAGAGGGCACCTAGGTGGCTCAGTCAGTTAAGCATCTGATTCTTGGTTTCAGGTCAGGTCATGAGATTGAGCCAGGTGCCTGGGCTCCTTGGAGCTCAGTGTGGAGCCGGCTTGAGATTCTCTCCCTCTCCCTCTCCTTCCCCCTCTGCCACACCTCCCCTCGTGCGCGCTTTCTCTCAAATACATAAAAATCTTTATGAAAATAAATAAATAAAAATGGGCCGAAGACCTTAATATTCACCTCACCAAAGAAGGCATACAGATGGCAAATAAGCACATGAAAAGGTGTTCCACATCATATGTTATTAGGGAAGTGCAAATTAAAACAATGAGATATGACTGCAAACTATTAGAATGGCCAAAATCTGGAACATTGACAATACCAAATGCTACTGAGGATGTGAAACTCTCATTCAGTGCTGGTGGGAAAGCAAAACTTTTACAGACACTTTAGAAGACAGTTTCGTGGTTTTTTAGAAAACTAAACATACTTTTACAATATGATCCAGCAATTGTGCTCCTTCATATTTGCTCAAAGGACCTGGAAACTTATGACCCTAGAAAAACCTGCACACTATTTTATTCACAACTATTATGACTTGGAAGCAAATAAGATGTTCTTCCGTAGGTGAATGGATAAACTGGTACATTCAGTAAATGGATTATACTGCGCCAAGAAGAAATGAGCTATTAAACCATGAAGAGACATGGAAGAACTATAAAGGCATATTGCAAAGTAAAAGGAGCGATTCTGAAAAGTCTACATACATACATATATACAAAAGTCCAACTATATGACATGCTGGAAAAAGCAAAACGATGCATCAGAACTTTCCAGGAGTTGGACTAGTGGATGAAGAGGAAGAAATACAGGATTTTTAGGGCAGTAAAACCGCCCAGTATAATACTCTAATGATGGACACATGTCATCATACATTTGTTCAAAGTCACAGAATGTATGACACCAAGAATGAACCCTAAAGTAAACGATGGACTTTAGGTAATAATTACACATCAGTGTAGGTTCATTAATGGTAACAAATGTACCACGCTGGTGGGGAATGCTGATAACCATGCCTGTGCGGAAACAAAGGGTATATGGGGAAATCTCTGGACCTGATGCTCGATTTTGCTGTGAACCTAAAAAACTGCTCTGAAAAATTAACTCTATTTTTAAAAAGGACAACTAGTCCTGACACTTATTATGAAAAAAGGAAATGGGTGTACCTTAACTGGAAGAATTACAATTTCTGTCAGTGACATTCATACTCCAACATGCAACCATTCAGTGTTAAATACTACCTCACTCTAAAGTCACCTCTTTCAATTAGCTGAAAAGTTTTTCTTTGTATTTTTAAAGCCAACTCAGTCAAGCAAACTGGGACACCATGCAGATCAAAATTTGACATTTCCTGGGGGACTATGAGGATTTTTTAATAGCAGACATGTGACTGGCTATACTACTGGAAATCTTGAAAACCTCCTAAGCTAAAATCATCTGTATCATATTCTTTGGTGTTTTAGTGGTCTCAGTAAAGCATTTGCATTGGGTGACAGGAGCAGATGTAAACTTGCCTCCTGAGGAAACTACAAGCTTTATAATGGCAAGAACACCTTGTAGAGAAGGAATGGCTTTCTCTCAGACATAAATACTTCTCAACTTTCATAATACGAAAATAAACCATTTCCTCAACTGATTTCCAGTCCACCAATAAGCAAAATAGAATTGTGGTATGTCATTCCTTCATTAGAAAACAAAATCCTGAAATAGTCTGCTATCCAGCTAGCAAAAGTCCAAATTAGAACAATGATGGATAGAGGGGTATAAAAAATATCCATCCACATCTATTTTACCCTTAGATCAAGAGTACCAAAAAAAAAAAAAACACATTATTTTGAATTATATTATCTTATCCTTGTATATAATCCATCTTCACTGAGCTTTTTGTATTTATACCCTTCTCTTATTTAAAAAATCATTATTTTTTAAAAATTTGAAAAAAAAATCATTATGAAAAAGAGCCTGAGAGCTATAGAATGAGCTACTGAATTGTCAACAATATTGTCTATTCCTTACTCAATAGCTCTTACATAAGGGAATTCAGATTTTAGAAATCATTTAGAATTGCAAGGAAAATCTTTTGTCTCCTCTGCAGAACTTGTGATACATTTCTTTATTTAGGGTAATGAGAACCTTGGCTCCCAGGAAGCTTAGCTAAATCTGGTCTACCACAGCAATCATGCTAAATTACTTAAAAACTATTTATTTCCTTATATTCATTTCCTTGGATGTGATTTTCTATTTCTATTAACTACAGTATTTACATCCTGTTAAAAGTAACTTCAAATCTTATATTTACAAAGAACTATTACAAATAATGTCAAACTGAACACACAAAGATCTTATTTAAGTAACTCTATCATATAGTAAAAGAATAAAAGAAAAACTATTTTTTTTTAAAAAGGCTGCCCTTTTATTTATTATCTGAAAAGATCTCCAATCAGGGGCGCCTGGCTGGCTCAGCGGGTAAAGCATGCATCTCTTGAGCTCAGGATTTTAAGTTTAAGCCCCATGTTGAGTATAGAGAATACTTAAAATAAAAAAAATCTAAAATGATCACCAAACAAAAAAATGCTAGAAAGTGACAAAGCAAACTAACTGCTTAAGTAAAGAGACTAAAGAGAACAGTGGGACCCCTGACAAAGAATCCCTATATACCTCAGTTTCTTCATTTACCAAAATACAGATAGGGCTACTTACAGATGAGAAATATAATTAAGAAAGACTTAATAGATTTGTTCTTTGTCCTCTCCCCTGAGCCTAGGACAGTTCTTAGCACAAGGCAGGTACTTAAATGCTGTTAAAGTCTAAAGAGCTATGAGAGGGGCACCTGGGTCGTTCATTCATTTAAGTGACCAACTCTTGATTTCAGCTCATGTCATGATCTCAAGGTCGTGGGATCTACCTCCGAGTCGAGCCCCATGTCAGGCTCCATGCTCAGGGGAGAGTCTGCTTCTCTCTGTGCTCTCTCTCCAAAATAAAAAAAATTTTTTTTTAAAAAGGGGATGTATGTCAAATATATAAAATTTATAATTTATATAAAATTTCATCAATCAACTACAATAGACCTACATAAAACAAAATAATAAAAAGCACAAAGGTTGGCACAATTTTTGTTTCTTCTAAACAAAAAGTGTATCATATCATGCACATATACACAAGTTCAAGAAAAGACTAGAAATAAACACAACAAAATATTAAGTGATTATCTCACAGAGGTGGAAATACATGTGATTTTTATTTACTATTTTAAACCTTAAGTTAAAAATGTCTATACACAAATATTCCCAACTGATTTTCACCAAAGATTCAAAGCCATTCAATAGAGTAATAATGTAACCTTTTCAAGAAATAATGCTGGAGCAAGTAGACATCTATATGTCAAAAAAAGAACCTTGACCTGAATCTCACACCTTATACAAAAATTAACTCAAAATGAATCACAGATTTAATGTAAAATGATAAAACTTTCAGAAAAATACAAAGGAGAAAATTTTCAGGACAGATAAGCAAAGAGTCTTAGACTTAACAAAAACACAACCCATACAAGAAAGACTGATAGAGTGGACACCATGAAATTAAAAACATCTGCTCTGCAAAAAAGACAAGGGGCACCTGGGTGGCTCAATTGGTTAAGTGTCCAGCTCCCGGTTTCATTTCAGATCATGATCCCAGGGTCATGAGATCAGCCTGCATCAGGCTCCACACTCAGCACAGTCTGCTGAGATTCTTTCCCCATCTTCCCTCTCCTTCCCCGCTATTCGAGTGTGCACACATGCTCTCACAAATAAATAAATAAATAAATAAATAAAATCTTAAAAAAAAGAATGAAAAGACAAGCAATAAAGGGGAGAAAATACATACCAACCACCCATCTGAGAAAGGATCAGTATTTAGAATACATAAGTCTCAAAGACCCCATCAAAAAGGAGAATTACAGACCAATATCCTTGATGAACATGGATTCAAAAATTCTCACCAAAATACTAGCCAATAGGACCCAACAGTACATTAAAAGGATTATTCACCACGACCAAGTGGGATTTATCCCTGGGCTGCAAGGTTGGTTCAACATCCGCAAATCAATCAATGTGATACAATACATTAACAAAAGAAAGTACAAGAATCATATGATCCTCTCAATAGATGCAGAAAAAGCATTTGACAAAGTACAGCATCCTTTCTTGATCAAAACTCTTCAGAGTATAGGGATAGAGGGTACATACCTCAATATCATAAAAGCCATCTATGAAAAACCTACAGCGAATATCATTCTCAATGGGGAAAAGCTGAGAGCTTTTCCCCGAAGGTCAGGAACGCGGCAGGGATGTCCACTCTCACCACTGCTATTCAACATAGTATTAGAAGTCCTAGCCACAGCAATCAGACCACAAAAAGAAATCAAAGGCATCCAAATCGGCAAAGAGGAAGTCAAACTCTCACTCTTTGCAGATGATAGGATACTGTATGTGGAAAACCCAAAACACTTCACCCCAAAACTGCTAGAACTCATACAGGAATTCAGTCAAGTAGCAGGATATAAAATCAATGCACAGAAATCAGTGGCATTCCTATACACCAACAACAAGACAGAAGAGAGACAAATCAAGGAGTCGATCCCATTTACAATTGCACCCAAAACCATGAAATACCTAGGAATAAATTTAACCAAAGAGACAAAGGATCTGTACTCAGAAAACTATAAAATACTCATGAAAGAAACTGAAGAAGACACAAAGAAATGCAAAAACGTTCCATGCTCATGGATTGGAAGAACAAACATTGTGAAGATGTCAGTGCTACCTAGAGCAATCTACACATTCAATGCAATCCCCATCCAAATACCATCCACTTTTTTCAAAGAAATGGAACAAATAATCCTAAAATTTGTATGGAACCAGAAGAGACCCCAAATAGCCAGAGGAATGTTGAAAAAGAAAAGCAAAGCTGGCGGCATCACAATTCCGGACTTCCAGCTCTATTACAAAGCTGTCATCATCAAGACAGTATGATACTGGCACAAAAACAGACACATAAATCAATGGAACAGAATAGAAAGCCCAGAAATGGACCCTCAACTCTATGGTTAACTAACCTTTGACAAAGCAGGAAAGAATGTCCAATGGAAAAAAGATAGTCTCTTCAACAAATGGTGTTGGGAAAATTGGACAGCCACATGCAGAAGAATGAAACTGGACCATTTTCTTACACCACACACAAAAATAGACTCCAAATGGTTGAAAGACCTAAACGTGAGATAGGAGTCCATCAAAATCCTAAAGGAGAACACAGGCAGCAACCTCTTTGACCTCAGCCGCAGCAACTTCTTCCTAGAAACATCGCCAAAGACAAGGGAAGCAAGGGCAAAAAGGAACTATTGGGATTTCATCAAGATAAAAAGCTTTTGCAGAGCAAAAGAAACAGTCCACAAAACCAAAAGACAACCGACAGAATGGGAGAAAATATTTGCAAATGACATATCAGATAAAGGGCTAGTATCCAAAATCTATAAAGAACTTATCAAACTCAATACCCAAAGAACAAATAATCCAATCAAGAGATGGGCAGAAGACATGAACAGACATTTTTCCAAAGAAGACATCCAAATGGCCAACAGACACATGAAAAAGTGCTCACCATCGCTCGGCATCAGGGAAATCCAAACCAAAACCTCCATGAGATACCACCTCACACCCGTCAGAATGGCTAAAATTAACAAGTCAGGAAACGAGAGATGTTGGCGGGGATGTGGAGAAAGGGGAACCCTCCTACACTGTTGGTGGGAATGCAAGCTGGTGCAACCACTCTGGAAAACAGTAGGGAGGTTCCTCAAACAGTTGAAAATAGAGCTACCCTATAATCCAGCAATTGCACTACTGGGTATTTACCACAAAGATACAAATGTAGGGATCCAAAGGGGTACGTGCGCCCCAATGTTTATAGCAGCAATGTCCACAATAGCCAAACTGTGGAAAGAGCCAAAATGTCCATCGACAGATGAATGGATAAAGAAGATGTGGTATATATACACAATGGAATATTATGCAGCCATCAAAAGGAATGAGATCTTGCCATTTGCAATGACGTGGATGGAACTGGAGGGTGTTATGCTGAGTGAAAGAAGTCAATCAGAGAAAGACATGTAACATATGACCTCACTGATATGAGGAATTCTTAATCTCAGGAAACAAACTGAGGGTTGCTGGAGTGGTGGGGGGTGGGAGGGATGGGGTGGCTGGGTGACAGACATTGGGGAGGGTATGTGCTATGGCGAGCGCTGTGAATTGTGCAAGACTGTTGAATCACAGATCTGTACTTCTGAAACAAATAATGCAATATATGTTAAGAAAAAAAAAGAAGATAGCAGGAGGGGAAAAATGAAGGGCAGTAAATCGGAGGGGGAGATGAACCATGAAAGACAATGGACTCTGAAAAACAAACTGAAGGTTCTAGAGGGGAGGGGGGTGGGGGGATGAGTTAGCTTGGTGATGGGTATTAAAGAGGGCACGTTCTGCGTGGAGCACTGGGTGTTATGCACAAACAATGAATCATGGAACACTACATCCAAAACTAATGATGTAATGTATGGTGATTAACATAACAATAAAAATTTTTTAAAAAGAATACATAAGTCTCAAAAACTCAACAGTGAAAAAAAAATCCTATTAGAAAATGGACAAAACAAATGAGCAGACATTTCACTGAAGAGAATATACAGATGATAAACAACCACATAAAAGATATTCAATATCATTAGCCATTAGCCATGAGGGAAATACAAACAAAATATGATGAGATACCACTACATACCTTTAAGAATGGCTAAAATAAAAAATAGTAAGAAAGAAAGAAATAGTAACATCACTAAAATGCTGGTGAAGATGGGGAAAAATGCATCTGTCACACACTATTGGTGAGAATGCAAACTGCTACAGCCACTCTGGAAAACACTCTGACAGTTTCTCATATAACTAAACTATACAACACGGCAATTACACTTAGATACTTATCCTAAATAATGAACATTTATCTTCATTCAAGAACCTGTACATAAACGTTCATAGAGCTTTATTCATAACAGCCAAAAATGAGAAACAACCTTGATGCCCTTCAATGTGAAACGGTTAAACAAAATGTTAGTATGTCCATACTATGGAATACCACTTAAATGAACTTTTTTTTTAAGATTTTATTTATTTATTTGACAGAGAGAGACACAGCGAGAGGGGGAACGCAAGCAGGGGGAGTGGGGAAGGGAGAAGCAGGCCTCCCGCGGAGCAGGAAGCCCGATGTGGGGCTTGATCCCAGGACCCTGGGATCATGACCGGAGCCGAAGGCAGATGCTTAACGACTGAGCCACCCAGGCACCCCTAAATGAATGAACTCTTAACAACAACTCTGATGAATCTCCAAAAAGTTAGACTGAGTGCAAAAGCCAATCCCAAAAGTTACATACTGTAAGACTCCATTATAACAGTTCTGAAAAGACAAAAATGGAGGGGAGGGGATTATAGGGAGAAGATGAATATAGTAGTAATAAAAGGACAACAACAGGGATTCTTGTGATGATGGAACTGTTCTGTATCTTGTGGTCATTTTTAATATTCTGATTGTAACCCTGTACTATAGTTCTCCAAGAGGTTGCCTCAAGGGAAAAATGGATAAAAAGTACATACGGTTTCACTACACTATTTCTTAAAACTGCTTGTGAATCTGCGATTATCTCAAATTAAAGGATTTAATTCCAGAAAGAAGCCTGAAATGAAACATTTATAAACTGGGGGAGAAGAGAATGCTAGCACTTTTACTTCTATTTTAAAAAGAAAAATTTAGTTAAAGCTAATCAAAATATCCTCTGACAATTAGAAACAATACAAAACAGTTTATGTATTTAAGTTTCAAATTAAATAGCTAAGCACTTTAAAAGTTATAAATCCAGGGGTGCCTGGGTGGCTCAGTCGGTTAAACATCTGCCTTCAGCTCAAGTCAGGATCTCAGGTTCCTGGGATTGAGCCCCAAGTTGGGCTCTGAGGCCCAGTGGGGAGTCCACTTTTCCCTCTCCCTCTGTCCCTCCCTACAACTCATGTTCTCTCTCTCTCTCTCAAATAAATAAAATCTTTTAAAAAAAAGTTATAAATCCAAACTAAAACTCCTAAAAGAAAACACAGGACAAAAGCTCCAGGACATTGGCACTGGCAATGAGTTCTTGACTGTGACACCGAAGGCAGAAGCAACAAAAGAAAAATTAGATAAATTGGCTTTCATTAAAATTTAAAAATCTGTGTACAGCAAGCCACTATCAACAGGGTAAAAAAAAAAAAAAAAGCAACCCCCAAAATGGGAGAATGTATGTGCAAATCATGTATCTGGCAAGGGATTAATATCCAGAATACAGAGAACTCCTAAATCTCAAGAACAAAACAACCTGATTCAAAAAATGAACAAAGGGCTTGAACAGACATTTCTCCAAAATAAGCACATGAAAAGTGCTTCTGGCCAGTAAGCACATGAAAAGATGTTCAGTATCATTTGTCATCAGGGAAAAGCAAATCAAAACTACAATGAGAGGGACAGCTGGCTGGCTCAGTTGGTAGAGCACGTGACTCTTGATCTCAGGGTTGAGTCTGAGCCCCACAGTGGGTGTAGAGATTACTTAAAAACAAAAAACGGCAACAAAAAAAACTACAAGATACCACCTCATACCCATAAGAATGGCTACTATCAAAAAAAAAAAAAAAAACCCAGAAAATAAGTGTTGCCAAGGATATGCTGAAATTTGACCCCTTGTACACTGTTGATGGGAATGTAAAATAATATAGACACTGTGGAAAACAATGTAGTAGTTCCTCAAAACAAAACAAAACAAATTTATCCTATGACCCAGCAATTCTGTTTCTGGGTATATAACCACAAGATTTAAAAGTGGAGTCTCAGAGAGATACACATTTTTATGGCAGCATTATTTACAATAGCAAAAATGTGGAAGTAACCCAAACGTCCGTTGACAGATGAATAGTTAAGAAAAATGTGGTATATACAGTAGAATATTCAGCCTTAAAAAGGAAACTGTGACATAGGCTACAACATGTACTTTTTTTTTTAGATGTTATTTATTTGAGAGAGAGAGAGAGAGAGAGAGAATGAGAGGGGAGAGGGTCAGAGGGAAAAACAGACTCCCTGCTGAGTGGGGAGCCCAGTGCGGGACTGAATCCTAGGGACTCCAGGATCATGACCTGGGCCAAAGGCAGTCGCTTAACCAACTGAGCCACCCAGGTGCCCCAACCTGGATGAACTTTGAGAACGTTACGGTAAGTAAAATAAGCCAGACACAAAAGGACAAACATTGTACAATTCTGTTTTTATGAGGCACTTTAGTCAAAACCATTGAGACAGAAAGTATAATAATGGTTGCCAGTGGCTGGGAAGAAGAGGGAAGGGGAAGTTACTGTTTAATGCGTATGGAGTTGCAATTATGCCAAATGAAAAGTTCTAAAGATAGACAGTAGTGATTAATGCACAAAAATATGTACTTATTATTGATCTGTACACTTAAAAATGGTTAGAGCAGTAAATTTTATATGTATTTTACCACAATTCAAAAAATATTTTAAGTTATAATCCAAAGAAGGGAAAACAAATACCTGAGGAAGCTTCAGTGGAAACAGTGGTACTTGAGTTGGACTTGATGGATGACAGTGTGTAGAAAGAAGCAAGTAGGAGTTGTAGAACAATCATTAAAAAATTTTATAAGAATACTCCCACTTCCACCTATAATTGTGCCTGTTTCTCAGAAATGAAACAGGTCAATATTTAAATTTTTAGTTTTCCAGAAACTGGACATGAATTACCAAATGTTTGTAATTTCTTTAAAAATCAGCTTCCAAATATTCAATACAGGTAATTTTACATTCTGCATTACATTATTCCTACACATATGCCAGTAAAAAGTAATTTGATCTTCTCAAGTAATGCAGAGTATTATAAAAGAGAATTCTTAAAATATTCCCAGCTCCTCCCTCTCATTCTATCTAAGGTTGCTGTCATTAATTTCACTTATCCATAAACTGTCAACAATGAATAAGCTGCTGCTATCATTAGCAACAATGGTGGACACAAGTCCTTACACATTAGTCAAAACCCATACAATGGGGGCACTTGGGTGGCTCAGTCAGTCAAGCGTTTTGACTTCAGCTCAGGTCATGATCCCAGGGTCCTGGGATCCAGCCCCACATCGGGCTCCCTGCTCTGCAGTGAGTGCTTCTCCTTCTACCTCTGCTCTGCTCCTGGCTCTTGCTCTTTCTCTGTCAATTAAATAAATAAACTTTAAAAATAATAAAAAAATAAAACTCACAGAATGTACATCACAAAGACTAAATCCTAATGTAAACTATGAGTTAATAACATTAACAATACTGGTTCACCAACTGTAACAAATGTACCAGTCAAAGGAGAAACAGGAATGGAATAGAGTAGATGGCAACTCCATATTTCCTTCTCAATTTTTCTGAAACTACTCAAAAAGTAGTCTGTTTTTTAAAATTTGAAATTACAGGGACTACTCAGTCAGTTGGACCTCTGCCTTCAGCTCAGGTCATGATCTGAGAGTACTGGGATCCAGCCCCATGTCAGGCTCTCTGATTAGTGGCTTCTTCCTCTCCCTCTGCTGCTCTGCCTGTGTTCTCTCTCTCTCTCTCAAATAAATAAATATTTTTTAAAAATTTTCTTTTAATTTGAGATTACAAATTACATACATACTGCTTTATGATAAATCTTTCCCTTGACTCAAATATTGATGTCAACTTTTTTTTTTGGTAATATGAGCTGTATTCCAGTTATTTCTAAATTTAAAAATGATCATCTCTGACAAACTGGCATCTGCCAAAGGGGGGGGGCAAGTTTATTAGTCCAAGGTTTCATCATTTGCATGAACCCAGAACTTGTTTTTCTATAATACCTATTAAAACTATTCTAGCTTCCAGTTACAAGTATGGTTCTGAGGGGGGAAAAAAGTACAGTTCTGGGAATCTAATGCACAGCATTGTGATAGATTACTGTTAATACAGTATTACATACATGAAAATTGCTAAGAAAAAATTATGTGCTGTGATGAAGGTGTCAGGTAACACAGGAGAAGCAATCAAATCAACACACTGTACACTATAAACTTACAAAATGTTGTATGTCAATGATATTTCAATAAAGCTGGGGAGATGTGAAAATTAAAAGGCAAAAAATAAACATCTGGCACAAAAAACAGTGCTATTCTAATTTTTTTTAAGATTTTATTTATTTGTCAGAGAGAGAGAGAGCACACACACATGCAGGTACAAGAAGGCGGGAGTGGCAGGCAAAGGGAGAAGCAATGAGGCACTCAATCCCAAGACCCTGGGACCATGATCTGAGCCAAAGGCAGACGCTTAACCAACTGAGCCACCCAGGCATCCCAAACAGTGCTATTCTAAACAAAATGTATACTTCAGAAAATACCTAGGAAAGTGTTTGTATAAGAGAAAAACCAGCATCTGAAATTAATGATGTACTATATGTTAGCTAATTGAATTTAAATAAAAAAAAAAAAAAAGATGGGTGGCTCAGTCGTTGAGCGTCTGCCTTTGGCTGAGGTCATGGTCCCAGGGTCCTGGGATGGAGCCCCGCACCGGGCTCCCTGCTCAGCAGGAAGCCTGCTTCTCCCTCTCCGATTCCCCCTGCTTGTGTTCCCTCTCTCACTGCGTCTCTCTGTCAAATAAATAAAATCTTTAATTAATTAATTAAAAAAAAAGAAAAACCGATACAGTCAGGAAAACGGCATTTATTTTTCAAACCGCATTTACATCACTAACAAACTAAATGACCTCTAGGATTTTACTTTCTCATCTGGGCCAATAGTTTTCCTTTTCTGCTAATTAAAAAAAAAAAAGGGGCCTGGGTGGCTCGGTTGGTTAAGCAACTGCCTTCGGCTCAGGTCATGATCCTGGAGTCCCGGGATCGAGTCCCGCATCGGGCTCCCTGCTGAGCAGGGAGTCCACTTCTCCCTCTGACCCTCCCCCCTCTCATGTACTCTATCTCATTCTCTCTCTCAAATAAAAAATAAAATATTTAAAAAAATTTTAAAAAGGGTGGTTATCTGGACTAGACTATTTTCTAAGTCACTTTCAGGGATAAAATCCATTGAATATGAGGAAAATATCAGCATTCTGGGGAACATATCTTTCATTCACACCTCATTATCTATTAATTATGTGACAAGGAAGGATAAGGTCAAGGCCAGTGAAACATGTAAACTGACAAAAACGTTTATTATGTATATAAACTATGTACACAGAGAATTTACTATTATAATCAAAGGACCAAAATAACTGCCATTTAATGGTATACCTAATTATTACTATGCATCATACTAAGTACTAAGCAAATTCAAGGAAAATGTTTATAATTAGAATTATTTTTCTTGTTAAGAAACAAGAAGTTCATGAAGCCATTCAAATATTACTTGAAAACACCTTCAAGAGGCAATTAAGGGGCAGAACTATAGTAGAAGATACCAACTTCTACTTACATCAACCCAAGGATTTTTACTTCTTTAACAAGTACCACCCAGTTTAGCAAATTATATTTTTTCCTTCCCATTCCCACAGCCAAACAATGCTAGAGAAAGTAAATACAGTATGATTAAATAGAAAGTCCTGGGCAGCAATAAAAATTACCTATCCCATTAATGAAGATTAAATTAATCATGTTGTTACCCTGACAGAGGCGATGGTCTCAAACAATGTAAGGAAACTAAGGAAAGAATTTTGCAGTTAATAGAGAACAAACTAATAGTTACTAGAAGGGAGGTGGGGGGGAATGGGTGAAATAGGTGATGGGGATTAAGGAGTACACTTGTGATGAGCACAGGGTGATATACAGAAGTATTGAATCTCTAATATTATACACCTAAAACTAATAGTACGCTGTATGTTAACTAACTGGTATTTAAATAAAAACTTCAAAAAAATTTGTAGTTAAAAAGATGGGTTGTTATTTGTTAATATGCACACTGACAAATGTTAGAATATACAATTTAATATATTTATGATTCAATTTAAAAAAGTACTTTGACTAGTGCAACAAATTATATACCTAGATCTAAGCACATGACTAGAAAAATCTATTAGCAATTTTTTCAAGTCTTCAGAATACGGTAGGTGATACATATGAAAAATCAATCTCCTTCCTCTATTAAATATCCAGATAATACAATTAATGAGGGCGCCTGGGTGGCTCAGTCGTTAAGCGTCTGCCTTCAAGCTCAGGTCATGATCCCAGGGTCCCGGGATCGAGTCCCACATCAGGCTCCCTGCTCAGTGGGAAGCCTGCTTCTCCCTCTCCCACTCCCCCTGCTTGTGTTCCCTCTCTCACTGTGTCTCTATCTGTCAAATAAATAAATAAAATCTTTAAAAAAAAAAAAGAATACAATTAATGAAACAGCCTCATTCACAACAGCAATAGCTCTCACCCTCCCTCCATTAACTTTGTGGAAATAAACACAGCAAAAAATAAACACATTTCTTTATAATTACAAGAAAAATGCATACTAGGGGCACCTGGGTGGCTCAGTCAGTTAAGTGTCCTGCCTTCAGCTCAGATCATGATCCCAGGACCCTGGGATCAAGCCCCTCATCGGGCTCCCTGCTTCTCCCTCTCCCTCTCCTTCTGCCTGCCGCTCCCCTTACTTGTGCTCTCTCTGTGTCAAATAAATAAATAAAATCTTAAAAAAAAATGCATACTAATAAGAAACATGGATATGACAACAAGAAAATCATAAACGCCACCGAAAGGCATAAACTATTAAATAAATGGAAAACTTACCTTCCTATAAAGACATATGTTATTTTAGAGGTATCAATTACTTCCTAAGTTAATCAATGAACTCAAAGCTCTCTCAATCAACACACCACACTTGCTCTTAGCCAAAAGGCTGAAAAGCTATTCTCAATCAACACACCAACAAGCATTTAGAACTTAGTAAGAATGATTCAAGTCTATCTGGAAAATTATTTTTAAAGTACAGTGATAGGCATGCCTGAGTAGCTCAGTCGGCTAAGCATCTGACTCTTGATTTTGGCTCAGGTCATGATCTTAGGGTGGTTAGGTCAAGCCCCAAGTTGGGCTCCATGTTCAGCTTGGTGTCTACTGGGCTGTCTTCCTCCCTCTCCCCCTGCCCCACCCCCCTGCATGCATGTGCATGCACTCTCTCTCCCCCCCAAATAAAATAAATAAATACATCTTTAAAAACAAAAATAGGGGGCGCCTCGGTGGCTCATTCATTAAGCATCTGCCTTAGGCTCAGGTCATGATCCCAGTGTCCTGGGATTGAGCCCCACATTGGGCTCCCTGCTCCATGGGAAGCCTGCTTTTCCCTCTTCCACTCCCCCTGCTTGTGTTCCCTCTCTTGCTGTGTCTCTTTGTCGAATAAATAAAATCTTTAAAAAAACAAAAAACAAAAAAAAAAAAACAAAAATAGGGTGATAAGCCAAAACTTTCAGGTATTAAGCATACTATAATATAGAAGGAAAAAAAAAATCAGGACAGCATAGTATTATCATAACAAAAAACAAAAATCTTGACATTAAGTATATTTGGGAATTTACTATTGATAAAGATAAAATTTTATAGGTAAAAAGATGATTTACCCAACAAATGGTGATACAACTAGATAGAAATATTGTAAGAATAAATCCAGATGATTATTTCACTCCTTAAGCCAAAAACTTAGGTTATTATATTTATAATCTTGGCACAAATCCTTTCCAAGAATATCATTAAACCCAAAAATGCATAAAGATCAATTTGACTATGTCAAAATTTAAACTTCTATATAACCAAAGAGCATATAAGCAACAAACCAATTAAATCCACGTGAAACACAAAAGGCACACAAAAAGGTAATATTCCTTAAAGAATTCTTACAATGAACTTGCCAATGTCACAGTTAGGAAGCAGCAGATTTAAATCTAGGCAATCTGACTCCAAAGCTTATGTTCTTACCTATTATACTTTACTACCTGTCTCAGATTTGCGCAAGTATTTTAAGACAGCTAATATCCAATTTGTTCAAGAATGCACTTAGAAAGGTACTCTTACATACTATTTGTGGAAGTATAAATTGATAGAAAATCTTCAGAGGGAATTTGCTTCTATCAATCAATTTGAATTACATACATAGCAAAAGCACTTCGGGTATTTATCCAACAGAAAAACATCATATAAAAGTGCAAACATTTATGTGCCAAGAGTAGAGAATAAACATATATTCTGTACAGAACTGTATGTATAACAACCATAATGCTGATTAACATATATACATACCTACTAGATCTCCATATATATAATTGAAATATAGCTCCCATTTATATTTAAAAATACTTACACATGTATATCCATGCACAGTGAAATGATGGAACACACACTGAAGTGTTCATAAAAATACACATCACACTGATAAGAGTATCTCTGGGAAATGGGATTATGGAAATTTTCATTTGCTATATATTTCTGTATTTGAATTTTTATAATCAGAAGAAAAAATTAAAGTAATTGTTTTAGCCCTTTGCCTACCAAAGCCTCTCACTGCTTGTACCTTATCCAATAACTCAGTCTTATAGATACCTAAAAGAAAGAACTGATAGAAGTAGTACTGATATCAGTAACTAAGGTCAGGAAGAAGACTCCCAGGGTTTCTGGCTTGGGATGGTTTTCACAAGAGCAGACAAGACACTATGCTGATATCAAGTATCTCTAACAAATCAAAGTGTATCTACTATATACAGTCTCTGTTATTCTGCAGTTAGTCCCAGGATAATTAACAAAATCTTTTGAAGTCCCCAGAGATTAACAGGGCACCCAAAGAATCCATTTGCTGCTGCCAGGATCCTTATCTTTTCCTAGGAGACTGAAAGCAAATCTTAATTCTAGGTACAAAAAGAAATGCCAGCATGCTTTTTTTTTTTTTAAGATTGTATTTATTTATTTATTTGACAGAGAGACAGAGAGAGCACACAAGTAGGCAGAGCAGCAGGCAGAGGGAGAGGGAGAAGCAGGCTTGCTGCTGAGCAGGGAGCCCGATGTGGGGCTTGATCCCAGGTCCCTGGGATCATGACCTGAGCTGAAGGCAGATGCTTAACGACTGAGCCACCCAGATGCCACGCCAATACACTCTTAAATCACTTCAAAATCTCCAAGGATGGTGAAGTCAAACCAATTCTTTTCTAGGCTAAGTGATAGCCTTGGCAGGGAGATTATAGGTTTCTTACACTGGTCCTAATACAACTGAAACAATCTCATCCCCATCCATCCAATCCAGACTCTAGATTTAGTCTAAGGTTTGAAATTCCAAGGACATCATTATCAGAAAGATAGATACATATGCCAAACTTTGGAATCATATAAACAATGTAACTTCAATGTGGAAAAGTTATATCAAAATTACTGTACTCAACTAAAATTGAGCTCCAACATTACCTCCACAAGGATGCATCCAATGTAGACAATAAGAATACTGATTCTTTACATCCACCTTTCACATAGTAACCTGGGATTACTAAGGAATGAAATATATCACCTAAATGTATTGTACCAAATATTACATTTTAGAATTGTATCCCTTTAGAAATACTTTGAAAATTAATTTGACTATAGGGACTTGACTTCTGTCTGAAAATGTCTGTCTGAACAAATGTTTACCTCATCTCCCTCACCAAAAAAAGTATAGAAACAAAACTAGTTCTCACTGTCAGAGATAAACTACAATTATGGAAAGGGAAAATATGAGAATAAACCCTATGGTACTGAATTAAAATTAGATGTATCACTGAGAAACCATTCTATATTTATTGAAATATGCTCATAAATGTGAACGTGTACATGTGTGCAAATAAAAGTATCCCCTAGCTTTATGCACTTAAGAAGGCCTGGGAGCATCAATACCCAAAGAGCAACAAAGACGAGAAGTGCCCAGATCTTGGCTTCTAAGTACCATTTTCCACTAAAAATTACCAGAGTGAGCTTAATGGTAACTCTAGAACACCATATCGTGCTGGATACAAGAAGTGCTCAAGGAGGAAGAACTGTATCAAAAAGAAAAAAGAAATTAAGCCTGCTAGAAGGGGTTCTCACTAGCCGAATCCAGAACAATATGAGTATCAAAACAAATGGTAATGGATTATAACCCAGTGAGTGTAATTATGGTGATGTAAATAAATAAGTTAAAAATAAAGAACAAAATATTTACATAGTTCCAAAGTACCTACCCCCAAAATATTTATTAATTACAAGTGAGGAAAGCATACCTTGACATAGGAGGTATCTGGTAGTTACAACCATAACTGCATAATTGATGACTACCATCAATAATGGGACAACTGGGGGCGCCTGAGTGGCTCAGTCGTTACGCGTCTGCCTTCGGCTCAGGTCATGATCCCAGGGTCCTGGGATCGAGCCCGGCATCAGGCTCCCTGCTCAATGGGAAGCCTGCTTCTCCCTCTCCCGCTCCCCCTGCTTGTGTTCCCTCTCTCGCTATGTCTCTGTCAAATAAATAAATAAAATCTTTAAAAAAAAAAAATAATGGGACAACTGAAATTGCCTACCTGAAAGAGGCAATGAGAATAATGCAGCATCACTTCCATGATAACCCTGCCAAAGATCTAATCATAAAATTATAAATCTAATCATGAAAAATCTAATCAAAGATCTAATCATAACAATGTCACGGAAATACAATTAAGGGATATTCTACAAAATAAGTAGATCTATAATCTTCAAAAGGGTCAGGTCCCTGAAAGTAAACACAGAAACTGTTCCAGGGGCGCCTGGGTGGCTCAGATGGTTAAGCGTCTGCCTTCGGCTCAGGTCATAATCCAGGGTCCTGGGATCGAGTCCCACATCGGGCTCCTGGCTCAGCAAGGAGCCTGCTTCTCCCTCTGCCTCTGCCTCTCTCCCTGCTCATGCTTTCTCTTCTCTCTCTCTGTATCTCTGTGTCTCAAATGAATAAATAAAATCCTTAAAAAATTAAAAAAAAAAAAGAAACTGTTCCAGATTAAAGGAGACTAAAAGACATGACAACTAAATGTAATGCAAGATTGTCATGTGGATCTTTTTGCTCTAAAAGACGTGGGGGACACTGGTAAGATTTAGGTGTTGGTAATGCATTCTTTGTTAACGTCCTAATTTTGACAGTTATGATGTCATTACATAGGACAATGTCCCTGTTTGTAGGAAATAAACATTGAAGTATTGGGAGGTAATGGAGCATCAATCAGGTGGGCAACATACCGTCATTATACGTCAGGGACAAAAAAGTTTTTTGTACTATGCTTTCAACTTTTCTGTGTATTTGTCATTATTCTCAACTTTTAAATATGAAGGAAAAATTAGAAAAAATATATAACCGTACCAGAGAGGAGTATATCTACAGATAACAACACAGAATGGAATTTGTTGACAATCCAAAGTGAATGGGGCAAAGGGAGGGGATGACAACAAAACACAACACATCTGAGGAACCAAATATACAAAACAAAGTGGGATCTCCAAAAAGAGTAAGTTTTCTTAGCAAGAAGGATTGGGAGAAGTGTGTCCTGGGCAGTCATCCAGGTAATAAAACCACAGAAGAACAGCTGCACGGTTAGGGCATCCAGTAAGCACTCTGTACTGTGGGATTTCTGACACTTGGGCAGTGTAACTGTGAAAATAGGGAAATACCATGCCCTGAGGGACAGGAAACACGTGTAAGAGGAAAGCTATCCACATACCCTAAAGGAAAAAGCCATTAGCTAACTAAATATACCAAAGCCAGAAGAACAGGGATTCACATGGGCTGGGAGAATACCATGAAATGACCAATACCATAAAATCTGGACCATAATACAAAGCTTTGACCACAATGAAAAATCTAACATTTGAGGAAAACCTAAAAGCATGATGGATATACCAAGTACAATAAGATCAAATCTCCTATACTGCTAACAGAGGAAACAGGAGACAATGTAAAAGTTTTGTCTCAGAGATTCAACAGGTTACAGTAAACCAAAAATACAACTAAAAATTAAAAATCAACTCCTATGGGATGCCTGGGTGGCTCACCTGGTTAAGCATCTGACTCTTGATTCCAGCTCAGGTCATGATCTCAGTATTGTGAGATCAAGCCCCCCATCCTGGCTCTGCACTGAGTGTAGAACCTGCTTAAGATTCTCTCTCCCTCTTCCTCTGTACCCACCCCCGCCACTGTACACGTGCTCCCATCCCTCTCTCAAAAAAAAAAAAAAAAAAAATCAACTCCCATGAAAACACAAGAGTTCCCAGAAACACTATCCTCCCTACTAAATAAATTGAAAAGAAGTGAAGACCAAATTGGTGAACTAAAATATCAAGCCTCAGGATTCTTCCTGAATGTAATACTGGGAGACACACACACACACAGGCGCGTGCATGTGCAAAATCAAAGGAAGTAATGAAAGCTCCATAAATCCCAACACCCACCTAAGTTTTCAAAGTGCAAAGTGCACTCCTTGGGCCTTTGGATTCCTCAGACACTTTGAAAGAGTCTTCAAGATCAAAACGATTTTCACAATTATACTGAAACATCATTTGCCCTTTCCTATTATATTAACAGCAATGGTGCAAAAATAGGGTGGGTAAAACTGCTAGCACCTTAGTGCAAAAGCATTGGCATCAAGCTATATGAACACCACTGCATATTCCCAGGTTTCTTTTCTTTCCCCTGAAGTTTTTATTTAAGTTCCAGCTAGTTAACACACAGTGCAATATTAGTTTAAGGTGTAGAATTCAGTGATTCATCACTTACAACATCCGGTGCTCATCACAAGCGCCCTCCTTAATACCCATTACCTGTTTAACCCATCCCCTGCCCACCTCCCCTCCAGTAACCATCAGTTTGTTCTCCATAATTAATTCCCAGATTTCTTTTTAAATGCCATGTTCACTCGATATCTTTAATAAAGCAGTAAAAAATAGTTCTATTAAATGTCAACTCTTTAATACATGCCTTTTTAACATTTTATGTGAAGGAATGGCAATGCTGAGAAGAAGCACCTGTGTAATTACTTCAAATTATGAGCTAAATTAGCCTTTTTCTCATGAAACATGATTTTGACCTAAAAGAACAGATGACAAACTATGTATGCTTGTAAACTTAGGAATCTGGCAGACATTTTCTCAAAATATAAACCAAGTACTCCGGCAACTTCAAGGGAAAAACACTAACAGTGTTTGTTACCAGTGATTAATATTCGAACTTCCAAGTGAAAATTTAGAAATGTGGATGTTTACCTGCCACCCTGAATTTGACTGACAGCTTCACAATATTAAAAACTTTTTTGATGAAATTAGTGGTGATATTAACAATTTTTTGTTTGCTACTACCTAACGAAATGCATCAAATTTTGGAAAATATATAACTCAGTGAACCAGTATTTCTCTAACAACCATTACATGATGTCACAAAACCATGAACAGGTAAAAGATTCAAAGTGCAAGATAAACTAATGGATTTTCAGGTAACAAGAATGAAAAATTCACTGATACAGTGTGAGATTTGACACTGCAGCTATTATTTAAGAAATTCTGGTGTGGGGACACCTGGGTGGCTCAGTCAGCTAAGTGTCTGCCTTCGGCTCAGGTCATGATCCCAGGGTCCTGGGACTGAGCCCCGCATCGGGCTCCCTGCTCAGCGGGGAGCCTGCTTCTCCCTCTGCCTGCAGCTCCCCCTGCTTGTGCTCTCTGACAAATAAATAAAATTTTTGTTAAAAAAAAATTTATCCACAATTATCTAAAAAATGCAATGAAAATACTCCTTCCTTTTCCAACCATGTATCTGTATAATCCTAGATTTTCTTCATATACTTAAACCAAAACAACATACTGTTAAGACTGAATATAAAAGTAGACGTGAGAATCAAGCTGTTTCTATTTAACCAGACACATGAAACTTGCAAAATTAACAATGTCCCTCTTTTTGCTAAAGATTTGTTTAGAAAAATTGTTGTTTTGTTACATCAGTGTCATGATAACGTACCATGATTTATGGGTTTATTTATTTATTTCTATAGATTTTATTTATTTGAGAGAGAGAGAGAGAGAGTTGCGCCTGCACACACACAAGCAGGGGGAAGGGGCAAGAGAAGCAGGCTTGATCCCAGTCAAGATCTGAGCCAAAAGCAGACACTTAACTGACTGAGCCACCCAGGCATCCCAGATTTACGGTTTTTTAAACAAATTAATTGATATTTAAGAATTTCTAATAAGGGAAATAAATATAACCCACATAAAACAAAGCTCTATGGGGTTCTTTGTAATTTTAAGAGTATAAAGGGATCCTAAGACCAAAAAATTTGGAATCATTGCCTTAGGTCTACTACTATTACTAGTAATTATACTGTGCTATAACAGAGTGAATTCTCCTAAGGGCAAATGAAATATATAAGGCACACTGTCCCAAAGCAAGCTAAGACTACTCTATTTCCTAAGTTATCCAGTCTTCTTTTCATTTTCCTATTCCCTCTGAGGAATTTAAGGATGCTGCCATAGCACGTTTCTCACCCCTTCTAGTAAAGCAACGAACCAGGAAACTACTCACTATGTACAAAAGTAAATGGACTCTGAATAAGGACGTCCAGAGAACTGACGTCCCCAGATGTTATTACACCCATTTTGATTACTTGTCTTTTTTATTATTTTCTACTTTTTCTACTACATTCTATATACCTAAAATCATAGATATTCTCCAGATAAAGTCTTATTAACTTAATTTTTAGATAATCTTTTCTACTGTTTTATATACTACCGTTTATAAAGACTGGTGAGGCCTTCATCCAACGGTACCTGAAACAAAAATTCCAGGGACAAGAATAAAGTGAGTGACAGAATTCCACTGTGCTTATTTCATAAAAACAAAGGAAGGCAATTTCAAAATTTTAGGGACACTGACAGAAAAGACATCTAACTTGAGGGGTAGGACAGAAAGGAAAGGGACAAAATGGAGAAGAAAAATCCAGAGATATAAGCTTGTGTGTTTTAAAAAGCCAAAAGCATAATGAAACAAAAAGGTATAGGGGTTTGCAGAGTCGTAATAAAAAAGTACATAACAATCTGATCTTATCTTAACAGAGGTAATTCTGGGGATATTAAAAAAAAAAGAGTTCAGGAAACATAAGTAAAAAATCTATTAGTGAGTATCAGGTTACAATACTGGCATGTAAACTGAGTGGTAATGCAAAAGGCGTATTTACAATTAAATGGGGCAAATAAATTTTTTCTATTCATGTTGTGAAGTTTTTTTAGGTGATGAGCATGGACTCAAGGTTTAGAAAAGAGGGGAAGGGCAGCATGAATAATCAAGAAAGAACAGCTGAACATGGGGACAAAGGAAGTAAATGAAGCAAACTATAAAATAGGAAGCTAAAGAAATTAGAAGACAAAGCCTAATAATAGCTAGATTCCTTTTTTACAATTAGGAAACCTAAGAGGAGAAAGCTAAAGGTAAATCTGAAAAATGGGTATAGTATGGTTCAAGAGTTAGTGATGAGAGGGACCAAGAAAGAAACAAAAAATGTGTAGTCAATCAAAGAAAACTTGGAGGCAGAAGTGCTGAGCTCTTTCCTTACAAAATTCAGAAGTATGTACCATAAAGCATAATTCACATATTCATTTCTACGGCAAGAGCAAACAGCCTGCATGCAAAAACTGAATAATCTATTTTGACCAGCAAAGCATAAGTACAATTTATGTTGTCAAGGAAAGAAAAGATAAAGACCTCTTTAGAATTTACAACACAGGTGTTCCCCGCCCCACCAAACCCCACTCCCCGCAAAAAAAAAAAAAAAAAAAAAGGCATCTAATAGGGAAATAGGCAAGGGAAAGAGTCAAAAAAAAAAAAAAAATGCAAGCAACAAAGTGTGTTTAAAAAGAATCTAGCTAAGCAGCATTCACAAAAAAGAGAATTACTTTGCTATCCATCATCACTGAAATTGTGCATAATCCAAATACTTTATAAACACTGCCATAATCTATTCCTAGCCAAAACAGCTTTAAGCCTAAATTATGTTGTCTATAAGCAATTATTTAAAATAAATGCTGAAAGAGGCACCTAATTTTCTGAAATTTTTAAGTGTTTCTTAAAGTAAAGTATTGTTTACTACCAAGAGTTTAGTATCAATACCTCTAAAAGAAGTGAATTTAGAGATTTACCAATGATGTATGTAAAAGGTCTCTAACTACAGTTACTGCTTCATTAACAAACAGCATGCAATAAAAATTTGGTTTCCGTATTTGAACCACTGTAAGCTGCTCAGACGTGAAAAGTTTGCAAAAGCTTGATCTGAAACAACAGGCAGACTTCAAAATATAATATTTGAATTAATTAGTTGAAGGATTAAGTTTATCATTATTGAAAACTCCTAAGTACCTTTCATAAATAGTGCCATTAAATATGTATTTTGTGCAGTGTAAACAAAAGCTTTGGAAGTACTCTAGATTTACCAATTTAATCTTAGAAAACCCATACAATACTAAGTATAGAAGAATACTAAGAATATCCAAAATGTAAAGCCACTTGAGTATTTCAACTGATTACCATCTTTCTTTAACCTCTTTTCAAACCCCATAGTCACCTTTTAAACAAGGCTTGAAAATATGTATAGTTTGACAATAGTAATAAGCCTGAAATTCATTACGCTAATTCAGTACTGAAGTAACAAAATTTTAAGTAAACCACAAAGTAACTTTTGCCTTGATGGTACAAGAGGAATCAAAGGTTCTACAAAGGTGAACATTTCACATTTTTAAAGTGTGCTGTCTGCATCTAAACTACTACAGATGCTAAAAGTAAAAAAATCAAGAACTTTATCTAAGAACGGATTTAAGCATTTTCAAGTGCTACAATACTTTTCACTTGTAAAATTTACTAATGCAGAGAAACATCTTCACAGACTGATAATGCTCTATTAAGGTTCTGTTGCTCTGAGGCCAAGTATAAGCCATATAAGGAAACTGAAGTTCAATGCCATTTATTTTGTTCTGCTCTTTCCGATGCCCAAGAATAACCTCTTTCGTTGCTTAATATTAGGTCCCCAAATCATAAAGCAGATCACTTATACACTTTAAATTCCTTCATAAAGCTATTTCGATTTAACAGGAATGACTTGATGGCTCACAATCTTACCAACACAAACAAACAAATTTTTAAAAAGGATCTCCAGAGACTACACTCCGAGGGGAAAAAAATCAAAAGAATATATAGTAATATTTAAAAGACTCCCATTTTGAAATGTCCTTAACATAATAACAAACAAGCTGTGAAATAATTGATCCTGCTCTTCAAAAGCTATCTTTTCTTTGAACTAAAGAATGTCAACTAGTTTTCATGGGGTAGCATGAGCAAACTAAATATTAATTTATAGTTAAGATACACCTACCAACAGGATGCCATACTTATTTAATATTTATTCCAAAGCACGGTATTATGTTTCACCTCCTTTACCACAAAAATACGAGAAAAACATTAAGACACACTAAAACACCAATAAAAAAGCCCTTTGTGTTTGTTGTGAACTAGTTTTTTCTTTAAGGACTACTGATTGGTTCAAAAGTGTTTATAACTCTGACTGGTGGAATGTCTCTCATGCTTCACTAATTCCTGCCACCACTGTAGGTACCTATCACTTACTAGACAGAACCGGCCAAAACATTTGGACCAATACAAAAATGTAAAAAAGTACTATTCTAAAAGAACTGATGTTTATTATAATCAATACGACTTCCATAAAAATCGCTTAAAGCGTTTTACCTCCCTTTCTCTATATATTCTGTTCTTAACTACAGAGAAGTCCTAACAGATTAGAGTACTTACGGGTGTATTTTTCTTTTTGTTTTTTAATTACAACTCTGTTTATCCATAATACTCTCTCCTTCTCCTTCCTAGGTCCACTTACAAGAAAAATTAAGCAGACACTTCCTTTCGATTAATTAACCAAACAAGTATCCCAAGATTGTAAACATCTGAAAGGAGCCAGTTACTGAAAAAAATACATCTCCCACCTAAAAAACAAAAACTAAGAATGGCAGTGTTTGTTTCTAAAATCCAACCAAATACGTTTCTAAGGATTGCAACTAAAAATAACTCTATACACAACGCAAAAAGTCAAATAATCGGCAACAGTATAAACAAATGTGGCAGCCATCTCAACAACAGTAAATCCCTCGCTGCAGCGACCTAACTTTTTTCCAAAACAGAAGATGCCAGGTTCAGTGACTTAATAAAAAAAAAAAAAAAATACATTGTATATGTTTTAGGAAACTAAAACTTCTGGACCTAGTGCTGAACAAAGGCACTCTTTCTTCCGATTGCTTAAAACTTTTCGTCTCACCACATTCTTACAATCTCTTCTAAAGTAACCAGAGTCCAGATGGTAGAAGGGGGTCAAAATCAGTTCCACCATTTAGCAACTGAAATACTATCCACTTCGACACTACAAAAGATTAATTTAGGGCAGCTGGGGAAAAAGTGAGACACCCTAAAGGACCCTCTCTTTCCTGGCCCAAGAGCTTTGTAACTTCTAGACACACTTGGTGAAAATTACCTTTCGGTCGGGCAGTGTCTCAAGGCAGCTTTTTCAAGGCTTCGCCTGACATGATTTCCTTCCCTTCATTAGTCACTTTGGATCCAGTCGAATTTCTCTCTCCAGTGAGAGCGGATGTGGAGTGGCCTCCCGCAGTAGGACGAGTAGGTGGCTTTGGAGGGGGCTGGGAAGCGGGCTGGTTTCCTGGTCTCAAGTTATACAGGAGTTTCCCAACCCCAACTAGGATCTCCGCCGAAAAAAAAACTTTTCACTCGTGACACCGCCCGGAATTACCGTGCGAAACTCACTTCCTGCCTTGGCGCAGAAGCAGGATCCAGCTCGGTCCACGGGAACCCGGAAAAACCAGCTCCGCGCGCGCCGGGGAGGGGGAGGGCAGGGGGCGTCCGCGGAGAGCCTCGAGCTCCGGGCGCCCGGCGCGCCCCGCACACCCGACGGCGGCGGAACCCGGCCGGCGGGGACCAAGATGCCGCCGGGGCGCTGGGCGAGCCTCGGCCGCGCTAGGCCGCCAGCTCCTCCTCGCCGCCGCCCCCAGAGCCGGGCGGCGGGGTTATTGTCTCGATAGCGCCTGCCGCGCCCTTCGCCCGCGCCGCCGCCGTCGCGGCCGCCCCGGGCTGGAGCCGAAGGGCCGGCAAGCTAGAAGGCGGCCCCCTCCCCGGGCAGTCCGTCTGGCCGTCCGTTCTTCCGTCCGTCCCTCCCCGCCTCTCCTACTTGCCCTCGAACCCTCTTCTCCCTCTCCCGTTTTCCCGCCGCCGTCCCTTCGCTCCCCTCCTCGTTCTTCTTCCAAGGCGCTGGTGGCTCCCCCGGGAAGCGCAGAGGGTGGGGGCAGGCGGCGGCTGAGTCTCCTCACGAGCTCGCGGGGCCGCGGCAGGGGCCGAGGCTGCGTCCCGCGCCGCCGCGCCACATTCACTCGAGCGAGAGACTGTGAGGGGAGGGGAGGGGTGGGGAGGGGAGGGGAGGGAGAGGAGAGAAAGGAGGAGGAAGGGAGCTGGGGCGGAGGGGAGTTACTGCCTCACAGGCCGCGGCGGCAACAGCGCCACCGCCCCGGCGGTGAGGGGGAAGAGACTGCACGCCGCTGCTCCGCGGTGGGGGCGGGGGCGGGGCGGCCTCCCGCCGGCTTCGCCCCAACCGCCAACAGCCGGGCTGGAGGCTGGCGCGAGCCAGTCACCGCGCGCGGGGGGGGGGGGGGGGGCGCGGGCAGACGTCGGCTGCGGCGGGGGGGCGGCGGACCCGGGGCCGGGCGGGGGAGGGGCCGGCGGCTGCGGGGGTTCGCGTGCGAGGCGCGGCGTTAGGCCCGCTCAGGCCCAGGCCCAGGGAGGCCTGCCTGCCGCCCCTCAGCCGCTGGAGGTGGGGGACGCCGACGACTCGGACCCCGATTCCTCTGCGCCCCGCCGGGGAGGCTGAGAGCCCCCAAGCCTCCTACGTCCCGGCCGATTGAGTTTCTTTGTAAGACAGTAATCGGTGCGAAGGGTTCAAGTCCAGCCCCGATTTTAAGGCTGCAGGTATCTCTTTCAACTGCAGCACTCCCAACTTCCTCTAATGGCACGCTTGGTTTGCAGGAAACCACAGAGGCGGCTCGGTAGAGCTTCCCACGCCGGCCCTCGCTCGGAGCTTGCTCGCACAGCAAAGCAGCTGGGGCTCCTCCAAGTCTCAGCCTCACACCGGCGAGGAGACAAAGCTGGCGCTGGGAGGGGGAAAATGGCCCGCGAAATTGCCTCAAGATAGTGCCTTTGTTAGAGGACGCGTTGGACACACTCCGAAGGCGACGTAGGCTTCCAACCCCAGCGGTTTCGGTGGTGCAGTCTTGAATTGCGCTGGCCCTAATAATTCAGTCTGGCAGGGTTTGCGTTTATTGCGGAGAGAGACTCTTAAGCATTCCATCAACACATATGGCATAAAACGCTTCAACCATAACATTGCCCAGTTTTTGCTGTTACCGCTTTAAATATGTTAACAGACAAGACGGCCTTGTTTTACCGGAGAAGGAACGTAATACGGAACAAACCATTCCCCGCCTCCAGTCTCTGCTGTTCTTAACCCTGTACAATGATGGTCATTAGTCTCTGTGTCCCCGAAGTCATTGCTTCAGTTCTTCCGTCTGTGTTCCAGACATAATTATTTATTACCTAGCTTGAATAAAGACCTGTATGCCCTATAGATAATTACTGATTTGCATCCAAAGGAAGGAGTTCATAAAGTCCATCAAAGAATTGTTTACCAAAGTGAGTTGTACTCTAGTGAAAACTCTTGAAATAACTCCAAAGGTGTTCAAGACATTCTGTTAGTGTGACAGCATTTTAACTACTTCCAGAACTGCTGGAATTAACACAGGTAGTTCTTTAGGATAGAGCAGAAGTTGAAGGTTCCCAAATAGTACCAAAGTGTTCAGTTTTACTCAGTGCAGGACGGAGGTAAGAGAGCATTTAACTACAGCTAGGAAATGAAACGACAGCCAGGTGTAATAGTAACACCAAGCTAGTTAAGCCGTCTTATGAGAATATGAATCGTAGCCGTTGTATAAAATCTAAAGTTGGTATATTGCTTATGCTATTTTTAATCTCACAAGAAGGATTTCCTGCTCCCCTTTCAAAGACAGGCTTGCCTCTGACCAAACTCAGTAGCATAGCCCTGAACTCAAAGGGTCCCTCTACTAAAGCGTCCCAAGATGTAGTATCTCCCATACCAGCCTGTCACCGGCTGGAATCTGGAATTTCAATGTTGTATTTAGTCTCAGGTTGGTTCAAGACTCCTTTAAATGTGGCATCATAGATTCAGCTAAGCCTAACCACCACCACCCCTTCCCAAACCTAAATAATAGGACCAGACCAGTCCCTAGGTTAGGGACTTTTCCACCCCTACTTAAACGCCTCCTGGGGTCCAATCTGGCCGATTACCATTTAGGCTAGAAAAGTTTTTATAATCAAAACCCCTCCTCCAACTCACCTAAAATTTTAATGCTGGAGTTTAATCCCTTTGAGTCGTTTATTTCTCTAGCACAAAGCCATAATCCTGGGAAAGGTAATATTTAAGCCTTATTAGTCATTTATACCTAATTCATCATATTGCTTCCCCAAAGCAGCTTTGGATGGGAGGGAATATAGAGATTGCATATGATGATGCTGAAAAGGTAGGAGAGGGAAATGTGGTTCCATTCTTTGGGGAAATACATGAAGAGAAGTATAGACAATAAAGTGCCCCCATTTGATTGTTAAATAAGTCCTACGTGTACTGCAAAATGAGCCCCAAAGCACTGACCTTAAGAGGTTGGAAGCCAGGATACACCTACCAATATTAATTATTTTGACAAATATTTCTTTAATGATGCCTTTGTAAAATATCTTTGGCAGGAATTCTGTATCTGTGCTCATATAGAAGAGTGAAATGACAGATATATGATCAGGGTATTCAGTAATCAGAAATAATGATTCATCTTTGTTATTCATCAGTGACTACTTAGTTCTAACTCACATGAGCAGCACATACAGATATAGCCAAATCTTCCATTTGTTCTCTTATTATAAGGCATTCTTGTTCTGTGCTTTACAGATTTGTTTCCTTTGAAAATCCTCCCGCAGTTCAACTAAGAAGGACTTAACATTTCAATTATGATTAAAAGGAGAACTAAAACCCCACCTTCAACAAGCCTGCCTAACTGTGATTCTGTAATGATTAACTGAACTCCAAGACCACCTTAGAGAGAAAGCTAAATGTTGATACTCTAGCTTCATCTTCCCCATTGTGATTCTCTAAATAATTCTCTGTGAAAGGCAGGGAATTCTTTCTTTGGGATTCCCCTTCCCAATGGCTGGGCTCAGGAGAGGAATTACTGTCTGCTAGAGATAAGCCACATATCTGAAGGAAAGTCTTAAGGTCTTAAGCATTCCAGTGAATGCACATAGCATCCATCAGGGGAAAAAAAAAAAGTCTCAGCAAAGAGCCTGTCTACTGTTTTAAAAAGGGTCCCGCTGTCATTTCCCTGTACCAGCTAGGCAGCTATGCAGAAGCACTGTGAAAAGAAAGTAAGGTAAGTTCAGGATGATCATTCTTCTTTTCTTCCTTTCTCAACACCTAGTGAAGAATTGGTTACCTAAAACCAAAGTCTTTATCACGGTAGTATTAGGGGAAAAATAATCTAGAATAAAGTCAGATTTTTTAAAAGTCTGGAAGCATTAGATCAACTAGATCAAAATGTATTATAACATGTATTTTTAATAAGGATTGACTTCCCTATTTTCACTTCCCTCTTAGCCCCTTCATAGGGAGAGGGCAGGAGGTTAGGGTAGCAAGTGTGTGGGAAAAGGACACTTGGGTTCAAAAGAGGCAATACATGCAGGAACCAAAATTAGGGATCTTATAATACTTTGGGAATGGAATCATCCCTCCTGTAGCATGCCTTTCTGACATATTTTCAATAATATTTTTTTGGAACAGAGGTAAGTCTGCCTCTTGTGAAAAGCTTTATGAAAAGCTTTCAAGTTTTTTGCCCTTGTATATACTTGATAATCTTTTTTTCCATCCTATACATTTTGTAGCCTGACAGGATTGAATTTCTCCTCAGATGTCTTATGAATTTTTTTAAAGTGGAGAGAAAATAAATAATGCATGGTGGTTATTTATATGACCTCTGAAACAAGACAGCTTGAATTAGAAATTTGGCTACTGAGTGACCTTGGGCAAGTTCCTGAATATCTATAAACATAAACTTGAGCTTCCTCATCTCTACAATGGGGACTATAATATTAACTGCCTCATAGATTATTGGGAGGACATCATAGGACAATGCTCATAAACTGCTCAGCACAGTGTTTGGCACATAAAAGCATTAACTACTATTAGTAGTTCACTTTAAAATGCACTGATAACATGTACCATGCTTCCATCATTTCTAAGATGGCCACATAGTGTATTATTAAAACCAGAATACTTTTGAAAGGAAAAGTATACATTAATAACAGTTACACAGAGACAACAAATATAAAACCATGACTGTCCTGGACCAACTAAAACAAATAGTCACCCTAATTATTTCCAACTTTACTACTTCCTTCTGATCACTTCCCCTCTCATATCTTCCCTGGTATGAACCATAATATATGTCAATCATATTATAGTATGCATACTTCCTTCTAAATCATAACAGTATTAATCAACAGAAAAGTTTAAATACTGCTGCCTTTCAATGCAGGCTTTCACTTATGAATACCATCTTTCTTTGGGTAACGAAACAGCTATTTTCCTACTCAAACGCACAGTAACTTTATATTTTTCTATAGTTTTTTTTAAAAAACTGTTTAGCATCAAATATGAATGAAAATAGCCAATACATGAGTGTGAAGCATAATTTGAGATATAGTGTGAGGCTAAATGCCTTGCTCTCAATGGCAACTATGTAACATAAAAACTTGTTTAACTAAGCAACATACCTTTCCTATTTCAAAATAAATCATCTCTATGTTGTTGATGACAATATCATCAGAATACTGGAGAAATCTCACTTAAATCTTGCTTAATCAGTATTTGGAAAATGAAACTTCTCAATTGGATTTTCTAAAATAATTCTGGATATACTTTAACACTCATACTTTCTTCCATTGGGGAAAAAATGTATTTTCTGGGAATTGAGTGTAAATTTTCCTTCAAAGATGTTGAGGTAAACAATAGCATATTTTAAAATGTTTCCTCTATCTTGTTTTCCTTAGCCCAATCCCTTTATTTTTCTGCCATTAATGTCAACCATCAGATCAATCATGTAGTATTTTAGTTTTCTTAGTTTTTAAATTTTCCAGTTTCCCTCTAAAATAGATACTAAATTTGTCTTCCTTCTACCTCTGGAAACTCCTTCCGAGGGTTTATGTTTTCCTTATACAAAACTTTTTATTGTATATTTTTCATATTTCCTGCTATACACCATGCCAAACTATTAATAGAGATGTCATTTTCCTTCCAAAGGATTTGTAATTCTTTACATAGAAATAAATATGTAGAGAAGAAATGGTTTTCAAATATTTTATGTGATAATTTCAACATAATTTTTATTTTTCATTCTTGATATTTTATTTCATTTACCTGATTTCCAGCCACTTTACTTCATAGATAACTGATATTTCTAGTTTGTCTTCTGTCATAATGAAACCTTAGCTAATAAGTTCTTTGTCATCAATCTTGTCATCTTTCGGAAAAGTTCTGGCACTGACATTAGCATTTATTAGCTGATGACCTTGGACAAATGATTTAATCTCTGTGTAATAATTCATGGTCTATAAAATGGAAAGATAAGCCTTTTCTTATCTGTCTCATGGGGTTATTGTAGATAGCAAATGAGATGAGGTACATGAAAGCACACTATAAATATTACATAAATAAAAACTGTCTTTTTTCTATCAGTAGTAATACGTTTCATTATCATCAATAAAATATCATAAGCCATATTCTATGTCCATTGACTTAGTGGCTCTAATAGTATGCATACATTAGATTACATATTAAATGCAGGGTTTATTTTCTATAAAGTCTGTAACCTAAAAGAAGAGGTAGGTATAAACTCATCAAATTCTATATAAAAATTCAAGTCATTAATTCAGCTGTCCAAAATTCAGAAGCTTTATTATTCAGACACTGGCTAGATTTTACACCATGAAATGTTGCTAGGCAAATTAGAAGTGTTAATTTTAGGGAGAATCTTTGGCCTACTTAAAGATAATAAGCTTTTAAAACTCTAGAATCTGAACATTTTTAGTAGTGTTTGAATAAGCATGAAGGGACCTTAAGAGGTGGGTCATCTGGTTTCTAGTTCAGCTGCATTTTTTTAAAAAGATTTTATTTATTTATTTGAGAGAGAGAGAAAGCACATGAGGGGGGTAGGGTCGGGGGAGAAGCAGACTCTCTGCCGAGTAGGGAGCCCGATGTGGGACTCGATGCGGGACTCGATCCCGGGACTCAGTCCAGGTACTCAATCCAGGTACTACAGGATCATGACCTGAGCCGAAGGCAGTCGCTTAACCAACTGAGCCACCCAGGTGCCCCTAGTTCAGCTGCATTTTATAGGTGAGAGAACTTAGATTTGAAGACTTGCCCAAAGTCATATTACTGGTTAGAGGCAGAACCATAATTAGAACACAGTTCCCCCCCCATTTCAGTATGTGTTCTTCTATACCATACTGCCACCATATAGTAATCTAAACATGAAACAACCAGAAACTGCCAAAGAAAAGTTTGACAGAATTACCTAAATGTATAGACCGTCTGTTGGCAAAAGCCACTATAAGCCAAGTTAAAAGACAAATGACAGTTGGAGGAAAAAAAAAAACATATATAAGAAACAATAGCTAATATAATATATAAAGGGCTTTTATAAATCCAGAACAAAATAATAATCCAATAGAAGTATTTACAGAAGACATAAATCAACAGTTAATACACACACATACATAATACAAAGAACCAATAAAAATTTGAAATATGTAATGGCCTCAAAAAGCAGGTAGAGAACAATCTCATTTAAAAAACCAAGATAAGTTGGAGCACCTGGCTGGCTCAGTTGTAAGAGCATGTGACTCTTGATCTCAGGCTTGTGAGTTCAAGCCCCACATTGGGTGTGGAGGTTACTAAAATAAATAAACTTTGTTATAAAACAAAACAAGATAACTGAAAGTCCAGTCAGCTTTTGCTATTGGTATTATAGTTGGGGTGATAGCTCTTTTTCAACTCTCTCAATGAGCAAAAGGAACCCCAGTGGGCTATAGCAAAAGATGATCCTATGACTTTGATAAAAAGGGAAGTGAGCCATTCCGATGACAACTAAATTGGAATTAAATTAACTTATGGGGCGCCTGGGTGGCTCAGTTGGTTAAGTGGCCACTCTTGATTTCAGCTCAGGTCATGATCTTGGGGTCATGATCTTGGAGTTGTGAGATGGAGTCCTGCCTCTGCTTCTCTCCCTCTCCCTCTGCCCCCCCCCCACATGTACATGCTCTCTCTCTCAAATAATCTTAAAAAAAAAAAACAACTTAAACATGGTCCCAGAAACTAGTCTTTTCTGGTGCTGCTGCTCTCCATGAATGTCTATAGGGAAGCTCAACAGCACCAACTGGAAAGGGTCAGGGCTGGGCATACACTAGTGGGCCTCTCTTTGGGCATATTCCCCTAGGCCAGACCACCAGGCTTCTCGATATGCATTTGCCACATTGTGCTCAAATTAAGGTTATATACTTTCAAAACCATGGATTTTAAGATACTAGGGTTCTCAAATAAGTGCTAAACAGTGTGAAATGGTAGCAAATTGTTCTAGCAAATCAAAATTGTGTTTATGTAATGAGTTTAAGGCCCTGAAATTAACTCCCAAATTCCCTTAGGGTTACAGACTGAGGTTCTGTTTAGCGCTGGGGAATCCTGTGAAAGGATCCAAGGAGTCAAGTGCAGGAACAGCCATAGGAGTGGGGAAGAGGCAGAAGAAAGTTGGCCTCTATTTCTAATGTGAACTCTCCCTACTCTTCACACCTCCTTGGACTTGCTTCCTGGCAAGTGTTCCAAAGACAAGTAATAGGGAAAAAATGGGATCAGGTAGGACAAGAAGAGAAAAAAGTAGTCCTAAAACGATTTTTAAAAAGAAACCAAACCTAAAACCAGAAAGTGAAGCAAAATATTTTTAAAAGATTGAAATAAATTTGTAGAAAACAGGGGCGCCTGGGTGGCTCAGTCATTAAGCGTCTGCCTTCGGCTCAGGTCATGATCCCAGGGCCCTGGGATCAAGCCCCACATCGGGCTCCCTGCTCGGCGGGAAGCCTGCTTCTCCCTCTCCTACTCCCCCTGCTTGTGTTCCCTCTCTCGCTATGTCTCTCTCTGTCAAATAAATAAATAAAATCTTAAAAAAAATAAAAAAAAATTTGTAGAAAACACAATGGATGAAGGGAGAGAGAAAATAAGAGTCAGAAATCACTAAAAAGAGCAAATAGAAAAAAAATGTTTAAGGGACACCTGGGTGTCTCAGCCGGTTAACCATCTGCCTTCGGCTCAGGTCATGATCCTAGGATCCTAGGATTGAGCCCCACGCCAGTGAGAGAGGGAGAGGGAGAAGCAGGCTCCCACTGAGCAGGGAACCTGATGGTGGGGTTCAATCCCAGGACTCTGGGATCACGACCTGAGCCGAAGGCAGAGGCTTAACGACTGAGCCACCCAGGTGCCCCTAAATAAAATCTTAAAAAAAAAAAAAACATTTAAACCTTCCTAAAAGCCAGAAAATGAGATTGATTTCAACATACTATAAAAGATGAATGACATTGGATAAACTCAAAACAAGACAAAGAAACCCCCCAAATCTATAACATAAAAAAATAATAAAACAATAATACTTGTGAATGCGTAGAAAGAAAGAAACTGCTTGAGGCCATTCAGTTTCTGAGTAAGTCTGATATCTCTAGGAAACAGGGTCCTGCTGTACCAGGACCTCCTAGGTTAATGGAACAGAGGGCTCCTCCGAAGCTGCCCTGGGACCCTGAACTACCTGTGGAAGCAAAGATCTGACTTCTACAGCTGATTCAAGCAGCATTACGTGGCCTGCATGAACTTCTCCCAAGCCAAGCCCTGACTTCCCTCCTCTTCTTATAGGCATAGTAAGTTATATTGGAGTTAATAGATAACCTGCCTGTACAAGATCACTTAGGTAGGAATTTGTAGAGCTAGAGTATGAACCCAGCAACCTGAACCCAGAGTGTCAATGCCAACCATTAAATTCTGTGGTGTCCCGTAATGACTTTTAATGCCTGTACCAGTAGCTTTTCCACAGCCATTTATAAGCCGACATTCTCACTTTTAATCACTGGGGATTTTTTTCATAATTCACAACCTTCCGTAGAAGAAAAACAAAAGCAGTTTTAATTTCATCTTGAAATACTTCCTGTTTCTTAGTCTTCTTCCTCTGCTCATTTAAAACAAAAGCTCGGCCCTTTCTTTTCTTCTTGTTTCCCTCTATCATAAAACCCATGTGTATACATTGTAGAGAATAAAGGGCTTACAAAGCATACAAAACAAGAAAAAAATATTCCACCGAATACAAACAATTAAAAATAGGACCCTGGTAATGAGGTTATTCAAGTGCCTGAACATATCTGTAGAGACTCGATGGTTTTAAGGCCTTTTCGGCAGAACCCAATGCTCATTTTTGTGTAGCGGCCAAGATTGTGCTAGACTGACAACTGGAGTTACATCTTTATTGGTGGGATTGGATAAAAAATAAGCCATTCCAATTTGGTACTGCAGTAGTTTACTTTCAAGTGTTGATTCTATGTTTTCTCTTAACCTCTTACATAATCATCCCATCTCATTTTACCAAAAACCATTTCCATGGGAACCTTGCTGATAATTATTCTTTATGCATGCTTAATGGAGTATGACAGAAACAGAGTGAGCATGGCTTCAATACCGATGTACCAAGTGGTGTCTAATATCTTGATATTCTTCTCTTCCTTTAAAGTATATATGACTCATTGATGCTTCTAAGCCACTGGCAGAGAAGGTAGTTTAAAAATCATTACCAACAGGGGCGCCTAGGTGGCTCAGGTCATGATCAGAGGGTCCTGGGATCGAGCTCCACATCGGGCTCCCTGCTCAGTGGGAAGCCTGCTTCTCCCTCTCCCACTCCCCCTGCTTGTGTTCCTGCTCTTGCTATCTCTCTCTGTCAAAAAAAAAAAAAAAAAAAAAATCATTACCAACATAAATTTCCATCCAGAGACTCTACTTTTTACTTTCTCACACCACCTCATTTAAAGTCTTTTGTGTTTAAAAGTATGTAACAGCCCTACAGGAAGGTATTATGTGTTTCATCTATTGCTCCAAAAGAAGCGAAAAACTAGACTATTAACCTGCTGTGTAATCCCTGCACAGACTACAACGCCTTTCAGTGGGAAGCCAGGCTCTGCCAAGAGCTGGGAGGACTGCAGTTTAAACATTACAGGGTCAAGTTCAACATTTGTTCCATTCACAGATCTCCCACTGACATCAATGAGAGTTTTGTGCAGAGTAGAATTTCTTCCTCAGTCAAATGATTTCTGTAATGCCTTCTATTTTGCCAGAACATATTCCACAAAGAATGTAATAAAGGAAATATACGTAGTACCTCTCTTTTTTTATCCCTACTCTTGATTTCAATAACATGTCATCTCCAAAAAAAGCATTGTTCTTATAGAACATGATTTAGAAGGTAAATAAGCCAGTGCAGAGAATGTAAAGAGATTTTTCAATCAATCTAGGCTCACTTATTCACAGGTTTTGAAAGGGTTTTGTTTTTTTTTTTTTTGCCTGTGATATAAACATCACAAATGAATTCAGTCAACAAGGCTTTGAACCAAAGAAATTTTATGCACTATGATATATCATAATTGACTGATTGGGAACATGGAGTTCCTAAGCTATTAGACTAAGGTATGTGGAACTAAGTATCAATTCCACAAACATCCCTAGGTAAGTAAAGCCTGCTAAACAGGACAAGTGAAGGTACTGAATTTTATAGAATTGTTGGAAGGGTAGGCAATCTATATTAGTGAAGAGTTTGAACACTACAGTGTAATTTTATTGTTCTTAAGTAATACAGTAACATCAATAAAAATTAATGTACTTCAACAAATGAATATGGATAATTTATAATTAGCCCATTGTTTATGTGAGTTATAATTTTTGTGGGAAAGAAAATATTAGAATAGTAAAATATTAAATTCCTTTTAAAGGAAATAAAATATTAGGTATTTTTCTTTGAATAACTATAGTAATTATCTGATTAACACTTCTATCAGCTTGTAAAATGAGACATTAATTTACATTACAAATTCACTCTGATGTCTAATATCATAATGTAAGGTTCTCTTTGACTTTTAAGATTTAAAAAGAAATCTGCAATTTCTTATAGACTTGAAAATCTGGTGTATGTTTTGCTTAATCTTCAGAAATATTTTAAAACAGATTGGATCCTAAACATCATTAGTATTCTATAAAAAGTTTTGGCATGACACATTCATACTTCATGTAAGGGAGATGCTCTTACTTTTCTGTTGCTCAGGAAAGTTTTTAAAAAGGCAATCTGAGGACAAAGAGAGCTGATAGAAGGTAAAAACAAAATAGGCACTTTGGCCTATGCAACAACTCACTCCCTGTTATGTCCAACAATTGCCCAACTTCAAAATTTCTTGTTTTCTTGTTTTTTTTAATTTTATTTTTAAGTAATCTCTACACCCAGTGTGGAGCCTGAACCTACAACCCTGGGGTCAAGAGTAGCATGCTCTATGGACTGAGCCAGCCAGGCGCCCCTAGAATAAATTTCTACAGAGGTTCACTCCTTCAAATTGGAACTGTGCCAGGCCTTTTAGAAAAATCGCAAAGTTACACCACCTGCTATTTATTAATGGTACACTCAAACAGTAAAAACCTCTTCGGGAATTCAAACAGACGTTAGATATCAATGGCATTTGTGGAATATCTATCACAGATCCAGTATGAGGCTAGGCATTTCACAAGCGATATCTCACAAGGCAATTTAAGAGATATCAAGTTAAGAAGTTTTAGAGAAATCTATGATTTATATGGCAATTTTAGAATTTCAGGAAGAATCAGTTGTTCTATGGTCCTAGGAATCAGAAAAGTCCCCACTTAGGAGTTACCATTACAAACAGACCATCAATTCTTTTGTGGTCTTTTGAGTTGGGGACTGTTCATCAGATATCTGGGATGGTGTGGCAGTTTTAAAATATATCTACAAATTCTTTGGGGTGCCTGGGTGGCACAGTTGTTTAAATGACCAACTCTTGGTTTCTGCTGGGGTTGTGATCTCAGGGTCGTCAGAATTTGCGCTCAGCATGGAGTCTGCTTGGGACTCTTCGTCTCCTTCTGCCCCACCCCTTCTCTAAAATAAATAAATAAGTCTTTAAATAAAATAAAATAAAATACATTTACAAATTCTTTGATATCCCTCTCACCAAAAGTGCGATCTATGTACTCTGTCCTTGTAAATGGGCTGCTTTTGATTTGGCTTCAACCAATAGAGAACAGAGAAAATGACACTAAGTGATTCCCTAGGTGAGGGCATAAAAGGCAATATGCTTCTACTTTATTCACTGGAATACTAGCTTTTGAAGACATCAGCTACCAACTCAACATTCTGTCTTCCCCGAGGCCATCATGTATGAGAAAGGTCAAATTAGCCACATGGCAAGACCGCAGAGAGAGGCCCTGTGACTATAAATAGGAATTGAGAGAGCTGACCAGCCAGTCTCAAGTTCTGCCAGCCCCCCTTCTCCTTCCAGCCCTCCCCTCCCCACAACTGTCACAGCTCCAGCCACAATCACACGAGAAATTATGAAGGCTGGAACTGCATAGCCACGCCCTCCCCAAGTTTCTGACCCAGGGAAAATACGAGATATAATATTTATAGCATTTAAGCCAATAAATGTTGGGGTATTGTGTTACACAGCAATAGTAACCAGAACAGATACAAATTTTTTTACTTAAAAATTTTTTTGTGTTGAAACAAAAAATTTTTTATTGAAAAATTTCAAATATAGTCTAGAGAGACTATACAATGAACTCTCATGTATATAATGCAGATTCAACACATTAAAATTTTGCCACATTTGCTTCATTTCTTCCCCTTTTTCTTCTTTGTTGAAATACTTTAAACTGCATCCTAGACAATGTGTTATGTCAAGTAACATGATACTGAAGTATGAATATCTAAAAAAATAGACATTTTCTTACATAATGAAAATGTCATCATCACACTTAACAAAATTAACAAAAATTCTCTGGCATCATCTAATATCCAGATTATAATCAAATTTTTTGATTGCCTCAACATTGTGTTTTTACAGTTCTCAGAATAAGAATTCAAACAATGTCTACATATAGCGTTTGGTTATTGTGCCTGTTAGCCTTTTTTTTTTCCTAAAAAAAAAATCACTTCTCCCACCCTTTCCCCCCAAGCCATTAACTATTTGCAGAAACCAGATAATGTCTGAAGAATGTTTGCTTTCTTGTGGTGTCATTTAGCTTGCACCTTTATTCCCGGTAGTTACTATAAATGAAACTTGGATCAAAAGAATTGATTAGATTCAGGGTCAACTTTTTTCCCCCCACAAGGATACTTGATAAATGCCATGTGCATCATAATACATCACATCGGGAGGCACAAGGTATCTGTTGTTTCACTGTTAAAGTGCTAAGATTGATTAGTCATGCTGACAGCCTTATTATCCCTCATGGTAAAGTTCTTTCTCATCTGCCTTTCAACTAATGGTTTCACTCAATGATGATTGTTGCCTGAGTCAAGTATTACATCATTGCTACTGGGATGTCACTGCTCCTAGACCTTTTCAATAGCTAGTAGTAGGAAACATGTAAATTAGAAAAAGAAAAAAATGCTGATAGTAGTGATAATTCCAATTCAAAATTAATATTGTGACATTATAACAACATAATCCTGTAGGATTTCTCTTAAATTCTCTGATTTTCTACATGTTTCCCTTACACTGAAAACCTTCATTCTTAAGATCAATATAATTATTTATTTGCATTAATCTACAGTGTGTTTAAAATAGTTTCAGAATAATAATATCAATATTGTCTCTAACAATTAGAAACAGAACACAGCTTACAATTTCTTTGTACTTGTTCTTAGAATATGTTCTGTTAAGGTATACCTTTGAAATAATTACTTTCTTTGTATCTTTTTAGTTGTATCTTTTGTGTTACTGACTTGATATTAGGTTCATTTGTTTCAATTCATTCAGCTCAGTTCAAGTTAACTTCATTTGTTTCAGTCTGTTTGTAATTTTTATAGATTGCTTTAAAAATGTTTTTATTTTATTTTTTGAGTATGTGCAACATTCATATACTTTACATGGCCAAATGATCTAACAAAATACATGCAGAGAAGCCGGTTCATTTTTTTTCCCCACCACTCCAATCATTTCTTTTTCGAGATGGTGATTTTTTATTAGTTTCAGTTTAGTGCTATGTTTTTAAAATATTTTCATTCACTTATGTTATTTTTGAGAGACTGTGAAGGATGACAATTAGTCTTTAGGCTGAATTGCTAAAGTTAATTCCTAGGATCATGACAGCTGTAGATTAAGGAAGAATTAGTGTTCAGATGCAGTGGTCTTCATACAAACAATTCATTTTGGCTTTTCTCTCATGGTTTCACCATCAAAGCCTTTTTTTTTTTTTAAGCGGGCTCTGTGCCCAACATGGGCCTGAACTCACCACCAGGAGATCAAGAGTCCTCATGCTCTACTGACTGAGGCAGCGAGGGGTCCCGCCATCAAAGCCTTTTTTAAATGGAGAAGTACTTCTCTGGCTCTCTTCTTCATGGTTATTTACCACCTCTACAGAAATGTGCTTACCTAGTTAAAAGATTCTTTTTTTTTCTTTAAGATTTTATTTTTTTAAGTAATCTCTACACCCAACATGGGGCTCAAACTTACAACCCCAAGATCAAGAGTTGCATGCTCCATTGACTGAGCCAGCCAGGTGCCCCTAAAGGATTCTTTTTAATGGTTAGAAAACAAAATGCATAATAGGATTCCATTTTGTATATATTTTTCAAGAAAAAAAAAGCAGTGACATGATATACCAAAATAACAATGTACTTATTTGTGAAGAATGAAATTTTAGATTATTTAATTTTAATTTTTTTCTATATTTTCTTATTTTTCCAATGACGATATACTTGCATAATGTTATAGGGAAATGTGCTTTACTTTATATAGAAAAATAATAAAATAATCTTTTAAAAATGACCAGATGAATGATAAATTAGTATTATAGATACAGAATTTTTGTTTGGGATCATGAAAAAGTTCTGGAAATAGATAGTGGTGATGGTTGCATAACACCGTGAATGTACTTAATTCTAGTGAATTGTACACTTAAAAATGGTTAAAATGGTAAGTTTTATGTTATGTATACTTTACTACAATAAAAAAATAAAGTTAAAGAAAGTAAAAAAAGTTACTGCATATTATCCCTAGTACTAAATGAAACTCACCAAGTACCATGATCTTGCCATATTTCAGTCATGTTTTTTGAAAGTTTATTTATTTATTTATTTTTTTAGTAATCTCTATACCCACTGTGGGGCTCAAACTCATGACCCTGAGATCAAGAGTCGCACGTTCTACCAACTGAGCCAGCCAGATGCCCCATAAATTTATGTTCTTTAGGCAGATGTCCAAAACATTATTACTTGCTTGTTGCATAGAAAGAATAAATATAAACTAATATTTACTGAGGGACTGAATAAACATGTTACACATAAGATATCATTTAATATTCCCCAAAGTCCATGAGATAAGTACCATTATTACCTCCATTTTAAATCCAAAGAAACCGAGGCTAAGAAAGTTGAAATCACTTGTCAAAGGCCACTCAGCTAGTAAGTGGCAAAAACGGGATTTCACCAAAGGTCTGTTTGACACCAAATCACTACTTTTAACCACCATGTTATAATACTTTGACTATACTAGCTCTGGATTATAGGGACCTGTTACACATTCTTGTGCTTATATTGTTTCATAACTTTTCAGATATGAGTTGACTTAAGATGTCTGCCATGTTTACTTTTAAACTTGTGTTTCTGCGATGTTTAAAAATTGGTTAATTAAGTTTTCATAGAAATCATTACTAAGATTATTATTCTTATTAATTTCATAGTCATGTCAAATAATGATGATGGTGGTACATTTGCTCTATTTCAGCTGAGAGACAGAGTCAACAAGAATGTGCAATTTAGGATGGATTTTGAACACATTTTTCCAAGACGAGGTCAGCAGCTTTCTGGAAATGCTGGGAGGGAAATTACATAATTAGCTTTCTAAACCCAGCAACTTTAGAGTCTCCAGGGTCTGGGGAGAAGATCAGGGTTTGGGTTAGATCTGAGTTTAAGAAATGTAGTCACCTCTCACATTCTTCTAATTTAGAAGCTTGAAGTGTACTTTGTTTGTATACTCCTACGGCAGCATGCTGCTCCTAAGACCCACTCCTTACTTCTTCCTCATACTCCAAAGTTCTCAGGAGTGAGTTCTGGTTAAGAGGTGGTAGTATTTGGACCTATTATGGTGTTCTGGCATGGCTTAGAGCTCCTGCAAGGATCCTGGAGTCAATCCATTCCCCTGGATGCTGTTATGAATTTCAATTCTGAACCAGACCTGTGGCCACACTCCTAGATGGACTATTAATAAGATCACATTTCTTGGGCTCTTTCAACTGACCCTTTAGACACTGAAGACTCAGGTTAGGGGAGCAGTAAGCTACCTAGGATTTGGGTGCACACAAGCAGTCACAAAATGAAAAGTGTCTCTACAGGGAGCCTACTTATAACTTTGCATTGTACTGACTTAATTTTCCCAAATAAAATGTAATTTATTCATTTAAAAGAAAGAATGCCATTTCCAGAGCTGTTGAGACAAATGTAAATTTAAGAGCAATACAAGGCCACTCTTGAAAGAAATGTGAAAAACAATTAAAATTTATCAATATTAACAGTACTTTTAGTATGAGAATGAGAAAGTAAGTTTCACGCCAAGAATTTGTCCAGTCGTGCAGAACTGAAGTCTGAGCATGCAAGTAACTCAGTTAATCAGGGTCAAAGGAGGATAATTAAATATGCCTTTGAGGTTAAAAAAAAAAAAGAACATGTAAAAATTGGGTGAACATGCAGAAACCAAAAAATCCAGAGGTCTTACCCCCTTGGAGTCCAAAAGATCCGACACTGAGAATATTTTCCACACTCTTAGTTAAGACTCTGAAAAGTTCTTCACATAAATTTCTACTGCCCACAAATATGCCCTTAGCCATTGTACACATGACCAGCATTAGACATTCCCACTTAAAAAGAAGGGGTGTCTACCAGGGGAAGGCATGCACAAGGAATAATGAGTTCATATTCAATGTCCATTATCCTTGTCCATGAAGAGAAGCTATGGAATAGGGCATTCAAAACAGAGGATAACCCCCAAATCACTCATATTTCAATTTGAAATACATTTGTTCATTGTAAATTGCTTCTTTATTGTATCTTTACGTAGGTCGAAATGTCTCAACTTTAAAACTACTGACATTCTGGACCTGATTATTCTTTGTTGCAGGTACCCTGTGTATTGTAGGATGTCACCAGCACCTCTGGCTTCTATCACCAGATGCCAGTTTTGACAACCTAAAATGTCCCCTGCAAGGCAAAACCAGTCCCAACTGAAACCCACTGATTCACACCAATATCAAAGTTAATTTGTCTCTTCTGCTGGCACGCACCAGCTGGGTGGTAGGAGAAGTGGCAAAGAGGAGAAGAAGAAGCTGACCCGGGACAAAGAAAATTTATTGCAGATAATCTGCAGTGTAGATAATAAACAAGTAATTTATGGAAATTAAATATAGGGCTGAAAGCATCTTATTAGAACCAAGGTTCTCAACTGGTAGACAGTGAATGATTGAGGTTGATATAAACACAGGACATGGTTGTAATCACCTTCCGGCTGCCAGACCCCAGCCACTGATGATCAAATCAAGTATTCCTTTTATAGAACTGAATGACTCGATACACATTGTGCAGTTGAGAGCTTGCTTGTTTTTCATTCATTGACAGCTGGTCTAGCAGAAAGTCTGCCAGACGCTTGGGTCAGGCAACCAAATTCCAAAAAGCATATTGAACCTGAGAAGCTATAGGCCTGATGAATAAAGATTTTCACAAAGAAGAAGTAATCACTTCTAACTGAAATATACATTTGATAGTATTTCTGATGCACTTAAGCAAAGTATGTTTTAGCCTCTCTTATGTGTTTTATATATAATTTATGGTCAAAAATCTATTTCTATCAGAAAGTCTTAATTGTTGATAGCAGGATGGTACATGAGTAAGTACAAAACACAGGTTAATCCCCTACATGCCCCCTTCTACTCACTAACTCCCCCAAGGATAGTCACCAGACTGATTTCTAACAGTGTCGATAACTTTTGCTTGTTTTTGTATTTTATTTAAGTGGAATAATATAATGTGTGTTATTTTGTGTCTGGCTTCTTGACATTACTTTGTGAGATTCATCCAGGTTTGTGTGTGTGTGTGTGTGTGTGTGTGTGTGTAACTGTAATTGTTTCTTCTTTTGTTGCCATGTATTAATCCAATGAGTTAATATCCCACAATTAATTTCTCTATTGGTGGGTTGTTTTCAGTTGGAATTATTAAAAATAGTGATTCTCAGGGCATCTGTGTAGCTCATTCGGTTAGGCGACTGCCTTCAGCTCAGGTCATGATCCCAGGGTCCTAGGATAGAGCCCCACATCGGGCTCCCTGTTCAGTGGGAGGCCTGCTTCTCCCTCTTCCTCTGCCGCTTCCACTGCTAGTGCTCTCCTGCTCTCTCATTCTGCCAAATAAATAAATAAAATCTGAAAAAAATAAAAAAATAGTAATTCTCTGAAAAAAAAAATACAGGCTGCAAAGGGTACATTCTTTAGGAGACTACACATGTTGACTGTATTTCTTCTTGTTCTTCTATTAATGAAACTGACTGGGTCCTGAACTCTGTTGTCTGCCTGGTGTGAAGCATTTAACAAAAAAGTTGAACAGATGTGCTTGTGGAATGGGAAAAGTCTACTCACTTGTATTTCTATCAGGTTCAACAACCATACTCTTTGTATGTTCATGAATAGATAGGTATCTACTTAGAGAAAAAAATTAAGAGTTGAGATGTGTCCAGGGGTTGATCCTTGAATCTAATGTGTGCAATCATTTTATTCATGAATTTAATGAAGACCACCAGAAAAAAAAAACATTTATTGTATATCTGACACAGTGCCTGGAACAAGAAAGGCACGTATTTGTTGAATAAGTGAGTAACTAAATGGACGGATGGCAAGAGACGTCGCATGACTAAGAGACAAAGCCAATATGGTTAGTAAGAAAAAAATGTTATTTAAGAAAATATTAACAAGACAAAACAGTCTGCCCAGCGTCAGACAGCCAGAAAATGGATGAACTGAGTTCTGAACCCAAGCAGTCTAACGTCAAAGCACTTAACTTCCAAAGCAGATACAATGCTCAGAAAAGTAATTCTAAGAGGGATAAATGTAAATTCCTGAATTTAAGAGGAAAAAATAAATCACACAAGGGAAGAACTGTGTACTGTGAATGGCCACACTTCATATAAGAGACCTGATGACTTTAGTTGACCACATCACAGCTGAGCCCACAGAGCGATGTGCTAGGTGAAAAAGCAGATGCTGCCTGAGGCTATGTTAATCGAGAGAATATCCCAGTCAAAGCAATACGAGCTCTGTTCCAAATAGCTCAGCATCTTTGACTTCTCTCTGACCAGTGTCTCGGATAGGATGCTGTAAAAAGATTCAGCTCCTATCCCTGTGTTCTTGTGTGGGTTTTTTTTTTTTAAGGCAGGCTTGAACTCACGACCCTGAGATCAAGACCAGAGCTGAGATGGAGAGTCACAAACTTAACTGACCAAACCGCCCAGGTGCGCCCCTCTTGTGTTTTACTGTCACTGGAAATATGTAGGCTTTACCCCATACAGACAACTAACAAGAACACGTTAGGTCACTTCAATTCAACCATTCTGGATCACTAATTTTTTGCTTCAGGTCCAATTCTTGCCCTCTGTTCTCCTTACTTGACATTTTGAATTGTCCCTTACTTCTGGGCCACACCTAAATGGGAAGTATCTCTGCTTGTACTTCACAGACCCAAGCCAGCAAGGTCCACTCCCACAACCAGCCTAAATCCTCTGGCCTGGATCACCCTCTGGGCCCTAATAATTTGGAAAGGGGATTCGGTATGTCTCAGTTCGCTCTAAGATGGCACATTATATTTGGTTATGTGAGTCTTGTTAAAACATAATGATAAGCTAAGGGCAATCAAGATGATGAAATATCTAGAAACCACGCCACATGTACACGTTTGATCTTAGCCAAAAGACTGCAAAAGAATGGGTTACAAAAGGAAAAACTGAAGAAGCTGGAGGAGTTTATTACGGACAAGAAAAGGAAATGGTGTATGGTAGGCCTGATTGTGTTCTGCATTTGAACAGCTGTTATGCAGATAAGGGAAGAGTTAATCTCATTTCATTAGTAGGAAATACAAATGGATGGAAGCTTTAACGGACACTTTGGATCTGATGGGAGGAAGAACTTAACCATAAAAAGCCATCTATGTTAGTCATTTTTGACACACTGAAGAGAATGTAGTGTTATTCTACTTTTCCTTTTTTTTTTAAATTGAAGCATAAATAACATACAATGTAACATTAGTGTCAGGTGTACAATATAATGATTCAACAATTCTATACATCTCTCAGTGCTCATCAAGATAAGTGTACCCTTGATCCCTTTCATCTGTTTCACCCCTCCCCCACCTTCCCTTCCTGGCAACCACCAGTTTGTTCTCAGTGTTTAAGAGTCTGGTTCTTTTTGTCTCTTTTTTTCTTCGTTTGCTCATTTGTTTTGTTTCTGAAATTCCACATACAAGTGAAGTCATATAGTATTTGTCTTTCTCTGACTGACTTATTTCACTTAGCGTTATACTCTCTGGGTCCATCCATGTTGTTGCAAAAGGCAAGATCTCAAGGAATGCACTGTCTTTTGAAACTGAAAAATTCATGGGAAATGCTGGCTTCAGAATTGAGGGGAACACAGGGCAAAAACACAACAGAGCATAAGATTCCACAACATTCTGAGTCACTTTAAATTATTTCCAAAGGTTGGAGTGTTTTAGCCTCAATTTCTTGGAAGAGGTTGGTTTTTAAAATATTTTGAAGAATAAAATAGAGATGACTTTCAGGGACACAATGAAAGACTGCTTGACACAATGCAGCTGCAGTGGAGAGAAGAAAATAATGGGTATAGTAAGGGGTTTTCTGTTTGACTAGACTGGAACAAGAAGTATATTGGATGAAGAGTGAAAGGATGGGGAATTTGAGAGAGTGGCAGAACACATGGTGAGTCAGTCTTAATCTACCTCCCATGGTATTTATGAAACACTTTAGATCATAGATTCCTAAAAAGTTCTTAAATGTTTACTTATATGGAAAATGAAATCGGCTTATCTGGAAAATAATTATATACAAAAACATATCAATATGTTATTAAAATATCCCATTATTGGATAATTTGCCAATAAGTCTATGATAATATTTATAGACCTGAGATTTCTAAATAATATATCAAATAATATATAAAGTATCAAGATCCTATGCTTAATATTTTTTTATTCACAGAATATCTTTGGAAGGGCGCCTGGGTGGCTCAGATGGTTAAGCGTCTGCCTTCGGCTTGGGTCATGATCCTGGGGTCCTGGGATCGAGTCCCGCATCGGGCTCCCTGCTCCTTGGGAGCCTGCTTCTCCCTCTGCCTCTCTCTCTCTGTCTCTGTCTCTCATGAATAAATAAATTAAAAAAAAATCTTAAAAAAAAAGAATATCTTTGGAAGAAGATACAAAAAATTGGTACTAATTGCCTCTCAGAAGGAAACTTACAGGGCAGGGGATGGAGGTGGAAGGGAGAATTTTCATTTCACACCTGTTTGGTACTACTTGAAATTTTATATCATATGTATGTATTATCTAGTCAACCTTAACTGAATTATTAATTAATAAGAAAGGAAATCTTTGATACAGGTTTCAGTCAGTATCAAAAGTTTAAAAAAAACTCCATATACATTTTTCCATTGATCTGACTGTGGGTTTTCATCTCCTTCCCTTTCCACATAATTTGGATCTTGTTTTATTTTTTATATTTTTTATTTATTTATTTGAGAGAGAGAATGAGAGAGAGAGAGCACAAGAGGGAAGAGGGTCAGAGGGAGAAGCAGATTCCCTGCTGAGCAGGGAGCCCGATGCGGGACTCGATCCCGGGACTCCAGGATCATGACCTGAGCCGAAGGCAGTTGCCCAACCAACTGAGCCACCCAGGCGCCCTGGATCTTGTTTTAATAAGCTTTCTTTTTTTTTTTTTTAAGATTTTATTTATTCATTTGAGAGAGAGAGAGAGAGAGAGAGCACATGAGAGGGGGTAGGGTCAGAGGGAGAAGCAGTCTCCCTGCTGAGCAGGGAGCCCGATGCGGGACTCGATCCCGGGACTCCAGGATCATGACCTGAGCCGAAGGCAGTCGCTTAACCAACTGAGCCACCCAGGCGCCCAATAAGCTTCTTTTAACAAGGAACACGGCTAACTAAAAATAGCTATTTGATCTACCTTATTTGAGGGCAAGCCCTTGAACCAGACTTATCTTCTCCTTGCTATCGGTCATTGTGGAACCTTGATGGGAAAATTACTGAGGCAGGAATGGCTAAAAGTAGTTTAAATGACCACCTCTCAAAATGTCCAATTTTCTCCATTCCTGTTGTTCCTATCTTAACCTGGGACATCAGATGCTCTCTCCTGTTTGCCTCTAGTCTCCTCAACACACTGTTTTTAGTCCTGTGTCTCTGACCTTTTTCTCCACTTTGCGGCCAATGATCTAATCATATCGCTCCGGCTCAAAGCCCTTGGATAGCTCACCATTGTCCTCAGGAGGAAATCCAGATTCCTTCATGTGACTTACAAGGCCTTTCAGGATGTGGTCCCTGTCTCTTCATCATCTCTTGCCACCCTCCCCATCTGAGCTTTCCATCTCTGGCACGCCTTCTGACTTTCCATGCGTTCTCTGACTCTTGGGATAGCAGAAGAGTCTGCTACACCATCTTTGCCTGGCTAATTCCTATTCTTGAGTTCTTATAGATATCACATCCCAAGGAAAGCCTCTCAGCCCCCCGAAATCTGGGTGAAGACACCCTCTCTTTCGGGAGCACCCTGTACCTCCCTTTGTTGTCTGTTACTTCACTGCTCTGTACTCACTCCACTTCCCCTGCTTTCCACACAAGACTCTCAGCTCCAGGAAGACAGGGATCATATACAGTTACACCCCAGACCTTAGCACAAGTCTTGGATCGGAGAAACACTTAAGCCAATTACAGGCATATTCAGGAGAAGGAAACTGTTTTTATTTATTTGTTATTATTTGAAAGAGAGAGAGGGAGTATGAGAGAGAGAGAGAGCATAAGCAGGGGGCGGTGGCAGAGGGAAAGGGAGAAGCAGACTCCGCGCTGAACAGGGAGCCTGACACAGGACTCGATCCCAGGACCCCGGGATCATGACCTGAGCCGAAGGCAGACGCTTAACCGACTGAGCCACCCAGCACCCCGAAAAGAACTATTCTTTCTTATGTGCTGAAAAACAAGATTGTCCTGTTTGGTAGTAGAGACTCGCCTGGCAGGAACCATGGAAAAGAGGGATCTTATCAGTTTAATTTATTAAATTGTGTTAATATAGTTTTGTTCATGGATATTGTCTTTATTGAATTCCTGGAAGGAAGGCATTAGAATATTTCCTTTGAGTTGAGGGTCTGTTTATATCCAGGACACACATTAATAAGGTTGGCTCTGTGGTTAGAGAATTGTATAGTATAAGAATACCTGGACATCTAATTTATTTGATTAGGACTTTATTAAATTTTCCTGAAAGTCACCTTGCTTGCCACCACTCTTTCTCTTATAGCTCCTACCTCTGCACAAAATACTTTGAAATAACCTCTTTTCAGTTTATAGTATTTTATCCTAGTATGAACAAGTACTCTTACCTCTAAATAAAATGGTATGAAATTCAATTCTTATAAAATCACACATTATAATTCCTCAATTTAAAATTTGAAACATTTTTCTTCCTTTTCAGGGAAAAAGCAAATATGAAATTAGATATAGCCAACAATCTTAAGCCTTACTAGCATATCAGATAAGCTGTAATATAAGAATATGTCTTAAATACACGTGAACTCACATAAACATAGACCTACACAGAGAAAAGAATGGAAGAAAGCACAACAAAATATTAAGGTTGGTGGATGTGGGATTATGAATAGTTTTTGTTTTCTTTAATTTTTTCCTCCAATGTTTCTACAAAGAGGAGGGCTGTATTTTTCATATAATTAACAAAAATCAATAAACTTTAAAAATAGGTCTGATGTATTTAATGTATCTTTTTCTTTTCTCCCGATGCTTGAAGTCTCTGAGTTCTCAATTTATGAAGTGAATCAACACACTCTTGTCTTAACTTTGGGTGACATACTGTCCCCATAGGAACCTAGCATTAATGGCTCTGCTTCTAGTCTTTTAACAGGAATGCGATTCTTCTTTCTGGATGTAATTCCATAGAAAGCTTGTACATAGTCTTCAGATCATTATTCCTTGTGTGGCTACCAATTTTTGTCTTAATCTGCATGTGTATGTTTCAGGACATTCAGAACATGAATTAGGGCTTCTGACATAACTACACATCTTACACAAATGGGATATGACAGAAATCAGTTTCCAAGAGCCTGCAGATGGTACTAGATTTTGTGACTATTTGCTTACATTAGGTAATGGTAGAGAAAGTAGGTATTCTGTAAATGCTCTTATTTCCTTCTCATGTTCGTGATACCTGAGAAAACAAGAAAGAAACTCAACAACCATTTTTACCTTCCATTCTTTTTTCCTGTAGCATTTCTTAGCCCAACAAAAAGTCTCCAGATTTTATGTGTCTTTTTCCTTTATAAAAGTTTAAACAAATATCTTGGAAAATGGCCCTTCAAGTAAAGCAAAGTTAACTTCATTTCTTGACAGTTTGCCTGAGAGCCGCTATACTGGTTCGTAGGGGCGCTGAACTCTTGGAAGTGGAAGGACAGAGGTAATATTCTGGGAGAAATAGCCAGTACAATCATCATTTGTACATTTTAGAGCGCTTGTTTAAAAGCTCATTAGGTGGAAGAAATATGGGAAGAAGCATGAGCTCTCTCAATCAATAATGTAGGACCCTCCCCCCCCCCCGCCCCCGCTCAAAAGACAGTGTTCTTACCTGTTCACTACTTGGTCATTTGAACTTTTGAGCCATCTTGGGCACTTAGCCTTGAACTTAAAAGCCTCTAAATTCTGAGAGTAGTAATAATACACTGCTTCAGTCTTTCGGGTAGCATATTTCTATTCTTTTCTAGCCATTCTCATTGGAAAAATCAATTGCTTTCTAAAAAAGTCAACTGATTGTTTTGTCCACTATACCCCATGAAGAACAGTAGATCTTATCCAGTCTTGTGGCTTTAGTTCCCACCTCTACACCAATGGCTCCCAGTTCTCCATCTCTTACCCAGACAGATCTCTCTCTCCTGAGTCCCCGACAACAAACTGCCTGCTAAATTTCTCAATTTGAATGTACCAGAAGCACCTCAATGCTATGTATTCAAAACTTACCGTCTTTCCATACTTTAATTTCTTCTTTCATCTTTAATTTCTTACCCAAGTGAATGGCCCCACTATTGACCTAGTTTCCCAAGCCAGCAACCTATTATCTTGACCCATACCTGTCCATCATCTCCCACATCCAAATGTCAAGTCTTGTTGATTTTGTTTGCTAAACAGATCTCAAATCACTTCTCTTCATCATCATTGCCACTCACAGTTTAGACCACTAACATTTCTCACCTCAATTACTGCAAAATTTTTCTAAATCACTTCCTTGCCTTTGGTCTCTGTCCTTGAAGATCTAATCTAGCTAGAGTGATCATTCTAAAACACAAATCTGATCATGTCACTCTTGTACTACAAATGATGTATTGGATGTCCACTGCCCTCAGAATTAAGTCCAAATTTCTCAACCTGGCTTTATAAGATTTTCATGATCTGGTCCCTAATCATTTCTACAGTTTCAGCCCCCTTCCACCTCCCCTTCCCCCAAACCTTGTCATGGCCACAATGAGCTTCTTTTTGCGTGCTCTATTATTTCCTGGTCTTTGTATATACCACACTCACCACCTGGAACACTTCGGCTTCTCTGCATCACCTGATACTGGTTATCTGCTACACTCAGTCTCAGATCTCAGTGTAAGTGGCATGTTCCCTGGGAAGCCTTCCCAGAATCACTCCTGCCCTAGATTGAGTAAGGTACCTTACTATATTCCTGTAATGCTCCCCACTTACCCTTGTGTTTTCATTTTTTGGTTTACTTGTCTGTGTCCTTCTACTAGATCAGTAGCTCCCTATGGACAAATAGTGTCTTGTCTACTTTTACATCGCTTCTAAAGTGATATTGTAAAGGTCTTGTAAAGAACCTAGTAAAGTTCTAGAGCCAGTATTTCTCAACTAACAGTTGTTGAATGAACGAATAAAAAGTTATAGAAATAACAGGTTCCCTGGCTGCTGGAACATTTATAAATAAACGTTAAGTTATTCTGACTGCTTGGATTAGCAAGTAAACCTGTAGACCTAGGCCAGATTGGAGGAAATCAAGACTCTGATTTTTGGTAGAGCCTGGCCTAGATTAAACTGACTTGAGAGCTAGTTGTTTCCTTAAGGATCTGAGGCATGTGACTTGTAAAAAGCCCCTAATCCCCGATTCCAAAAGAAATAATTTCATCTTCAAAACTTGTATTTTTTAGGTTATAAACTAGGCAGAGTGAATTTGCTTTTCTTTTCCTTGTTGGAGTATTCTTCTAGGGATTAGATGGTTTCAACCTTAGATTCCAGAAAAACAGATAGGAGAAGATTAGTGCTACAGAACAATGTAGTGACAGAGGTTTTGAATGGAAGGGTTGAACAGTTAGAATATTTTTATGGGAATATGCCAGAAACTGAGGCAAACAAGAGATAAAGCCCCTGCTGTAGAGAAGGGAGGAGTCAGACAACAAGCAAACAAATAAATCAAGAAGATAAAATCAGAAAGTGATCAATGTTATGGTGTCAAAACAGGATGATGTGATAGAGGGTGGGGGGAGGGAGGGGGCTGCTTACAATAGGGGGTCAACGAAGGCCTCTTTAAAGAAGGGACTTTTGAGCTGAGATGTGAATAATGAAAAGGAGGCAGGCATGTAAAGAAATGAAGGAAGAATAATCCTGTTGGAAGGAATAGCAAGTGCAAAGAATAAATTTGCAAGTTCAAGGAACAGAAGAAAAAACAATGTGGCAGGGCAGATGAGCACAAGGAAGTGGGCGGGAGCTGATGGTACAAAGCCTTCAGCTTGTGCTGGGGAGTTCAGTTGAATAAACAGGGTACTGGGAAGCCACTGGAGGGTTCTAAGCCAGTGACTGGCTTTACCTAAATATTCTTGAATTTATAGATCAAGGAGGAAGGAGTTAAAAGTGAAAGAAAAAGTATTTTTTCAACCTCTCTTACTTAAACTAAAACCATGTGTTTGTGCTTTTCAGCATTTCAGGACCCAGAATGATTTGTTGATATATTAAAATGCATTTATTATACATTCCATTCCCTTAATTGAAGGAGAATTTAGAAATATCCCTGCCAATAGTGTTTCTAGGTGAAGAATCAACATTCCCTGGACATTTTAATTTTTTTTTATTATTCCTACCCATGGGGAGATTAGAAAGTAATTTTGTTTAAGAATTAAAATTAAAGTAATTACTAATTTTAACCTATTCTGCTCCCATGTGGTTATCTCAATTAAAATCAGAATCTGTAACAGTCACATCCAGCTGGAATTCAGGGTTTTAAAACCTTTCATTCTAGACCTTTAAGTGAATAGCTGAAATCTTGCAAATCTCTGCTTAATTGCAATTTACACAGCCTTTCTAGTGAAACTATGAGGTTTAAATGTGAATTGAATCTGAGTTCAATTAAAAAGTTATTTGGATGGCATTCCTTGTTAGGAAATGTGATTTACATGGTGTTTGTTGATGACTGTAAAGCTTGGTTTGTTGTCTATAATTCAGAAGCTTTATATGGTTCTCTGTCAAAATAAAAATGTAATACACTGTAATAGTGAAACAGTATTTTTTTTCCTAAGGAGCTCAAAGCACTTTACTGATGTTTTCTCATTAGTCCTCACCATTTCCCCAAGGTAAGTAGATGGAAAGTATTATGCACGTTCAGTAGAAGGGGGAACAAGGCCAAGAGAAGTGAATGAACATGCCCAAGGTCATATAATACGTCATGGCAGGGGAGGGATGAATCTCAGGTCTTCTAATTCCCAGGGATCTGGCATTTTGTAATGCAGGGCAAGGTACCAAACCAGTTCTTGTTTAGTTTGGTACATTTGAATCCCCACGTATACAATTACAGTGAACTAATAATACATTTGTTCTAAGCTGTATCTCTGTTTGCTGTTTACATAGGCAATAATTATTGTTATTTTTTTAAAGATTTTATTTATTTATTTGAGAGACAGAGAGTGCGAGTGGGGAGAAGGGCAGAGGGGGAGGGAAAGGGGAAGAGAGAGAACCTCAAGCAGACTCCTCAGAGAGCCCAGAACCCAAGGTGGGGCTCCATCTCACACCCCTGAGATCATGACCTGAGTAAAAACCAAGAGTCCCACGCTTAACCAACTGAGCCACCCAGATGCCCCAATAATTATTAACTGTTATTTTCAAATGAAGACATTTGGGGGGGTTAAAAATGCAGTAAGATTAAAATATTAATCTCATATATTGCATGGGGGTTGTCTGTCTAGGAACATACCCTATAGGATATAGGAATTTTATCATTTTGTTAAAGACTAGATTTGTTGCTCGCTCTTTAAGGAATTAGAAATGTAAACACAGACACATATACACACACTTCATTGTATCGTTTTCTCATGAAATGTTTTTCCTCCATAATAGGATATTTGAAACCTGTGAGCTCCTATAAAAAGTTAAAAGTTGTTTAAGCTTTGGTTCTTAGGTTTTAAAGTGTTTACATGTCCTCTCATTTTAGTATATGTTCTTTTTTGCCTTCTTTTCTCTCTCTCCCATTTGGAATATGTGTAAAAAAAATCCAAACACACATAAGCATAGCAAATATAGTACAATAAACCTCCATATACCCTTCACCCTGATTATAATTACATATAATCATAATCACATAACTATAAAATTTTGCAATATTTATTTGTGCCTGTTTTTGCCTTTGCTGAAATTTCAAAAAGTACATCTCAGACATCAAGTCACCTCATCCCTGCATTCCTGACCTATGAATTTCTAAAATTAGGAACTTTATTTTTTAATTTAATTTTTAAAGATTTTATTTATTTATTTATTTATTTATTATTTATTTATTTATTCATTTCACAGAGAGAGAGAGAGAGAGAGAGAGAGAGAGAAAGAGAGCAAGCTGGGGGAGGAGCAGATGCAGAGGCAGAGAACCCCAAGCAGACTCCATGCTGAGCACGGAGCCCAAGCCAGCCAGATGTGGGCGGATCCTGCAACCTGGAGATCCTGACCTGAGCCACAATCAAGAGTCTGTCACACCCACTGAGCTGCCCAGGTGCCCCAAATTAGGAACTCTTTTATTTATTTATTTATAAGATTTTATTTATTTATTTGACAGAGAGAGACAGTGAGAACAGGAACACAAGCAGGGGGAGTGGGAGAGGGAGAAGCAGGCTTCCCGCCGAGCAGGAAGCCTGATGTGGGGCTCGATCCCAGGACCCTGGGATCATGACCTGAGCCGAAGGCAGATGCTTAACGACTGAGCCACTCAGGTGCCCCCCAAATTAGGAACTCTTAAATAACACTCATGCTGCCATTATTGCACCAAAAATTTAACAATGCCTTTATATGATCTAAAATCCATTCCTTAATAAAGTTTCTCAGATTAGTAAAAAAACCCAAATCTTCTCATACGGGTGCCTGGGTGGTGTAGTCGGTTCAGTGTCGGACCCTTGGTTTTGGCTTAGGTCGTGATCTCAGGGTTGTGAGATCGAGCCCCCTGTTGGGCTCCCTATTCAGCAGGGAGTCTGCTTCCTCCTTTCCCTCTGCCCCTCCCACTTCTGCTCTATCTCTTAAATAAATAAAATCTTTTTTGAAAAAGTCTTGTGATGAGGACTGGGTATTATATGCAATTGATGAATTCTTGGACACTACATCTGAAACTATGATGTTCTATAGGTTGGCTATTGGAATTTAAATTAAAAAAAAAAGCCTTTTCATAGTTGGTTTGTTCAAAGCAGGATGCAAACACATGGCATCTGGTTATTGTGCAGCCCAATCTGGAGCAGCTTTTCTCCACCCACTGCTCTTAACTAGTGGCAGAAACCAGGTGAGCTGCCCTGAAGAATGTCCCACATTCTGAAATTATCTGTTTGCTTCTTTGTGGCATCATTTAACTTATTTCTCTATCTCCCATATTTGCTACTGTTGGAAGTAAACTCCAGAGACTTTATTATATTCATTTTTAAAAAAATTTTTGCTGCAAGGGCGCCTGGGTGGCTCAGTCATTAAGCGTCTGCCTTTGGCTCAGGTCACGGTCCCAGGGTCCTGGGATCGAGTCCCACATCAGGCTCCCTGCTTGGCAGGAAGCCTGCTTCTTCCTCTCCCACTCCCCCTGCATGTGTTCCCTCTCTCGCTGTCTCTCTCTCTGTCAAATAAATAAATAAAATCTTAAAAAAAAAATTGTTGCTGCAAGAACACTTCACAGAGACACTGTGAGCTTCCTAGACCATTGTATGAGGAGGCCCACATGTCTGGTTGTTCCACTCTTGGTGATGCTAAGATTATCAGAGGGTTCATGTAGTGACAGCCCAACCCCTCCCTTGTAAAGTTCCCCATCGGCCCTTCCAATAATGGTATCAACCATTTGGATCTTTGCCTGAATCAGTTATTTCAGGGATTTTAAATAATTATTTTACAAACCTATCATTCCTTCCACACTTAGCTGAAATTCTTCTGTAAAGAAGAATGTTTCCTCCTCAACTAAACCTATTAGCTTAAACAGAGAATTGATGCTTAATTCTTTCCTTTGATTTGACAAGGGGTTGGTATCCCAGTTACATTCATCGGTGTCCAATGAAGTGGGTTTCAGATAACTGTATTCATGATTTTTCTTGATACTCAAATTCATGCACTGAATTTTTACTTCTAACAGCAGCAGACAGTGGAAGAATATAAAACAATCTATATTGTGTTTTGGAGAAAGCAGTGGAAGAGCACATAGGCACTTCTCTCTAGTATAAGGTACTTCCCTGACTCAACTGAGCCTTTTCTTTTGTTTCCTCTGGCTTTCCTTCACTCTCTCATGGGTATGAATGGGGTGTAGCAACCAAAGAGGAGGAAAAAGAGGGGGAAAAGGGCAGGTACAAACAGGAGGGGTAGAATTGTGACTCGTGGTTCAAAGCAAGCATCCTTGAAAAAAGAAATACAAAGGAACCAAAAAATACTCCTATACTATCTGCAACCTGGAAGGAAATGAACCAACTATAGGAAGTTCTTGATAACTTTAAGGTACGTAACACTGAGCTTTATCAGTCTCTTGCCTTAATAATTGTGTAATTAATTGGTGAGAGTAGCTAAAATGGGGAGATGCTGATGACCAAGACTTCTTGCAATGCTAAACCTTTCATGTTGTACATCAGAACAAGATGAAATATCCTTATAAACCCATAAGCCAAGTTGGATTGTACTTTTGGTTTACCTATGAGTCCACAGGGTTTGTGGGATACTACCATTAACAGGGAACAAGGCCCTGTTTATGCAACTGCCACAGGCCTAACTGGTTGGATAACTTCTTTCTAATAACAACCCTTTATTCAACGACAATTATTGTAGGTGTCAGAAATAATTTCATCCTTTGCTCATATACAAAACGAAGTTGGGAGACTAGTTTTCAGCAATGAAGAGGATACTAACATTTTAATATCTTTTAATGTTAGAGATAGTTACATAACATAAAAGATATTTCCCAAATTAAAAGGGTTAATTGACAATATTTTCTGAATGGTTTAAAAGTTCATGTTAAAAATCATCCCTCAGAATAAGAATGCTTTGTTTTTCATTCACCTTCCTGTAATGGATATTAATCCCTTTAAGTATAAAACTTGAGACTGCTCTGCCAAATTACACATTCTAAAGACCAAATCTTTAAACACAGCCTAACATTCCTCAAAGACAAACAACATTAGGGATAGAGGTCTTAGAATATTTGAAGACAGGTGGGAGTAATAAATTACTGACCTTTTATGGAGAGCAAGCTTCAGTGGTGTCTTTTTCTAAAAACAGTTGAAAAGCTAAATCTTGACACTAAATTTCTGCTGTCAATGTAGAGACAGTCCTTGTGGGGAAAGTTATCCAAAGGTTAGACTGGGAAAGTTTGAATAATGAGTTCCCAGAGGTTAAATGGAAATGACTGATTTTTGGTGTCTTGAGAGTACTTCTCATTAAGTAGCATATATATATTTGTGGATGGACATATGGGAGTTGACATGGAATGTGAAGATCTTTGTTTCACACATTAACACCTACTAGGGAGAAACCACCATGAAAGAGGCACTAAACAACCAAATAGACAAAATGACTTGGCTGGTTGATGGCAGTCAGCCTATGTCATTGATCACCCCGCAGCTGGCATGAGGGGCACATAGACAGAGCCATGGGGAAAAACAGAGACTGTGTATGAGCCCAATTGCACAGGTTACCACTTACTGAATCTGATCTAATGGTGTCACTGTCCAATGGGCAACATGTCAGTAACAGAAAGCAATGTTGAGCCACCATTGCAATACTGTTTCCCAAAGAAGGGACACCAAATAGCACCTTGGTAAGAAGTTGAATACACTGGACCCCTTCCACTCATTTTTTTTTTGACAGTAATAGACAAATATTCTGGTTATATGCTAGCTTTTTCTGCCTACAGAGCCTCTGCTAGCACCACTGTCCAAGAGCTTATGGAACATTTGATCCACCAACATGGGATCCCACATAATAGCCATCAGACCAAGGACCCACTTCACAGCAAAGGAAATGTGAGAGTGGACCCATGACCATGGGATTCCCTTGGCTTTATCACATGCCATCCCAACCAGAAGCTACTGGCCAGATAGAGATTTGGAATGGTTTGCTGAAGATATGCTTAAGTACCAGCTCAGAGCCAATAGTTTGTAAGGACAGGGCACCATTCTCAGGGTGCAGTGTCCCCAGTAGAACAAGTTCATGACACTGGGAGATAAAAGGTCAAAGCAGGAATGATCCTACTTACCACCATTCCAATAACCCACCTAGGGAATTTGTGCTGACCATCTCCTTACATTAGGTTCTTCAGGGTTAGCGATTCTGATCCCCAAAGGGAACCATTTTCCCCCAGGGAAAACAATAAGAACCTCATTAAACTATAAGCAGGCTATCCCTGAGCATTTCAAGCTTCTTGTGCTAAGGGACCAGCAAAGGTGAAGAGGAGTCACTATTCAGGCAGGACTAATTGACCCTGATCAAGAGGAGGCAGGGCCACTATTACACAATGGGGGCATGGAGGAACATGTGGAACTCAGTGATCTACTTGGGTACCTCTCGTTACAGTCTTGGCAGATGGTGGTGGAAACATGAGAGAGATGAGAGTAAGTACTCCTAGCCTGAGAAGGACATGGAGACAAGGGGCTCATTCCCCTTAGGAATGGTCATGCCACCAGCTAAGCCACCGAAACCAGCAGAGATGCTACCGAGAGTGAGGGGATTCCAGAATGGTGAGTGGCGGAGAGATATACTGAGTCTTAGTTGCAGGCCCAAGACTAGGCCCAGCAATAGCAGGTGTAATTTGTTTTGCTAGCCTTCCCCTCCTGAGGAAGGGAGGCCTGCTGGACATACACAAAGCACAAGGGGTCATCTGGCAGTGCATCTGACAGACCGCCCTCAGCTGTCGGTTCTAGTAGGGATTGCCTTAGCTGCAGAGATCCGCCTTCCCCAAGGTCACACCCTTCTAGGGTAGCCCATACGCAGTGAAGGGTTAAGGTAAGGATATAAAGGTCGGGCTCATTTGGCCCAATGTGGGACAAGTCTGAGGGGTGATCTGATCGAAGCTCCAGAGCTTCCTAAGGAATTGCCTGAGGCGTGCATTGAAGTTTGGCTTCTCCCTCTGCTCAATCCTTCTTTCTCTCTCCCCTGGCAAATATACCAACCAGTAAGTTGCGTCTGAAGGTCCACTTCCTGGAGGACTACACAAACTGTGATTACTGGTTACAGAGAATCCTGCTTTCATGAATTTTCTTATTAGCCAATTTCTCTGGTTAGTCATGTCTATGTGGGGTGGACAGACTGCCCAGGCAGAGCTGGCCTCTCGCCTCTGCCGCCACACCTCGAAGTTTTCCTCCTTGCATTACGGCACTCACCACCTCGTGTTCAATTGTCGTTTATGCCCCAGGTCAGTCTGCCTTTCTGGCCTGCCACTCTCAGTCTGGAAACAAGGGACCTTCTCCTCACCAACCTTTGTGTTCCCAGTGTCTAATGCATAATCAGTGCTCAAACTATGCGGTTGAATGGGGATGAAGGGAAGAAAAAGTCTTCACTTTCAACAAGGCTTTTGTTTCACTCCTTCTTGAAGTTCTAAGCCCTTTAAGAAACAAACAAAAAAGATCATCATCAGACTATTTTCTATATTTGACTCGGTGTCAAAAAAAGTCATACTGATCACATTGGAACTTACTTTCCCTTTGTGTTGATTATGAATCAAGTGGTAAATGGCTACCAGCAGCAGCAGAGCAGGACCCGGTTTTCCAAGCAGGGGTGAAGTGTGACTGAGTCCCGTCCACTACTCTCGTCACTATCCTTGAAGTCAGTACCTCTGTGCTGACACATGCAGTCACCATTCACTGGTGACTAACCTAATGAGGAAGACAGATGAGTAAATAAAACTTGGATGCAGATAAGCCATGTTCTTCCTCAAACACCTGTGACAGCATCAGTAGCAGGACAAGAGAGAAATGTGAAGCCTTCTTTGAAATGAAGTAATAAAAGCCAACAGTAAGTAGAGTTTCATTGAAGACACACACACATACCCACAACCAAACCATCCCCACCTCCACCCCCACCCCTTTTCTTCCATAGGTAAGTAGCTAAGGAATCACAAACCTTTCCAGAAGAAGATAGTAATAGAAAGGGCAGGTTATTTACGGGAAAAGAAATTAGGTGATTAGATGACAACGAAGGGTTTGTGCAGTAAAAGTTCTAGGAAGATTGTACCAAAGATGAGCTCAGGGATCAATGGGGGGCACCAGAAGACTCATGTTCTCTCTTTCTCTCTACTTTGAGGGGGATATGGATTCAGGGAGCAGGCAAAGAATGGATTCATAGTCCTTTCTTACAAAATGAGAACCTAACCTTTAAATTAAGTGTTTAAAGGGATAGAACAGGAGGGATACAAAGTTTTGTACCAGGATATGAATTAATTACTTGCACATGGAAAAAGAACAAAGTGTCAGAAAGTTAATGCATCTTCTGGAAGACTAGCACAAGAGCTGACATCAGCAAGATAATAAATTTTACACTAAATTAATGAGTTGCCCTTTGTCAACAGTTAAGAATGCTACAGCACCCCCATCAGTAGGACTTGCTCTGTGAAGAATAATCGTGGATTTGTCCTAAACCAGCTCTACTCTTTTACTCTTTGGTCAGGAGCGAGAGCAGTGAACAGATTAGGAAATCAGCAGGATCTGTACTTAAGCACTCACAGAAGATCACACGATCAGGGGAGAACCCTGTCTAGGCAAGCATCATAGTCAGAGGAATATACTAAGGAAGATGCCAAAAGATAAACGGAGCACAGCACTGATTGAGGCAAGATGGAAAGTTGGCCATCATCCAGGTGTCCACTGCAATGCTCTAGGAACGTCCCTATTAAGCTTTAGTCCTAAAGCTACATGGAACCTTGTGTCTTACAACTGGGTAGATTGTGTGGGAGCCACAGAGACTGCTTTTCCTCTGACCTAAGGTCCACCCTGAAAGCATGCTCTCTCCTAACTCTTGGTCTCCCCACTCCAATGGTGAAATGAGCCAAGGGGAGATAAACCTAAGGAAAATGAACCAGTTAAAAGAACAAAGACTAACAACATGGGTGAATAGCACAGACATAACAGTGAGCAAAAGAAGCCAGATACAAAAAGAACATACTGTATGATTACATTTATATCAAGTTCAAGAAGAGCAAAACTAACATATGGTGACAGATGTCAGAATAGTAGTTATCTCTGGGTACAGGCTGGTGGGGGTGTTAGATATTGCCTAGAAAGGGATTCAAGATCTCTTTGGGGCTGTGAGGAATGTTCTGTATCTTGATCTGGGTAGGGGCTTCCTGAGTGTATCCAATATGTAAAAATTCATTAAAATATAAATTTAAAAAGTCTGTGCTTCATGTATGTTACACCTCAAGATGGGGTAGAAAAAAATTTAATTTACTTACCTTTTTTTTTAATTTACTTACTTTTTTTAATCACTTATTTTTCACCCCATTTCCCTTTCCTTCCTTCCACCCCCGCAACACACCTTCATACCACACAAGTTATATAGACCAAGGACATTGGCCAGTTTACATCTGAGCTCCTCTTCCTCGGGAAACAGTGTAGGGAGGGGCCACTTTGCATCTTCTCTAGTGGCTGCAGGGTGCCAGGGATGCATTGGCAGTAACACAGTCCCAGACAGGGGCAATCGGTATGCGTAGAGCGCACTTCCTGAAATTTGCAAGTGAGGAGGGAAAGTCTGGAACCCTAAAGGAAAGGGACATCTGCAGAGATAGGACTAGGTACTTAACAGGGACTACAGAGCCTCAGTCACAAAAAGGTAGACCAGTGTCCTTTCCTGCCTGGAGGTTGCAATAACAGAAGGGGACCAGATACAGCGACAATTTTGCTCCACGCCATAGAACTAATATCCCAGGTTCTGTGATTTCCCTGGTCTCACAAGAGGATTAGCTCCAGAATCTGCAGTGGAATTAAACTACAGGGAAGGATTGTTGTGTGGCCCCATTTTTGTGAAAGGAGCCAGGGCAATCATTAGAAATACCATCCAAAGCCAGAGAACCTAAAGGAAACTCACTCTCACCAAGGGATTAACCTGAAACCTTAGGCCCAATAACATTGTATTTTATTTTTTTTTAATTTTTAAAAAGATTATTTATTTATTTGAGAGAGCGAGAATGAGAGAGAGAGAGAGCACCTGAGAGGGGGGAGGGTCAGAGGGAGAAGCAGACTCCCTGCTGAGCAGCAGGGAGCCCGATGCGGGACGCGATCCCGGGACTCCAGGATCATGACCTGAGCCGAAGGCAGTCGTTTAACCAACTGAGCCACCCAGGCGCCCCAATAACATTGTATTTTAATCATGTGTCTTCCAAAAGGTAGTAAGAGGCACTGGAAACAAAAGCAACCTTGAACCTTTTCAGGATGTGAGACTTTGTCTATTACCTTCATGGCTTTTAGCTTTGCGAAAAATAGAATGTGTCACTGGCACAGTGCACATAACAGAATGGCAGGATGGACTCTCCCGCTGCAATCAGTAGATGCACGAACATAAGCATGGCTTGTGTAAGATCAGACATAGATGCTATTGTAACCCCAAAGACAGAGCAGCTCTCCGTCAGTCATTTAAGGACAACGTTAGCCATTTTAGCATGCAAAGACAACAACGCTGTCCGAAACAACAGCTGCGTCTGAGAATACACTCCTCATCAGAGACCAGCACCAAACTGGGCAATCACATAGCAGTCTGGTAATTAATTAAGCTTAGAGATTGTTCCAAGTTAGCTGCTGCTCTTATTATTCACCAATGCCATTTAATAGAAGGCTTTTTTCCCCCCAGTCAGGACAAGAGTACATGTTTATAAAGGTGAAAATCTTACTCCCAGGAATAGGAACTGTGCTGGTTACCTCTTCCTGAAATACCTCTTCCAGGATGCTCTTCCTGTACTCAACTGTTCTGGCTCTTCTTTCCAATGTATCAAATATGCATCATTCTAATTGGCTTTCAAGATATTCCATTACCTGGCCTCATTCTTTTTTTTAAGATTTATTTATTAATTTGAGAGAGAGAGAGAGAGAGAGAGAGAGAGAGGAGGGGCAGAGGAAGAGGGACAAGCAGACTCCCTGCTGAGAGTGGAGCCCGACTCAGGGCTTGACCCCATGGCCCTGAGATCATGACCCAAGCTGCAATCAAGAGTCAGATGCCCAACTGACTGAACCACCCAGGCACCCCCCTGGCCTCATTCTTTATAGCAAAATTTCTAACTCTCTGTGGGACTCTTTCTGCTTTGTCCAGTTTAGAAAGCCTTTGCTGGTGCTGTTCCCTTTACCTGGACCACCCCCTCAACTTGCCTCCTGTGTATTCAGATGCAAAGCCGGCTTCAGAACCAACTTCTAGATTTCCCTTCTACAGATGTGCAACTGTTCTGGATTCTCTTACCCGTGACTTAGAGAGTTCAGTCAGTGAGTTCATCCTCAATTCCCTCAGCACCTGAAAACAAAGCCATGATCCCTCAGACAAGTCAGTCCTCCCTCTCTTCATTTTATGGGGACAATCTTCTGTATTTTCTTATTGTTTGAAGTAATTTAACCTTTTCCAGTACCTTAGAAGCCCATGTGGCCCCTTCCTGATAACATCTTCATCTCTTTCCACCAAGAAGAACCCCATCGTAAATTTTTGGGTGAGAATTTCTCGAGTATATATACCTAAGACCTGGAATGGAAGTTTTAAGATTTCTTCAACTTTACCAAGTAATCCCCAATGGTTTTATAAAGTGCTCATAACAATTTATATTCCACTAGGGAAGGAGACTCTGAGACAGAGATTATGTGCAGAAAATTTATTAGGGAGAACTCTTGGGATCAGACCAAGTGTGGATGGGAGAGGGAAGGGGCTGAAGCCGGGCTGGACAGAGGGAGAAGTTGGGCTATAAAGCAATCTTGAGGAAAGCCTCTGCTCACTCACAGGGAGCTTTGAATCTGAGGTACTTCAGAGTTGTCCCTCTCTGGGGCTGGGGGGCTAGGCCTTCACAATCCCACGTGGCCACGTGTTAGCTATAGGATGCCACAGGGAGACTGCATCACTGTGGGCAAGACAATTGTCTTTAACGGTTTTGTGACACGGCCATAAACCGAATTCCCATAATGTGCCGACTGTGTCTGGGCTCTCCATTCTTTTCCATCTGTCTCTTTATACCACATTGGCACAATCACTATTCCTCCACTGGACCCATAGACCCATTTCGTGAGAATTTCCTTAAAATACTGAGTCTTCCTATCTAAAAAAGTGGTTTATCTTTCCAGATACTGAAATCTCCTTTAATGTCCATCAATAAAGTATATAATTATCTCTATACAGGTCTTGCATATGTTCTGTTAGACTTATTCCCCAATACTTTGTACTTTTCGTTGCTATTGTAAATGGTGTTTTCCACACCATGCTAGTGTTTAGAAACACAGTAAATTTTTATTTTGATCTAGTAATCTTCCGAAATTCTTACATTAATTTTAATAATTTCTCTGTAGATTCTTCTCAGTTTTCTAGTAATTACATCTATTTCATATTATCAAATTGACAATATGTTTCTGTAATAACTCATTACAATACAAAGAGTGTAAAATCAAAGTAATTATTTCCCTCTTCCGCTGCCACATTCCACACTCTGCGTCTTCATCTTCTTGAGTTTACCAACGTTAACAACCTCCCATGCATTTCCCCTTGTTCTTTCACTGTGTGTCCCAGTATGCAGGGAACTTTATTTGCTTTTACTGGGATGAGACCATAAGAAACACATTATTCTGCAACCTGTTTTTTCCCCTTGCCTATTACAATGAAGTTCCGTTATTCCATCCCTTTTTCTAATATCTTTATACATTTTGCGTAGATGAGCTCATATCACATATGCTAGTTGGCTTTTTTGCTTGGTTGGTTTGAATGCTTTCTTCCTGAAAAAGACAAAAACTGTGGCTAGTCAGCAGGCCAAATGTGAAGGCCTTGACCCTTCGTGAAAAGACTGCTGAACTAGTTACATAAGTATTAAGTTTAAATAAAACATTTAAGGTATTGGGCTGCCTGGGTGGCTCAGTCGTTAAGTGTCTGCCTTTGGCTCGGGTCATGATCCCAGGGTCCTGGGATCAGACCCCGCATCAGGCTCCCTGCTCAGTGGGGAGCCTGCTTCTCCCTCTCCTACTCCCCCTGCTTGTGTTCCCTCTCTTGCTCTCTCTCTCTCTCTAATAAACAAATAAAATCTTTAAAAAAACATTTAAGGTATCTATGTATCTTTTTTTAATGACTCACCCTGTGATTGACTTGTTTGACTACTGGACAGGACACAGAGTGAGGCACACATGCTGAGGGACCGAGTCTGTTCAAGTGTAAAGTCATGAGCAGACAACACAAGAAGAGGCCACGCTCAGCAAAAGACCTGTGAGGCCTTTGAAGATAAACGAACACCCTCACGTGCGTTGTCCTTGGGTAATGTAGTGTAGCAAGTGATTCCAACTGTTTCAGTGTTACTCTTGCTGTGCCACATGGATCACATCTGTCCCGTGGGATTACGTGACAACAGAAACTCTCCCAGTCAAGCTGCCAATAACTTGACTGAGATTTGAAAGCAGTAATCTCGTAGTGATTTTAAGCTAGAACTGAGGAAGTGAACATAACAAGACTTGGGGATTCTTGTTATGTCTTTGCAGTAGAGTGTTCTACTTCTATGACAACATACAAAATCCCATTATGTCAAAAATCTTGAACACATGGAGCCTTCTACAGAAGCATGATGTGTTATCTGCCAACAAGATATTAAAATAAATTCATCTGGTGTTTTCTGTAAATAAGTCACTATTGTTGTCTAGCATCTTGTAAGTACTGACTGTGTTTGGGAAAATAGAATTCTAGGAATGACTTATCCTATTTTCTGGGATTTCACTAAATGAAAGAGCATATTGTTTCTTTTGTGCATTTCATGTCAGCATTGTTTTACTGTTATAATTTCCTGTTAATATTTTATTCTTAGGACCATGAAGTCATAATTTTTTCCAAACTGAGTTGTTATTTCTTTGAAAGTTAATAGTATGTATATTTCACAATCTTCATGATCATCATTAACAACAAGCATTAAGTGCATATCATATAGGAAGCCCTACTGCATAGAGTTTGGAGGATACTAGAATATACGGCACAGAGTTTCTGCTACCTGGTAGTTGACTGTCTAGATGGAGAGATGAGATGTCATCAGATGATATAAAAGATAATCATAATACCAGCTATTTTATGGATTACTATGTTCTGCTAATATGGTAAGTGCTTTTTATAATTACTATAATCCTCACAATAACCGCACATGATAGGTAGTATGTCTCCATTTTACAAATGAGAATACCAAACTTAACAGAAATTTTGAACATGACTGTGAAGATTTATTCCTTTCTTCAATAATGATCACCTCTTGAGTATCAGAATCATAGTATATAAGAATTCGAGGGACAGAGAGCTCTGTTTGGTAGCACTCAATCTGAGCTTTGTAGCTTAGTTGGGTTTTAGCTCATGGAGAAGAGGGAAAGCAAGCAAGCAAGAGGAAACGTATTCCCAGAGGCCGAAAACATGAAAGCAAATTTGGTGAGAACAGTTGGGCTCAAGTGAGTATAAGTAGGAGAGTGAAGGTGAAATTCTGTCAACAAACATTTCTAAAAGACAGGCAAATGTGGTTTGGGGACAAGTTGAATGCTTTAGGTATGAAACTAAGGAGTTTAGACTTATTCCACAGGAAGTGGTGATTCAAAAATGATTTAACAATGTTTAAATTATTTAAATGATAGTAGTACCATATGCATGTTTAAAAAATTCAATAATACAGAAGTATAGAAAGAATAAGGCAAAAATTCTCCTCCCTCCCATCATATCATAATTTTACTTCCCAGAAACAGTCACTGTTAATAGTTTGGGTTCCATCTTCCAACCTTTTAAAATTCATAAAAATATAGATCTTTTTATTTATTTATTTTTAAAGATTTTATTTATTTATTAGAGAGAAACAGCATGAGAGGGGAGAGGGTCAGAGGGAGAAGCAGGCTCTCTGCTGAACTGTGAGCCTGATGTGGGACTCGATCCCAGGACTCTGGGATCATGACCTGAGCTGAAGGCAGTTGCTTAACCAACTGAGCCACCCAGGCGCCCTAGATCTACTTTTTAACATAAGTGGGATATACCATCATGTTTTTTGCCCACTTGTTTTTTGTGGGTTTTTTTTAGTTTGTTTTTTTCACTCAGTAATGTACCAGGAATACCGCTGCATGTTAATACATGCTATGAGGACTCTTGGGCTGCCCCAAGCATTTCAAAGCTTGGATGCACTGAAATGAAAAAAAAAATTAGAAAAAATATATTAAAATATATTAACATAACCAATGTTGCAATAAATATCTTTGTATGATTATCTTCCTTGCCCAATTATTTCTTTAGGCTATGTTCCTAAAAGTGGAATTGCTGAATATATATATACATTAAAATTTGATATATGTTTTCAAATTGTCCTCTGGAAAAATTATGTCAGTTTCTACAGTCAAATAAAGTGTTTTGGAATGCTTTTTTCTCTGCACCTTCACCAACATCAGATCTTATCAACAGAGAAGCTTTTTGAGCAAGGATGTGACATGATCCTAACTGTGGTATGTCAGGTAGCTGGCTAATTCCAGATCATTATTTTTAATGCATGATTCATTGTCTATTTTAAGTCTCAAAGCCAACAACGGGGTAATCAGACATCTTAGAAATGAAGATTTCTAATGTAGTAGGAAGTCGACTGAACATAATAAATCTCACCTGCCAGAAAACTAATCTTACTACGTTAAGCCAATGGTTCTCAAACCTTGGTGTGCACTGAAATCATCTGAGGAGCTTTAAAGACTATCAATGTCTGGGTCTCATGTCCAATGTCTGGGTCCAAAATTCTCAATTGGTCTGAGCCTGGGCATTGAGATTTTTTTTTTAAATCCCCTTAGGTGATTCTAACATGAGCCACAATTGAGGATTCCTGCTTTAAATGTTAATTTTAAAAGTTCTAGAACTCCATGCCCACCCACCTCATAAATATGCCTGATGTAGCTTCCTTTTTCTGAGGCTGTCTTGAAAGTATGATATGCGTTCCACATTTGGGGGAGATCTCACTAGATTCAAACCAGGCACTATATAGTAACAGTCTGAAGAAATTTATATTTCTTTTTTGGCAAAGACCCTAGATTGTATTCCAAGGCTGAATTTCATTTCTACACTTTTAAGCCACAAAGGCTAAGAAATTTAAGTATTCACAGCTTTGAGTCAGACATTCTGTTAGGACTCAGGTGAATTAAATAGAGGTCTGGTTAATCTGCAGAAAACAAACAAAATGACAAACATGGTTCTTAGAACATTCCTTGGAAGGGGAAATGTTAAGTTAGAAGCTCTGGCCTGACTGACATACAGAGAAAGCAGCGTTTATACAAGGCAATATTAGTAGAATAATGAATGATTAGTCTAGTGGAGAATTGTTCTTCAAGTATTTCAACTGTGTGAGTTCCAATTTTTCCCATCTTGTTACTCTATGATCTTCAAACATATGCAGTATTGGAAGGATAATCCCATCATGTTGGGAGGGATGAATGTCCCCTCACTTTACCACCCAGGAGAATGAGTAACTCACTTGCCACAGACCTCAGGATATTTTGGTACTCCATGTCAACCTCTCGTTTCCAAGCAGCAGCTGACACTTGAAAGAGAGCTTCTGCCCTTCAGAGATGGAAACTGATCTCTAAACATTGCTATTCTGAGTTTCACATTTGCCTGGGTTGGTAACTTTCTAGGTATTAGGAGAAGCAGGTTGCTGATCTTTGGCAATAGCATCTCACTGCAAACAGGATGTCCCTGGGTGTGATGGTAAACCAGCTCTGTGGGGCAGAAGCCAGGTGGAAGGGGGCTGATTTCCAGCATTTGCCAATTTCTGTGGTGTAAATGCTTCCATTGTGACTGATTTTAGGTTACCAAGGTCTAATAACCAGCACTCAAAATCATGAATATTTAACAATCAGCTCTCACCATCTGGCTCTAGTATGCGGCGGATTCTACCTCACCAAGAATCAACAATCTTGGTTTTCTGGTGAGTAACTATAGATTGACGGCTAAAATACACTGCAATTATTAGACTTGAGGCCATTTTGTTATTTAAAATTCAGTGTAAGTAAGCAGCAAAGCCCAGCTCACACCTAGGTCACAAGTTTCTCAGCATGGACTTTCAAAGACTCTAAGGTCTAACAATGTGAAAGCTAAGCTATTAGCACTTTTAGGAGGTTTATTTATAAGAATTTTTATAAGAATTATAATCTAAAGTAAACTGATTATTTGGGGCTAGAACCATGGAATTTATTGAAATTTAAAGGATATTCAATCTAACAACTAAATCAACTTATTAGCAGTAATGGTTGCATGCTTGACCATGCCCCTTTTTTCTCATGAAGTTCAAATGCTCTTTGAGAAGAGAGCAGCTGTTCCAGATCCCATTTTGTTTGACCCAACTATAAGTTGTAATCTCTTTACTTTAGAGAGAGGATTTATTTTCCTTGTGAAGTCCTGTGTCCCTCAAGTGGATGCCTTCCAGAATAGAAAGGAGCACTGTTTGGCCTGGTTCCTATTTGGAAAAGGAACTGTCTACATCATCTTAGAAAATGATCATTTTTTAATATATCAGTTTGTAAGAGGTAGTCATTATTTTTATTTAGCACTATTCCCTTAAAAGTATATGAAATGTGTAAGTAAAACATGTCAGTTAATTACTATTTGAAATAATCATGTGTATGTGCTTTCTACACCACCATGTCATAAAAACTGCTTATTATATCACCATGCAAAGATAATAATAACACCTTGCATTTGTAAAAAGGTTGAGAGTATTCAGGAGTCTGAATAAATGTTAGTTTGTATCCTCACTTGTATCTTCAATGTGTTAATTAGTATCCTTCCTTGTAAAAACAAACACAAAAATAATACCTGCTTCATGGGGATATTTCGAGGATTAAATGAGATAATATGAATAAAGCACTTAGCATAAGCTTGGCATTTAGTAGATGCACAATAAAAATCAAGAAACTTTATTTTTGCAGTGCTATTCTTTTGTCCTTTTCAGGGTTCTTTAATTAATCCAATCTCATATGATCTTTTATTCTAGTCATGTGAAGTATGTAAGGCAAATATCACTATAGCCCTTTTATTTTTTAATTTTATTTACTTATTTATTTATTTTGAGAGAGAGAGAGCGTGTGTGAGTGGTGGGGGGGTGGGGAGCAGAGGGAGAGGGAGACAGAAAATCTTAAGCAGGCTCCACGCCCAGTGCAGAATCTGATGCAGGGCTGGATCTCACGACCCTGAGATCACGACCTGAGCCGAAACCAAGAGTCACATGCTTAACTGATTGAGCCACCCAGGTGCCCCTATTATAGACCTTTTAAAGATAAGAAATGAAGGCTTAGAAAAATCAACGGTTTGATTCGAATTCCCCAGATGTAACAGCTGGTAAATGGCAACCTGGGATGGGTTTTTCATTATAATACATTATATATAATTAACCATAATACTATTTTGCTGACTCAAAATCGGGCTAAACTGACAAACAGCAGGAAAAGCAGTATTCTAATCAGAAACTTTTTTTTCATTCACAAGTAATGTAAAGATTGCTAGCTACTGATTTTGGAAATATTATTTCTTAAAAACAACCATGAGTTTTTTCTACTGGTTGCAACAGCAGAAACTATTTCTAACTGTCTCCTTTGTGCTGAATGCTATGTTCACAGCTTTATCCCTTTTGATCCCCAGAACAACCCTCTATGACAGAATTCTATTCTTTGTATAGATAATCAGTAATAGCTAATACTACCACCGCTTACTCTATGCCAGACACGGTGCCCAAGTGTTTTACATGTATTGTCTCATTTTAAGCAGCTTGACAACCTTCTGAGATAGGGAGATACCATGTTACTATTCCAGTTTGCTAATGAACTTGATATATAGACAAATTTGCTGGAATTATAGAGCAGGGAACTTTTTCTTAGGCCTCATCTCTGTGTAATTACATAATTTAAAGGTCCTGCAAGGATTATCTTTCCAGAGCCAGTTGCATTAAAAATAATCACTGAAGTACAGATTGGAGAGAAAATAGTTGTTGGAGCAAAATTCTGTTCCAAGTATGTTTGTGCCTTTCCTGATACTACCCCTCCCCCAGAGCTGTAGGATAACAAGACATGCTATGAAAAAACTTGAATTCTGGGGAGTCATTGTATTAGTCAGGCCCTATCCCATTTGAGTAAAAATAAATTCAGTTTGGCCACTGCACACTGAAAAGGAAACTATTCTTAACACCCAGTAACACATCATAGCCTTTCCAAAGATAAAAACGGTGATGGGGTCAAAGAAGTATGTTGTTTCAGGGCGTATGTTGCTATTATTAAAACAGTCTCTCTGCAGGAAGTATACACAGACAGCACACAAAAACAGGAAAGTCACTCAGGAACCTGCTTTAATACTCCTGGTCTGAATGCATGAAATTGCTCTAAAGTCACAAGGAATGGAGATAACAAATTAGAAGTCCTGAGAAGAACATAGCTTTTCTCCTACTTTAACTTGGGCAATATTGTGTTTTCAATCCTGTGAAAACTGATCCACATGGACTAAGGAATATAACTTTTTACCCCAACCCCATCATTTTACAGATAAAGAAACTAAGATTACAAGATTACTAAGATTATGATGGATATCTATCTAGCGTTTTTGCCTGCCCAGAATTTATTTCCCCTTCTGGTAACATCCCATCTCATGGAATTTTCTTTGGTACTCCTCTCTGATTCATGATCTTCCTGTTTTTAGAGGGCCGATCCCAGCCCTAAGTCCAGGAACGGGAATAAACCAGGCATGGACAAAGGAGGTCACACTAAGCGTTAACTGACAGGCATGAATCTGAAATGATTTAATAGAGGTTAAAGTAAATCCAAGACCACAAAGTTAATGCCCAAACTAGGGCTATATTCCAAGCACCACTGCTCTTTTCATACCATCATGCCACATAATCTCTGTAAATTAAAAAAAAAAGAAGTTCTTACTAATTTAAAAAATAGTCGTAGGTTCCATTCTAGTGCTGATAAGCCAGACTGTCTCAGCGTCAATGTCACTTCCTGTTTATATATTAGAATACGTGCAACGTATGCCCACATTTCCTTTTATTTCTTAAAGAGAGTAACAGCTTCTACTGGGGTACGGAGTGAACAATGATAACTTACTCCTCTATATTCAATATTCTTCTAGCCTAAAAAAAAAAATCATCCTATGGCACTAGGATCCCACAATCTATTTTATCCTTCCAATGACTGCAGTATGATTTACAGCTATGTGAAAAGGGGCTAAGGAAGAAATGGGAGGGAGCACAGTATTCCCGAATGCTTACTGTGGTTACATTGGAAGGACTAGATCAGAACTAACTTCCCCTCATTCCATTATTTTCCCATTTGGGGGAAAAATATATTTCAAAAATCGGTAAACTTATACTTTTCTAAAAGTCTATTCAAAGATCAGTTATCTGTACTTCAAATTATTCAGTCCTTTTTTATTCTCTTTTCTACTGTGGCCATTAATCTCCTCCTTAATTCTGCCAGGAGAAAAAGCTGTGAGTCAAGCTCAAGGCCGTTGGGCCTATCCTGGGCTGTCATTTTCCTAGGAGTGCCTGTGTGAAAGTGTGGCTCGGTCAGGGCTCCCAGGAAGACAGCCAACTCCCAGAAAATCAGTGAACAAAGGAAGAAGGAGGTTTAGGAATGACCCAGATCAATTTTAATTAACCATATCGATGTGGTCTCTTGTGACCTCAGGAAATTTGGAAATTACTTAGAATTACATTTGGGTGTCACACTTGGCCTCAAACACAACATATCTGAGTTCTTTTATCTTTTCCAAAACAGTTGTGTACTCCACACCCCAATATCTCTCAGCTCTGCCTCACTGCCTACATCTGATCCGTCATCAAGTGCCAGCGTGTGTTCTTCACTGTTCTCATATTGCTATATCGTCAACTGTTGTGTAGACTAACAGTTTCCCAGCTGCCAGGCTGGTCCTCCTCCCTTTAATCCTCCAGGGGCATCTTTAACATTACAAATAATCCTGCCCCTCCCCCACCCCCGCTCTACCTACAACTCAGAACCATTCGGTGGTTCCATATTTCCTTCAAGATAACAACCACGATTTTCTAGGATGGCATCCAAGGACTTCCAGGATCTGTCCTCTCTGGCTATCATTTCAGTATTGTCTGTCCCCAGCCCCTGGACACTCATGGCCTCGCTTTAGTCACATCAAGCTACCTGAGTTACCTATCTGTACAAATTACTATGGCCCCCTGGAAAACCTTGATCCTTCTATCTGGGGGGGATTAATTCACAGCTGTTGACAAAAGAGTTTGTATTGTGTGGTTGCTTTGGTATAAAACATGAAATGATTCATACGTAGGCTTCCCAAATGCAGAGTGTGTTTCCACAGGAACACACAAGAAACCGGCAATGTTGGTTGCCTCTGGAAAGGAGAACTATGAAACTGGAGATATAAGGGTAGGAGAAAGACTTTTCACTCTATACTCCTTTGTGCCTTCAGAATTTTGTGCCATGTAAATATGTCAACAGTGTGACTAAAGGGAAAGATTCATCTGCTTTATGAACCAGCAGTTCCACTCATTGGTATAAACACAAGAGAAATGAATGCATATGTTCTCCGAAAGATGCGGACAAGAATATTTGTAGCAGCTTTTCTCATAATAGGCAAAACCTGAAAACATTCCAACTGTCCATCAACAGGAAAATGGATATACACATTGAATTATATTTATTGAATGGAATACCATGTAGCAATAAAAAAGAATAAACCATGATGCATTCTATCAGGGAGAGAATGTTGAACCACAGGATTCAACACAGAAGGGTAAATACTGGAAGGTTCTACTTATTTCAAGATCAAATACAGGCAAAAGTAATCAATGGTGACAGAAGTCAGAAGAGTGATTACCTCTGGTATGGAGGAGGGTGGGGCATGGAGGATATTGACTGGGAAGGAATAAATTTGGGGGTTCTTGGCAGTGTTCTATATCTTGAGGCAGGTGATGGTTAGAATGATATATACACATGTAAAATATGATTATATACCAGATATATACATATGGAAAAATAATTGACCATTACATTAAAGATGAGTGTATTTTACTGTACATATGTTAATGGAATTTTTAAAAGTTTTTAAAAAGCATAAAAATACGTTACCAATTTGAAAAAAAGTAGATAAAATAATTTTTTAAAATTTCACCCAAATGGAAAATGATTTCTCCCTTTACATCGACAAAAGTCAAGGCAACTTCCATACTAAAAGTCAGTAAGGAAAAAACACAGCAATAAGGAAAATACCAAAAACTTCTTTAAATTAAAGAAAGCGAGATGTTTGAAGCAACTGTTGATTGTAAAAAATTACAAAACAGAAACAAAATCAGAATTTTCTATCATAATCCAAAAGCTGAAAAGACTGTAATGTAATGCCTCAACCGACCAGGGGTAAGGAGTTCTTTTACACATTTATTAGGCAACTTTTAGAAACGTAGGTGAATAAAAGGGAACTTAGACTGACCTTTTATCTGGAGACACCGCGGGAACCTGGAGACAGAGCTCACTTTGTGGAAAAGCGGCAGCTTGAAATGGAAGCGACAAGGGCGGTAATGAGTAACTAAGGTTTACCTGGCACACAGAGGCAGGGCAATGGTGACCTTGGTGGGGGAAAGGACAGGAGAACCAGGTGGAAAGGGGCAAGGAAGAGACAAGGCTCTTGGCAGCCAGAATGTTTACAAGTGAATTTAAAATGTGTGTGAAACTTCAAAATAAGCCGTGTTCGACTAGATCCAAGGAGCTCAAGATCAAGAGGAGGACAGGAAGAGTCACCCAAAGTGAAAGCAATATGTGCTGCTTTTTAAAGACTCTTTTTTTCTCCGCCCCCCTCCCCTCCCCCGCCGGTTCCGGAGAGGCAGTAAGGTGCCAACAAGAGGTAAGCCCTCCACGTTCCCAAGATTTAATACTTTGAACTTATTGTCTGTCAGGTTTTCTTTCCTCTTGATAAGCTCTCTCTCTCTCTCTCTTTTTAAATTAAAAAGCAACAGAGTTTCATTGTAGAAAATTTGGGAAATACAGAAGAACTTTAAGGAGAAACCAAAAATCACTCACAAGATGACCACCGTAGCATTTCAGTATAGGACGATTTCTAATAGGTAGAGAACAGCCCAACAAGAGCAGGTCAGAAGCTCTCCTGCTCTAGGAACCCAGGTGGTGTTTATTATTGGAGATCTGTCATTTTTATTTTACTGGTGCATTTTCCCACTGGAATTTCCACGAAGGCGGAGATTTTGTTTGTGTTGTTCATGGCTATATCCTGGTGCCTGGCACATAATAGACACTCCAGAAATATTTGTTGAATTAGCTATTTTTTTTCACATTTACTCACAAAGATTAGCTGCTACTTTTTATTTTTTCCTCCTCATAATTAAAACATTTTAATTCCTTTTCATGTTCCATTTCACGACTGTTCTTATTTTTCAGAACAATGTAGTCATTAAATAAAAAATGTCTGTTGAAATTAGGAAAATGTCAAATGTAAACAAAATCTTCATGATTTATATTAACACCACATTGCATTTCTTCTGTGACGCCTCCTTGTGCATTCTCCTGAATATTTGAAAAAACAATTCCTTCCATTCCTTACATTAATCTCTTGTTCACATAACTTACAAAACAGAACTTGAAAATCAGTTTAACTCTAGGGCATTGCAGCTCATTTCTCCTTAAAAACCATGATTTCTTTTTAAAATTTAAGTTGGGCTACTAATTATTTTCCCCCAAATTCAGGACTTGCCTTTGTTTTTTTTTTTTTTTTTTAAGATTTTATTTATTTATTTGACAGAGAGATAGAGAGCACAAGTAGGCAGAGGGAGAGGGAGGAGCAGGCTGTCCGCTGAGCAGGGAGCCGGACGTGGGGCTCGATCCCAGGACCCCAGGATCATGACCTGAGCCGAAGGCAGCCGCTTAACTGACTGAGCCACCCAGACGGCCCCAGGACTTTCTTTGATTAGTGAAAAATGATCCAGGAGATCTTATGATGCTTAGAAGTCCAGTGAGGGAAGTAAAGAATATTGAATATTTTTCAGTAAAAATTTTCAGGGAGGGCAGATGGAATTACTTAAGCTTGAAATATACCCAAAATTCTGTAGTCAATATTCCTACTCTTGGAATTAAAACAAGACCCTTGGAATCTTCCATAATCAGAGATAACCAGGGCCCTTCAACCATCCCAAACCAACCACTGCCTTGGGGACTACAAACACAGTTATTTTTGGGGGGGGGGAAATACCACATAGTTAAGGGTGTTTTGGTTCATATAACTGGGAAGTCTAGAGGTAGAACTAATGGGCGACGCTGAGTCCAGGGTCTTAGATAATGTCAGGGTTCTCTCTCTGAGCACCCATGTGATCAAATCTCAGAGGACCAGGTGGTCCTGCTTGGATCATGTACCCTATCCTGGATCATTAATAAGCGACCAGAGGAGAAAAATATTTGAATTGGCAGGACATGGTCAATGCCTGGGCATATACTCATCCATATAAAGAGGGAAGTGGGATCAACCTCACTCAAACCAAGTGAAGTGGATTCTCCACAAGGTGCATTCTGTTACCACATGGAATGGCAAAGGGAATTGGTGACCATGTTGAAATTTATCTGAGTCCTGTGCTCCTGGAACACAATCTCCCCCATATACACACCCACTCATCCTTTGTGTTCCAAGAAATGGCTTCCTGCAAAGAACCACCCTTCCCCATGTGATTTAGAGAAGACTTGTGACCACCTTGTTTACCTATGACAAGGCCAGACACAGACTGTATGAATTTCCATTCTTTGTCTCATAAATGATTCGCTGAACTGTTTACCCCACTGACCAAGGTGGACAAATGGCCATTAACTTAACTTGAGTAAACTTTAATCAGGTTTCTCTCCTTCCCCCTAAATTTGGTCCCTGAACTTGGCCTACCTTTGACCTGCCTGACCTCTGAGAAGCTTGCAAATCTTACGGTCTATGATTAGAGCACTCCCTATTCCAACAGTCCCCCTCCCTTCACTGCAGTAATCCTTCGGAATAAAGTCTCTCCTTACCTCACTCCAGATTTGTATTTTACTTGACACTGGCCACACAAAACAATAGATGTTTACTGCAAACACTCTATTGTCCAGTCTGCTGCGTCTTAGGGGATGGAAATTAATTACACCAACCCTTCCCATCCTCTGTTTTGAACCAACAGAGAAGTAGAAAGAGAAGCCAGAATCAGTCAGGTAAGAGTTCAAAATGTCAGCTTCATCAAGGAATAAATAGAGAAAGAAAATGTGGTAAACACATACACTGGAATATTATTCGGCCTGAAAAAGGAAGGAAACTCTGAAACATGCTACCACATGAATGAACCTTGAAGATATGCTAAGTGAAATGAGGCAATCACAACAAAGATAAATACTGTTGGATTCTACTTATCTGAGCTACCTGGAATAATCACATTCAGAGAATCAGAAAGTAGAACAGTGGTTGCCAAGAGCTGGGAGAAAGGGGAAATGGAGTTGTTGATTAACAGATAGTGTCAGTTTGAAAGACAAAAAAAGGTTGTAGAGATTCTTTGCATAACAATGGGAATATCATTAACAATGCTGAATTGTATTCTCAGACATGGTTTAGATGGTAAATTTTATGTTCTGTGCTTTTCACCATAATCAAAAATAATTTTTATAGAAGTCAGTTTCTTAACTAATAAAGCTGATAGGAGACTGTGATGTAGATCTGTGGTCAAATGAGCTTACTAATACTTTGCAGGTTTAAAATAAACTTCCAACTTCAGACCTTCTTGCAGGACAGGACCTACTGTAGTAAGGTTATCACAAGGTCAGTCTTTAAGGACAGGCCCCTCTGAAAGAAAAGAAGGGCCCAGTGACACATTAACACTTCCCCTCACTCAGTCTCACCAAAGAAGGTGCTTTTTTCCCAAGGCAAGAGTGAGCAAGGAGAGGCCTGAGTTCCTCCAAGTTGTCCTCACCGGGAAGCAGACAGATTTCAGGGGATAATCATTTATTCCTAACCAGTCTGTTAAAAGAAAAACACATTAGAATATAGCCTGGGAAGGAATATGAAAAATGGCAAAGTTTTTCATAGTTTTGTTACTAGGATAACAGGATTTGGAGGGGTCTTTCTCTTTTCTCAAAATAATTTTATTGGTGTGCCTTTTTAAAAATATAATTTTGCTAACATTGGAAGTGCTACATTAATAATAATTTGATACATTTAATTTATTAAGTGGCCAAAAGGGGGAAAAATAAAAAGGATTATTAATATACAGTTCTCATTTTATAATTAACTATTTTCTGGCTTTTTGTTATGTTTCATTAATTCTATCAGTGAAGCTAAACAGTTTCAAAATGCTTTTAATTGATATGAATGCCAAAACAAGAGGATAATTTTGTATTGTAAAGCATACATCTGACTTACATGTTTTCATTTGAAAAAGAAAGACATCCCTTTGGGCACAAAAACTTCAAGGTCAGATATAAGTCAATTAGATATACTTGACTGGCTACACATTTTTTTTTTTTTTAAACGTACAATTCAGTTCCCTATAGGATTGGGACATCTCTGTCTTTCCAACATCTCTATGGAGAAGGTACAACAGATTTCATTTTTCTAGGTTATCAGATGAGAAAACAAGCCTATTATGTTAAATTCAACGCTTGGGATTATATATCCACAGAGTGAAATAGCTGATTTAAAACTCTCTTGGACGCCTGGGTGGCTCAGTCAGTTAAGCATCTGCCTTGGGCTCAGGGCATGATCCCAGGGTCCTGGGATCGAGTCCCCCATCAGGCTCCTTGCTCAGCAGGGAGCCCACTTCTCCCTCTGCCTGCCATTCCCCAAGCTTGTACTCTCTCTCTCTGACAAATAAATAAGTGAGATCTTAAGAAAAAAAAACCCTCCCTTTTCTTCTTTCTGTGCTTTACAAAGAGGGTATATTTAAATATATACTTCTCTCTCATTAATTTGAGGTAAAAGGATTATCTTTAAAAGTTATGTGAAAAATGAAGGCGGGGGAATCAGAGGGGAGGACGAGCCATGAGAGACGATGGACTCCGAGACACACACTGAGGGTTCTAGAGGGGAGGGGGTGGGGGATGGGCTAGCCTGGTGATGGGTATTGAGGAGGCACGTTCTGCGTGGAGCACTGGGTGTTATACGCAAACAATGAATCACGGAACACTACATCAAAAACTAATGATGTAATGTATGGTGATTAACATAATAAAATAAAATTATAAAAAAAAGTTATGTGCAATCAGATTTTAAAGAGAAAAAACTTACACTAAATGTAAATTATACCTCAATTAAAAAACTTACAAAACAGAAAACAAGGTCGGTGAAAAAAATTTCTTTGCAGGAACTTTAGACAAATGAATGAGTACATTGAGAATCAGCTGTGATATGACACTTTGAATAAATAGTACAGAGTGAAACACGTTGCATCTTTTTAAAAAAGATAGATACTGTTATGTCAAAAAAATGTATATCCTCTATCAACCGAAAGCACATTTGGTTTGAATAATTTCTACATCCTCAGAGACATTCTCTCTCTAAGGAATCAATCCATTTAGGAAATTGCTTCCTAGAACTTGTACTAAAAAATGAAGAGGACTTATCTATCACATTTGCTTTGAGGGGAAAATGGTGTGCTTTAGATAAAACATTACAGTGACCAAAATACCTCCCATCTGTCAACTTTATATTCCTCTCATTTAGTTTCACGTCATGCACTTTGGCAGGATTCATGGGAGGAAAGCAGACAAGAACCTATTTTTACCATTGTTGAAAGCATGCCAATTTGGCAAGGGTGTGGGACAATGGGTACTCTCATACACAGTAAGAGTATAAATTGGTTCTGCCTTTCTGGAAGGTAATTTGGCAATATAAAGGATATCAAAAATTTAAATATGCATATATTTTGGCCCCAAAATTCAACTTCTGGGAATTTATCCCAGTGAACAAATTGAACAAGTATGTAAAGAGATACATAAAGGGTCTTCATGAAGCATTGTTTACAATAAGGATAAGTTAGAAACCACCTCAATCTTTTATCACTGGTAGAGTGATTAAATACATTATGATATATCTATTCAGTGGAGTACTTTGTGGTACTTTAGACCAATCATATATACTTGCGTTTAATGCTAAGGAAAGGTTATAGAATAGCATGTATAGTCTGGGCTGTGAAAATTTTTCTACATGCATAGGAAAATGCCTGGAAGAATATACAGCAAAATAATGTTATCTCTGGGTTGTGCAGTTTCAAGTGGTTTTTACTTTTTTATTCCTTTTATTTTTTTTTTTAAACCATATCATGAGCCTGTTCATTTCTTTAGTCCTACAATACATGTGTTCTGGCTTGAAAAAAGTTAAAACATGCCAACTTAAACAATTGTTTTAGGAGAAAGTACTTAAAATCATATATCTGCTAAGGGATTAATATCTGGAATATATAAAGAACTCCTACAATTCAACAACAAAAACATAAACAACCCAACTAAAAAATGGGCAAAGGACTTGAGCAGACCTTTCTCCAAGTATGATATGTAAATGAACAAGCACATAAAAAATATTCAAAATCACTTATCATTAGGGGATATGCAATTCATACCCACAATGAGATACCAATTCACACCAATTAGAATGACTATTATAAAAAAAAAGAAAATAACATGTGGCAATAACAATTTTGTGGAAAAATTGGAACACTTCTGTTTTGCTGGTGGGAATGTCGCTGTGGAAAACAATACAGTGGTTTCTCAAACCATTAAACATAGAATTGCTATATAATTTACCAATTCTACTTCCATATATATATATATGCAAAAGAACCGAAAGCCGGGACTTGAACAGATACTTGCACACTAAAGTTCATAGTAGTATTAGTCACAATAGCCAAACAGTGGAAACAACCCAAATGTTTGAGAAAAAATGATGGGATAATAAAAATGTGATACACCCACACCCACACACACACCCACACACACCCACACACACACACACACCCACACACACACACTGGGATGTTAATTCAGCCTTAAAAAGGAAAGAAATTCTAATATATGCTACAATGTGGATGAACCTTGAGGACATTATGCTAAATAATACAAGCCAAACACAAAAGGGCAAATACTATATATTTCCACTTCTGTGAGCTCTATAGAGTGGTTAAATTCATAGAAAGTAAAATGCTGGTTGCTAGGGGATGGGGAGGGTGGAATAAGGAGTTGGTGTTTAATGGGTACAATGGTGATGGTTCTACAACAATGTGAATGTACTTAATGCCACTGAACTGTGCACTTAAAAATGGTGAAAATGGTAAAGTTTATGTTATAGATTATTTTACCACAATAAAAACATTTTCTTTTCCTACCTAGCACTATTTCTGTCATGACTAACAAAGATCTAACTTGTCAGAAAAATACCTGTAGACTTTGGAAAACAGAAAACTGTTATTCATCTTAATTCATTTCCCTTAACCAGGCTTGGCCTTCATTGGAAGGTATAAGTGACCTTAATCCAAATTAATAGGGATTGAGTTAATCCTTTTCATTTCCTTCAATCCAATTAGGTTTATTTATATGTGACCCTTATTTCTTCAGCTTCTACCAGATACCTGAAAGACATGGGGAGATTGTGGGTAGTAACAGGCAGATGTTTTCAACAGACATGTCCGCTCTTTCAGCCCACCTGAAATAGGCTGGCCTGTCAGCGATTATAGCTCTCCAGGTTCTCAGAAGTAGTCTGGCTCTTACCAGTTTTTAATCTTTGTCAGGGACCGAGCTAGTCATGGCCACGACTGCTGTGACCCCAGCCTGTGCCACTCTCTCAGGCATTTTCGACAACCTCAGCTCCTGGCCTCAAAAGGAGCATGTACCTCCCTCTCTTCAATCTGACGGTAAGTTTCTATCCTTTTCAGGGACCGTCTCTCCACAGGTGGGGGCAGCTTTCAACTCCGCTGATGGAAGAACCTTATTCTGGTGGGGAGGCTCTCCATTCCCAAGTCCCCTCTGCTATTCCTCTCAGTGGCCATGGTGGCACGAAGGTGGGCAGACAGTGCTTGGCTTAGGACTGGGTGACGGTGGAGTGGTAATGGCATGAAGGAGGGCTGGGTCACAACTGACCTGACCTGGCCTCTGCTCGGTCACACCTAGGCAGGTCAGCAGCACCCCAGCTCCCCTGATGAGCCCCTGTGACAGGATCCAGATAAGAAATCTACCTTAGAGTATCTTCCATTCTGTGGCAATTTCCCTTCTAACCACCAAGAGAAAAATAAAACAAAAACAAACACCAGTCCCCTCCCCCGTTTCACTCTCTAAAACCCCATTCTTACTTAGTTAAAATCAGCTTTTCATCTAGAAAGAGAAAAGAAGGGTGTTCTGTTGTTTTATGCGGGGGTGGGGCACCGTGCACTGGCCATATTTTTAACCTACAACTCGCTGTGGGTGGAGCCCAGGAGAACCTATGCAAGCAGGGCTTCTGCCTTCCTGCCCTGTACCTCCTCCTTCCTCGGGCTAATTCAAACACTGCTTTGATTCTCAAGGCCAGAGCACATAGCCTCACAGGACTTTAGAGCTAAAAGAGACTTTGAAAAACAGCCAGTCTAGTTGCTTTAGCTGCTGATGAAGTTCAAGGACCTTAAGTGATCTGGCCAAGAACGCGGCTATTAGGTGTAGGAATCTCCAACATTAAGTCTAGAGATAAGTAAGATCTCTCACTTTTTGTTGTTTGTTTTCAATCACTGCTTTAAGTATTATGAAGGGAGAAGTGAGAAGAGAAAAAGAATCTCAAATAGTTATTCTTGGGAGTTGTTCACAACTTGGAGGCAAGGTTTTTGTGGTGAAGGCAGTTGAAATTCTTGACTAAAATGAATAATTTTTAAGAAGTTGATATTTGCGTAACATTCTCCCATTCTCAGTGATATTTAAGAGTTAACAGAATTCAGCATATCGGGCTATTAGCTGCATAGATAGAATGGTTAAGAACTATGGATAATACAACAAAACAGCTAGTTGAAAAATAAGTTTCTGAAAATAATCAAAGTCACAAAGTTAGGCATGTACACACACACACACACACACACATACACACACACAGAGCATGTTTTCAATCTCAGCTTTGGAAGATTTTGGGTTTGATTTGCTTTTAGAAAAGGCCCTATTCTTTGTGACTGAACCACATATAATTACTTGGAATTGTCTTTCTAATCATCTTTCACAGTTTATACCAAGACTAGCATGCCTGATGTTTTGCTGGTGGCCGCAGAATGAAGTTGGAGAGATGGGGAAGGTTTAAGATCTGCCCATCATGTTTGGACAGCAGACAGACCTGGCTGCCAAGGTGGACTCCAGAAGCCTAGCCAGTTGGGACAGGCAGAGCCACTGATGCAGTGTCCAAAGGACACAATCATTTCAATTCCAGAAGTGATAACCACTGGGCTTCCAATAAAGCAGGCTGGACACAGCTGTCGGAAACTCAGGAGGTACTCACCACTCAGGACTCAGTCTAAAGGGTGATGTAGGGGCAAGGGTTAGAAGGACAGGGAAGGATAGGGGGATAATTTAAGTACAAAGATCAATACAGAGCTGACCTTACCGTAGACAGGGGGAGGGAGGAGATGGTAACATTACCATTTTCGTTCAGGGCTCATCCCTGCAGACACCCTAAGTCCAGTTAAGAACATGAATACTTGGGGACTAATTAGCCCCAGGCATTATCATTATGACATTGATAGTTGGAAGAAGTCACATTTTCAGCACTCCTGCATGCTTTTCATTTATATCACACAGAGAGAGAGACAGACAGACAGAGAGACAGAGACAGAGATTTATTACAAGGAACTGGCTTATGTGATTGTGAGGGCTAACTGGGCAAGTCCAGAATCTGCAGGGCAAGCCATGAGGAAGGACAGCTGGAAACTCTCAGGAAGGAGTCGACCCTTAAGTCAACGGGCAGCATTTCTTCTTCCTTTGGAAAAACCTCAATTCTGTTCTTAACCCTTCCCACTGACTGGTTCTGGCTCACCCAGATTATGGAAGATAATCTCCTTTCCTTAAAGTCAAACAACAGTAGATGTTTATCACATCTACAAAATACCTTTACAGAAACACCCAGATGAGTGTTTGATTGAATAACCAGGTACTTTATAGCCTAGTCAAGTTGACAAATTAAACTGACCATTACACCAGTTCGGTATCATTGAGTTTGCATTACACCATGCTTCCCTGGGAGAGACAAATGCATTCCACCTATCTGTTATGATTATCATTCCTAAGATCTAAAAATGTGGGAGAGATAAAACCCAAAAATGTATTGCCTGTCTCGGAGATTTATAAACCTGAAATCGACTGAGACTGAGCCTTCTGGTGAAGACCTCAGTGGCGCCAGTCATGGAAACTAGGTAGGGCAGAGGTTAGGGGAGGTGGTACAGCCTCATAAAAAGAGGATGGACTTTGGAATCAGACACACCTGGGATTGAATTACAGCTTTACTACTCTGCAAATGTTGACTTTTAAACAAATTGCTATGTGAAAAAAAAAATCCATCTCTTGAGGTATAATTTACATACGATATAATTTAAGTGTATATGTCAATGAGTTGTAACAAATTTACACGTGTGTAATCATACACATGATCAAGATGTAGAAGAAGTTCCCTGTACTCCTGCGCAGTCAACTGCCCCTACTCACCAGCCCAAGGCCACCACTGACGTGTGTTCTGTCACAATTTATCAATTCATTCATTTTAAACTAATATTATTGAGCACTTACTATGTGTCAGGCATCGTTCTGGGCACTGGGACATAGTAGTGAATAAAACAGATGAAAATAGCTGCCATTATGGAGAGAGAAACCGAAGGCAAACAAAAATCTATAAGGAAAATATAGGTAGGTCATATGGTGGTAACTTCCACAGATGAAAATAGAGAAAGTAATTGGGGAGAACCAGGGTGGGAGTGGGGGTGGGGCACATGTTGCTCTTTTCCCTGGGGGTAGTCGGGGACCAGCTCACCAGAAGGTGATGTTCGAACAAGCTGCAGATGGGAGTGAGGGCATGAAAAATGCGGATATGAGGACAATCATGGTCTAGGGAGAAAGAGCAGCACGCACAACAGCCCACTGGGGAGTGTTGCTGGAATGTTTGAGAAACTGCAAAGAATCCAGTGTGTTCGGAGTGGAAGGGACAGAGAAGGAAAGCAGAAAAAGGTAGGAGAAGTAAAGAGGTCCAGCTAGGATAAGGTCCATAGTCCACTTTGACTTTTTATCTTAGTGTCATTAGAAGCCACTGCAGGGTTTTGAGTAGAGGACTGACTTATTCAAAAGAATCACTCTGGCTATGTTGGGAATTGACCCCAGAGACCAAGTGCAGAATTAGAGTAATGTGCCTGATACACAGTAGATGTTTGATACATTTTAGCTATTTGGGGGTTATTGATTTCTTAGCACAAATGAGGCTGTGATCTCTTTTTGTTTCTTTACTTGTTTCTGTATAGTGCAAATACAAATCCATTCATTTACCCAACACATATTTGTGGAACATGTCCATACTGGGTGCTGGAGAATAAATGTTGAGTTAAAGGAAGATACGATTGCTGCAAATTCATAGAAACAGAAAGTAGAATTGTACCGGGATGGGGGAGGAGGAAATGGAGTAGTGTATGTACAGTTTCAGTTTTGCAAGATGAAAATGTATGGAAATCTACTGCACAAAAATGTGAATATACTTTACTGAACCATATACTTGAACACGGTGAATGGTAAATTTTATGTTCTGTTTTTTTATTTAACCACAATTAAATTTTTTGATGAAAAAATACGATTTAAAGTTTTTTAAAAAGTGAAAAAAAGAGAAAAGACTATTAGGGGAGTTATCCAACAAATTAACAAGAGAAGTGTTAGGTAGGAATAAGTAGTTATGATGAAAAAAATAGTGGTGATGTACTGTGACTGGAGGGCTCCTTTAAAAACAAATTAAAACCAGTAAAAAAGGAAAGCATGACCTTATTTATATAAAGGTGTATTTAGGTGTCTGCTGCCTAACTAGACATTAATCACTTACAAGCAATATCCCAAACAATACGAAAAAGTCTTACTTCTTGGGGCACCTGGGTGGTTCAGTCGGTTGAGCCCTGAATCTTGATATCTTGATTTCGGCTCAGGTCATGACCTCAGGGTTATGAGATGGAGCCCCACGTCCAGCTCCATATCAGGCTTTGCTTGGGATTTTCTCCCTCTGCCCCTCCCCCCACTCACGCATGTGTGCTTTCTCTAAAATAATCTTAAAAAAAAAATCTTACTTCTTTATCTCCTAGGAGGTGTAATCAGATATGTACTTAAAATGCTACTTGTTTTTCCTACTAAAAAGAGATGTGTACATGTGTGTATAACTTATGTATAGGTATGTATGTGTGTACACACACACACACACACACACCATTTGCTCGTACATACATATACTTGTGTGTATATATGCATGTGCACGCAGGTGTGCATGCCACATTAAACAGAGATATGTCTGGTTGCTTACCCAGCTTATTCAGCACCCACGGAGTAAGACGACCATGTAATTTGTATACTTTTCTATATTGTTTTAATTTTTAAAGTAACAAGCACATAACATTTTCCCCAAAAGAATAAAGCTATTTTAAAAATTAAAACTACCACTCTACAATCCAGTTCTGGTATATGAGTTGATAAATGTGAGGTGCATAGAGCATGTCTAGAATGTAGTTAGTGTTAATAAAGCTCTAAGTACTCTACACCAATTTTCTCCCATTTTTTTTAAGATTTTATTTATTTATTTGACAGAGAGAGAGAGAAAGCAGGGGGAGTGGCAGGCAGAGGGAGAAGCAGGCTCCCTGCAGAGAAGGGAGCCCTATGCTGGACTTGATTCTAGGACCCTGGGATCATGACCTCAGCTGAAGGCAGACGTTCAGCGGACTGAACCACCCAGGCGCCCACAAATTTTCTCCCTTAACCCTGACAGATACAGCAGATACAGACACGTTATACCAAAGATCCCACAATTTTTAAGTAAGGAGACCATATTTTATGGACAAATTTAAAAAAATTTTTTTTAAAACTCCTTTAACATAAATGGCTATTTAAAATGCCTCGGTCCTGTACTCGTGTAAAAACTCTTTACTGAGGATATTCTCAACTGATACTATAAATATATAACTGTTCTATGTGATTCGAAAGAATGACGTACACATTCTCATAAGGTTTCTGAAGTATCATTTAAAATAAATGAATCAAATAACTCCATTCTAAGATATACATAATTCACATAGAGAACTAAAATTTTTATCCCAACTTTATAGCAAAATTATTAATAATAGCACCAGTTTGCCCTTGAATAGTAACTTACGGTTTACAAAGCACATTCACACAGGTTGGCTCATCTTGAGCTTCAAAACCACTCAGTGAGGTGGTAGGGCAGGCCAGACATTAATATCATCGCAGACGGCTGAGGAAGCTGAATCCTGGGTGTATGCTTCAGCTAGAATGTCTTTGGTCACAAGTAATAAAACCCAATTCTAACTGGTTTAAATAACACAGAGATATGCTGGCTCACTTACTTGGATGCCCAGAGGTGAGGTGGTCTTCAGACTTGACACCATCTAGCTGCACTTGACTGTATTTCTTTGCAATTCTCTTGTGTCTGCCCTTCATGAAGTACTGGCTTCATCTTGAGCCTCATACAGTTCTCGGCCTCAACACTCTACACGACAATGCCAGAGGAGAAGACCATTTCTTTCTGTCCCTTTGTCTTGAAAACGAGGAAGCCATCCTCAGAAGTCCTTAGCAAATTTCCCTCACTTATCATTGGCCCGGAGAAATTCATATCCCCATTCCTGAGTCAATTATTGGCAAGGGCCATGGGATTACCCTTAGATGAATCAAGATACTTGAGAATCTGGGCTCTGTTAGGAAAGAGGAGAAAGCGGAAGGGTAATGAGCACTGGTTGAGTACTACCACCTGGGAAAGAGCAGTCAGGAGTCAAATCCAACTCTCTTAGGTTAAGTCCTGTGGCTAAGAGTACCATGGAGGCCATGAGAGCAGGACTTGGGTCCTCTCACTCTCATGTTTTTCCTATAACAATCTCAACTTGATTTTCATTGGATTAGAATGCTCATTTTTTGGTGACTAACAACATAACATAATAAAATTAAAAAAAAAAGCTCATTCTTGACTTCTGTGGGGACACCCACGGAGCATCCTTAAAATGCTTGAATGTGGGAATTATCTATGCCTGCACCTTGCAAGACTGAGGTTGGATGGACTGGTAAAAATTTGCTTTGACAAATCTCTCAAAAGTGTTATGTTTTTTTAAGTTAAAAAATATTTCAAGGAATAAAAAAACAAAGTTTTAGAAAACCTTTATGTTATGCGATATTTGCACTGGATTTTTCAAGATTTATTTGAGAGAGAGAAAATGTGAGTGGAGAAGGGGCAGAGGGAGAGAGAGAATCTCAAGCAGATTCTGTGCTGAGCTGAAACCAAGAGTTGGACGCTGAACGAACTGAGCCACCCAGGCACCCTGCATTGGATTTTTAAAGAAAAAATTGCTGCAGTTATAGTTGGAGCACTCTGAGCATCTCTCCCAGATCCATTCTTTTTCCCTCACCAGAGGAAATCATATTCTGAATTTGGTGTCCATTTTCATGTGGATGTTTTTATACTTTTAATACTACCGATAGATCTAAGATACATAGTATTATTTTAAATATATACACACACACACACACATGCATGCACACACACATACACTACTTTATATAAATACAAACCTGAACATAACCTTCTGCAATGGGACTTTTCATTCAATATTCTTTTAAGTAATACCTATATTGATATACGTACCTTTAGTTCACTCATCCTGATTGCAATAGAGCCTATTATTCAAATATACCCCAGGGTATTATCCACTCTTCTGTTGATGGATATTTTCTTGGTTTTCACTATTTTGCAATTCCAAACAAAGCTATTTGAGCATTCTAGTAGATATTTCATGATACACATTTAGAAGAATTTGTCTGGTACCTATCTTGGAGTGGAATTATTGGACATGTTCGTCTTCAACCTTAATAGGTCTCGTATTGCCACCTGTGATGTGGAATAGCATTGTTGGTTTCAGAAGTAATTTCTTTCTTCCCTTCTGTTTCCTATGCATTTGAAACTCTACAGTTTCTTGAATTTATCCCATTTTCTAGATTGGAAATTTGTTTTCTTTCCCTCATCATGGAAAATTGTAGTGCTTATTATGAGTCTCTTCATCTTGATATGTCTTTTTTAGGTTAGGCTGCTTTTTCCTTTGAAATATATTTTATTATTTATTAGACACAGTGAAATGACAATGAGAGAAAAGAAATAAACACACTCATCACTTTCTCTCCAAACTGTTGAGATAAAGTAATTTTTCTTGATAATTTTTTACTCACTTAACTAAATATACAATGTAATCAGAATTTGTGTATCTTGTACGGAGAATGGAATAAATATATCCCTCTTTCTTCTCACGGGAGAAATCCCAAGGTCAGAAGGCTTAAGAATAGCACTGATAACCAATTAGTTTAATTAGTATTTGGCAACTCTGTTTAGCAGAATCCTTGGACTTGCACCTGGAGTATAGAGATGACACTACTGAATGATGCCACTTTAGCATCCTAAAGCACCACTCTATTTTTACAGTGTCTACACCTAAGAGATTCAGCTGCACTTGGATATGCTTACAGCAAGCTCCCTGGGGACTTTCCCTGTTTGGGGGAAGAAGTAAGGTCAGTAAATAAAAATATACACCCTATTGTCCTAGGAAATGCAAAGGCAACCCAATAAACAAACATGAGATCATATTTCCATTTTGGTTGAGGACAAGGGGAACATTTAATCCTGAGGACAGTGAGAGAGAGACAAGAGGAAATTAAACACACGCTGATTGAGACTGTGCTGTTTTCTCTTGCAGTTTGCTTTGCAAAATCCAGATGGGAAAGGAATAAGCATTTACTTCTCTCGCTTTCCACACTTACCTTTTAAGTGTCTTAGCATCAGAAGAAGCACCCACCCTTAAACTGTATTTTCTTTACCCAAAGAATGTGGTGTGAGAATGTTGTATGAGAGGGTGGAGGTGCAGGCTGAGCTTTGTGGGCACAAAGAAGTATTCAAGATAAAAATCATGATAAAAAGGATAATTACTAAGACTTGAGACACAAGTTTGATTGGGGAGAGTTATTTATGTTGGTTATAGGTTCCTAGAGAGTTGACCCACACCATTTATCCTTTTGTTTATTGATTAGGCTGTTTAGAAATCTTAGAAACGGTTGTCAAGTTTGTCAAACAGCTCCTTTTATTGCTTCCCCTAGAGTCTCAAGATGACAGCTAGATTCTTCTGGCATGCACAGTAAAGGTCAACTTTGGTAATGTTCCATTAAAACAAGACTACAAAAGTTTCTATACATAAGAGGTAATAAGGAAGTTTTTAGGAGTTTTCTTTTTCTTCTTTTTCAGATTCTATTTTTAGGTAATTTCTACACCAAACATGGGGCTCGAACTCACAATCCCGAGATCAAGAGTTGCATGTTCCACCAACTGAGCCAGCCAGGTGCCTCTGGGAGTTTTCTTCTAACTTCATACCTTTTTATTATTAAAGGTAAGATCTGAACATTTGTTGGAAAGTAATGAGATATTCTCTTATATTATTTTTGAAAAGAGAACTTCCCTACTTATCTTGAATTAGAATAATAATTTGTATATTATTATATACAAGGTATATCTTGGGGAGCTTGGGTGGCTCAGTTGTTATGTGTCTGCCTTCGGCTCAGGTCATGATTCCAGGTCCTGGGATCGAGCCCCACATTGGGCTCCCTGCTTGGCTGGAAGCCTGCTTCTCCCTCTCCCACTCCCCCTGCTTGTGTTCCCTCTCTCGCTGTCTCTCTCTCTCTCTCTCTCTCTCTGTCAAATAAATAAATAAATAAATAATCTTAAAAAAAAAAAACAAAAAAACAGGTATATCTTGAAGCCAAACACTCTTTTCTTAAATATCACGGCCCCCCTCCCCTTTGAGTCCTGCAATGGTTAGCAGCCCCCACTTCCTGCTGTCAGGTTCTTGCCCCTGCAGTCTAACACTGACCTCCCGGCAGTTACCTTCAAACCGCAGCCTCCATACCAACCTGTCATTCCCGTCTCCAATATCAGAAACCTCTGTGTCGCTAAGTGGCACGTCTGCCTCACCCTTTCCCGGCTACGAGCACCCTTCCAGCTGTCGGTTCAGTGACCTTAAGCTGGGAGAGCCGGTGTGTTCAGGGGGAGAGAAGTGTATCCTCAGCACATGATCCACTTTCTGATGTAATGACTTCATGTCTATTATCCCAGAGGAATGCAGCAGGCGTCCTGACATTTTGTCTACTGGTACCCCAGACGACAGTGGGTTGCTGTACTGACATGCCCGGCTAAATCTGGATATGGTCCTGAGAATCTTATTAGGTAGACAGAGGAACTACTCGGGTCTCTGCAGAAGGTAACACACAGACACACCGCCCTTATAAAAGCAGGTGGCTTTAACTAGGGGAAAGTTAAATTAGGATTCAAGACATTTAACTAGGGCTTAATGAATGTTTTTTCCACCTTAACCTGATCTTCAGTAGATAAAAGGTCAACCAGGTAGCAGCAGTCTGGCTTTCTAGAACAAGTCTATAACCTTGCTTAAAATTGGGTTGATGAGCTATGAAAGAAGCCAAATCTTTGAGAGCTCTTAGGAATTCTGCAAACATTTTAAAATGGCATTTACTTATAGGCGTGGTTGTATATAATTTACCCTATTCTAGTCCTTCCAAACGTCTTATTTAGCATGCAGGCATTAGAATATTGACTGTAATTAAAATGGGATGTTGTGAGAAAAGCCCTCCAAGCTCCCGCCCTCAAACTAAAAAGCACCCCGATCTTTGTCCATGGCCTCACTAGCTCATTCTGCCTCAGACCTCTGTCATGCTCCTCCTGGGATTTGGAGACATTTGTGTAGATCTTCCATTTATCTAATTAGTCTTTTGGGAGAAAGACAGATGAAATAAAGGGAAGGCAGGAGAGAAAGTGAGGCTTCATAGGGCTGGTTAGACCACAGGGTGTAGCTTATCTACTGAAGAATTAGTGACAGGTAAATCATTACACAGAAGGACTGAGCTCTGTGAATTTGGAGGTTGTCTTCATTTAGATAAGTCACATTCAACTAGTCCTCTTTCCCTCCTTAATTAAGGCGGAATTAAAAAAAGGAAATGTAAAGTTGGATCACTTTCCCGAATGGCTTCAGAAAAATTGCCCTCAACATGGGCCCCCCAAAGGAAGAAATATGCTGGGGTATATAAGGGATTGATAGATGAAGTGTGAGAAATTTCTCTCTTGCCACCTGATCCCAGTTGGAAATTCACTGGCTAACTCTGCTGCTGACTGAACAAAACAGAGGATAATAGCCTCTGGCTGAAGATTTTATAATTGAAGCTGAGGCAGAGTGGGCCATGTGCGTGTTTAGAACAGTGATTGCATTGTGAATTACAACACAAGTCCCACTTGTCAGTCACACAAATGTTTAAGACCATAGAAAGGCATCTGATTTGGGACAGGGATGACAAAATGGATCTTTTGGTTTTCCCCACTTATCCCTGAATACAAAGGACTGATGACTGCTTTGTTCTGGGATAAAGTCTTACATTCCTTGTAGGACTTATCCAATCACTAACTGAAAGAAAATTCCTGTCTGGAATCACTCCTACCACTTTCCCAAAGAAGTATACTTTAGTTCTCATCACCCAATGGGGGAAAGAAAGCAATATAAAAGATATCACACCAGATTTTTTTTTTTTTTGCTTTGTTTGCTAATCATCACTTTTCCTCATTTATCTTTAGTGACTGCCTCAATGTTAAACAATTGTAGTAAACAGTATTAAGAGACATGGCTCTAATTTGATAATATTTGTCAATACTTAAAACGTTTCTACCCTTTGAACCAGGAACTACACTTCCAAGAATTTATTTAACAGATAAACTGATAGCTGTAGAAAACGATATATTTGAAAAGATAGTCTTGGCAGCATTGTTTGTAATGTCTGAAGAGTGAAAATGTCCTAAAAGCTCACCGACAGGAAACTGATTAAATAAATTACAGTACATTTACACAAGGAAATGGGGTATAAAAGTTTCATGAAACTTGGAACTCTAAAGTTTTTTGTCTTGCACTGATCTGCTTAATTAATTGCTATCCCTAGTTAGAGAAGTTACAATGGGCAGTAAAGGGATTGAAGAGTTGGGTGCTTTTCCTTCAGCTCTTATTAGTAGTAATGGAAAATTAACAGTGATGGGAGAAGGAAGTAAGGAATCTTGACTCATTCTGGACCATATCTAAACAGCTCAATGCTCATCTTAATTAACAGTGTGTTTTCTGGATTTATAGGATGTACCAGTGCTTCTTGGGTATATTATACTTACCAGGTCAAGAGGAGTCCCATGTCAGTCCTCAAAGGGCTAGAGGTTTACAACTTTTTAAAAAATTTTTAAGTAGGCTCCATGCCCAACATGGAGCCTGACGTGGGGCTTGGACTCAACAACCCTGAGATCAAGACTTGAGTTGAGATCAAGAGTCAGATGCTTAACCGACTGGGCCACCCAGACGCCCTGGTTTATAACCATTTGATCACAGCACATAGATAGGGTTAAAGTGAGTATTTTCCTCTCTTACTTGTAAATCCCGTAATCACAGGGCCTAAGAAACTCCTGGATGTAACAGAGACGGAAGAGCACCATTTAGTTCCATTGCTGACAGGCTGAAAAGAGAAAATCAACCATTTTGTTAGAAATAAGTCTGTGGTGGCAGGTGGCATGAAAATCATAAAATTTGGTGACACAAAAGTCAAACTATACAATGGAGTCAACCAGTGTCGAGAAAAACAATAGAAAGGCTTTTTATACATATTCTTCTAAAATTTTTCTCAATGTATTTTAAACTTATTTGTCTTGGGGTACCTGGGTGGCTCAGTCGGTTAAGCATCTGCCTTTGGCTCAGGTCGTGATCCCAGGGTCCTCGGATCGAGCCCCATATGGGGCTCCCTGCTCAGCTGGGAGCCTGCTTCTCCCTCTCCCACTCCCCCTGCTTGTGTTCCCTCTCTTGCTGTGTCTGTCTCTGTCAAATAAATAAATAAAATCTTAAAAAAAATAAATGTATTTGTCTTCCCCCCTACATTTAAGCAACTTGAGCTCAGGATTTTTTGTCATTTTTTTTTGGTTCCTCAGTAGCCAAGCACAGTGCCTAATGGCACTTGATAGTCTTCAAAATGAATTAAAAAATAACAGTTTGAAAGCCAATTGTTTAAGATTGTCCTTAAGTTTTTCTGATTAATGCTAGGGATCCTTTTCCCAGAAAAATACACATATCCACATACACAAAAATTTCAATTGAATTTCTGGGCAATCACGGAGGTCTGCTTTCTCTTTTCTTTTCATAGATCTTCTAGGCAACAAGAGATTCTAGATTAAGAAATTCCTGGGTTTAGAGTACATGATCACAGAGAGAAATGGAAGAATCTTTAGAAATATTTCCTATTCCCCAATTTTTCTTTCACAAAAAGCATGTTTCTTTCATCTAAACTTCATGGAGAAACTCTTTGTCTCTAAGGAAAAAGGTCTCTTCATATGGAAGGTGTAAAAAATTCTTTATCTATGTAGTTTTAGATTCACCTATAGATACTGTGCAGTTATTATAGTAAAAAACAGCCTTACAGCAAAAAATAGTTTTAAAGAAGGTATTTTTTTAAAAGATTTATTCTATTTTTTTAAAAGATTTTATTTATTTGAGAGAGAGAGAGAGAGAGAGGGAAACAGCATGAGAGGGGATAGGGTCAGAGGGAGAACCAGGCTCCCCACTGAGCTGGAGCCCGATGTGGGACTTGATCCCAGGACTCCGGGATCATGACCTGAGCCGAAGGCAGTCGCTTAACCAGCTGAGCCACCCAGGCGCCCAAGATTTACTTATTCTAGAGAAAGAGTGCGTGAGTGGGGGGAGGAGCAGGAGAGGGAAAGAATCCTCAAACAGACTCCCTGCTGAGTGTGGAGCCCAGTGTGGGGCTCAATCCCAGGACCCTGAGATCGTGACCTGAACCAAAATCAAGAGTGGGATGCTCAACTGACTGAGACACCAAGGTGGCCCAAGAAGGTATGTTTATTTAACAAACATTTAGGGACTACTCACTGAGTCAAGGACTGTGGAGGACAGGGGCTAGAAACAATGACTCAAATCCTACTAAGGTAGAGCGTGTGCATAATGAACTGGGTATTTGAGTTAGATTTTTGCCTCTGTGTATGTGTAATGAAGGTAATGATGGGTGGAATGAGCAGAGAGCAACTATAAATTCTGTAAAGGAAGAAAATGCAATTGCAAGAACCTTTGGTTTTATTACGGTCATACACAACTATTAGCTTCCCATCCTGTTCCCAGATTACCCACAAGGAGTCTGATGATAACCTCTGGATAAGCACTGACTAATTACAGATGAGGAGTAAGGCAACACTTGAACTATAAGTGCTTCAACTCTATCTTTGTGATATGAGTAGCTACAACCATCTACATGCCATTTCTAAGACCAAGCATGTAAACGTTTCTTTCACCTGAGTGAGGTCTTTCTAATGATTATATGTTTGTTGCATCTTAAACTTTGGGGAGACCTCAAAGCTGATGTGTGATGAATGTCTACTCAAAGGAGGAATGCCCTCCATAACACTCTGGGAAGCCACAGGCTTTGTTTGAATCCTCATTAACAGCAGCAGGATGAATTTGCAGTCAGCAGTAATTATTAGAAACCACTTCCTCATATTGAACTAAAATCTTGTATTTTCCAACCATTTCTCTAAGCTTTGGCTTCTGGAGCAATGCGGAGAAGATAATCCTATCTTCTCTCCCATACCCTTAAATGTTGGAACACAGCCATCATTTGTATTTCTGAATTCATCTCCAGGCTGCACTTCCCTTTCTTCAATGTATTCCTCTTGAGAAGTATTTTCACAGTCATCACCTTCCTGTTCCTATTCTTTCACACACCGTAATACTTGGCCAAAGTCTGCTTAAAATGTGACACCTAGAACAGAACACGATATTCTAGCTGTGACTGATCTTAGCACATCTGAGTCCAGAGGAATTCTTTTGATCTGGACACAACCTTCCATCAACCCACTCTTACAGACTTTCATTCTTACCTCCTGCTCCCCTCCTAGGTGTGCTGTATTGTGGGCAAATAAATTTGGAATTTGGTTAAAAAAAACTGTCAGTGTATTTTTTTCCTGAGTATCACTGTCAAGTTTCCCTTCCGTTCACCTTGGCAATGGAGTGTGTCCAATTTCATCTTAAATTTGCCTCAGCACTGAAATGATTTTAAATCTTAATAAGATCCTATTTAACCACTGCAGATCTGTTATCTGTAAATTTGATAATACCCTTTATGGAATTTCTTGTGTCTTCATTCAAAGGATTGGAAATTTCCTTCAGTTTAATGTGAACCATTATTCAACTCTCTTAGTTGTTTCAATAGCTAGGAATCCACCTGGCTGATTATCCATCTAAGCCACAAAGATTTCAAAAGAGATGTCAAGTATCTTGTTGGATTCAATGAATCTGGTACCTTTAAACCAGCCTAAGCCAAACAGTTTCTCTGACAACAAACGCTAGGGACATTTTATCATTGCAGTAAAATTTTAGGTGAGCCTCCAAGGTCTATGAAATAAGCAGCCAGAATGGGTGCCAGGTCATGTGAGCAGAAACAAGAGAGCCTGTGTCATTTCCCTTTTCTTGAACATACACAGTGGACCAGATGCACTGGATCTATATTTTATTAGGAAAAGCAACTATGAGGTAAATTCAGCCAAATAAAAACTCAAGAATCATTCACTGGAGAGGGATATGAGAGGGGTTCTGTTCATTACCCCAGTTGTCAAGATTTTTTTCAGACAAAATCTTAAGTCTTACTGTGGGTGTGTCAGAAAAGGCTACATTGATCTAGTATTTAGATTTTATAACTTTACCCTTTGCCTTTGATAACAGCTGGTACTTAGGTGGATGTGTTTCCCATGTAAATTTCTCCATGAATGACAAATGAAGAAGTAAACTTTGGACATTGATGGTTTTTCAAAGAAACTGAAAGTATGTTTTTTTTTTTTTTTTGCTTTTATTCTCACCAAACATTCATAAGAGAAGGCATATTTGATTTTGAGGGGCTAGCCAATTTCAGATGGGAGACACATAACTGTAATAATGTTGTGTTGAGAGAAGAAAGAAGCCTTGGTCATTGCATCTATTCAGATGAAATAGGGTTTCTCTTTTAACACTTTTAGGGGCTCAGTTAACCATGGCTAAACCCAGTTTTAATTCAATTCCTTCAGAGCATGAAAATTTCTTCTTGTGCATGACAGCAAAGGAAAAAATGAAAAATGGTCATAAACAAACCAGAGGATCCACTGAGGAGGCAGGATTGTTATACACATTAATTCATACACAAAGGCTAAAGGCAAAATGAGAAAGTAGAAAGTTAAGTCATTCCCTACTAGTTAAGGAAAGTACAAGTACTAAATCGTATCAATTAAAAATTTTTGAAAAAATATTTTCTCTATTTTGCCTTCTTACACAATGCAGTTTGTCAATTCTACAGAGCTACAGATATTTACCTGTCATCCTATTAGCTTTAGAAAAGCAAGATTTTCACGTAAATAGCTCAGGTGATAACTCTTCAAGATAATTTTTAGTTAATTCATCTAGGTAACATGCAGCATTCCTACTAAAGGGAAAAAAGTCTATGTTAGGTGGCATAACATCATGCCTTTTCTTTCTCTTCTCTGTAGTTACCCAAAACATCCCTAAATCTCCTGGATCAATAATCAAGAGAGAGACTTTATTATACATTGCTCAGTTCACAAATCTGAAGTGTAAGTTAGCTAATGACAATTTTTATAGTTTATCCACCATTCAAAATGCCTTACCAAAACTCTATGCTCTGATCTGGAAAAAAAAAAAAAAAGAAAAAATAGATGAATGGCTATATTCAAAAAGACATTAAAAAATAAGTCCTTAGTTTTTAATTATGCTAAAGAATAAGTATTTGAATTTACTGCTATGCTTTGGAAGATTTTAAATATCAGATGTGGACTTTATTTTTTTAAAGATTTTATTTATTTATTTGACAGAGAGAGACACAACAAGAGAGGGAACACAAGCAGGGGGAGTGGGAGAGGGAGAAGCAGGCTTCCCGCGGAGCAGGGAGCCCGACGCAGGGCTCAGTCCCAGGACCCTGGGATCATGACCTGAACTGAAGGCAGACGCTTAACGACTGAGCCACCCAGGCGCCCCAGATGTGGACTTTAAATAAAAAGAACATCATAGAGCTTTTGTTTTCTTATGCATTTCAGTTTTAACATTAAAGTATGAAAGAAATGTGAGCTCACTGTCATGGATAATAATGCAACTTTATTGTGTGCAGCCTTTTTCACACCAAGTATTATTTTTCCATGTGAAGTAAGATTTAAAGTGATAAAGTTATTGTTAAGGAGACACACAGAAAGGCAACAGAAAAAGCTGAAGAGAGTTTTTGTCTGAAACTGGAAAACAGAACAGTCTGGGGGAAAAACAAAAGATATGAGAAAAGTACAAGTTAGAAAAAAAACTACTTTGGGGGAGAGAAGGGCCACGCAATTGTCTCAGGGGGAGGGTAAGATTTCATGTGCATGTTTAATGCATGTGCTTGGCAATAATAATCTTAGAATTTTCTTCTGTGTTGTCTGAGCTCTTAATTTTTCCCACTGTCTATAATTTTATTATGCAGCATAATAAACATATGTATATATGTTTTTATTTAACACACAGTCCATTTGTCTAATTTTGTACCTCACCAGCAAAGTCATACCTCAGATACACAGTGGAAAACAACTGGAAGACCCATCAGAGTACATTCAGAGTTTGGATTTTTTAATTAAATTTTTTTTTTTTTTATTATCCTGTTTTGGTTTCCTTATTGAGTAGGCTCCTAGGGAAAAGTAAGTACTGTAAGTTTATTGGTCTGCCATAGAAGTAGAAGTTAGACTCATAAAAAAGAAAGTTAAAGAGAGATCCAAAGGTTCACTTAAAATAAAAATCACCAGACAAGATAGGCTACGAAGAGCCTCCTCCCTGTGGCTGAGTTAAAGAACACATAACACTTTGGATCAGCCGTCCTCAAACACTTCTGTCCAGAACTTACTCCTCTTCTGGAGTTTCTGAACTCTTTCTGCCTGACATCAGCTCTAGCTCTCTTCACTACACTGCCATTTGTGACATGTTTATCTGCCACCGTGAAGGAGATAAAGGAGGCAAAGTCCCTACCACTTACCAGAACATGAGAAAAGAAACATATCCTTGGACTTGCTTTAGTGCTCTAGTTGGCAAATATGTCGAAAGACTAACAATCTTCATATGCTGAGGTGGAAAGGAACCTCTAATCAAGATCGAAAATCCTCTAACACCAGATACAGAAACAATACACATTAGGACAGTTCAGTTAAAACTCGTACTTTTTTTGGTACTCTCTGACAGGACTTTAGAAAAGATAAACCCCAATGTCGGAACATAATTTAAGTGTGGCAGAAAGGTGGAAATCGTAAGACCTGATATGCAAAGATAAATGCATTACTGAGGCATATTCCCCTGGCCCTGAGGTATGTGGGCAAAGAGGTCACACTTTACCATGAGACAGAGGGTCAAAGGTGATGCAGGGCTCCAAGAAAATATTTACCAGAGGAATGTGATGATTCATTATCAGTCCAGAAATCTCAAGTACAAAGCTTTGCGATATAAGAAGGATCAAATTATATAATGTATATGATTCAATTTAAAAATTCTTAGCCCTCTTACATTATATTATCTAGAGTACAATAGTAAAAAATCAAATTACATTCATATGAAACTTTTATAAAAAGAAATCAAATCCATTTTTATGAAATTTTATAGTACAATTATTTTCTAATGGGTGTTTGCTTAGGTCATGGTATTTATAGTTCCATTTACATCTGCAAAATTTTTCAAAGCGAAAAACAAAAGGCAGTCAATAGAAATCTAAACTTTCATTTGTAAAACTCCCTTCAGTTTCCAGGCCAGTAACACATGGCGATGTCAACTTCTCCTCCAGACATGGACTGCTACCAAAGATCCCCAGTTTAAGGAGCGTGTAGGCCTCTACTCATTAGGAACGCTTTCTGGTTTGGCTCACGTTTCAAGAAATTCTGGAGCATGTCCATGCCGTCCAGAGATCCCCCAGGTTTCAGGATTAGGTTTCTGTATTTCATTCCAACCTAATAAAATAAAACATCATGCCTAATAATTCATTGTTAAAGCAATTTTCCAAATCCCTAGATGCAAAAAGAGAAAGGGGTAAGGGTGAAGAAAAAGGGACTTTACTCTGGATATTCTCTTTTGCCTAGACTACAGCTCTGTAGTACTTACTTGTTTTGGTAGCTATGAGATCTGAAGCTTACAAACTCTGGTCTTCTACATTCCTCTTTATTATTGTCTTGTCTCCTTAGAGTCTCAACAGTGAGCAAACAGATGAACAAAAAATAGCCAAATGGAATGTATAACAGATTCTTATTTGTTAGCCCATCTCCCCATGCTATTTTAAAGGGTTAGCAAAGCAAGTGTTCAAGAAGGCCACAAACAGGGGGTCTGTGTACCTGTAAACAGTGGCACAACTATGGCCAAATGTTTTTATGAGGGGCTTATAGAAAACCCCTCATCTTTATGAAAGATAGTGGGAGAACAGCACAGGTCCCATGGTGTAGGGTAAGGTATTTCTGTGGGCCCAGAGCTGGGAATAAGGACGTTTGTGCAAAGTCCTCTTTGGGGAGGAGGTCTGGAATTTTAAAACACATTGCAGTTACTCTGCCTTTATTTACATAAATACATGAGCAAATAAGTGAAAGAAAACGATGGCAATGCAGAATCAGTGCTATTCAATATTTTCACTTCCTTTTCATCAGTATCTTTTGGGGAAGCAAAGCAAGACAATTCATGAAGCCTAATTCTAAATATACATATAAAATAAATACTTCACAGAGTAACACTTGGAAATGTATATCCATTGTATCATTTGATCAATATGACTAATAGTTTTTTTTTTTTTTAAGATTTATTTATTTTAGAGGGAGAGAGAGGGCGCACGAGCAAGCAGGGGGAGGGGAAGAGGGAGAGAGGATCCTTAAGCAGACTCCCTGCTTTTTTAAAAAAGTAAAACAAACAACAACAACAACAAGACCCTTGGTAAAATTTTAAATAAAATATTTTAACCACTATATCTACATTATCTCAACATGTATCAATATAAAAATTACTGAGATTTACTTTTTGTTGTAGGTCATCAAAATCTAGTGTGTTTTTTACTTTTACACTCAATTCTTCAGTGGCGCTAGCCACATTTCAGGTGCTTGACAGCCACAGGTGGCTACCACAGTGGACAGGTGGAGGGCCTAGAACATGCAGTGATCCTTAGAGGGGCTTGTTGGACAATATTCTAGTCTGACATTGAAAAGGCATGTAGTAATCTTGTTGCTTTATTTATAAACTTTGGATTAATTTTCTTAAAAAGGGTAGGGCCTGTAATCACTGATATTTGAATTCCTGAAAACCTGGTAATGAAGGCTTAGATCTAGATTTAATGTTCTTTAGGGGAAAAAAATGATGTGTAGTTTCTTACTTGGTCTGCAGCAATTTATGACTGTTAGGACAGCAATCAGGGAACCTAAAATGTGAATGATGCCTACTCCTGCCAGAGACTTTATTGTTCTAAGAAGTAGCAGCTCAGGGGTCTTGAGCCCAACACAGTCTCCCTCCCTTCCCCTTCTTTCATTGCCCAATGTGCTTACATTTGCCTACAGTGTTGAATCAGCAGGGAGACTGGGCAGGCTGGGGAAGAAAGACTGTAGGGATACAGGAAGGACTTAGAAAACGTGAATTAAATTCATGTGCAGAATTACAAAAATATTTTAATCCTTTTTAATGGAAAAAAATGTAAGTATATACTAATAGCAGAGACAGCAGTATCATGAACCCTATGTACCCACCATCCAACCTCCATAATTAATATTTACCTGCAGAAATTCTTTTTTTAAAAGAATTTATTTATTTATTTGAGAGAGAATGAGAGAGAGAGAGAGCACATGAGAGGGGGAGGGTCGGAGGGAGAAGCAGACTCCCTGCTGAGCAGGGAGCCCGATGTGGGACTCGATCCTGGGACTCCAGGGTCATGACCTGAGCCGAAGGCAGTCACTTAACCAACTGAGGCACCCAGGCACCCTACCTGCAGGAATTCTTAATGCTCAAGATCTGAGACTCTTTTACTTATTAAAAAGACCTATTTCGTTCTACAAATATTACAGGAACGTCAACAAAAATCTAGATTAAGATAAAGAATAAATCTCCCACAATGCTGATGTCTCACAAAACAGTGTCATTTGTTACAGAGGACTGTGGTTTTAGGGAGCAAAGAAAAGAGGCCTTTGAGGGAGCTGCCCGGCACTGTGCAGAAGCGGCTCAGGGCTCCTCCAAACAGTCCAGCCACCGTGGAGCTGGGTGCTATTCTGTCTCACGCACGGTACGCGGCTCAGCACAGCTCCAGTCCTGCCCTGAGTACGGCTCCAAACAAGTAGATTCAATTTCCTGAATTACAGAGCAATGGTCTTTTAATAGTTTCATTTCCTTCAAAATGAAGTTTGGAGAACAGTTGAAGAGTCATTTTGGTAATAGGATCTTGCTTTTCTTTAAAAATAAAACAAAACAAAACAAAACAAACCAACCAAAAAACAAACCAACAAAAAAAGAAAAGTTAAGTGAGTTTTCGTGTTTTCGGAAGGTACCGGCTCTCTGGGTGAGAGAACACCGTCTGGGAGACATATGTCACAGATGGAAGGAGTCTTTGCCCTAAGTTGTTCTAGTTTGTTTACATAATAACGAACCTTGAACTGGGAGGAAAGCAAAAAGAAGTTCTAAGACAACCATGGAGATCTTTCATGCTGAAAAAAATCCTTCAGGACGATCTGCAGATAGTAAGAGCTTCTATTAACTATTCCATGAAGGTAAGTCACATTAGTCACCTGTGTGGTTTTTAATCCTGGAAGATTAGAGTGTATCTACTGGCAACTATGCAAATCCTCTCTAACATGATGTTCTCTAAAGCAAGGTCAGGAGTTTGGGAGTCAGGGCCAAATTCGAATCTTGGCTTCACCCTCGGCTCTGTGACCATGGGCCTTGGTTTCCTTACCTGTCAAGAAGGAATATGCCTCCCTCACTTAGTCGATGGGGAATTAGAGATGATTTCAGTACACTGCCCACTCCCTAGTGTAACACATGGCATCCAGGGGCACTCAGTAACCCTCAGTGGTCATCCATCTCTCCTCTCATTTCCGCCCCTCTCTCACTGGCCCTACGTTCAGTGTCTCATGTACAGAGCAGGGACACGGATGCATTCCTGGCTTGGCATCTCCTTAAAATTAGTTCTGTCTCCTAATAAAGCTAAAAAAAATCACAAGAGACTTCATCTCCATTATTAAGAAGAAATAGACTCCCTAATTCAGTAGGAATATTAAGTAGGAGAGACAAGGCACTCATTTGATCTAAGAATATGTACCCTTTATTTGAGGTAATATTTTATTTATTTATTTATTATTTTAAAAGATTTATTCATCTATTTCAGAAAAAGAGAGAGCACGAGTGGGGGGGGGTAGAGGCAGAGGGAGAAGGAGAGAAGCAGACTCCCCACTGAGCAGGGAGTCCAACCCGGGGCTTAATCCCGTGACCCCAAGATCATGACAGGAGCTGAAATCAAGAGTTGGATGCTCAACTGACTGAGCCACCCAGGCACCCCTTGAGGTAATATTTTAAGAACAATATAATGACCTGAAGGAAGGATGCCATCATCTATCAGTAATGAGAATATGTAAAGAGCCAATAACCTGGGTCTCTTGCTATCTCTGGCATCTGTGAGGCAGCACATGCCAACTTCCACTGCCTTCCAACCCTCCCTCCTTCCTGTTGTGACTGACTCTGGGGAGCAGAGCCAGAGTTGTCTCCTTCCTACTCTGAGGAACAGACATCAGGGCAAAGAACACAGGTGATGACAATCAGGCATCCAACAAGCTCACTGGGCAGCTTTAAAGGTGGACTTTGAAACCTTTCCTTCCACAGCCCATGGGTGAACTCCTTCCCAACAGCACACCCTTTGTTTTCTGTGACAGTTGGGAGATCGTGGGTGGAAAAGGAACACCTTGGACAACAACACAGAAAAAGGAAGAGAATCAGAGACTGGTGCTGGTAGTCAGGGAGATGGAAACGAGGACAGTGGGTAGGAATCTTTGCTTCATTAGAAGAGGCCTTCTGGAAACCTTAAGCAAAGTTTCAATTTGTGAGGGTAGAAGGACAGATCTTTATTTATGGGGAGGGAGATGAGGGGGAAAAAAAAAAAGCAGGCTGGGCAGTAGTATAGAACGACCATAATTAAATATAACAGTTTTGAAGCAGAGGACACACAAAAGTGAATAAAACAGCTATTACAAGGGTCTTATGATCTAGGATGTGAGATAAAGGAATAGACAATTAACAATGTAGATTATTAGGGTTCAAAGAGAAATACAGAGAAGGGCTGTAAGAACACAGAGGAAGAAAAACTGCTTCTAGTTGGTTGGGATTCAAGACTTATAAGATCTGGCCTTGTAAATATGCAAGAAGTAAGCTGGAAATCAATCCCATTTCCTTCCTTTATCCCTAAATCAGGCAAAATCTAAGTCTGTTAGAAAAGGCTGAAGTGTAAGAAAAATCAGCTTTGGGGTGCTTATCAGGAGAGCTGAAGCAGAAGTTAATCCATTTGGAAGGACCTGCAGGAGAGGAAATTTCATATTCTCCCTTAGCAACACATTATAGCAGGAGCCGGGACCAGAATTGATTGAAAGGCACTGGAATACTTAGCTTTATATTACACATTCTCTGTCAGGTAACTTTTTTGTATGTTAACCCCAAATTCGCCATGTTTCTGTGTCTGTTACTGCAAGTAAAGATCTAGCTACTTCCTTATGGCATTACAGAATAAAATACATTTCTTCTTCATTGACGGAAAAACAAAGGTTAGCAATATTTCTAAACGCAAAAGAGGTGAAAGATAATTCTAGCTTAATAATATAATTGTCTTTGAATCCACAATGTCTATTACCTCTTAAGAAATTTTCCCACAATGAAGTTGCCTTATAAAAAGAAATGGTCCTAGTTAAAATGCCCCCATTTTTTTCAACCCTATGATTAGCTGCTGTATTTTGAAACTACATTTGGCGACCTTAAAGTTATCTTCAAAGAGCCCCTACAGCTTGCTGGAAAAGTGTTATTCCCCAGCAGCTCCCTTCTGTAGTTATTTAAGAGATGAGTTGGAGAAGGAAAAGATATGTCTGATAATGAGACATATTCTACTAGAAACATAGATTTTAGAATATATTTAACAAACTAATTAAATAGTTAGAATGGTCTATCTATTTATAATGAAGAAAAGAGAAAATCACAAATAAAACCAGAGGTAGCAAACTTCTGGCTATTATAGGTAAGTGGCCAATTCTAATACTTCGATAGAAGCCCTCAAAACAGAACGAAACCATCGTACCATAAAATATCCTATTGCTACATTTGGTATTAAGAAGACTATATATAGGTTTGGGGTGCCTGGCTGGCTCAGATGGTAGAGCATCTGACTTTTGATTTTGGGGTTGTGAGTTCGAGCCTCACACTGGGGGTATAGATTACCTTAACAACAACAACAAAAAGCTTTATATTTGATCCTCCTTATTATGGTTTTCCCAGTGAGTAGGGCACTTTCTAGTTAGGATTGCTAAGATCTGGAATGTTTCTCAGAGCAGATCTTGAGCTTTGCAGGATGGTAAGAGGTTACAGAGAGAAGGCCTGGAGATATTCTTTTGTTGATATCAATGACCAGGACCAATAATGTCAACAGTCCGCCATCTTTCAGTCTCCAGCCTCTGTGGAGTCTGGGGACTAAGAACAGCAGGCTCTGATTCCTTGAAGGGCCACACCACTATCTTCTCAAAATGATTCAAACACTTACTAGGTGAAACTAACATGTCATTATGTGTCAACTATACTTCAATTAAAAAAAAAAGGTGTCAACCTTATATACTACAGTGGCACCAATATGTACTCAATTGTGATGCTTATTAAGAAAGCTAAGACAGTCTAATTCTCCTTCCTTTCAAGGTGTCCTTTTATTTGTTTGCTTGCTTTTATTGTGGTTTATTACTGAAAGTTTCTAGAGTTTATTATTTATCCTTATTATTACAGAATTTTTATAATGGCTTTGGGAAACAATCTTTTTAACTCACTGTGCTGGGCAATAATAACTGGTCCCTTTCTACTGAAAACTTTGTAATTCTAGAAAATATAGCAGAATTCAATGATAAGGAAAAAAAACATAAAACACACTCAGGAGGGTGAGGGCCTTGAGACAACATAGTCTACAGATACACTGTGATTGCTGTGGTACCCATGACTTCAGATCAAATTCAGTATTTCCTTATACTATGAAAAGTCTCTCAGGGCACCTGGCTGTCTCAGTTGGAGGAGCACGCAACTCTTGATCTTGGGGTTGTGAGTTCAAGTCCAAAGTTGGGTGCAGAGATTACTAAAAATAAATAAATAAATAAATAAACAAAAAAAATTCTTTCTCTTCATCACAACAAACCTGTAATAATGACTGATGTTTTTGTAGAATGGGATTACTGTCTCAAAGTACTAACTTTTAATAAATGGGTATTTGAATTTTGTAAATAAGGTATTACTTTAAAGCAAACATTTGCAAAAAAAAAAAAATTAAAGCAAGCAAAACCAAACAAACAGTGCACTGTAGGAGGGAACAAAACGGCTATTTAAAAAGCTGTTCTAGTATCTGCCACTGCAAGGAAGAGTGTGAGGGTGAGGTGCACAGGGATTCCCCTTGTCACTGGAGCCAGATTCACTACTGTTGTGACAGCAGGGGAGCAAGAAATGACATGATATCCCAGAGTATTTGACAGGAAAACAAAAAGGAAGGGATTAAAGCTAGCTTCACGGCGTAAAATGAATAATATATAGCAATGTCAAATCCAGAATTATAGTAAAACTGAAAACTGTTTTTAACATTACAAAGCAACAATTCCAAGTTGTTGGGAATTTTGCTTTCTCCAAGTTCAACCCAGGTCCCTGGTCTAAATTAAAAGTAGTCTGGCTGCCTGCCAAGCTGTGAAACTTGAGAATAAGAGGAAGTACATGGAAGCATAGTGGCAGGGATTGAGTCTGCTGGAATTGCAAGTTCCTTGGGGTCCACTGGGATCAGTACTTTGGCTGTTCTGTTGACCGATGGAAGAGAAGAGGTCACGGTGAAGGGTACTGGAGATGTGGCCGCGTGAGTGGAAGCACAGAGGAGGTGAGTGAGGAAGCCTAATTGAAAAAGGTACCGGAGCACTTATGCCAGGAAGCCTCACCAACTAGTAAGAGCCAGTAACAGGTCATAATTGTACCTTTATATAACTAGACCTTGTGTCTCTTTAATCATTGATTTCTGATTTCTGCACTAATACGTGCTCTATGCAAAAATAAGGAAATTCTCCACAAAAAGCATAGGAAAATATTTAATAATCACTCATCAAGTTATCACCCGAAGCTAAGAATGGACATTTTGATGTACTCTTTTTCTAAACATACATTTTAAAATAAAAACTTACATTCTATGGTATAAAATATTCTATAACCTGATTTTTTTTTTCTGTTCTGTGTAAGAGTTATATTAAAAATTCCAGACATAAGAAAAAGCTTGTTGGAGCCCCTCCCTCATGCCCAAGTCCATTCTGCTCTTCAAAAAATGGAAAGGCCACTTTGGGTTGGAATGATTTGGAAGATTTCCGAAGTGAGTGGCCATTTGAGTAGGGCCTTTCAGAACGGTAAAATTTTTAAGCGGCACAGATGAGAAGGCACACATTTTAGGTGGAAGAAAGAGAACGAACAATTTGTGAAGGTGCAAAGAGCTACAGGAACACACACATCTGGCTGACACAGAGTTCTGAGAAGTAAGGAAGGGATTGGATGGCTAAGCTGAGGGCTGTGAACAAGGAGAGGAATAACAAGAAGGAGGAAATAAAAGAAAAAGAAAAAAATGGTAGGTGAGGGCCTTTGGAAGTTGGCGACTGGGTCATCAGTGGTAACTCTGGAGAGAAAGTAACTTTCCAGTTCAGTTGGTGGAGGCAAAAGCCAGATAAAAGAGGTTTGCCAAGACTGTTTCTTACAGCGAGAAATTAGGCTGTAGAAGGAAGAACAGTTGAGTAGTAGCAATAGGGTTGTCAAAGTCAGTAGCAATAACCCCAGTGTTTTCCCCAAGATGGCAAACCAGTAAGGCTTGGTATGAGAGACATCCCTGAGCAGAAGGGAAGAAGTAGTGAAGTATACGAGGAGAAAAAAAGATGAAGTACTCAGTCTTGATGGCCTTACTTTTCTTAGTGGAGAGGAGAGAGGTAGTGAGAGACTCAGGGGAACTCAATAAAGGAGGTGGACAGGACAGCAGAGTAACACTGCGTGTCCAGACAGGTCAGATAGCATGACTTTGTAGCAGGGCATGTTAATGGACTCACACCATCTTCTCCAGAAAGCTCTGAATCCCAAGGGCACCATATCTAAGTGAGATGGTGGAGGAATCCAGGGCTGGGCACTTGGCTGAAGGTCATGCAGAAGTCAAGATATTTATGAGCACAGTCAGTGGTTGACCAAGGCAATAGGTTGGCCGGGGAAGGGAAGGAAGCATACAGTGACCTAAGAGCCTGGGTAGGGTGGGATAGAAGATGGTGTGATTGGAAAGGCTAGTGTAGAATGTAGGTGCCCTGGGAGTGGTTTTTTCTGGGGTGGGTGGGGGAGGTTGGGGGGATGGTGATCTAAATTACAGCAATGTATTTCAGTATATGTGTGAGGCACTATGCAATCCAGAAACATAAAGTTTGGGGGAACAAATCAGTTGGCTAAAAGAAGCACAAAGAGCCTGATTTTGATAATTTGTTCTTCTAATTTCTGAATCAAACAGAATAAAAAACACACTGGAAAATGCATCAGCCCTAGAAATAATCTGACAGCTGAGTCTTCAACAAGAGCGGAGACTGGGGGACTGTAACTCAGGAAGGTTTGGCTGGTAGCCACCTGGCAGCCAATTCACTGTACACAGAAAGGAATGGCTCAGGTTAATGAAGCAGCTTAAATTACTTAGAGGAATTTGGGTTACAAACTACGTAGTAGGTGGGGTATGCCAGCCACAGAGGAAGGGTACCTCCCACAGAAAATGTATAAAGAATCTGTGTAGAGAATATCGCAACATACGCAGACCATTTCTATAAGGAAGGAGTTTAGCTTTCTTTCCCAACCTCTTATAAAACTAAAATATTGTACGGCACATGTCAAAACTAGCTGCTATAAATGCTCAAATGCATAAACAAAGCTTTGAATTTTAATTATGCAATATATTGGAATGTTAATAAGCAAGAAAATGCAGTAGGTTTTTTTTTTTAAACTTAACAGAATTAGAGTTAGTCACTTGTACACTACAACTTGATGTATGATATGAAAAGAAGCAAGACTTAAAAGTTAAAAGCTGTTACCAAATCTCTTGCTCTAAAATCTAGGTGTAATAAATATTTTACACTAGGAATTAAAGGGGAGGGAGCAATTGAAATCAACAAAAGGAGAAAAGAAAATACAATACCTCTGGATTCATTATCCCTTCTTTTTTAAAACAGCTGTAAAACATGTCCATGGAAAACACTTCACTCCAAAGATATCCATAATATTGGCCATCATATCCCCCTGCCAAATGTCCAAAAGTGGCTGGCATATTTGTGCCTTTAAAGAAAGATACATTTCAATCAATGTGATGGCCAATGTTAATAATCAGGTTATCAGCTGGCTAAGGTTCCCCTATGGGGAGTCCAGACCCTGGGGAGAAGAGACAAGCAGGATCTCACCTGTAGTACTCCCTGGGTTTACCTGTGCCCTTGGCCAAGATGTTTACAAACTTCTCTGCTATGATGACTCAACCTCGGAGATGGTTTCGGCCCTAAGCTCTGGAATGCCTAACAATAGTTTCAGAGGCTTTGTCCACACCCATCAGATAGCTCAGTGTTTCAGAACTACTCAGTCCTTTCTTATACCTTAGACACATGTGTCTTACAGATACTTTGATCGTAAGCCTACTCTGCATCATACCTCTTTATATCTAAAATGTGTCAGAATGGCACTTATTTTAGGTTCATAATTACTGAAAAATAACTCTTTATTTAAAAAGCTAAAAAGGTTTTACCAACGCAATCTACCTCTAGGGCTACTTTTAAAAAAGGATTTTTTTTGTCAAAGTAGCCTCAGGCACAAAGTTGTTCTATGGTCTACTCTAAACAGATCACAAAAGGAAGTGAGGAGCCTGGATTGACTCAATTAACTCTTCTGATCTTCGGTACCACTATAAATGTGATGGACCCATTTAAATAACGACCTCGGTGGTGAAAAAAGTCACCGTACCAAACTATGTATACATGAACAACTACATGTTGGCTTAAAAAATATATATAACTATAAATGTGAACACACACGTGTGAGCACCTACCCACCCACATGAATAACATAAATATTGGGTTAGAAAGTGCTAAACTACCTTAACCGATCTCAGAACCAAACACAGAAACATGGCAGAAGCTTGTGCTTCTCTCTAAAATTGCCCCTTCTGCCAGTTTCTTAGTGAAATCACTGGGAAGTCAGTTGTCTATACACGGAGGGAGGAGCCAGGTGGGTACTGCCAAATGTGAATGGCTTTCTCTGCTCTGGGGTGGAGGCCAATTGCTCATGCCTGATTACACGAAAATGGGGCAAAGTGGGACCCACCTCTCCTTTAAGCACATTTGGATAGGATAACTCATATGGACATGGTAAGCTTATCTGAGAGTCATGGCCTGATTACAGGAATCAGAAACAAATTACATGAGGTAAGCTGCCTGACCAACTCTCCCTTCCCTGGCAGGGCTGGTAGGTGTTTACCCTGCGCCTGACAGAAAAATGAATTCAAGTCTCGGTATTTACAAACCTGGAGTAGCAGCAACACCTAAAACCTCGGTGCAGTATTTGGCATATTCACTTGCAGCGTCCAGCGATGCGTCCGTATGGAGAGACTGGTCAACTTTGCTCAAAACAATCTGGCGTAAGGTCAGAAGACCTAATAACATAAGAATGTTTGGGCATGTTTTGGAGAAGAGAGAACTATGTGTTCTAATATCACAAGATCAAAGATTTCAAGAACTGATGCCTGTAGCACATACTACAAAATGGGAGCAAGGTATCTCATTTAAGATTTAAAAGGAGATAGCAATTCTAATGTATTTTCCTTTTCTAAAATTACAAGTCATACCTGTGTTGACCAGTCTGGAAGCAACAAGTTTTTCAAGCAGATCATCCATAATAGGGCTTCCATCTTTATAATGTTTTGACAATCTTCGGAGGGAATCCATGTCCCATACCCAATTTTCAAGCATTTGGGATGGCACCTCTACAAAGTCAGTTTCCACATTTGTTCCACTAAATCGTGCAAAATCAGTCTAGAAAGTAAACATAGAAGTGTTTTCTTTTTTTTTTTAAAGCACTGAATGAAAACTACCTATGTGATGAATCATAATTAAGACTCTCTAAAACTTGGGCACCTGGCTGGCTCAGTTGGTAGAGCATGCGACTCTTGATTTTGGGGTCATGAGTTTGAGCCCCACAGAGGGTACAGAGTTTACTTAAATATTAAAAAAAAAAAAGACTCTAAAACTTAAGTCAGAATCAGAGTCAACTGCCTCTTTGAATAAAGGGTTAGGATAACTTCAAATTTAAATGAAAGCAAATGCAGTAGCCAAGCAGCCTGAAAAATAACCACCAAGTACTCTATGTTAAATTAATATTTCATTCTTTTGAATCATAGACAAACTTGGAACAATCATCAGGAAACATAACTGAAAACAAAAATCGGTCTGAGTTAAAACGAGCCTTAAGCTTTGGAAGTAAAAATATTAAAAAAATTTTTTCCATTAAAAATGAATAGATTTAAGACAATTTCTCCCTACTTTTCTTTTCTGTTTGCTTCCTTTTGTTTATTCAATACATGCCTTTCTGGGGCACTCATCACTATTATTTAACTATTCAAGTTTCAATCAAAATCAACGAGTTAAATGACAACACTGCAGGCAGATATCCTTCGCATGTGTGTTATGTTTTGTGTTCTAAACTTTAAATGATTCTGAGATAACTGTGCTGTGGAAAGCCTGGTTGTACCTCACAGGGTAGAAGAGGTTATCTTAACACAAGAAGCCACTTCAGTGGGAGTTAGAGTTGTGGATGAGCCAGCAAGGGGGGTGAGTGAAATGCGTTTCCTGGACAAATAAAGGATATGCTCAGAAGTTAAAGCATCCCTTGTAAAAATAAAGGGCTTATTCTGAGGGTGTGGGCTAAGAGTTAAAAAAAAGAAAGTTTTTTTTTTTTTTTTTTAAAGTGAAGTTTAGTAAATTGTTGACTCAGATGTCAGAAAAGCTCTTGATCAGAAAGAGGGGAATTCACTAGAGGAGCCTGATGTTTTCTAACCTGCACACCAGCCACAGAACTTCTGTAAAATTGACACGGGCAGAGGAGATTTAGCATTAAACCAACTGGGTCATCTGCAGAATGGTGTTATCGTTGTGTTGTCTTTCCCTGAACCTCTGTCCTGTTTCCCTCACAGATGTGTGACACCCCAACCCCTCCCTGACTTCATCATCCCTGGGGCTCTGCAGGGAAGGGAAAGGAAGGGCCGAAGCACCGGAGGAGGCAGCAGATGGGATGCCGAATCAGCAGCAAAGAACGATTCTGCTTTTGGCCCAGGGCAGAAGCACAGATGTCAACGCCATTCCACATTCTGCCTTCCTCTCTTTATGCAAAAAACTGTTTTGCTTGACTTCCTATTATAATTGCGGTGATTCTAGGTATGAAGAGCTGCAAATACTGAAGGGCCAAAGGGAATGAAATTCACTAGGCATTGGAATTGGGCCACCTGTGTTTGAGGACATCCCAATAAAAAGTTCTTCTAGGAAAGAGGCAAAGGTTCCAGAAAACTGAATACTTTGCCTCTTTCTGGTATATAATCTTCTAAAATAACAAACATCCTACACTTAGATAAAACAACCTGATACAATAATCATAATCGACATCTATTGAGACTTTACCAGGTAAAGCATTAGGCTGGGCCCTTTACATGGATTATCTGATTCAAATTCCAAAATGATTGTATGAAGTACATATTGTAATCTCTGTTTTGAGATAAGGAAATTGAAACATACTGACATGAACAGGAGAATGAGGATTTGAAACCCACGGTTTTAACCACAAATGCTATAATGCCTCTCTATCTTATAAGAAAGATGAAAAACATAAAAGGTTAAATTAGGATGTTACAAAGTGGCTAAATCCTCCTGGACGTTGTTTAAAGTAGAAAAGTCTTATATCAAACTTGCTTTCATAAGAAGAGCAAAACTGAGGTTTCAGTTGTGCTTCCTTAGAAATCCTACTTCCTCTCTACACTGGAAGATGTTTCAAGCACCAAACCTGAGGCTGCGTGTAGGGTCAGCCTTGGTAACCACCTACCCTGTTCCTGGGATTCTGTTACACTAACTGTATGACTTTCTAAAGATTACAGTTTTTAAATAAGTACTAACAGAGCAAATACAGGCGAATAAATCACACCATCAGCGACCACTATACAATTATTTTGACAAAAATACCTATTTTGTATATTCTGCTTGTGTGAATATTTTTCAATCAGCATTTGCAAATGAGGGTGCAAATCAACCCCAAATAACAAAATGCGTGTGTGTGTGTGTGTGTGTGTGTGTGTGTGTGTGTGTGTGTGTGTGTGTGTTTGGAGGCGACGGTGGTATTTCAGAACCTAGAAAAACATGAACAAATGAATAATTCATGAGCTAAAATTGAATAAAATAAAAATTAACGCAGTTATGTCATTCAGAGTAGAGAAGAGAGGGCTTATTCTGTCCAGAGCCATTGGGTGGTGGGGGAGAGAGCACAGCAAATGAATGAACAGATCAACAATGTCTTCTAAAGAACAAAAGGAAATGTTTGCAAAGAGTAAAACCTAAAAATAACCCTACTGCTTACTAATTTCCCGAAAGTCAGTCACGCTGTTTTCTCTGTGTGCCCTTTGAGCAGTATGATTTAAATATTTTTCAGATGAGGAGGACAAAGAACCTATGGGGAAACGCAAAAGCTCAATTTCCAGCAAACAACTAAATTCTGAAAAGAAAGGACTCCACAGTCAGCCACTGTATAAGTCTACAAAGAAACCCTGAACAAGTCTTAGGATCTAGTAGCCCGCTGGGGGTCTGACACTCAAAACAGCATGACTTCTGAATGATTACTCACTGTTGACCAGCCAGCAAACACCACTCCCTCGTTTTAAACTGTAGGTTCCGAAGAACCCTAAAAAGTCCTTATATAGTTTTCAGTAAGAACAATTTGAAGGTGTTGGATATATAGTAGCTTATAGGCTATAGTAACTATTGATGTTAATACACTTCCCAGATAAAGCAGAGCATTGTGAAATAAAAGTAATCTGATTAACAAATCACTTTGCAGGTGATACTTCAAAAAGTTCAAGAGCATTATTGCTGCAAGAAATGTTTTGACAATAAAAGCCTAGAAAACAATGTAAACTCAGATTTCTGTTTGGTTATAATTTCTTGAGAGGCAGAAAGTTGTCTAAAATGATGAGATTTTTCATTATTACTTTTTTAAACAGACAACAGGATGCTTAAAATATACACTATTACAGATTTTTACAACAGATCACTTGATGCTATAGAGATTAACTTCTCATTCAGACAACACAGCAGGAACCGGAGCAAAATTATATAAACTAGAGCTCAAAAGTCATGTGAGCTTTTGGTGTATTTAAAGACCAAAGTCGTAAAGGACTATTGTTCTAATTAAGTGACTGAATGCTTTTAGGGGCTGCAACTAAAGTTTTTTTGTTGTTGTTTTTTAAAGATTTTATTTATTTGACAGAGGGAGACACAGTGTGAGAGGGAACACAAGCAGGGGGAGTGGGAGAGGGAGAAGCAGGCTTCCCGCGGAGCAGGGAGCCCGATGCGGGGCTCGATCCCAGAATCCTGGGATCATGATCTGAGTCGAAGGCAGACACTTAACCGACTGAGCCACCCAGGCGTCCCACAACTAAAGTTTTATATTCATGATACCAAATCCCAACTCAAAGAAAAAGCAGTTGCTGAAATCAGTAAGTGTCCTGCGGTTCAGAGGCCCCAGGAGAATGGACTCTGGCTGTCTGAGGTGATCCCCTACTGATTTCCTAGCAGTCATTCCATATCCTGACATGTCTGATTTACCCCTAAACCCGGGGATGCTGCAGATGTTTATGTAACAAAACATTAAAAAAATAAAAGTGCCACTGTCTCCCAGACTTTGCCACAAATAGAGAGTTAAAATTCATACTTTTAACTTCACATACACCTACACATCAATGGAAGTAAGAGTAATAAAGAGACCCTGAATAATACTTCGTTAACTTGCTTATTAATCTTCACAGCAGCCCCATAGTTCAGCAGATCAGTATCACCACCATGATTTAAAAGACAATCTGCAGAGGTCTTAAATACTGTTCTTCTTTTTCTTTTTTTTTTTTGAGAGAGAGAGAGAGAGAGAGAGAGAGAGAGAGCGAGAGCGAGCTCGCACGTGCAAGTAGGGGCGGGGGTGGTAGTGGGGAGGGGCAGAAGGAAAGGGAGAGAGAATCTTAAGTAGGCTCCACGCCCAGCATGGAGCCTGAGGCTCTGAGAGATCATGACCTGAGCTGACATCAAGCACATGTGTACGTGTGTGTGTGTGTGTGTGTGTGTGTGTGTGTGTGTGTATGGAAATAAACACACAAATAAATAAAGTAACAAAAAAGAGATCCTGAAAGAAATCACTTCTAACACTTCTAACTGTGCAGGGCTGGGGGTAGGGAGCAGAGGCAATGAGGTTGTTGGTAAGTGTTTACTGTACTTGAGGACTAAAACTGAAAGGTCACCTTACACAGAGGGAGATGTGGAACTAGATAAACTCATTCATTCCACACATGCTTACGTGCGGTTGATTTAGAGGGAATGTCATTTAAGGGGCTAAGGAGAAAAAAGTCCATCCAACAGGAATACATACTTGGGAGATCAAATTCTGACCACATGACACAGTGCTGTCTCTAGGGCGTGGGACTGAGAGCACAAAAGTGGTTACAGGCAACAGAGTGGTGAAGAGCGTGACCATCAGATCGTGGGCGAACCATTGAACCCTCTTGAGTCTCAGTTCTCCCCATCTGGAAATGGGGGGGAATAAGAGTTTAATAAGAGAAGTAGGTTGGTAAATCTACTTCAGGAAATACTGTGAGGATAAAATTAATTAATGAACGTAACACACCGATTACAGCATCTGGCACATGGTCAGTGCCCACTAAATCTTGGCTGCTATTATCCTTCTCAGCCTGCCCAGTTTACCTAACCAGGTATGGTCTTGGCTGGTCTGATCATGCTTGTCCTTGGCTTCCTCCAAGGATCTATTTTCAGTATTAATACTGAAGATAAAACAAACCCACATTTTTTTCAACTCATTTCCCACCATTCACAATACTCGAAACTGCTTATTCTGCTCTAGCTTCGGGAATCAAATTTCCAAATAGGCAATAAACATTAAAACAACAGAAAAACAAACACAAACCTGATGGTTTATTTTTTTTTATAATTTTATTTAAGAGAGAGAGAGCAGAAGAGTGTACATGAATGGGAGGGGCAGAGAGAGAATCCCAAGCAGACTCCATGATGAGTACAGAGCCTGAGACAGGATCCTTGTCAGGACCCTGAGATCACGACCTGAGCCGAAACCAAGAGTCGGAGGCTTAACCACTATGCCACCCAAGCGCCCCTAAACCAGATGGTTTCTAATCACCTTCCACAGATCTTTACCCAAAACTCTACTGAGGGTAGGCATTTGTGAATTTCTTAAACAGGAGGTGACAGTACCTTGCCTCGTGGCAACTTTTTTCCTCCTCTTAAATTATGACTCGTGTGCTATGTGTTGATCCCCAAAGGGTTGAGTTATGTATAAATATATTTAGAAGAACACTTCAAATATGTATGGCACTTAATGCTTTCCCAAGTACCTTTCACACATTATTAAATCTTGCAGGCACACAGGGAAGTAGGTATGAGAATTGCTGTCCTCATTTATGAATGAAAAAAATGAGATGGCTCAAGAAGGCATAATAACTTACTAAAAGTCACATAGTCAGGCCCACAAGTACATGGATGATTTTTAATAGTGTTTTTTTGTTTCTTTTTTTAAGATTTACTTATGAGAGAGAGACAGAGCGTTTACAAGCTGGAGGAGGGGCAGAGGGAGAGAATCCCAAGCAGACTCCTTGTCCAGTGTGGAGTCCCACATGGGGATCTGATCCTACAACCCAGGGATCAAGACCTGAGACGAAACCAAGAGTTGGACACTCAACCAACTGAGCCACCCAGGCGCCCCTAAAGCAGTGTTCTTATCCTAAACTGAGGGTGCCTTCCTGACCCCTGTACCACAGGGTTTATTTACAAGACAAGAAGCTCTCTATTAGTCTTCCGACCAAATTAATACATTATTTGGAACTACATAATTTGAAGTTCTTCTGCCCTTGCATCCTTTTCACTTTTAATTACTAAGGCTTTACTGTGATTCTGTGTTGCTTTAAGACATATTTATTATACATTTTTTGGGAGACAGAGAGAGAGAGAGAGCAAGAGCGTGCGCATATACACGCAGGAGTGGGAGAGAACCTCAAGCAGACTCCACTGTGAGCGGAGCCTGATGTGGGGTTCGATCTCACAACCATGACATCATTATCTGAGCTGAAACCAAGAGTCGGCTGTCTAACCAACCGCGCCAACCAGGTGCCCCTGTGTTGCTTTAAAATAATGATCTTTTAACAGTCTACAACTCACTATTTCTAATGTGCACACCAACACAGACATCATTATGGAAACTGTTAAGAAGCATTACTTTTCTTTTCTAGCTAAGTTCAAAAGGCCAGTGATTACTGAGAGCTCAAACCACAATGAAGTCAAGAAACAGGAACAGATACTAGAGATGCCACCTCTTGATTGCTATCTTCAAAATTATATGCCCCATAGTATTAACACAAGAAAATACAAGTGAAACTCATCTGCTGAATGATGAAATAGTACACATATTGAACTAGTGCACCTACATGTCTGAAAACTGGATGTTCTGGCAGTCACATTTAAATATTACTACGACAAGCTCCAACGAGCTCTTCTGGTCATCACACTTGCACAATGCCAAAGTGGGGAACCCAAACACTGAGCTGCCATATCTTAAAATCAATCTAGTGGATGTGTATGGCAATTTTTTTTTTAACTAGAGAAATAGAGAGAGAGAATCTTAAGCAGACTCCTTGCCCAGTGTGAAGCCTGATGTGGGGCTTGATGAAACAACCTTTAGATCATCACCTGATTCGAAATCAAGAGTCAGACACTTAACCGACTAGCCACCCAGGCGCCCCTGTATGGCAAATTTTTAATTCACTATGTATTTCTCAAAGAAGTCAGAAGTACTACTAACCACAGAAGCTATTATGCTCTTTATTCACTACCACCCAATTTAGGTCAATACAAGAGGTTTTGAAATTATTATAAAGCTGCAAAAAAGTGGTTCTGTGCCTATTACTTTTGAGACAAAAGTATTGATTATTGGTTCCATATACGATTGAAAGTTCTTTTTAAAAAATTTTTTTCAATTGAGCTGTAGTGGACATACAATATTATATTAGTTTCAGGTATACAACATAGTAATTCAATGTTTATATCTTTAAAAATTCTTAAAACATTACAGTATATTTGAAAGAATTAATAGACAAAAAGATTTTTCAAAGATAATCTCAGGAGCAGATGACCAATCAAAGGACTGTACTACATACTATTTAACTAAATGACACATTCTGTGTTCATGAAGGAAGTTAGGCAAACTCTAAGAATTGAATATAGTCCACTGTTTCAAGACAGAGACACCATATACCAACACTATCATCACCAAAATACTGTCATCAGTATTTCAGTATATATACTGATCATGTAAATATATTTCCATATAGTTTATATATTTCAGTCCCGAGTCAAAGAGCTGTAAAATGACATAATACCAGCAACATTATTTCCCAGCACTAAAAGTGGCTATCTCAAAGGATCAAAAATAACATAAAAGATCATGAGAATAACAGAGTGGTAGAGAAATGCATTATGAGCACAGGGTAAGCATATGGTACTCAGGTTCGAAGAGGACTGTGTCTGAAAACAAGAACACACATGAAGAGCACTGAAAACCTGATCCGAGAATCACTATTATTTTAATAAATGTGATCAAGACACCAAGTTACTTTCTTATGAAATCATTAGCTGATAATCAATATACAAATAAGGAGGAAACTGCTATAACCCAGGAGTTCTTAACTTGGAATTCATTATGGTCTGGGCTTCAAGGAATCTGTGAGCGCTTTGGAATCCCATGTAAAAATCTGAGTGTAGGGTGCCTGGGTAGCTCAACTGGTTAAGCAACTGCCTTCGGCTCAGGTCATGATCCTGGAGTCCCGGGATCGAGTCCCACATAGGGCTCCCCGCTCAGTGGGGAGTCTGCTTCTCCCTCTGAGCCTCTCCCCTCTCATGCTCTTTCTCACTCTCTCTCTCTCAAATAAATAAATAAAATCTTAAAAAAAAAGGAGAAAGAGAAGACGATGAAGAAGAAGAAACTTAAAAAAAAAATCTGAGCGTATGAGGTGTACGTACATTTTCCTAGAAGAGGTATCCACAGCTTAAATCAGATTTTCATAGAATCCTCATATTCAAAAAAGATCCACTATTCTAAAAACAGGCTACAGTTTATGTATGTACAAATATATAACTGGATCTTGGATAATCTAAGTAATATTCCAAAAGTCTAAAATTTAAAAAGGTATTTGACTTTTCTAAATTACTCATAAAAACATTTTAGAAAAATGGAAACTAGACTTATCCTAAATAAAGGAAACAGCTGGGGTGCCTGCATGGCTCAGATGGTTAAGCGTCTGACTTCGGTTCAGGTCATGATCTCAGGGTCCTGGGAGCAAGTCCGCATCGGGCTCCCTGCTCAGTGGGGAGCCTGTTTCTCCCTCTCCCTGCCACTCCCCCTGCTTGTGCGCGCTTGCTCTCTCTCTCTCTCTCTCTCTGACCAATAAAAAAAAAAAAAAAAAAAGGAACAGCCATAGAATGGACACTGATTGAAAATAAATATTTCAGGAACCCTATAGCTGTGAAAGTACTTTAAAACTATGTAAGAAAGAAAATTTAGGTTATTCTGGAAGATTTCCTTAGATTAAAAACAGGATAAAAATGGCTCTATCAGTGTATGAGGACTTCTGTATCTGAATAGATTCATATCTTATTCCCCCCCCCTTTTTTTTAATAAACATGGAAACACCAGAATGTAGAGATGTTTGAAAGAACTAAACAGATTTTTTTTTTTTTTTTTTTTAAGAGAGAGGGAACACAAGCAGGGGGAGTGGGAGAGGGAGAAGCAGGCTTCCCATGGAGCAGGGAGCCCGACGCGGGGCTCGGTGCCAGGACCCTGGGATCATGACCTGAGCCGAAGGCAGACGCTTAACGACTGAGCCACCCATGTGCCCCACTAAACAGATTTTTAATAATAGTGACAGTAATATTTTGGAATTGAGTGGGTACATTTTTGGTTATTACGATGATTAGGGGATATTCTGAGGTCCAGGGATGCTAGATGTCCCGGACTGAACTGCACATGTCAGGACCAAAAAAAAAAAAATGTCCCATATGCTGCACACCATTCTTATGTCCTACTGGACATTCACATAAGTGAAAATTCTATAATTAAGTGAGCCCGGGTTTAAACTAACTCCACATATTTCTGTAAAGTATTTTGTACCAACTTTTAATTTTCAGGACTCTCTTTTTTTTTTTTAAGACTTTATTTATTTATTTGACAGAGAGAGATCACAGGTAGGCAGAGCAGCAGGCAGGGGGAGAGGGAGAAGCAGGCTCCCCACTGAGAAGAGAACCCGATGTGGGGCTCAATCCCAGGACCCTGGGACCATGACCTGAGCCAAAGGCAGATGCTTAACTGACTGAGCCACCCAGGCGCCCCAATTTCCGGGACACTTAACTATTGGGATCTATATGTAAGTATAGATGTATAGATGACCTATGTAAGTCAAAGCAAGACTGCTTTTTCATAAGTTTCCCAAGAAATGTTCACCATTTTGGAAAATCATGTCACCACTGGTGCTATAGACCAATATGGAATGTCTCTGTTCCCCCCAATTCCTATGGTGAAACCTAATCCCCAATGTGATAATAGGAGATGAGACCTTTGGGAGTAACGAGGTCATGAAGGTAGAGCCTCCATGAATGGAATTAGTAGTGTCCTTACAAGAGAGAACCCAAGGAGCTCCCCCACCCTTCCACTAGGTAACGACAGTGAGAAGGCTCCATCTCTGAACCAGAAAGCAGGTTCTTACCAGATAAGAAATCTGCCAGCACCTTGATCCTGGACTTGCAGCCTCCAGAACTGGCTGAGAAATAAATTTCTGTTGCTTCTAAGCCACCCAGGCTATGATATTCTGCTACAGCAACCTGAACCAAGACAGTTGGCAATACCAGTCTAGGGCCTGAGTTGACAACACAAACCACATTTATCAGCCTGTAGTTTTTGCTGCTGGATTCAGGGTTATTCACAATGAAGACTTCATCATGTCTTACTACAGAGTCATGTCCAGGCATCACTATTTGGAAAACATAATTCAGTGAGGACATTATATCAACTAAAAAAAATTCTCTGTATGGAGAAAGGCTGTTAGGGAAAAATGAGTAAAATCCAAATAAAGTGCTGAGTCTTGTTAGGAGTACTGTAGGAATATTGGCTTCTTGGTTGTGACAAATCTATTATAATAATACTAGATGTTAACAGTAGAGGAAACAGGGTAAGGGGCATGTGGGCAATTTTTGTACTATCTTTGCATCTTTTCTGTAAATTGAAAACTATTCTAATAAAAGGCTTCTTATTGGGGTACCTGGGTGGCTCAGTTGTTAAGGGTCTGCCTTTGGCTCAGGTCATGATCCCGGGGTCCTGGGATCGAGCCTCGCATCGGGCTCCCTGCTCCGTGGGAAGCCTGCTTCTCCCTCCCCCACTCCCCCTGCTTGTGTTCCCTCTCTCACTGTGTCTCTGTCAAATAAATAAAATCTTTAAAAAAAAAATGCTTCTTATTAAGAAGTTTGCCTTTAGAGATGTATAGAGATTTCAAATTTGGAAAACTGTTCCTCCATTTCTGTTAATATCAGTTTTCCAAACTGTTAGGTTGAACTACTAACTTGATGTTTTCTTATGTCAGATAACAGCTAAATATTAACAAGTTCATATGGTTTATCCTCGAATATTATGGGCCTCATTTACTGAACTGTATTAAGAAGTTGAGAAAAAAGGTACTTTTCCTTTTCAGAAGTGGAGAAATCAGTTGCAATCCACTGCACACACGCACACGCCCTTTTTGGCAAATTCTCCACATGGTTATACTATGTTACCTACGATTTTAATTTGAGGCTAGTCATGGGAGGTGTTTCAACATATTTATTATTAAAAAAGAAGTAGAGTCTGGGACAGTTGAAAACCACTCAACTAAACAAGCGGAAGAGAGAGGTAACAGCACAGTTTATCTGTGAAACTTACACTAAACTCCTACGGAGAAGAAAAGAATAAAAAGGAAAAAACAGACTATCTGTATGCCTTAATGATAATCATCTTTTTCCACAGGGTGGTATTCAATGAAGATCCTTCATCTGTGGATTAACCTCTGAGTAAAAGATATGCTATATAAGAGGATACAGTAAGAAAAATTTTTTTACAGAAGGCCTAGGAGATTTTTTTTTTTTTTAAGATTTTTATTTATTTATTTGACAGAGTGAGAGAGAGCACAAGCAGGGGGAGCGGCAGGCAGAGGGAGAGGGAGAAGCAGGCTCCTCGCTGAGCAGGGAGCCCGACAAGGGGCTCGATCCCAGGACCCTGAGATCATGACCTGAGCCAAAGGCAGACACTTAACCGACTGAGCCACCCAGGCGCCTGGCCTATGAGATTCCTGAGCATGTTCAGCTTCCGAAAAAACATGTTAAGGGGAGGAACCTAACAGCAGTAGAAAAAATAAAAAGCCGGAAAAACAATTGGTAGGTTTATGATAAAAAAAAAAAAATCTCTCACCTGTGCACAAATCTGATGCATGACATGTCCAAATTCATGGAAGTAAGTCCGCACCTCATCGTGCCTCAGGAGAGAGGGACGGCCCGCTGTTGGCTGCGAGAAGTTCACCACGAGGGCGGCCACCGACATCATGCGGCTTCCATCAGGAAGGAGGCAGCCAGGCTGGAGACCAAAGCAGGCTGCGTGGTTGTACTTTCCTTCCCTGGGAACCAGAAGCATCACTGGTGAGATAGGAACACTCTTCCGTAGCAACAACACTGCTGTGACCTCTCTCAGTCATGAAGTCTTATTTGATACCAGAGGACACTTTGAAACATGTAATCCACCCTTGAGAAAGTAGGTCCACATTTTATTAAAATGGACAAACTGAAACTAAGCAAACAAAAACCCCACTATCACTTCACGTGTTATCTCCAAGGTTTCTTTTGTGGAAAAACCTTAACGTCAGAATCAAGAATATACACCACACCTAGTGCAGAGCCCAGTGTTTACTTTGATGGGATCTTGCTTTTCTTCTTCAAAGATGGTGTCACTAAACACAACTGTGTTAAAGCAAATTTGAGATAAGAGATATAGTTTGATTTACTAAGCAGATTTTTCTTAAAATTAAAATTGATAAAAACCAAATACCAGACAATAAGGTTGTTCCTTTTATTCAAGGAAGGAAGAATCAATATTCACAATTAAGTGTGCTCCTTTATTTATAAACTAGTCAGGCCTTTTTGAAACAGAACGCTTTTAGTTAGCTTTGGAAAAAGCATAAATTACACTATAAAGTTATCTATTCTTGGACAATGGGGTATCAGTGATGGTCTCCCCAAAAGCTATGTGCAATTGGACTTTATTCTAGAAGTAGGTTTCCGTCTTTTTTTTTTTTTTTTTTTTTTTGCTCAGAAGACTAACAGTATATTAAGGTTTTGGGGGTAGAACTTTTAGTTTTTGTTTTGACTGATATATAAATTTTTTATATTATCTTTTCTTTGTGACTCCTTATTAATCTGTTTACCCTGCTGATGTTATTCAAGTTAAAAAAAAAACCAAAACAACAATTAGCTTTTTCCAGCTTCCTATGATGAGGTATAGAGCTGGAAAGGGCATTGCTCCTATCCACACAACAACAATATGCTACACAATCTCCAAGTCACAACTTCTCTTGAATTCATCACTAATGGGAAGGCAATCAACTAACTTATGATCTAAGACAGATGCCTCCAGGGATAGAGGAAGTGAGGAAGCAAGTACTTTTTTTTACCTGGGGAAAATACTGCAGAAACCAGTAAGTCTTTTAACACATTGATAAAGGCCATGGTGGACCAGCAAAAGCAGGGAGCCACTGGGAGCTATAGATAAGGACCCTGTGCAGCCATTTGCAGGGTCTTCTCCCTGAACCTCGCTGTGGGCACACAAAAAGATGGTGGCAGGGTGACACCCTGCTAGAGCATCAGTCCTGATGCAGGCCTGGAGAGGAAGCGGCTGCCTTGACGGAGGAATGGAGCATTGCCCTGCTTCCAGGAGAAAGGGCAAGGAACTCTGCTGCCCTAAAAGCGCTGGTGAAAACCCACTGCCGAGGCCAGAAGAACAGAAAAAACCCTCTACCTCTGAAGGAAGGACAGGAACGCAGTGTGGGCATGAGTCTGCTGAGTCCGGCTAAGTCAGCACTGAGCAGGGACATGGGAAGGAAGGCAGACAAAGGAGGGGACAGAAGCCATGAACGGGTACAGGAGAAACAATACAGGAACGTGATAATATTTTCAGCGAGCCCAGATTCCGGTGGTTCAATGGGCTAGTCAGTGCTTTCTACAACAATTTCATGTAGTTAGTTGTAAATGTGTAAACAGATCTATAAACCTTATTTATTTATTTCTTTTTAAAGATTTTATTTATTTGATAGAGAGAGAGACAGCGAGAGAGGGAACACAAGCAGGAGGGGTGGGAGAGGGAGAGGCAGGCTTCCCACGGAGCAAGGAGCCCGACGTGGGACTCGATCCCAGGACCCTGGGATCATGACCTGAGCCGAAGGCAGACGCTTAACGACTGAGCCACCCAGGCACCCCTATAAACCTTATTTTTAACAGGGGAAAACTAAAGTAATCTGGACATGTTTATCCTATTATATTTTATACCTCTTAGTACATTAGGAAAGGCCAAAACGTATTTTTTTCCCCAAAAGCATATTCATTTGAGAATAATACGGGTGCTACTGTGTTAGACAGACAAGGGTTGAGATATTTGGAGAAATTTTAAAGTCTAAGAATAGCTTAAAATCGGGGCACCTGGGTGGCTTAGTCGTTAGGCATCTGCCTTCGGCTCAGGTCATGATCCCAGGGTCCTGGGATTGAGCCCCACGTCGGGCTCCCTGCTCAGTGGGGAGCCTGCTTTGCCCTCTGCCTGCCACTCCCCCTGCTTGTGCTCACGCTCTCTCTCTGTCAAATAAATAAATAAAACCTTAAAAAAAAAAAGAATAGCTTAAAATCAAAGACTTTCTACTGATTTAAAAATCAATGGCATTGAGGGGTCTTTAATCTTTCCTTGTAAGAAGAAACTTGATTTATTTAATTTTAAAGGATTCTATATTCTGACGTTTCACCTTTTCACATTGTCTATAAAATGATGGTGATTTTTAAAAATGTCCCTATCGCTCCTCCCCTAAGCAGCCTGAGATGATTTCTGAAAATGGTTTGCTATTCACTTGACCCAGAAAACCCTACAAAATCATGCAAATCAAGAGGTTCAAATCTGCATGTTCACTTTAAGAACACACGTGAAACCGCCCAGGTCATCAAGGGTCTGCAGATCCAAAAAGCCCCCAAGTATCTGAAGGATGCCACTTTGCAGAAGCAGTGTGTGCCATTCTGTCTCCACAATGGTGGAGTTGGGAGGTGTGCCCGGGCCAAACAGTGGGGCTGGACACAGGGTCGATGACCCAAGAAGAGTGAATTTTTACGGCACATGCTTAAAAATGTAGAGAGTAATGCTGTACCTTAAGGGTTTAAATGTAGATTCTCTGGTGAACAAAGCCCCCCAGATGTGGCATAGAACATACAGGGCTCATGGTCAGATTAACCCATACATGAGTGTTCCCTGCCACACTGAGAGGGTCCTGACTGAAAAAGAGCAGACTGTTCCTAAACCAGAACAGGACGTTGCACAGAAGAAAAAGATATCCCAGAAGAAACTGAAGAAACAAAAACTTATGTCCCAGGAGTAAATTCTGCATAAAATAAATGTAAATTAAAAAAATAATAATAAATAAAAAATAAAAATGTCCCTATCAAGCACCTTATGTTGGAACCATCAGAATATTTTTGGTTTTGTTTTGTTTGAGAATCTCAGTATTCAATGAATAAATACTGAAATGCGATTAAAAGAAAAAAGTAACTGGTTTTTCTTAAACGTACTCCAAATATCCTTTTTTGAGTCGCTAAGAAAAAACAAGTTACTCCATCTCACTTTTAGGAAGTGACAGGAAGGTGACAGGAAGTGAATATTAAGTAGGTCACTACTTTCACAAGAGATCAGCTTCTGATTCCCATACCAGTGCTGGTAGCAATGGCCAGATCTCAGAGTACAGAAGAAACCAATTATATGTTGGCAGGGAGAGAGCAGGCTGGGGTGGCAAGAGCTGCTATCTTTGACCCTGGAAGTAGAATCTGGGGACAGTTCTAGAAGACTCCAAGGTTGAAGGATTTCCCCTGAAAGAATTTCTGGCTTAACACAGTATGCTAACACTCTTATTAAAAAGAGACCCATCTACATTTGACAAGGGTTTATTTTTAGATCATTTCGAAACTGAAAGTAAGTGCATAAAACATTGCGATAAGGCACCATTGTCCACTGTCTGGATGACACAGTTATCCAACCTCCTTCCCAGCAGCCACCCAAAGTCATCCCAAGTCTGTGGGTTAAAAACTTGTTTGTGCTACAAAAGTAGGGGGTTACTGTAATTTCCTTTGGCCTAGTTAGTAAAATGAATCGGTAATTGTAACAGGCTGGCTTTGTTTTAGAAACAGCCTAGAGAGGAAGTGATCCAAATCCTTTCGTGTCTGATGAAGCACTATAGAGTCCATAGTTACCACATGTTTCAGAGACAATAATGTTTTCAATTCTTACCAATGATGGACTACCTAGCTTGGGTGATATGTATATATGGCCTAATGCACAAAACAATCCTAAAAAGGGATCACCAGTCCCATACTACCAAGGAGGAAACAGAATCTCAAAGATTTTAAGTCACTTAAGCGTCCAACTCAATTTGAATGAGTACAAAGATTTTGCTATTCCTACTGTATTGTGCTGCCCCTCAGCCAGACTCAGGGAAATGGCCAGAGACTGAAGAGTACTGGCAGACAGATTACCTGAATAATAAATATTTGGAGGGCCAATTTTAAATTAAATAAGTGCAGTGCACACACCAGATGATGGTAACGATGATGATGGCTGCAATCATTTATTAAGCAATTGCTATAAGCAGGGTAGTCCTCCAGTTAATGTTTTGTACATAATTAACCAACTGTTTTATCTTTACAACCCTACAAAGCAGGTAGAATTAATATTCCCCTTTTACTGAACCTATAATATAGGTAAAGAAACTGAGGCACAGGAACATTAAGTAAAGTGGCCTAGTAGGTGACGGAGCCAGACACTCTGGCTTCAGAGCCCACATCTTTACTCCCATCACTAAGAACCATACATGAGCATTGTGGCAGACAAGGGTCGTAATCTGGGTAGGAATCCCCTCCCTAAGGTCCCTTCCCACAATGTGATTCTCAGTACCTTGGATAGAGGTCCAGGTAGAACTGTCCCAGAACTTCTCCTGTGGCTTTATCCTTCACAGTGTAAAGCGTCACACTTTTATTCCATACATGAGCATCTGCCACTTGCTCAAATGAAAGACCCAACAGCTCCTGGTAGATGTTCAGCAAGCCTTCAGTGACCACTTCAATTGGGAAGTATTCCTTGAGGATCTCTTGATCTATGGAGTACCTGAGTTCTTCTGTCTGAGTCATGTAGTAATGTAGGTCCCAGGCATTGATTTTCCCATCATATTCGAAACCTCTCTCTTCACATTCCTTTTTCTTCAAATTCAAAATAAACTCTCGCTCTGCCTCACCCAGTGGTTTTAATTTCTGGCTTAAATCATCTGTGCGGGAAGTGGGAAAAGTCCGTGATTTATTGCTTTTGGGAGCAAGCACATTCATACACATACCAGTGTTTTAGCATGGTGCTTCCTCCTTTGTAGTACTTGATGCAGATAACCGGGAGGAAGGAAGGGCGGAAGGAAGGAGGGAGGGAAGGAAAGCAGGCTCGACTATGACAGCCCTGCTGTTCTCTTCCCGGTAATTTATTTCGTGGCTCTTTGCCCTCCCATTTTTTCAGCACCAGCCAAACCAAGCCACAACTTTCTCACACCATCAACAAAGCTCGAGTTTATCTCAGAGAACTCTGACTCCAGAATGTTATAATTCAGGAAACAAAACAATAGTGAAACCATCTCATGTCCATGATTATTCTTCAATGAGATCAGGCTCCTCAAAAAGCCAGAGAAATGAAATCAGAGGCAACCTGTGATCACCATTACTAAAAACTGCTCAATACCTTTAACAGCCATGGGTTTTGTTTATCGCTAATCCCTTCCTATAAAGAATGTCTATTTGGATACAGCAATTCCACTTTTTAGATGGATACCATAATTTATATACTGTGGTTAATTTTGCCTATTTCACATTCTCCCTAATTTATTTTAATTTACAATTGGCATATTCCCATCTGAGTTGCCCTCTTGGCTGCCTGTACTCACCTACTCTCTCACAGGCCTAATCAGAATTAGATCACTTTGTATCTTCCATAAGTTTCCTTCTTTCTCTTTAGAGGGCTTCTCAGGCTGTAGCCTTCACCTCACACTCTGGGGTTGCCTCCCAAACTGCCATGTCCCATAGAGAGCCAAATACATGTTTGTCTTACATTTGTGACAAATCGTGCAGGACAAATACATAACAAGAGCATATGCATTTAGGCAAATACAGTGAAAACAGTCAAAGAAGAAGAAAAATGGAAATATACAACTGATTAAAAAAAGACCCCACCTAGAAAGGCTGTTACATGGCTTGTACGCTTTGCAGTGTTCATTTCGAGGACAAAGTCAGCATGTGTGCTATAGCCGAGGAGTTTGGCTACTTTGGCTCGCAGTGGGAGTAGTTGTTGCAGAATTACGGTGTTTTCCTAGTAATAAACAACAACAAAAACAAAGATTAATCATTAATTGGATCCACAGCATTAAAAGGAAGTTATTACATGTATTTTTAGGTTGGTAAAACGTCAATTATTTTTAAACCATCTCAACCTCCTAATAAATGACTCTACTTCAGTGTTAAAGACTTTTTTAAAATTCATGATCCAATTTTATTTCTGAAATCCTTGACTTTTTAAGTCTCAGGAGATTGCTATGAGGTCTTAATAAAATTGTAGGTATTATAAACTTAGAGTGAAAATGTATTCTTAAGGACTACAGTGATTCCCCATTTAATTTCATTGGCAAGACTGCAACAAATATTGATACTTAAATTTGTTTTTGGGAGTTATAAATACATATAAACACAAGTTTGCCACTTTAACTTCACATCCATTAGTATGGCTATTATAAAAACAATAGAAAAAAGTGTTAATGAGGATGTGAAGAATTCGGAAACTTTGTATACTGCTGTGAATGTAAAAAGTGTAGCTGCTGTGGAAAATGGTATTGCAATTCCTTAAAAAATTAAGCACATAATTATCATATGATCCAGCAATTCCACTTGTTGGTATGTGTCCCAAAGAGTGGAAGCAGGAACTCAAAGAGAGATTTGTACACCTGTGTTCACTACACCATTATGTGAATAATAGCCAAGTGGTGGATGCAATCCAAATGTCCATCAATGGATAAATGGATAAAGAAAATGTGGTATACACATATAATGGATTATTATTCAGTCTTAAAAGGGAAAGAAAGAAATTTTGACAAATGCTAAAACAAGATATTATGCTAAGTAAAATAAGCCAGTCATAAAAGAATAAATATTACATGATTCCAACTTACATAAGGTTCCTCGAGGAGTCAAATTCATAGAGCCAGAAAGTAGAACAGTGGATGCCAGGGGTGGGGGGAAGGGGGGCTAGGAGTTAGCATTTAATGGGTGCAGAGTTTTGGCTGGGGAAGATAAAGAGTGTGAAGACAATGGTGGTGATGGCTGCACAGCTATGTGAACATAGTTAATGCCACAGAACTCTCTACACTTATGAATGTTTCAGAGATTCGTTTCAAATCATTACAAACTTTTTCTTTGTTTTGTATGTATTAAGAACACAAATAATGATACTGCTTTATTTATTTTTTTGAAGATCTTATTTGTTTATTTAATTGACACAGAGAGACAGAGACACAGCGAGAGAGGGAACACAAGCAGGGGGAGTGGGGGAGGGAGAAGCAGGCTTCCCGCTGAGCAGGGAGCCCAAAGCGGGGCTCAATCCCAGGACCCTGGGATCATGACCTGAGGCGAAGGCAGTCGCTTAACCAACTGAGCCACCCAGGAGCCCCATATTTTATTAACAATAAAAGGAAAAGTTATCTCTTGGAGAAAGTAATAAATATTGAGGTGAAAGAAAAATTACCCCCAATAATTAACTCATATTTATAGACATGTTTCTAAGGAAGATCACACACCAGGGACAGTCTGGAGCAGTGTGAGTGACCACCTGGGGTCACAGCCACAGAAACTTCCCCCACCTGCCTCCCCTCCTGCTTTGAAGGACTCATTCTTTCCTCCCATTTCCACCCCAACATAGAGGAGTAGTTACTTTTTAGTCCATTTCGTTTTCAATACAAATTAATATCGACCCCTCCACCCCCTACCCCTAGACCAACCAGGGTTGGAAGGTGCCACCATTGGTGCTGCCTTCTCTCCCCACAGCCTGTAACTTAGTGTTTTGTTCTTAACTGAATTGTGATGGTTAGAAACTTCACGTATAGTTTGTGGAAATCATAGAATTAAACATATTGCTTAAGAGAAAAAACAAAACTAGTTGTGGCCACATGATCTACAATAGGACAGGGGACTCTCCAAGAAGTGATGAGTAGAATTCCTGGGTCGTCTCTTTACAGAGGCCTGTCCTTCGAGCTGCGAACTGCATATGACAACAAAGACTTAGGATGTCACAATACCAAGCTTTGGATCACTCACCTCTGTGCTGTCAGTTGCAAGAAAAATAAGCCTTTCTTTAAAAACTGTGGTAAAACATATATAACACAAGAAATGCCATTTTAACCATTTAAAAAATTAATTTAGACCTTTTAACATGTGTTTGCCATTTGACTTTTTGGGAAAAAAATCAAGTTGTAAACTTTTATTACAAATTAAAAATGAGGTTCTTAAAAATCTCAACTTGACCAGATATGAAACAATTTAAAAACCTTTAATGGTGTATTGAAAAGCACCCAGGCTTAAAAACAGACACACACACACACAAAAAAAAACCCCAAGCACATTTATCATTACCAAAAATGGACCTCTTCAGGTAAAAATAATAGAAACCCCATGCTGCATAGATAATGCAGATTAGAAATTCTGGTTATCTGCTCAATGGGCAAAAGGCAAGCACTTAAGGTCTTCAGCTCCAGTCTTTTGCTCATTTCTTATTGCTGGAATTTCTTATTTACCTCTTCTTGTTGGATGACTAAACCGGATGATGTCAGTGATGGTAAGCCCACATTTACTTAGCCCTGCTCTTTCAGGCTTACAAGCCAACCAGTTCTCAGCTGTAGACTGGCTGGTTTTGTCTCTGTGAACTCATAGTTTGGGGTTTTATGGGCATCTGCGTGGGTCACCAAAGTTCCATTGGCAGGGATCTTGAGGTGGCTGCTGATGTTGGGTCTCATCTTAATTTTCCTTACTTTCTTCAACTGGAGGTCCCCTGCGGAATCGTGGTCTCTACCCCCATATACACTGTCTCACTGGTCTGCCTTGCTCTCCTGCACCCTGCTTGCCGGCGCCCTCCAGCACTTCTCCCTGCACAGGGGGTGTAGGGGGTGGGGGAGACTGGAAGAGTGGTTGCCACCCACTGCCAGGTGCAGTCAGGTGTGAACTGTGGCCTGCAGGCAGGCCGGCACGATAGGGCCCTCCTTCTTTCCCCACCCTCACAATTCTGGTACTTCTGCGGGTAACTGTGGGGAGGATCCCCGTGATAGAGAACATCTTTAATGGTGATCATCTGCTGCGTATTTACCGCCTTGCCCTGGGGCTCCACCAGGGCCGGCCATGTTTGCTGCCTCTGTACCCTTTCCTCCTCCAACATCAAACTCCAGCCTCGCTCTCTCTTACACTGCGCGGGTATTTCCCGCGGTTATTCTTTATGGCAGTCTGGTATACAAACACATCTTCCTCGGTCTCATTCCTGTCGATGGAACCACTTTACTGTTTCCAGAACCTTTGTTGTAATGACTTTGCTGTTGCCAGTGGGTGCCACGGAGGCTACTGCCCAGGATGCTGAGCCTGGTGTTCAAAGAGCAGAGGGTGAGCGGGGGCTGGGTCACCTCCCCCCACTTGCTGCTGGTAGTGACAGTGGTGGGGACTGGGCCAGCTGCACCTCCTGCTGGGTGTGATGGTAACTAGGCCATGGGGGTGGGGCTGCTCAGAGCTCTCTGGGGTCCACTCTCCTTCCCACATCTGCTGGAACTCCCATTTTAGCCATTTTTAAGTGTATAATTCAATGGCACTAATTGCGTTCAGTTCACACTGTTGTGCAACCACTACCACTATCTGTTTCCAAAACTTTTCCAACACCCCAAACGGAAACTTGGTAACCGTTAAACAGTAATTCCCCAGTGGCCCCAGCTTCTGCCAACCACTAATCCTTTCTGAAGAGAAACAGCTTTTATCTTATTTGAGTCACTGTGCTTTTTGTTGGCTTTTGTGTAGCTGCTTAACCTGTATCCTTACACCCACAGACGCTGATATTAGGAATAGGGTACTGTTATAAGAAAAATGAAAGTTGTACAGGAAGAGAAGGTGGGGACAGATACAATGCTGGCTGGGAAGCTGGCAATCCTCATTATACCATGGGTAACATTCGTTAAAACGATTTCATGTCATAACTTGGAAGAGAACAATTACCTACTGAGGCTTAGCTCTAGGGGAACTTCTGGGGAAAACTAATGTTGGTGCATGTTTTGTTGCTATTTGTGACTTTTAGAAAGATTATGAGAGAGATGAACTCACTTGAGAATGTTCAGTTTGCAGAGGTGGAAGGAAAAGACTTCTACTAACAGAGGTTCTGTCTGTGGCTTACAATCTAGGACTTCGGATGGATGGCAGAGACAATTGCTCTGTCCTCCTAATACCAGAGAAAAGACTGTCAGATTTACTGAATTGTAGAGATTAGTTTGAGAATGCTGCCTTCCCTCCTCAAGCCTACTGTTTCAGAAGGCCCCAAAGCAGATTCCATTAAATTGAGGAAAAGCAAGAGGGACAGGGTACAGGAACCAATATAAAAAGATCTGGTAGGTTTAAGAACGACTGACCAAAAATATTATTTGGGTTGAATTATTTTAACATGAATCGGACTGGATACAAACAGACAAGAAACCTACTAAGTTTTTGAGCGTATTATATTACCAAAGGCATCACGAGCTTGGCCTGCAAAAGCTTGTGGTTATTTGATCCCTAAAGCAACCCCCAGGCTTCAAACCAGCACCAGCATGAATCTTTACTAGTAGCCGCCCAGGATATGGTCGTGGAGGGTAACAGACAAGAAAAAATTCTTGGCAGGCAAAACCAGGGATCATGTAGTACAATTGCTAAACAAATTTCTGCTAGAAAAAAAACCCCAAATCACTTTAATGAGCTCTTCAAGGAACTTCATCAGAGCAAGGAATCCCCACAATTCCTGCCAGTTTTTGAAAATTGGTACGGGCCTACTGTATGTTTTCTGTTCTTTCCTTTTCCATATAGGAGTTTTTAGTGTGGTTACTGTGTTCCTATTCTACCACTGGGCGTGTGTCCTGGGGATGAATGGACCAGACAGCATGCCCTCTCTTTCATAGACTGCTAGATCATGAGGAAGCTCCAAGTGGGGAGAGCTCCAGACGTCATGGTCTTTGAGCTCAAGGCAGTAACTGGTCATGGTCTGGCATATGGTGAATGGGTTCTACGTGTGGGGAAAAAAGGCACTCACAGTTATCTGGAGAGGGAGACTGTGGTGGAGCTGTCTAGCTGACTCTGAGAATGCATTTCTAATTCTTCCTTTTTACCCTTTGGTAATAGAATCCCCTCAGCTGAGCAAATGGCTGTCAACTGAAGACTACATTTCCCAGGTTCCCCTGCAGCTGGGTACGACTAGATGATGGTATTTGAGTCAATAGGAGGTGAATGGAGTGGATGTATGTCATTTCCAGGTCTTCTTAAGGTGTGTCTCTGTCCTTTATTTTCCCACTTCTGAATAGGCCGGGAAATGGTGACAGCTGGAATGGCCTTGGAAGTCACTTGTTAAGGGCAGAGAGGTGCTCCACTAGCCCTGGACTGTTGACTTGGTGAAAGAATACAACTTTTAGTTTATTTAACCCATTCTATTTTAATTAGAACAGCTTAGGCTGTGGCCACACCAAGGCTACCAGTGAGCAAGGGAAAAGTTAAAAGCCTTCAGGAATTAGGAGGCATAATACTCAAATAGGCATGTTGGTCTCTGAGCTAACTTCAACACTGGTGAACAAAGCAAACCCTTTTCTTAAAATCTTCCATAAAAACGAAAGAAAGACAAACATTCAGAGTACCTCTTTGCACCTTGTATTAAATGCCATTTCCATCTTCCTTCTAGTTGCAGGGATACAACATTTCTTCATGACAGGAAAGTAGTGTGGATATTTTAAGGTAATTTTATACTTGTCATCATCTGTCTTTTCTAAACTGTCAATGAAATCATCAGGAAGAGCACCTGCAAGAAATCATTTTCTTATACATCGATTTTTCCACTCATTATTAGTTTATTTAGCATTGGCATGGTGCCTTTAAGAAGCTCTAGGAATTCTGTGGAGTAATTGAAATTCAAGTAAAATAATGACAATCCTTATAATATCATTTTGACGTTACTGGAATGGGGTGATCATTAGAGGACAGGTGGCTTAGGAGGTGGTAATTCAAATTATGAATAGGCTTCAGTGTACTTGTGCAGATGGTGTTTTGATGGAGAACAGGAAAAACTAAGCCAAGAAAGATCCAGAACATATTAAGAAGAGACTAGTTTAAGTTATAATGTAGGGGATATTATAAGGTAAAAAATTTCAAGGCACTGAAGGCTGTTAAACACCAGCATAAGTTACCAAAAAATATTATGAAATTTCCTCTGGAGCATCTCTAGAAATAGTATACACACTTTTATTAGTGTAAAATCTAGGCATGGTTTGGCTGTCTTTTCTGTAGAAGGGGTGATAGGTTCTGTACAAGGTACCGGATCATTTTTTTAAAGAATTCTTTCAACTTTGATTTGGCAAACTGTGAGGTAAGATTATTTCTCTAAATTATATTATTTAACCAGAAAAAAACCAGAATTTTACCAAGTTCAGCCTTGGAAAATACAAGGAAGGTATCGTCCTCATTGAGGTTTTTGTTGAAGTCAATACATAGCTCACTCATTCTTTTCTTCATTGCTTTGATTTCCTGAACAGAAGATACAAATATAGAACATTAACAATAAAAAGAAACTTTCATTTTTAATGCCATCAAATAAGTTTCACTTTTATATGAAGATTGGCTTCTATGCCCAACCCTCAGGAAGTATGTTTTTTAATGATGTGTTTCATAAAATGTTTCCTGCCATATTCTATGCTGTGTCTGTGAGGATCTGTATGCAAAACATATACAAAAAGGCAATCCCAGTGATGTGTTAGAAAATCAGTCATAAACTGGGGCACCTGGGTGGCTCAGTTGGTTAAGCGACTGCCTTCGGCCCAGGTCGTGATCCCAGAATCCCGGGATCGAGGCCCGCATTGGGCTCCCTGCTCAGCAGGGAGTCTGCTTTTCCTTCTGACCCTCTCCCTCTCATGCTCTCTCTCACTCTCTTTCTCTCAAATGAATAAAATCTTAAAAAAAAGAAATTAGTCATAACTCGTAAGAACTAAATAAATTTAGGAGGTAGAGTCAAAGCAGACTCAGGCACATAATATATACACAAAATGAATAGTTGCTGGGTGAATAAATGATTCTAGTAGGCTGTTAATAATTAACATCTTTCAATCTTTTCCAAAGTTTAATGTAGACATCAGTATTTGGTGCTGAAGTAAACCAAGAGACAATTAATTCTATGGTTGCTTTGGAAAAAAGGTCATGTCTTAGTTTTATAGACCTTTGTAAACTAAGGTGATACGGGCCTTAACATTTGTATAAAAACTATTAGGTGTGAAATCAAAGGAAGCAAAAAAGGAAACCACAAGAAAAAACACGAAATATTTTTATTAACCTGTCCCATCTTCTAAAAATGCTAGATAATGAAATTTACATCAACATCACCTGGGAATTTGTTAGAAATGAATATTCTTGAGACCCACACCAAGCCAACTAAAACACACTCTCAGAGGTGGGACCCTGTACTCAGAGCTTTCACAGCTTTGCTGTAAATCATCACTTGGTTTGCATGTCTTTCACACTTGTTTCCTGTTCTACTGTGTAGAAGAATGACCTGGTAATTTTGATGTGCACTAAAGTGGGGTCTGCTGACTGAACACATACTGTGCAGCACTGTTTTTGGACACTCCAGTTGTCACCCCAAGCTCCCTTCCACCTTTCCCCCATTCTACACTAGCCCTGTAGTTTGGGTGGGATCTGACCCTATCTGAAGCTCCAGGGTAACTCTACAATAGTTAGGTAATCCCATCCCCACTAGAGTATTGACTGGTTCGGGTAAGCCAGGCCTGGCATTCTCCTGACTAAAGGGGGATTCAGGATTAGGCATATGATCCAATCTGGGCCATTAAGACACAAGGGGAGGTTCGAGGGAAGCTTCTCTACATCCTTCTGGATGGTGGATCTTCTAGTTAATATAAGCAAATAAATCTCTTCTATTGTTTAAACTGTGGTCAACAGGGTTTTGTCAGTTGTAAATACATTGCAACTAATACAATGCCTCAACAGAAATGATGACTGACCTGGAAGACCAAAAGGTAAGGTAAGGGAGATCAGTCACACATTTCTCCTCTAACTAGGCTGAAGAGGATACAAGGTGTTCGAAGGGCATTTACGTGATAGAAAGGTACCTGTATCTCAGTGGTACCTTCAGTTATATCTACTATGCTGACATCACTTGGTTTGGATGTCTTTCACACTTGTTTCCTGTTCTACTGTTTAGAAGAATGACCTGGGGGCGCCTGGGTGGCTCAGATGGTTAAGCATCTGCCTTCGGCCCGGGTCATGATCCCAGGGTCCTGGGATCGAGCCCCAACATCTGGCTCCTGACTCAGCAGGGAGCCTGCTTCTTCTCCCTCTGCCTCTCCCCCTGCTCGTGCTCTCTCTCTCTCTGTCTCTCTGTATCTCCGTGTCTCGAATGAATAAATAAAATCTTTAAAAAAAAAAAATAGACGAATGACCTGGAAACAGATCATGGGTTATATGTCCTGTCTAAGAAGAATGATTTAATTCTGTAGCTGGATTTACTTCTGAAACTGGAAGATGGGATCAGCATTAGACAAAAGAAAAAGTTTGAGAAGCACTTTTCAGTAGCTAATCTGTCTGCCTTTAAAGGGCATATGCAGTTGGCCCTTGAGCAACAGGGATTTGAACAATCTAGGGCAACCTATATACAGATTTTTTTCAATAAATAAAGTTCAGTACTATAAATGTGTTAAATGTGTTTTTTCTTCCTTACGATTTTCTCAACAACATTTTCTTTTTTCTGGCTTACTTTAAGAAGACAGTATATAAAACATGTAACATACAAAACACATGTTAATTGACTATGTTATGGGTAAAGCTTCTGGTCAATAGCAGGCTGTTAGTAGTTAAGTGTTTGAGGAGTCAGAAGTTATATGGATTTTTGACTGTGCAGCGGGGTTGCCACCTCAACCCCAGGTTGTTCAAGGGCCAACTGTTTTAATCATAGGGTATTCCATTCCAAAGTGCTTATGTTAAAACTCTCCATCATAAAAATTTTATTACCAGTGACCAAGGGAGTGTGGAGAGTGCAAATCAACTATTAAGACCTGGAAACAGCAATAAGAAAATGTAAAATAGAGCAGGGAAAATAAGCCCAGCACACATGAAACAGATATAATTTGCAAAGGATTAAAAAAAAAAAAAACGATTATCAGTTGTCTGTCAGTCACCATGAGATTAAGAGGAGTTGTAGAATTTAAAACCACTGACTACCAAATACATTGTAAATGGATTTGTATTATGCATTATTTTCCATATTACAAATGTGTTGTTTCCCCACCTGTTTTTTGTTGTATTTTATTTATTTATTTTTTTCCCAGTAAGAAAAAGAAACACAAACTCACATTTTGTACTTGTTCTGGAAGATGGAGCCCATTCCTTTTTCCCATTTTAATGGACTTTTCCAAGTATCTTCTGGCTTCAGGTTTTATCTTACTCAGATCACATGTTTCCTGAAATGAAAGAGTGTGATAACCATTTCTGTTACAATAGCGCATGGGTAATTATAAACTGTGAGACCAAAGCAAATTTATTCATCATCTCTGTTGAGTTATGAAGCACATAGGTGATTACAAGGCAGGTTCTTTTGAAGACCTAATTTCTTTTATGCTTTAGTTAGCTTTGCTCATTTAAAAGAGAAAAATTAAATAAATAAAAAGCTAACCAGAATTGCCTTGCATCAGAATCAAGAGTGCCTGTACCACTTGAAGTGTGATAAAAGAAACATTTGCATAATCTCATTCTCAGCATTCTCTATGACCATGGTCTTTTTCAAAAAACATATTCCTTATCACAAATCATCTGGATTTAATTTTCCATCATTTGCTAACCTGGTTCCACCTGAGAGGCCAAAAGAGAAATAATGGGCAAATTCTACACAAATGCAGAGTGGGACTCTTTTGCCAACATACCAAACAAGGACAGCTGGATAAAACCCCAGCCAAAGGCTTCCAACACTTCAAAAATGCTTTACTGTCATTTGGCAAGAGAGATCAAGAGACTACAGCAAGCAGCATATGAACAAGTATCTGGGGAAAATGAGTCAACACTGCACAAAAAGGAGGAAAGCTGGACAGAACATTTGAACCTGTATGCAGCAACACAAACAACATCACTCAAAAGAATGGAGGGCCCTCGAGGAGAATGGAAAATTCCCCCGGCAATAGCAAGGTAATAAAAACACCAGATGTTTCTTCAAAACAGGTGGCAGAATATACATGGCACATCTGGATGGCTGGCCAGTTCATGTCCCTGGGAGGAAATGCACTCCGGACAGACTCTGCACTCCGGACAGACTCAGCAGGTGTAATGGATTCAGTTTGGGTGAGAGCCAATGAGGGACATCTGTCTCTAGAGCCTTAGAGACATACCATTGGGTACACTCTCTCTCTCCATCAAGACCTGGGCTACCCACCTCTCAGCTTTATATTTTCCCAACTAAATACATCTTTGAAAGAACAATGTTTAGCTTTAGAGCCTGCATTTTAGATTGTTGGTGTTAAGGCTTTTGCTGCAGTAACTCTGTAATTTTTCACATTTTGTTGCAGCAAGCAAATAGCGTATTTTATTTTATTTTTTTAAAGCTTTTATTTATTTATTTGGGGGGAGGGAGAGAGAGAGAGAGAGAGAACATGCATGAGTAGGGGGGAGAGGCAGAGGGAGGGTAGGGAGGGGGAGAAGCAGACTCCCCACTGAGCAGGGAGCTCTACACAGGGGCTTAATCCCAGGACCCTGAGATCATGACCTAAGCCGAAGGCAGATGCTTGACCAACTGAGTCACCCAGGCCCCCCAAATAGCTGTATTTTAACTGAGGGTACTACTTAATACAATGATCTGTATTTCACTTTGCCTATCAATACAAAATTTTATGTTCTAGTACTAAAGCACTTTTGTGCACATCACTCACTGTTTCCTCTGCGTTTATTCTCAGTGGAGGCAGAGAACAGTTAGATACCTTTTTCCATAATAACCTCCTTTTATATCCTTGGAGAACTTCTGAGCATGCTGGCATGACTGGAGTTGGAACCCTTCCTAACTGGTATTGGCACACGCTGGGATCCCAGCAGTAGGTGCTTGCAACAGGAAGAAACCCATAATGTCTAGGGAGATAACAGGGCTGTGGGCTGGCTCCCTTAGGGATGGCTAACAGTTCAAGTCACAGTGTTCATGTGCAAGTGATTAACCTGGGTTGATCAAGGCTGGTTTTAACAGCACAAGGAAGTATGTCCTGAGGTGTGGGGCACAGGAATAGGAGTTTCTAGAAGGTATAATACTGGGTATTGTAAGGTTGGGGAGCGTCTAGGCACGAGCTATGTGTAGCAGGGACAGAGGAAAAAAATCCCCCATGAGAAGGGCCTAGAAAGAGCTGGTTAGTTGTGAAGGACCCAAATATGCAGGCAGAGATCCCGAGCAGAGGGCCTTCCCAGCAGGGCAGTGAGCCAAGGCAGAAGCTGGGCACAGTGCTGGACAGCAGGTCCTAGTACTTGGGTTCATGGGTTCACCTGGTCACAATGGCCCTGAGCTTAGGCTCATGACAAGTCTCAGCAGCTGACATGAGCAGAATTCTCACTCTATGCTACACTAAATCAGGAAGGGCTCACATACGATGAGCGCCTGGACTTGCCGTATCTTGGAGTGAGTACTTGGGCTGCTACTTCAGAAAGCCTAGAAGCATACTCAGTACAGTAAACTTAAAACTCATGGTCTTGATGAGGTAAAAACTATTGACTCCTCAAAAAGGTAAGACAAGCATAAACAGGTAGAAGGATGTTCTGAGAAAAATCTGCTCCGAATCAGGTTTAATTAAAATATGACTATCTGTACTGAAATATTTGACTTACCACAGAAATGACACTTAAAATTCTGACTCAATTGTAACAAGGCATCATCTGCCAGTCAGACTCTGAGGTCTCAGAAATCTCTGGAGGGCTCTCGTGGGAGTAAAACACTTCTAAAATGTGCTTCTAAAGCACATTCCTGTCCCAGAGCTGATCATATGAATATTCTCCCTTATAATCTCCAGGCAAGATCAGAATGACAGCTTAAGGATTTTCCAGCAGGGAATCAGCCAGTACTTCTAGACTGCTCTGCTGTAGTTGCACCTTCCTTCCTAAGAATTTAATCCACTTGAATTGGAACCAGGTCTCAGACATCTTTGGGTGAAGTTTCTCCTCTTTAGGGGTGGGGGAAGGCCTAAAGTACTCTTCTGTAATTTATATCATCTGACAGTAGAGGCTCTTAACTTTATTTAATCTCTGTGGTGACAAGATTTAGTTTCTTCCTAACCTCCTCCTATAACAGAGAGGTTTTATATAAAAGTCTGAATGCGTGTGCACGCATTTGTGTGTACACTTACACATGTGGCTTGTATATTCATATCACAGACAAGAAAATGATGTTTAAATGATCTTCCTAATATCACTCAGTTATTTATTAGGAAAAATGGATAGAAAACAAATTCTCCAAAATTCTTACGTTGGTACTTTCCCCAATATATTATACCACTACATTACAACACCTTAACTTATTATCATTCTTCAAAATTTCATTACAAATAAGTGAAGATTTTTTAAATTTCTCTCCAATCCTCCCCACCGTCTATCCCTTAACTGTGTCCTTTTCTTTTAAGACCCTCACATTTCCAGTTTCTAAAATATGTAAATAAAAAATAATTTCAGTGGGACTTTCTATATTGTTATACAAAGTAGAAAAATACATTGTTAAAAGAACCCTGGAAATTAAGATAGTATATTTCTTTGAATATCATTTAGGAAAATGGATTTATAAGCTTTGAATATGCTAAAGCAATAGAACATAACAACAGAGTAGAATACAGATCCTATTGCAAAAGCTAAGACAGAGGCATAACTTAATTAAATGAGTTATATTTGCAGTTTTCTTTCTTTCTTCCTGTTCTTTTCAATGCTATATTTTCTGTTAGGTTTCTATCTGACTATTGTGAAAAGGGCATTCTTAGGTAGCTGCTTGTGCTACCAGAGAGGGGGGCCACACAAAGGCCTGCTTGCTGACATATTCAGCATACTACTACAAGCCCCTGCTTTGGTGTGAGCCAGAGGCCCAGTGAGGGACACTGGGCGTGGGAACCATACTTCATGAAGACACATTTAAACGGGGGCCAGTTCAGTTGCATTCAGCATACATTCACTGAGCTCCTACTCATATGCCAGGTATTGGAGAAACAAAGATGAATATCCTTGAGGTGCTCTAAGTAATATGAAGGAAAACAAATTTTTAGCAGGTAATATCAGTAGTAGGTAGTGAGTGAAGAGAGAGTTAAGTACTTGGGAAGCACAAGAGTGGTGTCTGGCTAATGGGGAAACTAAGGCAAGGTAGTTGATGCTTTGTATTAGGTCTCCAGCTACAATTTTCAGTAGTACTGATTATGACCAATAACTAGACTTACATGTTTCAAAATCAAGACGGGATGGTGTACAGGTGCCTGGGTGGCTCAGTTGGTTAAGTGGCTGCCTTTGGCTTAGGTCATGATCTCAGGGTCCTGGGATCGAGTCCCACATCAGGCTCCTGGCTCTGCGGGGGAGCCTGCTTCTCCCTCTGCCTACCACCCCCCTGCCTGTTCTCTCTGTGTCAAATAAATAAATCTTAAAAAAAAAAAAAAAAGGAAGGGATGGTATAGGTTAAGAAAATTACCATTACCACGCTGAATTTTGGACTTAGTTTTTTCTTTGCCTTTCTTTCTTTTTCTTCCTCCTCTTCTTCTTCTTCTTCTCTCTCCATTTCTCTCTCTCTTTCTCTCTCTTTTTTTTTTTTTTGCCATAGTCTTAAGACACTGGTTTGTGGATTTTAATTTGGCATAAGGTCTCCATGGCTGGTAGAGTAGGAGACCATACAATGCTTAAAAGCATCTTTACTTAATCCCATGACTTATTCTTTTACACTTTAACATTAAAACTTTAAGTCATTAATTGAAGATGAATTGGACTGACCAAAGCCCAGGGCTCTGAAAAAAATATAAACAATATTACAATAGATACCTGTATTTCTCGATTCAGCTGACATCACTGAGACTCCAACTTCACTAAAGAAACCCTCTTCTGTGCTTATTGGTTAGCAATCCACTGGAATAAAATATTATATGCCTGGATTGTTTTATTTTTTTTTTAAAATTTTAAAAAAGATTTTATTTATTTATTTGACAGAGAGAGAGACAGCAAGAGAGGAAAAACAAGCAGAGGAGTGGGACAGGGGGTCGATGCGGGGTTCGATCCCAGGACTCTGGGATCATGACCTGAGCTGAAGGCAGACACTTAATGACTGAGCCACCCAGGCACTCGCCTGGATTGTTTTAACATGGAGACACTGCATATTTTTCTCACCAACATGGCTTGAAAGAGGGTCTATGAAGCCTCTACTGGCTTCTGAGCCAACAACTAAGAAACCTTTGTCAAGACTGGGAAATGCCAAGACCTATGGCCCTGACTGCTGGCTTTTGATAATTGGACAAGTTTTTAGCTAAAGGAATGAGGAAATGCTTCTTTTAATTTCTTATTTTTTTTCTTCTGGTGGAATTAAGGCTAAATTTAACATGTTAAATTTGCATGTAATATTTTTAATCTACAAATGAATAAAATTACACACATACGTTATAAAGACAAATTAAATCCACCCTTCAATTTATGAAATACAATAGTAACAACACTGCTGCATTTACCTGTGCAACAGAAAAACCATTCTCCTGACTTCTTTCTTTTTTTTTTGATAGAGAGAGAGACAGCCGTAGAGGGAACACAAGCAGGGGGAGCAGGAGAGGGAGAAGCAGGCTTCCTGCAGAGCAGGGAGTCCGATGCGGGGCTCAATCCCAGGACCCTGGGATCATGACCTGAGCCGGAGGCAGATGCTTAATTAACGACTGAGCCACTCAGGAGCCCTCATTTTCCTGACTTTTATGCTAAACATTTTTTCCAGTTTTACCACTTACATGTATATTGTGTAGTTTTGTTTCTATTTGAGCTTGCTAAAATGATATCCCAATGTATGTAGTGTTCTGCAACTTTTTTCTTTCATTGTTACTAAGATTCAGCCCTGCTGCTGCATGTGGCTGTAGCTTATTTACTGCTATAAAATATTCCAATGTAAATATACTAAAATGCATTGGTGCATTTTCCTGCTGATGGAAATCTGAGTTGTTTCAGTGTTTTGCTATTATAATGTTGCTATGAACATTTGTCCAATTTCACCTGTGTACAAACTCAAAAGTATTTCTAGGTCAACAGTGAGGGGGACAGCGAGGTTATGTTGAGTTATGGAGAATGTGAGATCCAACTTTCCTCCAAATTAGTTACTACTCTAATTTTTGAATTAATTTACACCTTTACCAGCTGGGCATAAACATTCCCACTGATTCACACTTGCAGATACTGGCCACTGTTAGACTTCTTTATTCTTGTCAGTCTGGTGAGTAAAAATGGTATCTTATTGTGACCTTCATTTGCACTTCCCTGATTATTAATAAGGCTGAACATCTTTTCATGTTAAATTGCCATATGTGTTTCTTCTGAAATATCTTTTCATGTCATTTGCTCATTTTTCTTTTGGGATGTTTGCCTTTTTTATTGATTGTAGTAGATCTTTATATATCCTAGGTACTAATGCTTTGCTAGTTTCACGTTTTACAAATTCTTAATTTAGTATTTAAGTATTTCAGTATTTTTAGTATTAGTCTTTTTTTTAAAGATTTCATTTATTTATTTGAGAGGGAGAGAGAGAACATGCGCACAAGGAGGGGGAGGGGCAAAGGAAGAGAGAGAAGGAGGTTCCCAGCTGAGCAGGGAGCCTAATGCAGGGCTCGATCCCAGGACCCAGAGATCATAACCTGAGCTGAAGATAGATGCTTAACCAACTGAGCCACCCATGTGCCCCAGTATTAGTGTCTTTTCCCTTTATTAATGGAAGATCTTTATTTTTTTTAAAAGATTTATTTATTAGAGAGAGAAAGGGGGGGCAGCAGGGGAGAGGGGCAAAGGAAGAGGGAGAGAATCCTTAAGCAAACTCCCTGATGAGCAGGGAACCTGACTAGGGGCTCAATCTCAGGACCCTGAGATCATGACATGAGCCAAAACCAAGAGTCGGACGCTTAACCAACTGAGACACCCAGGCGCCCCAGAAGTTCTTTATTTTGATCTAGTCATGTTTATCAGTCATTTTACAGTTAATACTTTATAGTTAACAAATATTTCCCTGCTCAGGTGTCATAAAGATATATTTCTATATAAACTTCTAGAAGCTGTTTCTCAGTTTGGTTGTGAGGAGGGGATCCAATTTTTCCTTTTCCTTCATGGATAAGCCATGTCCTAGCACCAGTTACTGAAGGCCTATCTTTTAGATCTGTCACCAACTGTTCCCACTTTCATTTGAGGAACTAAACATTTACCTCTGTGACTCCTAGGAAGTTACCATTTCTTTTTTTTTTTTTTTTTAAAGATTTTATTTATTTATTTGACAGAGAGAGAGCATGAGAGCAGGAACACAAGCAGGGGGAGTGGAAGAGGGAGAAGCAGGCTTCCTGCCGAGCAGGGAGCCCGATATGGGACTTGATCCCAGGACCCTGGCATCGTGACCTGAGCCGAAGGCAGACGCTTAATGACTGAGCCACCCAGGCACCCGGAAATTACCATTTCTGAGCTTCACTATCTCCATTTATAAAAAGGGATGCCTCACAAGATTGGTATAAAAGTTAAATTAGATAACTACAATGCTGTGCCAATGTAAACTACTAACCACATGTTAGGAAGGAGGTAGGAAGACTATGGTACACTAGTCTCAGGCTCAATTATAATTTCATCCATCTATAGTCAACACATGACTTATTTTGGAGATTTTGAAACGTGACTGCAAATTAGTTGATACTTCTTACGCTGAGATGTAGTGTCCCTTGAATTTGGGCAGACTGCAGTCAATCAATACAGTATGGCCGAAGTGATGTTATGTAACTTCTGAGATGGTCAGAAAAGGCAATGCAGCCCCTGTCGAGTGCGCTGCGACACTCTTGTTGGAGTCCTGAGTCTCCACGAAACATGTCCTACTACCCTGATGCTGCCATGCTATGAGAAAGCCCAAAGCACATAAGGAGACAATGTGGAGATGCTCAGACATGAAATGGAGAGAGAGGTATCTCTGGTTGGCTTCTGCATGCTTCAGCTCCAGACACCACTACCTTCAACCCATGCAAGACCCCAAGCCAGGGCTACCCAAATGCTTCCTTTCTCAATTCCTGATCCACAGAGACCATAACAGAAAATAAAATGATTGCAGCTCTTTCCAGCCAGTAAGTTTTGAATAGGTTATATACATCAGTAGACAACTGGGAGACTTATTGAGCACAGATTTTACATAAAGAACTGTGAAAAGTAATGTCGTATTTCTATTCATCAGTCCTAAGTGAAGAATGACATGAGAGCTAAAATAACATTTTAGATTGAATTAAGACCATTATAGATTATTGTCTACATTGGTGGTATCTTGAGACCTCAGTATTATTCAAAGCACCTTCATTTTAGTAGATCATGCCTGAAATTGCTGACTTCATATAAATTTAAGATCCTATTATCCAGCTTAATGAAGGCTTTACGTGTTACATCATGGTTGCCATATTTTACTTACAACATAACAGAGAAAAGTAAATAGAATAACTTAGATATACTTTGTCTTTTTTTTTTTTAAAGATTTATTTATTTATTTATTTGACAGAGAGAGACACAGCGAGAGAGGGAACACAAGCAGGGGGAGTGGGAGAGGGAGAAGCAGGCTTCCCACCGAGCAGGGAGCCCAATGCGGGGCTCGATCCCAGGACCCTGGGACTATGACCTGAGTTGAAGGCAGATGCTTAATGAATGAGCCACCCAGGTGCTCCTACTTTGTCTTTTTTTAAATTAATTTATTTTTTGAGAGACAGACACACACACAGCAACTGGCGGGGAGGGGCAGAGGGAGAGAATCTTAAGATTCTCCACTATGGAGCCTGACTTGAGGCTTGATCTAACAACCCTGAGATGATGACCTGAGCCACAGTCAAGAGTTGGACGCTTAACCAACTGAGCCACGCAGGTGCCCATAACTTTGTCTTTTAATTATGAATGGGATGAGATTTACCATTTGTTAAAGTGTCCAATGCTACCAGAAAGCTCATACTGATAGTTTCAGATCTTAAAAAATACTGCCTAAATACTGAGCAATATATAGAATTGTTGAATCGCTATATTGTATACCTGAAACTAATTTAACACTGTATGTTAACTATACAAGAAATAAAATAAAATAAAATAAATACTGCTTAAACACAACTATTTGTCAAGGAAGGTGTTTGAAGGTAACTAAATTCACTAAATAAGCTTTAGTGCATTAAAAAAACCACAACAGCTATTTTTTATTATTCTGATCTAACCTTAACAGACATTGTAAAAGCTTTTAAAAATGGTCACACAACAATCGACATGTATAGTAATAATTAATTACTCTTTTGGGAAAAAGTAAAAACTATGGAAACAATTCTGCAACTACTGTAAATTACCACAATAAAACGCTGAAGTGAACCTGCCCAAACACATGAACAAATATGATGAATTCACTGGCGTCTAGTTGGCATAGAACACTAGTATACTATGCAGGCAGCAGTTTATTCCCAATTTAATGGGATCAGATCACAATACATACAGAATTTAAAAGTGTAACAGAAATCTAAAGTGACAAACCTCCCATATTGTGATAATATTCATAAAAATCAGAGAAAAGCATTAGATAGGACATATAACATTAAGATTGCAATACCTTCTTGAGGCTAGAAAGTCCCAAATGAAAACTTAGAAGTCAGAATGAAAACAGAGTTGATCAAAGGAAATTAGAAATTCTGGGAAAAAGTTCTAAAATACATATATAATATAGAGCTAGAAAGGAAATTAGATTTTGGGGGGATGAAATAAGAAATAGGAGACTGTAGGGCACCTGGGTGGCTCATTAGTTAATTGCCTGCCTTCGGCTCAGGTCATGATCCCAGGGTCCTGGAATCGAATTTTGCAACGGCTCAGGTCATGATCCCAGGATCCTGGAATCAAATTTTGCAACGGGCTCCTTGCTCAGCAGGGAGCCTGCTTCTCCCTCTGCCATTCGCACTGCTTGAGCTCGCTCTCTCTCTCTCTGACAAATAAATGAATAAAATCTTTAAAAAAAAAAGAGAGACTGTAAGGGCCATGATTTGAATCACATAGAATAATAACTGGGGTCAAAAGAATAAACAATGTAACAATATAACTGTTACATTGTAACAGTTATAACAATTTATGTTATTTTTATAGTGCTAAAGATGAACAGTTATGAACCACAGAGATGAATATAAATTACAGGGGGAAGAGTGCCTGTTTGACATGAGGACAGATAGCATGAACATTTTACATGTCTAAATAAAGTCTTGATTACATATTCTTTAGTAAGTTACATATAAAACATCTGAAATAAAACTGCTTTTTTATTTAAACTCTTGCCATTATTTGCTAAAAAGAACAAAATTTTTGAGGTTTTGCATTAAAGACACATGCAAAATTAAACAAAAATGTCTAAGATTATAAAAAAATGGTTGTTTTCCTAACAAACTGCTGAGTGTCATGAAAATTTCAAAGCAAAGACATAATGAAATTCTAGGAAGCAAATCAACATTGGTAATGAAAAAAGCAAAACATTCAAGACAGACCCACCTAAAATATTCATTAGCCATCATTTCTGTGAGTCCTGAAAAATGTACAGGAATGATGTGTGCAGCATCAACAGTTAGGTCATCAACATGATGGCCAAAACCACATGATATTTGCAGATAAACTCACAATTCCATATGCTTGTAGCTGACCTGATCTAATATAAACCCTGCAACATTTTGAAAATTCTAAGAGGTTTTTACATTGAACCATTACGTTCATGATGGTTAAAAATCCTTAAATTTATAGATGTACACTTCTTTTACACTTGGTCTTCAGTGTTAAGTGAATATAACTGGCAATTCAACATAAACCTATGTGGTATAACAATATATAACACTAAAAAAAACCAATATATAATGCTACGCTATGCCCATTAATATAATCATTAGAAACAAAATCCAGAAATTTTCAAATATTTCTTACTGTTGGTCAAAGATTTTTATTTTTTATAGTAGATTTCATTTTTCTTTTAAAGGGATTTATAATGTTAGGGTGCCGGGGTGGCTCAGTCGGTTAAGCTTCTGACTCTTGATTTTGGCTCAGGTCATGATCTCAGGATTGTGAGATCGAGCCCCATGAAGGGCTCTGCACTCAGCAGGGAGTCTGCTTGGGATTCTCTCTCTCCCTCTCTGACCCCACCCCCCTTTTGCACGCACATGTGCGCGCTCTCTCGCTCTCTCAAATAAATAAATAAATCTTTAAAGGGATTTATAATGTCATTTACCTGTAAATGTACAATTCTCAGAAATATATCTTCTCTCATGCTCATCTCAATATCAAAACGAGAAAGTCTTTTGTCTGCTTCTGTACTTGCTGCCCGTACATCTTTGTCAGAGGAGACGTGCTGGGGAAAGTCTAGCATGGTTCGTTCCACTGTCAATAGAGGAAAAAACCATAAGGACTCATCAAATCAGTACTAAGAAAAATACCTCCTACCTAGATGAATGATTATCCCAATTTAACTTTTCACTTTATACTTTCTGTAAAGGTTCCTAAGGCTATCAAGAAACAGCATCTAATGCAGGACTTGGCTGTGGCACTGGCATTATTAGGGACAATAAGGGTGTACACTGAGCACTTAACAAAGTATATTTAGGGTGTAATTTATTAACTGGGAATGCAGAAGGATAAAGACATAGTTCTCATAGTGACGCGTTTTATAGTCTGGGATGTGGGAGTATGGAATAGTTTGTGAAAAGATAAAGAACAATACAGGATAGAGCAGCTTACTTGTCAACGAACGGGATAGTAACTCAAAGACAGCAGTACTGAGAACTGGAGCACTATGTAATGCCTCACGGGGAAGGCTGGACCTTAGTATGGGCAGGGTAAGAGGAAGATCTCAGGAGAGGATTGGAGGGGAGACTAGAACAAGCATGGGGACTGGAAGAGACAGAGGATGTTTTAGAAAAAGGCAGACCAGGGGCGCCTGGGTGGCTCAGTTGTTAGGGGTCTGCCTTCGGCTCAGGTCATGATCCCAGGGTCCTGGGATCGAGCCCCACATCGGGCTCCCTGCTCCGCGGGAAGCCTGCTTCCCCTCTCCCACTCCCCCTGCTTGTGTCTCTCTGTCAAATAAATAAATAAATAAATCTTAAAAAAAAAAATTAGGGGCGCCTGGGTGGCTCAGTTGTTAAGCATCTGCCTTAGACTCAGGTCATGATCCCAGGATCCTGGGATTGAGCCCCACTCGGGCTCCCTGCTCAGCGGGAAGCCTGCTTCCCCTCTCCCACTCCCCCTGCTTGTGTTCCCTCTCTCGCTGTGTCTCTCTCTGTCGAATAAATAAAATCTTTAAAAAAAAAAAAAAAAGAAAAAACGAAAAAGGCAGACCAATTTAGTGGGAGGGGGTTTGTTTAGAATAGAAATTCTTAACCTTTACTACAGATTCCTTAGAGAATCATGTCAAAAACCCTCCCCCAAATGCTAACATTCATACAAGCGTAAAAAAGGTCCATACAGTTACAGAAGATTCCCAGAAATCTCAGTGGACACAACCAGTAAGCAGCTCAATATTGGGGCTATTCCTCTTACATGATGGTGGTAATGCAGTCTGCTCTAATTTTCACATATTAGAATTGTTTCTTGGGTTTTTCATATATTTGTATTTTGACTTTAATCGGGCAAAAATCTGATGTCAGTAAAATAACCCATCTTACAGGAAAAAAATGAGTATGGTTTGTAGGTCACAGCTATGCTGTGACAGTGAATACATGTTTGTTGTCTTTAGTACTTGGGCGGTATTCTAAAGAGGTAAAACTTCCACATGTGATACACAGTAGAGAGTAGAACATACCAAGAAATTGTCTAGTTAAACCAGCTACCTCACTTAGGTCGGTCCTCTTCGAACATTGCTACAAATAAAGCTATAAAAAGTTGCCTAAAACATCTGAATAAATTCATAAGGTATGGTTTTAAAAATCAAGTTAAATAATTATTCTTTAAGTATTTCATGTAAAATATGCACTTTTATGTCTCTTGATTAAAGAAAGAATGGAACAGAATTAAAATTTCATATACACAGCACTTGTTTGATAGAGTTAACTATATAGTTACAATTTGTTTACTTTTTAAAATTAGCTCAAGAAGATATTAAGAAAAAAATCAAAATTGCTCCAGAACTAAAATGAAGAGAACAAAATGCAGGAGCCTAAAATTGGAAACATATTTTTTTTTTTTTTAAGATTTTATTTATTTATTTGACAGAGAGAGACATAGCGACAGAGGGAACACAAGCAGGGGGAGTGGGAGAGAAGCAGGCTCCCCACCCAGCAGGGAGCCCAATGTGGGGCTCGATCCCAGGACCCTGGGATCATGACCTGAGCTGAAGGCAAACGCTTAATGACTGAGCCACCCATGCACCCCGTTAACATATTCTTAAACAAACCATTTCCTTCCTTACTTTGCCACAAAGACCTGAACCAGACTTATGTTCTCATTGCCAAACTATAAACAGTACCTGACACTAGACAAATGAGGTTTTAACAGCCATTGCAGGAGGCAGATCGAACTCTGAGAATATGTACCAATAAGAGAAAGTTAGTCTTTTAAAAAAAAGCTACTCCTAAACTCAAAAATTTTTATGATTAACTCAAAAAGCTAAACTTATGGGATAGCAAGAATACCAGACAACTAAAAGTATATCCAAAAGATGTATTATTGGGGGGGGGCGCCTGGATGGCTCACTCGTTAAGCATCTGCCTTCGGCTCAGGTCATGATCCTGGGGTCCTGGGATTGAGCCCCGCATCAGGCTCCCTGCTCGCCAGGGAGCCTGCTTCTCCCTCTGCCGCTCCCCCCTGCTTGTGTTCCCGCTCTTGTTGTCTCTCTCTCTGTCAAATAAATGAATAAAATCTTTAAAAAAAAAAGATGTATTATTGGGGAAGAGGCAGAATTTAAGATAATTTTTAAAAAGATTTTGTTTTTTCCCCACTGATTTCTGTATTTGTTAAATGCGTAAGTCACCAGGCTGGTATACCATCTTGGCCATATGTGACTGAAGAATTGACACTCTGAACGAAGGACAAAACCACATACAGGGAGGGAGATACACATGAAGCTGCCTTCTGGGAAAACTCTGCCAAATGGGGACCAATTCCATCCCTCTTTTTTTTTTTTAAGATTTTATTTATTTATTTGACACACAGAGAGAGAGAGAGCATAAGCAGGGAGAGTGGGAGAGGGAGAAGCAAGCTTCCCGCTGAGCAGGGAGCCGGATGCGGGGCTCAATCCCAGGACCCTGGGATCATGACCTGAGCCGAAGGCAGACACCCAACGGACGGAGCCACCCAGGCGCCCCATCTATCCCTCTGACTTTGACTAATGAGACCAACCAGGTCTTTCTTATTCAGCAGTTTAAACTCAAGACTTTTAGCCAGATTTAGTGGTCATTAATCAGAGTGAAGCAGGTGGTGGTAAGAGGCAGAAAATGAAACAGAAGAGGTAAGAGAGTCCCTATTACGGTGGGACGTAGGGAAGGGAACTCTTGGTGATGAGGGGCTGATGGGGGTAAAGAGAGGACTACGTCACTAGGGCTGTGCAGGATTCTGGACAACCTTCCAAATTCCAGAATACATACAAATGTTTATGATATCCAATTCTACAGATAACCTATGTTCTTACAAAGCCTGGATACATGGCCAAGGTTGCTTAGTCATAATACACTCGAGAGTACACCTAACCCTTAGGGGCAACTGACGTGAATCTTCATTCCTTTTAACTCAAAGGGCCTAATACTTATATTACAAAGATAATATATTTTAAGTGTAGGAAATATGGAAAATAGAGAAAAGCAGAAAGAATAAATTTTTAAAAATCAACTGTAAACCTAAAACTTAAGAAATTAGCTATTATTTAAATCTGTGTATTTTCTTCTGGTTTCCTTCTCTGTGATTTTTTAAAAATGTTATTAAACACTGTTCCTTAACATGATCTTAATGGCTACATAGTGTTGCAGAGGCTGAATGTATCACTATTTGGCCTTTCTACTGGTTGGCACCCAGGGGTTGTTTCCAAGCTTTTGCTATGACAGAGTACCTGTTTAAACATGAATTCATACACAATTTTTCCTGTATCTGATTATTTCCTTAGATTAAAAGCCTAGATGCAGAACTGGAGGGCTAGGATGTGAACTTCTTAAGAGTTTTGGTGTATTATGTCAAAATACTCTCTAGAAAGCAGCTGTAACGAGAAGGTACATTTCGTAGCACCTCTGCCAACATAATAAAAACATTTTAATCTTACTTAATTCAATTCTAGACAATTAATTAATGATTATGGAAAAATCAATGTCTTGTAAAATTGGAAAATGGACTGCCCAAACAGAATGCATAAGATGGGTTATGAGGCCTACAAAATGAACTGTCGAGGTGTTTCTGCATCCCACTCACCTATATACTTCACTTCTACATCTGCCAGTGCTTGCAAACAGTTCTCATAAGTTACTTCCTCAACATCAAGCATTCCGATAGCATCGTACACCTGTTTGGTCTGCACGATGAGCTCCTCAGTTCTTGTTTTAATTTGCTCTGGTGAAAGATCCCATCTTAAAACATTTCTGCCAGCCGCAGTATAGGAAGACATTGCCTGAAGAGGAGACATCACTTCTCTTCCTAAAGTCATTCTGAATAAAATCCTGGAACCACCAACTCTAAAAAGAATCAGAAAAAGAATAAAAATTAAGCACTTGTTGGTCCAAAGTCAATACACAAATGCGTATTATCTAATCGAATTAAAAAGGACTTTTTCATAAAATTGAGCAAATCTCTTTCAGGTGAACACATAAGCACAAAACTAAATGCCTTTGTATTTTTTTTCCTCCTTGAATGCAGATTTAATGGAATTAGTACTTACCAAACACTGAATTGGTTATGTAATTAAATCATGTTGAGAAATAAAGTTAGTGTCAAAGACATAATATTGTCCTTTACAAATTAAACCAGCAATCTTTCTTACTTAAATGTTTTTCCTGTGCTGGGATGCCTGGCTGGCCAAGTTGGTAGAGCATGTGACTCTTGATCTTGGGGTTCTAAGTTCAAGCCCCATGTTGTGTGTAGAGATTACTTACAAAAATAAAATCTTTAAAAAATAAAAATTAAAAAGAAATAAATGTTTTAAATGTTTTTTCTGTGCCAACATCCACTTACAATGTAACAGACTCAAAACATATTTTGGGATTCAGCAAGGAAACATTTTCAAAAATGCTCTTTTTATAATGAACAATGTAAAGATTTTTTAACAAAAATTTCATGTAAATCAACTATGGCAATTTGAATTTAAGACTTGGGAATTAAACTCTGGTATTGCTATGACGTTATTCTAAAAGATAAAAGAAAAAGGAGATTAAGTGTATGGTACCAAGCTTTCACTTCCATAAAACTTTAAACTAATAATTGATGCCATACATGTGTATATATGTAATATATACCATATAGTATAATTTTAGAGTCTATAAATAAAAATATAATTAATAGCTAACATTTGTTGTGTGTTTAGGTACTGTACTAAAGGCTTTCCATTTATTCACTCAGTCCTCACAACAAAACTATGAGGCAGATAATGTGGTTATTCTCATTTTACCAAAGAGGAAACTAAAACACAGGAAAGTTAAGTAACCTGTCCAAGGTCACACAGTTGGTAATATGGTAGGAGCTAGGATTAAAAACATAGTAGAGATCCAGAACCCGCACTCTTAACTACTATGCTAAACTTCATTCCTATTATCTTACAAGATCCCAAAACAACCTTATGTGGTAGGCAGCGCATTATTCCCTTTTAATAGAAGATGCAGTTGAGGCTCAGAGAGGCTAAGTGACTTATCTAAGGTCATTCACTTAACAGATACTTCTGAGCATATACTGTCTGGTCATTGTGACAGGCATCAAAGAGAAACAGGCAAATTGAGTAGGACCCTGCTATTATAATACAGTGGAGAAACGAATTGATAAATGAACTATTATACTATATTGAGATGAGCCCTATGACAGGGATAAACAGAGGGAACTCTGAAAGACCACAGAAGGAAGTTTTCTAGGAAGATTTTCCGGAGGGTACAAGGAGCAAGCCAAGATCTGGACGTGTCCAGAAATTATCCAAATGCCAAAAGCTGTAAGGAGAGAGGTCTGATAAGGTCAGTTGGAACTAGAGAATGAAGAGCCTTGGGAATCACTGAAGAGTTCAACCTTATCCTGAGGGCAGTGAGAGAGCCATCAAAGGGTTTTAATCAGGTAAGACATGAAGTAAGGTACACATTCTAGAGAAATCGCCTGAATTATAGTGAGTTGAAAGGTTTGGAAAAGAGAGATCATACTAGGGGAAAGCGATTACTGTAACTGGGGCATAATATTATGGTATCCTGAACTAGGAAATAGGGGGAACTGGAGTGACTTAGAAGATATTCAGGAACTAGAATCAATATGATGTGGTACTTGGTTTAGGTGTGGGTAGAGGGAGAGAGAGTCAAGGATGTTGTCCAGGGTTCTGTCTTGAAACAGACGGATGGGTGGTGGTGGTACCATCACTAAGCTAGGAAATTCAGAAGGAGGTGGCTCTTTGCAGGGAAAAGGAGAAATTCAATTTTGGACTTGCCAAGTTTGAAGTGGCTGCAGCACATGTAAGTGGAGTTCATTAATATTAGATGGTAATTGGAGTTAAAGGGCTGGTTGAACTGGCCCAAGGGAGTTTGCAGAATAAGAACAGAACAACTGAGCCTTAACTCTAATTTAGTCATTGAGGTAGAACGAAACAAGCCAGAATGGATTTAGGAAGTTGTGAAAAGTACGCACAGAAAAAGGGAAGGAGTGCATAAGTGCTAAATGTACAAATCTCAAAAAAGATGGAAGAGTCTGTTAAATTTAGCAGCAGGAATGTCCCTGATGGCTCTGGCGAGAGCAGTGTCAGTGGGATGTTAGTGGTGGAAGTCAGAATCCTATGACTGAGGGGGAGGAAGAAGGTAAAGAACTGGAGAGTGCATCTAAGCAATTCTCTAGAGCTGGATATATTTCAGATAAGAAGAGAGACTACAGCCTCAGTAAAATAAATAAAACAGGTAAAGTGGGAGAACTTAGGTTATAGTAAAAAAAGTATGAGTTTGAATTTAAGAATTCAAAGGTTAAGCAGTCTGACAAGATCCAGGACATTTTCCCAGAAGTGGGCGGTTGATATAAACGAGGCGGAAGAGTACAAATGGCCGACCATCTAGTATTGGATAAATTGTCTATGTGAGGGGTCCCTGGGTGGCTCAGTTGGTTAAGCGGCTGCCCTAGGCTCAGGTCATGATCCCGAGGTCCTGGGATCGAGCCCTGCATCAGGCTCCCTGCTCTGCGGGGAGCCTGCTTCTCCCTCTCCCTCTGTCTGCCACTCCCCCTGCTTGTGCTCCCTCTGAGTCAAATAAATAAATAAAATCTTTTTAAAAAAATCATCTATGTGAACACATAGAGTCAGCAGCTTGATAGCTGAGCCTGGGAAGAGAAAGGAAGACTGAGCCAGAAACCAAAGTCTTCAAAGACTGGAGAAGACCAACCAGGTAGTTGGTGGAGGACATCATAAGCAGGGCATACAATGATAAAACAAGACTGTGAGCCTCAAAGGTGTTTTCATACAATGGTGAAGAAGTGTTCACCGGGAGCATAACTGGGGGGGGAAGGCAGGAGCTGGGGAACAAAGAAGATGCAGTCTTTCCTCCTTACTTTGTGCTATATGGGGTGTGGAAGAAAAAGGGATGTAGAGAAACTACTTTCCCCAGGGTTGAATGTATTCCAGTAAAGGTTAATAGAAGAAAAGACAATCCGGAGAGTATAAAAAAGTGGAGGAGTTTGTTTATTATGGGACAAGGGTTCCAGAAAAAATGAGGGAGAAATCTAAGAGTAGAATAGATAGCTAGATAGGTGTTGGTTGTCCAGCCATTTGCTGCTTCTGTCTAACTAAGTATGTATACATTTTTCTTCCCGGTACCCATGCACCACCAACGCCCCTGCCCCAGTCCATGATCTGTGAAGGTAGCTGTCTTTACCCTCAGAACTCCTGTTCCCAATGTGTGTAAGTGAACAAGCTTATGTCCTGGACAGTAGCTGGTATCCACCTTAGGACAAAGAGAAGAACCTGACTTAGGATGAAACAAACACTGTGAACAGAAGGAAGGAAAGCAAATATTTACTGATATCCCTGAGCCCCTGCATCAGTTAATTCTGAAACCTGACCTAGAGCTACTTTCATTATGTTTAAGCCGGTTTGAAGACAGTTTCATGTTATTTACTTCATAGAGGATCCTAACTGATACAGGAATGAAAACTGATAAAGGAATGAACACACACACACACACACACACACACAAACAAGTATGAAGGTCACAACAAGAAATAATGGATGACTGGAGGGTCTTAAATGCTTGGTGGTGGCTGAAAATAATATGGACGAAAAGTTCGGTGTGTGGAGTTGGCTGAAAATGTCCAAAATAATTATTTCCATAATCCCTCATGGAAACACAGAACTGAGGCCACAAGGAGTCAGCCATGACCACGACTGACCGGCTTTCCAAGGAAGTTCCAGTAAGAGTGAAGAGGCTGGTCATGGGATTGCTGATGTAATGACCAGCAAGTGGACTGATGACTGAAACATAGCACTTCTGCAGCTTAACCCTGTTCTTTTCTCGACTCTTCCAAGTACAAACCAATTATTACAGACAAATTTTCATTATTGTTAAACACTTTTTTTTTTAAGATTTTATTTGTCAGAGAGAGAGAGAGAGCACAAGCAGGGGGAGTGGCAGGCAGAGGGAGAGGGAGAAGCAGACTCCCCGCTGAGCAGGGAGCCCGACGAGGGGCTTGATCCCAGGATTCTGGGATCATGACCTGAGCCGAAGGCAGCCGCTTAACCGACTGAGCCACCCAGGCACCCCACTGTTAAACACCTTTAAGAGAAAATTACTTCAAACATTTATTGATAAGATAAACCTCCACTAGTTTTCCTTTATTTCCTAATATTTATTTAAAGGTTGAGTGTTTGATCACAGCATACGTGATTTTAACTCAGTGAAACTGGTAAAGATATGAGCACCTCCACCCTGGCTGAAAAGGTATACTCATAATCACCCTTGTATGGTTTCTGTTGCAATTAATGAAAAACTACCCCTTCCTTGAAGTGATACTATTCCCCGAATATGGAAGGGATAAAAAGAAAGGAACAAAAGTTAGAAACCATAATTTTATGGGTCAAAAGAACACATTATATATATATATATATTTATTTTAAAGATTTTATTTGACAGAGAGAGACACAGTGAGAGAGGGAAGACAAGCAGGGGGAGTGGGGAGAGTGGGAGAGGGAGAAGCAGACTTCCAGCAGAGCAGGGAGCCCGATGCGGGGCTCGATCCCAGGACCCTGGGATCATGACCTGAGCCGAAGGCAGACGCTTAACGACTGAGCCACCCAGGCACCCCTATTTTTTTTACCTTATACTTTTTCTAACCTTTTGGGATTCTGTTTTAATCTCTTTCAGGATTTATAATTCTTGTTACCAAAGAAAAGGAGACAAAAGGATTCCCTCCTACTTGTAACTAAAACATTTTGATCTATTAAGAATTTTTCTATCTGCATCGTCTCTGCTTTTCCTCTTCCTTCGTCATTTTGCTGAATTATCCCTATTCCCCTTTGTTATGATTTCAAGCTCACTCAACACTTCAGATGCTGGTACGTTTATCTTTTCTTCCCCTTCAGTGGCTCCGCAGCCCTGGAGAACTGCACCTGTGTGGGAGAACCAGTACACCTGCAATCACTCTAGCAAATGTGATTGTACCCTTGAGACTCTGGTGAGGATTTTTCTGGTAACTTTTTGCAACTACGAAGTACCAAAGTTGAAAGCAGGCAACGCAGCATGATTCTGTCTTCTCTACAGGAGTTATTACATGTAATTATTTGAAAATGAGACTCTAGATTAAAGCTGAGGTTTCTACTATGTAATTAAACACTAATTTGTTTGTTTTTCTTTCTATAAACTTCCAGGCTCTATTATTTCTGTACCATCCATACCTTCTTCATTGTCTCTTCTCTCTTTAAAGCGCTTTTCAACACAAAACTCAAACTTCTACCTAAGAAATAATACAGCATATTACAATGGAATTGACAGGAAGGTGCATTTGTTAGGGCTGCTGTGTCCTGTGTCCAACAAACAAATAAGGCTTGGCAAAAACAAAAACAAAAACAAAAAACAAGTGGCACAGATTTTGAAAGAGATCACCAGGTTGCAGAATTTCATTAGGAAAAATGAGCATGCTACAATTATTCTGAGTTAATTACTGTTTTAAAATTTTTGCAAAACATTTTATGGAATGTACTTTCAGAAATGCTCTGACTTATTGGATCATATTCTTTTGAAGCATAGTTTAAAGGCCCCCATTTCCTGCCATCAGGGCTTCTTTGACCATTCCTGTTCATCCAAATCTGAGCTTCTATCGCCTTTTACTTATGCCATTCATTTTAGGCATTTAAATTACTATCATCCACCTGTTCAATTGGCTTGACTCATACTCTGAATTAGACTAGGGCTTTCCCAAGCACAATAACCACTGTACATATCTTCTGTCAAAATCCCCAACCCTAACACACTGCACACTGCTGAGCACACAGTAGATGCTCATTTTGTACTTGAGATGGGACTGATGTGGCTAAAACACTGCAGCAACACTATCTTCCTTCAACGTCACAAATAAATACCCATGCAGGAAAACGTGTTTTATTAGAGCCAGGACTAGAGTGAAGATCATTCTGCAAAATGTCCTAACTTCTATTCCCCAAAATTTACACTTTATCCATGTCCTCATCCTTTCTCTAAAGTGGTGGCATAGCATTTCCTGAAACTTCCCCAATTCCTTAAAACACCTGGCAAACAGTCCTAGTATTGACTTTAGAACTAATGTTTATCTATAAGCTGCTATTGAGGACTGTAATGTTCCCAGACTGGAATTATGTTTTCGATCTCAACTCAAACTTCACCTTCTCCAGGAAGCCTTTTTTGACTATCTTTAGCTGTTTTAGGAACCATTCCTCTGTTAACAAATAGCACTCTACATGTCCAATGACCAAAGCACTTACCATACTGAAGGGTAATCACCTATTGACTTGGTTGTGTGTCCAACAGACCTTGAGCAGAGACTGGGTTTTAGTGATACATGCACACCCTGAACCTAACATTGTTTGTGGTACATGTATATTTTAACGGTGACAGGCTTACCCAAAAAATTCCACTTAAGGTTATTTAATACTTTTCTTCTATTATCTACATGTCCAATATACAAGTAGTTCCATCTGAGAGTATTTAGCCTCTGTTGAGCATTATATAAAGCTCTGATCTGCAATTAGAGAAGATGGTACAGACAGGAAGACAGCACGTATTGGATGGACTCAAGCATCCTGAATGTTGCTAATAATTTTTTTCTGAATCGACTGCTGAATTGGAGAAACAAATTCAGGATTAGTACTCAATTGTTATTGAGCCCTCCAGTTTGGGTACTTAGAGCTCTCTAACAAAGGTAAGCACCTGGTATTTGAGTTACTAGTGGTCTAGGCAACAGCTTTTTCATGTAAGGACTTTTTATTTTTGTATTTTATTTTTTTTAAAAGACTTTATTAATTTATTTTGAGACAGAGTGAGAGTGAGAGAGAGATCATGAGCAGGGGGAGGGGCAGAGGGAGAAGCAGGCTCCTCGCTGAGGACCCTGGGATCATGACCTGAGCTGAGGGCAGATGTTTAACCGACTGAGCCACTCAGGCGCCCCCATTTAAGGACCTTTTAATTTGGCTTAGGATAGACCTGTTCCATGAACGGAATGTTATAGAATTACATGCCTTAGAATAAGTCACCTTTTACCAGTAAACAGAGACTCAGAGTCTTAGCCAAAATTATTTTTGATGTTCTTTAGCAGAACTGATGTCCAGAAAAATCCTTCTAGCTTGACTACTGAGTTTACAGGGAATGCAATTAAGTATGATAATCTCTTGAACCTCTACCCATTCCCGTGTTTTTTCTCTTAGTTTTAAAGAAAGAGGTGTCTTCCAACTTATGGTCTTCAATTTTCACGTCCTGCAAATTTTCCACTTACTGTCTCCACTTCCTTGTCTTATCACTAATTCGTCTACATTATTTCACTAAAAGTTCCCTGGCAAAGCTCACTTTTACTCTTTCCTAGTCCTTCTTCCACTTTTCTGACCATTTATTCTCCGTCTCCTCTGCTGGCTTCTCTTCCCGTACCCACCAAAAAAAGTTGGTGTCTCCCATGATTCCATCCAGATGCCTACCTAGAGCTCTAGACCTGAAGACATCTCAAATGTAACATGTTCAAAATGTGATCTTTCTCATGAATTCCTACTCCCAGTTTACTCATCATCTAGGCTCCGAAGCTAGAAACTTGCCACATATATGACTGGTAAGTATCATCATCACTCCCACTATTTATTAAGAGCCTGTTAATGTGCTGGCATTATATCAAGAGTTTACATGATTTTTCTTGTTTAATCCTCCCAAGAAGCCAAGAGGCACATATTAATAACCTACTTGTATGGGGCATGGAGAGTAAAGTGTCAAGATCACAAAGCAGGTGTGGAGGTGGGATTTAAACCTAGATCTGCATGCAAAAGCCCATATTCTTAACTACTATGCTATACTCATGTTGCAACACATCCTAGAGAAGGAAAACAGTAGATTTCTCACTAGTCACACCTCCATGATTGTCCACCCGGCTCGTAATGGGAGAGAATCAGGCAAGTCAAGCATACATACTGGCGTCACTTGTCTCATCTGCTATCCATACCACTCCCTGAAGGAATGCTGCAAGGGCTGTGGAGGAGTGCCCAGCTTCAGCTTTCATCCAGCTCTGAAAAACAGGCCATGTAGGCATAGGCAGCTTAGAGTCACCCATTTTCAAAGACTAAAACACCTCAAATTGGGACAACCTGATGGTTACTCTTTGCACCCAGGTCTCATTCTTTTCCAGAGCCCTTTGATAACTGTTCTTAGGTAAGCAGTAAACTACTTGAAAAAGTGTACTCACCAGAAGCTGCAAACACATTCTTAATGTACTCAGGAAAACAATTTTACATTTCACGTAGATAAGGTTCAGCTGAAGCATTCTAAGAAAACTTTTATGCAACAAATGCTAGTTCTTTATTCCCTGGTGATTTCTCAGATAAGATACAGTGAGCTATTACCATCATCTGTGAATATGCCTACACTCCAGATTATATTATCAAGAAAAGATTCATCATAAAGGGACTTCCCATGAGGTAAATTAGTTGTTTCAGTCATTCCTTTAATTAATACTTACTGAAGTTACAAAGGTGAATAAGACAGTTATTGCCCTGCAGGAGCTTACAGACTAGTGAGGAAGAGACAAAGAGACAGAATATAAGGCAGCAAATTTTATATGAATAAAGTGATGGGGAATTTAGAGGACAGAGCAAGCAACTCTGCCATGGGGAAGTTCTTCTGTATTTCTCACTCTCTGCATACAGACAGACAGACACACACACACACACTTCTTTCTTTTATATCCTTTGTATAAAATATTTTATTTTCAATATTTTATTTTTTGTTCTTATTAGCTGTTGCTAAATAGCTAACAGAATTGATCTAGAGTTACTATACTTCCATTTTATTTCAATTAGCATTTGTGGAAGGTCTTCCACGTGTATTCCAGGAAATGTTCCTAACATTAGCTACTTCTAACTTCTAAATTCCTTAAGTTCAATGTTTCTGGGTCTATATGTCAACTGGATACTTACTCTATACAATCTGTATTAAAAAACTAAAAAATAAATGACACATCTAAAGACTGCTTTGGTCTTTCTTCAATCTATTAGGAAAAAAGCATGAATTTATAAGTTAAGTCCCTATGAAGTACCTGATACTCAGTAGATGTTTGTTGAATGAATTAAAATCAGTATGAAGATCGAATACCAGCCATAGATTGGCTGGTGAAACACTCAGAAGGCTGACTGATCTGTTTCTCCTAGGTCAGGGGAAGAATGAAGACATTCTCTTTCTAATTCTACTAGAATGTAAGCTCTTTAAGAACACACTCCATGTCTTACTCACCTTTGTGTTTCTTGGCAAATGTGGAAGAATGTCTTAGTTCAAAGTATACATGTTGTAATTGTTGAATCAATGAGATAGAAAAGTGATGAAAAATCTAAATTTGTCCTAGAATGACTATTAAGTTCAGCCCAAGACACCAAGTAAATAAGGTAATAAGGCAATCAAGAGAAAGTGCCAAGACAATAAAGTTGTTGAAGAAAAGTAATTAAGTAAGGGATCTATCATAAAGATACTTTGAGTCATGGACACATTATCTACAGAATATGCCAGTAGATTTGGAAAGTGAAGCACACAATAAGACTGCTCTTGCTTCCACCTGCTGGTATGGGAAAGTAATTTCTTAGATTATACAGAAAATGTTTAGCAGCTCTAGGAAAACTTTGAAAAAAAATGAACTTTCAAAGCGCTCTTGCAAAGGTAACATAGCGCGCTTTCCATAAAGAATCCATTCACAAAAACGTATACCATGATCTCAGCCACAAATACTTTGAATACAGAGCAGAACTACCCTAAACATAGAGACATTCCAGTGGCCTTTATTTTGAGTAGCCTCCTATGTTTGATAAAGCTAAAAGCAGTATCTATTTTCTTTCATTGTACAGTCCCTTTTTTGCACTCACAGAAGTAGCATTTAAATTTGATGACTAATGGTCACAGAAATTCACACATGTGAAAATACACAAATACATAGAAATGAGTGGATATAAAACTGGTGAAATGTGAATAAGGTTAGCAGATTGCATCAATTCCATATTGTAACTGGGGAAAACGGTATGAAGTGGATATGGGACCATTCTGTGTTATCTCTCATAGCTGCATGTAAATCTGTATCTCAACATTTAAAGTTTTTTTTAAGATTTTATTTATTTATTTGAGAGAGAAACACAGAGATAGTGACAGAGGGAGCAAGAGAGAGCATAAGCAGGGAAGAAAGGGAGAAGCCGGCTCCCTGCTGAGCTGGGAGAACCGACTCAGGGCTCGATCCCAGTACCCTGGAATCATGACCTGAGCTGAAGGCAGACGCTTAACCGACTGGGCCACCCAGGCACCCCTCAAAATTTGAAGTTTTTTAAAAAGGTGGCTGAGTGCTGTATATACCACTGTGGCTCCTTTAAGGGGAGGGAGAGTCAAAGTATGACTGGCTTTTCCAAAGTATAAAATCCATGACTCCACAATGACATACATGAGTGAAAAAGAAAGGAGGAAGGAAGGAAGGAAGTAAAGAAGGAAGGAGGTAAGGAACCAAGGAAGGAAAAAAACAAGCTCCCGTACAGGTGAAATCCAAATATTTGGTGTAGACACTCCAAAATGCTCAAGAAGGTGAAGGTGAAGATTAATTTCTCTCCTGCCTTGGGTATGGGCTGCACTTAGTGACTTGCTCCCAGAGAGGAAGGGCATGGAGAAGTGGGGAAAAGTAACTTAACTTAACAGGAGAGAAACCTGGCAAACCCTACCTCAGCCAACTGACCAAGATTAACATCATCAGTGATGTCAAGTAGACACTGTGTACCCCTAAACATGATATGATAAAAAGGGCACAATATCTCTGCAATCTTCTTCCCCAAAACCTATAACCTTAGTCTTATTGTGAGATAAACACAAACTGAGGAATATTCCATAAAATACCTGTTGGTACTACTCAGAACTCTCAAGGCCGTTAAAAAACAAAGACTGAATCATTCTCACAGCCCAGAGGAGCCTAAGGGAACATGTGGATTAAATATAATGTGATCTCCTGAAAAGGGATTCTGAAAGAGGAAAAGGACATTTGGGAAAAATAAGTGAAATCTGAATAAAGTATAGAATTTAATTAATAGTAATGTACACATATTGGTTCCTTAGTCGTACTAAAGAACCGCTCTTGGTTCCATAGTAATGTAAGATGTTAACATCAGGGGAAACTGGGTAAGGGATTTATGGGAACTCTCTGTACTATCTTGGCAACTTCCCTATAAACCTGGAACTGTTTAAAAAAAAAAGTTTATTTTTAAATATCAACAAAAATTTGATGACTAAAATGACTGGGGCAGCTATAAAGGTCCAATCTTGGTCTTACATAATGAAAATATACTATTTATTCTGGAGCCAATGCCACATACAACTTTAGTTGTGTACAACTTCCTATTATCAGTAAGGCTTAAAAGCAGAACTAATTATATTGTACAAAGTCTCCCCTAGGAAAGAATGATGATACAGTTTGGTGAACTCTTTCTTAAAATATTCGTGATCTGGGGTGCCTGGGTGGTGCAGTCAGTTAAGTGACCCACTCCTGGTTTCAACTGACTCCTGGTTTTGGCTCAGCTCTTGATCTCAGGGTCGTGAGACTGAGCCTGGAGTTGGGCTGGGCTTGGAGCCCGCTTAAGATTCACTCTCTCTCCCTCTGCCCCTCCCTGTTTCCCTGCTGCCCCTTGTGCTGTCTCTCTCTAAAATAAATAAATGAATCTTTTTAAAAAGTTAGTGATCCACTTAAAAAAAAAAAGGAAATTTTTAGATTTTGGAATGTAATGTAAATAAGTTCTTGTTCCCAAATTTCACTGTAAATAAATGAGAAGGGACTCTTCAAAGTCATCTTTTCCAAGAAATAGGAATAAAAATATAAAATGTTAGAAAGAAATTGCTTAAGGTCATGCGAAGAACTGTGTGACACTAGAAATACTTGTACTATTTCTACTGTTGGCAAAGAGAACTTATAGAGAAGGCTGATTACAAAGTTATAAGGAAGGAAATAGAAAAATCTCAGGTTCTGAAAAATAGGAAGCAGAAGATATTAGTCTAATTGTTTTTCTCCTAATGTTGTATATAGGACATGTGGTTTAATATTTATAGGTTTTAAAGAAATGCACTATAAATGAACATGAAAAGATTGCTTTTCTTAAATGCTTTAACTGGCTTAAGTAAAGCCACCTGAGAATCAGAGCATGTAAAATCAAGTGCTGCCTCACCAATGAAATCAAGACTTCCTTAATAATTCATTAGTAAATGGCCTACCCACACTCATGGAAAACCACAATTCAAAAAAGACATTCCACTTTTATTTTTCTCTAGGAGGATGAATAAATCATTTCCGGCACATTTAATTGGTGTTTGGGGTATACTTTTCACAATTGAAATCCTTACTTAATTACTCAGGAGACTTCTCTCCTCGGTACATTAGTTAATACTTAGGCCCTTTTTTGGGGGTCATCTCACATAGACATTTTGTTGAATGAATGATGATGGCTAAATCCTGTTAGGCCTAGCTAACAACTAGCTTGTTTTTCTTTTTAAAGACTGGTTCAGCCACAAATAGGTGTTTATTGTCATTACATGTGATGATGATATGTAGATTATGTATCTATTATCTATCAATTACTGTAGATTATGTATCTTTGAAAAATAATTTATCTCTCAGAGCTATATACTGAAATACTTATGATTAAGGTAATATAATGTTGGGAATATGTTTCAAAATAATTGAAGGAGGAAGTATATGAAAATAGACTGGCCATGAGCTGACAATTTTGAAGCTTGGTGAGGGAGGTGCGTCTACTAATTTTTGGCTTTGGTTTATGATTGAAATTCTACATAATAAAAAAATTAAAATGAATGACTTTTCATGTGCCTAGCTCTAGTTATTATTCTCACTTCAGACATGGTCTGAAAAACAGAACTTAACATGAACTCAATATATGAACTCATGCTGACAAGCATAGTAAAAGGGACACGAGGGGCACCTGGTTGGCTCAGTTGGTAGAGAATGCAACTCTTGATCTCAGGATTGTAAATTCAAGCCCCAGGCTGGGTGTAGAGATTGCTTAAAAATAAAATCTTAAAAATAAATAAATAAAAAGAAAAGGGATACTAAATGGAGCAAACCTTAAAGGAAAACAAGAGCACAAGAATAAATATATTTAACCCGTGAATGAAGATTTACAAATTCACAGTTTGAAGGGGCCTTAGAAACCAGCCAGTTCAAATCCTTTAATTTGGGATGAAGGCCAGTGAAGCCAACTATGGGCTTAGGCTTCAGCATTTTACTTTCTTGTAGATATAATGAATGTTCCATTGTAAATGGGTTGTTAGCGACGCTTCAAGGGACATGGCCAACAACTTTGAGTATAGCTATCAGATGGCTGGCATGCTACTTCACCTAGTTAGGAGTAAGCCTCTGGCAGCTGTGGGCCACTGTCAACCACCAATACCAGCACCATCAGCCAGCTGCCTGTACTTTTGTGAGAAATAAAGAAGTCAAGAGACTATGTGAGACAGGAAAATAATGACGACACCTTGTACTTCTATCAGATATGTACATCCTTAGCAAATTTTACATGATAAAAATGATTTCAAATTCTAGGACTGCCTACATAACCAAAAGGCTACTCTTTAAAGCAGAGAAGAGTTTCCTCACCAATAAAAGATAAAAGGTAGGTTTAAAAAATTTTTCCTAACAAACATGAAGATGAATAATTACCAACCCTCGGTCCTTTAGATTTCAAAGTCACACTGAAAGCAAAGGAAAGCACCTACCTGAATATAACACTAGGTCATTTTACTGACTTGTGAAGTCCTACCATGTCTATGCGCTACGCTAAGTGTTTCCTCGGCATCACCTCATTTAATCCTCACCCTATAGATGAAGAAACCAATGCAGAGAAACATTCAATTATGAACTCCAGAGTCACGTAGCTAAGTAAGTGGCATGTGTGGGATGTGAACCAAGCAATCTTATTCCAGAATCTGATAGCTTAACTATTTACTAAGCCAAGCTGCTGATTATCGGTAGAATAATAGAATTTCAGAACTGGAAGTCACTCAGAATGATTCTACTTTCTAGTGGAGCCCCAACAAGATTTGGTTAAGTGAGGATAGAAGGAGAAGGGGCATCCATGACCATTTTTCTGTTTTGCATAGAAATGAGTGAGAGCTAGAGGATTCAGGAGGAGAAGCAGATTAGACTGTTTCTGTTTCTTTTTCTTTTATAGGGGGAGGGTGAGAGGACTGGAGGAAAAAGGAGCTTTACATGTATTCAATTTTAGAAATATGCAGTTTGTAACACCAGTAAGCTATCCAAGTGGAGATACGTAATAGGCATTTGGAACTCAGAAGAAAGTGAATGCAAAGCTAGTTGGTAAAGATAAAAAAATGGGAGACTATGTGAGAAAGGAAAATAATGGCTTCAAGGAAGTTAATGGCTAGTATGGCAGAGAAACACATTAGAACTTAGCAAACACTGGGGCGCCTGGCTGGAGTTGGTGGAGCACGTGACTTTTGATCTTGGGGTTGCGAGTCAAGCCCCACACTGGATGTAGAGATTACTTAAAAACAAAACCTTCAAAAAGTAAAAAAGAATTTAGCAAATACTTATTGATCATTTTCGTGTACCAGGCAATATAGGGTTGTAAATGCAATTATATATAGTGTTACATCAAGATGTTACAGTTGGATAGAGGACCAATACTCAACCCAGACTGGGGGAGTCAGAGAAAGCTTCCTGGAGAAGGGATATGAATAGGAATTTACCTAGGAACGGACGCACTAGGATGCGTGAAGAAGCCTAAAAGCAAGCCTGGAATAGTGGAAAGACTAACAGAGGTCCATTTTTAATCACTGGGTAGTGTATTCTAGGAATCACAGCCAATGTAGAAGTTAGAAATGGAAATCAGAGAGAAATGAAGCTGGAGAGGTTGATAGGCAAGACTTTTTTTTTTTTTTTTTTTTTACATCATGCTCGACTAGATTCTGAACTTCATCCTGTAGGCAATGGGATGCCCTCAGTGAGAGGGTAAGATCTATCATTTAGCCAGGTAGGTTTCTTTCTTTTTCCACAGATAGCTGAGGGTGGGGGTGGGGGTGGGAGGGTGTGGGAGACCAATTTTAGGAGGTAAAGGAGAGTAGTTGGGAGGCTTCACTAATCCAGATGGACAATGAGAATTTAAAGTGCGAATAGGAGTGGGAGAGAAAACAATGAATTCAAGAAATATTCAAATGGTAAGACTGGCAGGACTTTGTGAAAGACAGGATGCAGTGGTTTGTAATTTGGATGAGAGGGTGGATGGTATTATGGTATTACTGATCAAATACAGTGAACTTACCATTGCAAATAGAAACCACAACAGCAAGACCAGGCTGGGAGAAATAGTACTAGGTAAATTTCAGACAGGTTGCTTTATGAATGCCTGGAAGATATGGCAGGATGTGGAAGCGTGGTAATTCGGCAACTGGATATATGAACCTGATGACAGGACAGGGCTCTTGGTAAGAGACACAGACAGTGATGTCTTCAGATGTCCTTAGAGCAGACTGGGACATCTCAGAGAGCACACATACAACAACAGTGGGGTTAGTGTGGAAAAGTAGGGAGGGGAAAAAAAGACCGCAAACTAGCTTGGATTGGGGAAGGTTTCAGACAGGATGGTATGTGTAGAAGAGACTTCAGCATCTATGTAGGCTCAAGGAAAGGATACAGAAAAGGAGCTTTACAGTAGACACTGAGGAAAGAAACTTGAGAAAAACTAGCATTTGAGGGGCAGGTGTCAGGAAAAAGAAACTTGGTAAAATTTGAGGAATGCTCATAGTAGAGAAAATTAGGAATTTGCATCTCTGGAAGTCACGAAGTGTGGCCAACAGTGTAAATGTTACATAAAGACTAAGGCAAGTCAGGACTGGAAAGTATGCACTGGATTTGGCAACTGACACCCAAGACTCAATGTGTCATCTGTTAAGTGACTCTTCTCTCTCTTATTCTTTGGCAGCTAAATGAATCGAATTCATATTGAATTTGGAAACAACAAGAGGTTCTGAGTTTTTTCCTATGTGCTGCTCTTATGTTATCCTGCTTTCGTATAGGTGTGATTTGTTTAAATACAAGACTTCCTATTTAATATCATTCAGAATCTCTTTATTAGAATGGTGCTCTAGTGAGATGTGATCCTCTGGAACTTTAATTTTTCACCTTTACTTAGAGTCACCTGAAAACTTTATCAGTGGGTCATCTGTATCCTCCACCAGACACTGATGAAGCATTTGTGACTTTCAATAACCGCATACAGTCAGTTCTTATTACCCAAATCCTTAGGTCTACTTTTTTCTACCTTGAATGGAAGGGAAGAAATTATAAGTCACTATGTAGCCAGGTCGTATCAAGTATTGTGCGAGACATTTTCATGTACGTTAATTCCTGCAATCCTTACAAAAATGTCAGGTAGTTAATACTATCTCAACATAGGGTTGAGGAAACAGAGGTTTTGTGAGATTATGCAAGCATGTGATACCGGGTCTACTTTCAAAGCCATGGAGATTATTGCACATTTCTTTTCCTTCCTTCCTTCCTTCCTTGTGTAATCTCCGTATACTGAGATTTGTTTTTTTCCAGTTTTGTTGAGACTAATTCATACATAATATATATAAATTTAAGGTGTAGCACATTGTCTTTCTTGGAGTCATTTCATTAGTTTTTAGCATGTTTGCCTTGGATATTTAACTTACTCAATGTGGCTATTTCTAAATTCTGATAAAGGTCTGAGGGTATGAGAACACCCTTCTCTGATCTTCACACGTCCAAATTTTACCGCCTTCAAGGATCAATTATGACCTTGTCCCTCCCTTTTATCTTGGAACTATAATCTCTCCCTCCCCTGAACTCCCCTATCAATTTCTCTATTACTCTTTCTGGTACTTATCACCTTCTACCTTGTATTCTCACTTCTGCACTTACTGTATAAGTATTCTTAAGACTATCATTCATTGCATTTAATTTCTTTTTTTTTTTTAAAGACTTTTTATTTATTTATTTGACAGAGGGAGACAGTGAGAGAGGGAACACAAGCAGGGGGAGTGGGAGAGGGAGAAGCAGGCTTCCCGCTGAGCAGGGAGCCCGATGCGGGGCTCGATCCCAGGACCCTGGGATCATGACCTGAGCCGAAGGCAGACGCTTAATGACTGAGCCACCCAGGCACCCCTATTTAATTTCTTTTATACAAGGCATCCACATGATAAATTTATCTCACGAACACTACCAGGAAAAACTGTGTTCCTGATACTTCTTTTTAATTTAATTTTATTGTTATGTTAGTCACCATTCATTACATCATTAGTTTTTGATGTAGTGTTCCATGATTCATCGTTTGCGAATAACACCCAGTGCTCCATTCAGTACATGCCCTCCTTAAAACCCAACACCGGGCTAACCCGTCCCCTACCTCCCTCCCCCTAAAACCCTCAGTTTGTTTCTTAACAATATAATTTCCCTTTGCCCTTATCGACAGAAAGCTTACAGTAAAATTCTGGGCCCCATTAAATTAACTAGGCTAACCCTAATGTTCCTTTTGATTTTTTTTGTCTAATATTGTTTTCCTTTTATTTTTTTAATCTTAATGTGTATTTTTTAGGTAAGCAATCACAAATTAATTTTGGTAAAGAGGAGACCACAAAAAAATTTCAACAAGCAAATAATGCCAACTTAGGTGCCTTGCTTGACACATCTGTTCTCGTGGTATTTAGTAGCCCATGACATACAGTAACTGTACTCAGTTGATCTATGAGTGAATATAGATTTGGAAGTTACATATAGGTTTCAATCAGCCACATTCTACTACCCACCATTCCTGTAATTTTGCAATTTTTCAATGTCATTAGAAACATTTTTGATGAGCTGTAATACACCTTTACAAATCAGTAGCTGTGGGTCCTTTCTGCCATGCTAAGAAAGTTTTCGTGCTTTTACTTTTTCTCAGGTACCTCTGTGCAGTTATTGAAGTATAGTACTTGTAGCAAGGGTCTAAATCTAACAGCAGGTATAAGATGTGTTCCATCTTCTTTGGGTTCTCCTGGGTATTTTTTCCACTAGATAGGTCAAACTCCACGTCATTACCTTCTTGGTCTGACCAATAAGTACTTTTGCTGCACATGTCCAGACCAAGATTATGTTCTGCTCAGTGGCATGTTTCACCAGACCCAAGTAACTCCCAAATCATACAAGTCCAGCAAGTCTGGCTTTTGAGCCCTCGGCTGACCCCAGGCTCACTCACGAGAAGTTTGCCTTCTGTTCTTTCTCAGCTTGGTTGCTTCTGACCCAGTACTTCACAAGCTGGCACCTCCTTCAATTTCTTCAGTATCCAAGTTGACATATTTAGAATGAGTCTTGCTCCCAGAATATTCACTAGATTAGACTATTACTCTTCAGATCCATCAACTAGGTCTGTAGGGCACTAAGTCACTGTGTGAATGCCCCCAGCTATGACAAGGGAATATGACCAACATGATCTTTTCTAATATATGGCTTCTCTTCTGCCTCATACTCACCTAGTATATACTAAAAATTCCTCTGTATTTGTTGGTTAAGTTAACTTCCTATTGTGTATTACTCTACTCTAATTTTTTATTATTCAACTAGGCTTAAATTAATACTTAGACATAGGTACTTTCCCCTGGAAATTCTATTTTTTGAGAAAAAAAATGTGCAATAAGCTATTTATTTCACATAGGGTTTGAAACAGTTACTTTCTACTGTATTTTACCTGTTGTCAATATCAAAATGCCAAATCCAGGGGCCTATACTTCTTAGGTGTCACCACAGAATGCTGAATTTTCAGGTATTATCACTGATAACAACTTTTCATTCATCCATCCATCCATTCATTCATTTATTCAATAAATATCTATTAAGCATCTACCATGTGAATAACACCAAGCTAAGTGCTAGAGATGTAGAAAGAAACAACAATAACAAGAGGCTCCTGATCTCGGAAAACGTGTCAACTAGTGAGAAAGGCAAACATTACTACTACTAATGTGTGTGCTATGGAAGTACTTACAGTATTCAAAGGGACCAAATTTAGTAAGAGTCAGGTAAGTTCATTCTGAGGAAGTGTAAAGTAAGCTGATATTAACAGCACCTATTACAATCTATTTTTTTTAAAGATTTTATTTTAGAGAGATAGTGAGAGAGAGAGAGAGAGAGAGAGAGAGAGAGCGAGCATGCACGTGCGTGAGCAGGGGAAGTGGCAGAGGGAGAGAATCTTCAAACAGACTCCCCATTGAGCATGGAGCCCAGCTCGGGGATCATGAGATCATGACCTGAGCTGAAACCAAGTGTTGGACGCTTAACCAACTAAGCCACCCAGGTATCCCATAATCTAACTACTTTAGAGATCTGTTTCATTATTCTTTGACTCCTTCAATAGAGTGAGGACCTGAACCCATGTGAGCAGGGATGGTTCCTTTTTGTTTTATTAAGTTTTAAATTTTAATTCCAGTATAGTTCACATATATTGTTACATTAGTTTCAGGTGTACAATATAGTGATTCAACACTTCTCTACATTACTCAGCGCATCATGATAAGTCCACACTTAATCCCTTCACCTAATTCACCCAATCCCCCCACCCACCTCCCCTCTGGTAACCATCAGTTTGTTATTTCAAGTTAAGAGTCTATTTTTTGGATGGGCTCTTTTTTTCCCATTGTTCCTTTGTTTCTTAAATTCCACATATGAGTGAAATCATATGGTATTTGTCTTTCTCTGACTGACTCACTTCACTTAGCATTATACTCTCTAGCTCCAAGGCATAGTTGTCCACATGTATATTCTCAGTTTAGCTCAGTATCTAGCATAGGTAAAATATAAGTATCTTTTAAAAATATTTTATTTATTTATTTATTTATTTATTTAGAGATAGTGCAAGCATGGCGAGGAGCAGAGGGGGAGAGAGAGAGAATCCTAAGCACACTCTGCCTTCAGAGTGGAGCTCTACATGGGGCTCAGTTCCATGACCCTAAGATCATGACCTGAGCCGAAACTAAGAGTTGAATACTTCACCAACTGAGCTACCAAGGCACACCTATAAGTATTTTTTATGAGTGGAAATCAAATGAAATATATCTGTATGTATATAAATAATGCTCAAATCCAGTATGAAAAAATAAACCCAAAAGGAAAACAGACAAAAAACACCATATGAATAAAATACAAATGGAAAATAAACATGAAAATATACTCAAACTCATTGGTAAACATGGCAATGTGTACAAAATCCAAGAGAAACCATTTTACAACCACTGGATTGGCAAAAGGTCTGACACCGAGTGGCTGAGGATAAAGAATCAGTGGTTACTCATGAACACTATACAGGGAGAGGAAGTAAATTAGTATTACCACTCTGGAAGAAAACTGGATATCATTTGATAAAATAGAGAATGTATAGATCATACAACCTAGCAACTTTTCTCTTAGGCCCATACCCTTGCACATACGTATCAGGAGAAATTACAATATTCATAGCAGTTGTTTATAATAGCAAATAACTGGAAACAACATTGACAGGGAAATTGATAATAAATTTTGGAATGGTCACCCAGTGAAAGGTCTTATAGCAATAAAAATGAACCACAGCCATGTAAAACTAGTTTCATCATGTGAAACCAAACCACATGTTAAGGAAAACATATATTTGTGTTATGACATTATAAAGAAAAACAACAGGAAAATAAACATACAGGACAGTGGTTAGCTCTGGAATAAGGAGGAGAGATATGGTCAGAAAGGGCACATAAAAGACTTCAAAGGTACTAGAAATCTCCTTTTAGATACACACTCTTTTTTCATTCTTTTAACTATAGATATCTAACTTTTATATATAATACTTTATAACAACTTTTAAGATGAATAACAAGTATTAGCCAGGTTGTGGAAAAGTAGGGAGAGAGAAGAATGTTCCAAATAAGGGATCAGCATGTGTTAATTTAAGACGAGGAGATAAAGACATGAACTCTCTGGCTGAAACACTGAATTCACTGAGTGAGAGGAAAAGCTGGGATAGCTAAGTAGTGGTCAGACTGTATAGGGATTTATAAACCAATCAGAGTTTTGATTTTATCCTAAGGTTAATGGTGAACTAAAGATTTTCATTTTATTTTCAAAGATTTATTTTGGAGAAAGAAGAGAGAGAGAGGGAGGAAGGGAGGGAGGAAGGTGGGAGAGGGGCAGAGGGAGAGGGACAGAATCTCAAGCAGACTCCCCAGTGAGCGTGGAGGCTGATGCAGGGCTTGATCTTACAACCCTGAGATCATGACCTGAGCAGAAACTGAGTCGGATGCTTAATGACTGAGCCACCCAGGAGCCCCTGAACTAAAGAATTTTAAACTGGAGTGCGCCATGTCACATTTGGACTGCATAAAGGTCTCTGTTTTCATAAGGAAAGTAATTAGTAGGAAGCAAAAATTGAGGCTGTGATTCATGATAAGGATTTGCATTATAGCGGTGGTACTGCAAATAGAGAAAAGAGAAAGCCTTTAAACCTGGTAATTGATGAAAAAGATAGGGACAGAGAAAAAGGCCAGGGACAGCTCCTAGACTTCTGAGGTCAGTAAATGGTAACATTCATTGCGACAGAGAACAATGGAAAAAGAACAGATTTATAAGATTTGTAAATTGGTTTAGGATAAAGTGATAGTGAGATTAAACAATAACAGGTACTCAATAAATATTTGTAAAATGAAAAAGTGGACTGAATATAAGACTTCTAAAAGGAATTTCATAATTGGCAGTTGGAATCTAATATCATTCATCTATTTCTTTCAAATAAATAATTTGTATTTCTCTATGTTGTACCTTGGCATAGAAGAATTCCTCTGAGAACTGAAATCTGAAGTTTGTATATATGTATAAACCACTGTATTAGAATGATAAGATCTAACAATGGGGTCTTTATTGTATGTATGTTATCGCATTGTAGAAAGCAGGCTATGCCTGAAAGCTGTGATTATTTCAGTCACTATGACCATTGTTAAGATGTGGGGCAGGAAAACTCGAAAGACTCCACCAAAAAACTGCTAGAACTGATAAATGAATTCAGCAAAGTCAAAGGATGCAAAATCAATATAATGAAATCTGTTATATTTCTATACACCAATGATAAAACAGCAGGAAGAGAAATTAAGAAAACAATCCCATTTACGATTGTACCGCAAACAGTAAGGTACCTAAGAGTAAACCCAAACAAAGCGGTGAAAGACCTGTACTCTGAAGACTATAAAATACTGATGAAAGAAACTGAAGATGACAGAAAGAAATGGAAAGACATTTCATGCTCATGGATTGGAAGAACAAATATTGTTAAAATGTCTACACTACCCAAAGCCATTCACACAGTTAATGTAATACCTATCAAAATACCAATAGCATTTTTCACAGAACTAGAACAAACAATCCTATAATTTGTATGGAACTACAAAAGACCCCAAATAGCCAAAGCAACCTTGAAAAAGAAAAGCAGAGCTGGAAGCATCATAATTCCAGACTCCAAGTTATATTACAAAGCTGTAGTAATCAAAACAGTAAGGTACTGCTACAAAAACAGACACAAAGATAAAAAAATTGGAATAGAAAACCCACTAATGAGCAGTTCAGGGCACCTGGGCTGGCCCCATTGGTAGAGCATGTGACTCTTGATCTCAGGGTTGTAAGCTCGAGCCCCACGTTGGATGTAGAGATTACTCAAAAATAAAATCTTAAAAAAAAAAAGAAAGAAAGAAAAGAAAACCCAGAAAAGAACCCATAACCATATGGTTGATTAATCTTCGACAAAGCAGGAAAGAATATCCAATAAGAAAAAGAATGTCTCTTCAACAAATGGTGTTGGGAAAACTGGACAGGAATATGCTAAAGAATGAAACCAGACCACGTTCTAACACCATACACAAAAATAAATTCAAAATGGATTAAAGACCCAAATGTGAGACCTAAAACCATAAAAATCGTAGGAGGGAACACAGGCAGTAACTTCTTTGACATTGTCCATAGTAACTTCTTTCTAGATAAGTCTACGGAGGCAAGGGAAACAAAAGTAAAAACTAAACTACTGGGACTATATCAAAATAAAAAGCTTCTGTACAGCTAAGAAAACAATCAAAACTAAAAGGCAACCTTCAGAATGGGAGAAGATACTTGAAAATGACCTATCCAATAAAGGATTAGTATCCAAAATATATAAACAACTTACAAAACTCAACACCCATAAAACAAGCAATCCAACTTAAAAATGGGCAGAAGACATGAATAGACATTTTTCAAAAAAAGACATACAGATGGCCAACAGACAGGAAAAGATGCTCAACATCATTTATCATCAGGGGAATACAAATCAAAACTATAATATCTCACATCTGTCAGATTGGCTAAAATAAACAACACAAGAAAAACAGGTGTTGGCGAGGATGTGGAGAAAGGGGAACCCTTTGCATTGTTAGTGGGAATGCAAACTGGTGCAGCCACTCTGGAAAACAGTATGGAGATTCCTCAAAAAGTTAAAATTAGAACTACCCTATGATCCAGCAATTGCACTATTAGGTAATTTACCCAAAGAATACAAAAACACTAATTCAAAGGGATACATGCACCCTGATGTTTATAGCAGCATTATCTACAATAGCCAAATTATGGAAAGCCCAAGTGTCCATTGACTGAAAATGGATAAAGGAGATGTGCTGTGTGCATGTGTGTGTGTGTGTGTGTGTATAAAATGGAATATTACTCAGCCATACAAAAAGAATGACATGGATGGAGCATTATGCTAAGCGAAATATGTCAGAGAAAAACAAATACCATATGATTTTAATCATTCGTGGGATTTAGAAACAATACAAATAAGCAAAGGGGAAAAAAGGGAGAAAGAAGCAAACCCAGAAAGACTCCTAACTATAGAGAACAAACTGATGGTTATGAGACGGGAGGTGAGTGGGGGATGGGTGAGATAGGTGATGGGGATTAAGGAGAGCAATTGCCGAGATCAGCGCCAGGTGTTGAACGGCAGTGCTGAATCACTACACTGTATACCTAAAACTAATGTTATACTGTATGTTAACTGAAATTTAAATTAAATAATAATAAAGGTAAAAAAAAAAAGGGTTCATCTCTTTCTGTATGGATATGCAACTGACCAAATATTATTTATTGAAAAAAGCCCTCCTTCCCCCTACTATAGCACTGGGGCACCTTTATTGTAAAAAATAGTTGTCAGGTATGTGTAAGTTTATTTTTGGACTCTGTTCCTTCATCTATTTTTCTATCCTCCCACCAATACCACATCGTGTTTTGTTTTTTAGTAACTGTAGCTTTGAAATACCTTGATATTTGGTAGCTTACATCCTCTAACTTGATATTTTTCAAGTTTGTGTTTTGCTATTCTCAGCCCTTTGTGTTTCCATTTTAAATTTTAAAGAATCTATGTGTCAATTTCTACAAAAAGGTTTTCTGGGATTTTGACTGGAATTTAAATTTTTTATTGTTATGTTAATCACCATATATTACATAATTTGTTTTGGTGTACTGTTCCATGATTCATTGTTTGTTCATAACACCCAGTGCTCCATGCAGAATGTGCCCTCTTTAATACCCATCACCAGGCTAACCCATCCCCCTACCCTCCTCCCCTTTTTTATTGTTATGTTAATCACCATATATTACATAATTTGTTTTGGTGTAGTGTTCCATGATTCATTGTTTGTTCATAACACCCAGTGCTCCATGCAGAATGTGCCCTCTTTAATACCCATCACCAGGCTAACCCATCCCCCTCCCCTCCTCCCCTCCAGAACCCTCAGTTTGTTTCTCAGAGTCCATCATCTCTCCTGGTTCGTCCCCCCTCTGACTTACTCCCCTTCATTCTTCCTCTCCTGCTATCTTCTTCTTTTTCTTTTTTCTTAAAATATGTTGCGTTATTTGTTTCAGATCTGTGATTCAACAGTCTTACACAATTCACAGCGCTCACCGTAGCACATATCTTCCCCAATGTCTATCACCCAGCCCCCCATCCCTCCCACCCTGCACCACTCCAGCAACCCTCAGTTTGTTCCTGAGATTAAGAATTCCTCATATCAGTGAGGTCATATGATACATGTCTTTCTCTGATTGACTTATTTCACTCAGCATAACACCCTCCAGTTCCATCCACGTCGTTGCAAATGGCAAGATCTCATTCCTTTTGATGGCTGCATAATATTCCATTGTGTATATATACCACATCTTCTTTATCCATTCATCTGTCGATGGACATCTTGGCTCTTTCCACAGTTTGGCTATTGTGGACATTGCTGCTATAAACATTGGGGTGCACGTACCCCTTTGGGTCCCTACATTTGTATCTTTGGGGTAAATACCCAGTAGTGCAATTGCTGGATCGAATGGTAGCTCTAATTTCAACTGTTTGAGGAACCTCCATACTGTTTTCCAGAGGGGTTGCACCTGCTTGCATTCCCACCGACAGTGTAGGAGGCAGAACCCTCAGTTTGTTTTTCAGAGTCCATCATCTCTCCTGGTTCGTCTCCCCCTCTGACTTACTCCCCTTCATTCTTCCTCTCCTGCTATCTTCTTCTTTTTCTTTTTTCTTAAAATATGTTGCATTATTTGTTTCAGAAGTACAGATCTGTGATTCAACAGTCTTACACAATTCACAGCGCTCACTGTAGCACATATCTTCCCCAATGTCCATCACCCAGCCACCCCATCCCTCCCACCCCCGACCACTCCAGCAACCCTCAGTTTGTTCCTGAGATTAAGAATTCCTCATATCAGTGAGGTCATATTGACTGGAATGTTATTGAATCTAAAGGTTCATCTAGGGGAAATTGACAATTTTACAATATTAAGTAGTCCACTTTTCTGCGCTCCCCAGGAAGGGATCCATATAGTGTTGTTCTGCATTCCCACTGCAACGTAAAGGGAAACTATCACAATGTCTAGAGCCCTTGATGTCCAGCAAATGCAGCAGGAGGATGTCCTCAAATTCCTTGCAGCAGGAACCCACTTAGCTGGCACCAACCTTGACTTCCTGATGGAACAGTACATCTACAAAAGTGATGGTATCTACATCACAAATCTGAAGAGAACCCGAGAGAACCTTCTGCTGAGAGCTCATGCCACTGTTGCCATTGAAAACCTGGCTCATGTCAGTGTCCTATCACTCAGGAATACTGGCAAGCCAACTGTGCTGAAATTTGTGGCTCCTACTGGAGGCACTCCCATGGCTAGCACTCCTAGAACCTTCACTAACCAGACCCAGGAAGACTTCCGGGAGCCAAGACTTCTGGTGGTTACTGCTCACAGGGCTGACCACCAGCCTCTCACAAAGGCATCTTACATCAACTTGCCTACCATTGCTCTGTGTAACACAGATTCTCCTTTGTGCTATGTGGACATTGCCATCCCTTGCAACAACAAGGGGGCTCACTCAGGGTGTCTGATGTGGTGGATGCTGGCCCAGGGAAGTTCCGGGCATGTGTAGTACCATTTCCTCTGAACACCCATGGGAGGTCATGCCTGATCTCTACTTCTACAGAGTTCCTGAAGAGACTGAAAAGAGCAGGCCGCTGCTGAAAAGGCTGTGACCAAGGAGGAAATTCAGGGTGAATGGACTGCTCCAGGTCCTGAGTTCACTGCTACTCGAAGTCACAGACTGGTCTGAAGGTGTGCAGGTGCCCTCTCTGCCCCCTTCAGCAGTTCCCTGCTGAAGACCAGAGCGCTCAGCCTGCCCCTGAAGGCTGGTCTGCAGCTCCCACTGCTCAGGCCGCTGAATGGGACCAACCACTGAGTGGTCTTAAAGAGCAGCTGAAGGCAAACAAAATGGAAATAAAGTTGACGGAAAATAAAGACTTTCTACATTCAGTGGTCGAATCTCAAACTGACGTATCCTTTCGTTTGCTTAGATCTTCTTTTATTTCTTTCCGTAGTGTTTTGTAGTTTCCTCTGCTGATGTCTTACACACTTTTTATTTGATTTATTCCTGTATAAAGTTTTTAATTCTATTTTTACTTATAAAATTTAAAATTTTCATTTCCCAGTTGTATCTTGCTAAGATAGAACTATAATTGAATTTTTTATATTGATCTTTTATCCAGGAACCTTGCTAAATTCACTTATTCTAATATTTTAACCTTTAAATTTTCTATACACACAATTATGTCATTGTGAAAAATGGCAGTTCTATTTCTTCTTTTCCAATTTTTAATCTTTTTTTTTTCTTAAACTATTGCATTGGCTGAAACCTCAAGGACAGCATTGAATATATATAGTAAAAATGGTCATCTTTACCTCATTCCTGATCTCAGGAAGCCTTTTTAAAAATAATTTTACTAAAAAAAATAACTTTACTATTTTACATAAAGTTTTATGTAGGTTTTAAAAAATATACTTTATGAAGTTAAGGAAATCCTTCTATTCTTGGTTTGCCAAAAATTTTTTTTAAATCATGAACGGATATTAAATTTTATCAAATTCATTTTTGAATCTAGCAAAATAATCACATGATTTTTCTCCTTTATTCCATTAATTGGTTAATTTCATTGATTTTCTAATTTTTTTAAACTTACAAGAACCCACTAGTTTTCCCTTGTAGTGTCCTCCTGAATTTTTGGAATGAGGGTTGGTTGATCTCATAAATCTAATTGGGAAGCGTCAGCTGTTTTTCTATTCTTTGGAAATGTTTATATATGATTGGTATTACTCCTTAGATATTTGGAAGAATTCACTGCTGAAGCCATGTGGTTCTAGAGTTTTCTTTGTGGAAAAGTCTTTGAATACACACACAGTTTCTTCAATAAATATAGGATTTTCTATTTCTTGTGGTGTCCACTTTAATGTATTTTTCAGGGAATTTTTCCACTTACCTAAATTTTCAAATGTACTGGCAAACACTTCTTCACAAATACTCTCATCTTTGTAACATCTGTACAGTCTGTAGTGATGGTCCCTATTTTACTCCTTTTATTCATGTGTTTCCTCTCATTTTTCTTGCTAAACAGTTGATCAATTTTATCAATATTTATTTATTTTTAAGATTTTATTTATTTGACAGAGACAGACACAGCGAGAGAGGGAATACAAGCAGGGGGGTTAGGAGAGGGAGAAGCAGACTCCCCGCTGAGCAGCGAGCCCAATGTGGGACTTGATCCCAGGACCCTGGGATCATGACCTGAGCCGAAGGCAGATGCTTAACGACTGAGCCACCCAGGGGCCCCATCAATATTTTTAAAGAACAAACTTTGGCTTTGTTGAATTTCCTTATTGCATGTTTCTTTTCTGTATCATTGATTTCTACTTTTTATTATTGCCTGCTTTCTATTTTCTTTGGGTTTAATTTGCTGTTCCTTTTCTAGCTTGAGATAAAAACTCAAATCTTCCTTCTTTGCTAATGTACTTAAAGACACATATTTTTTTCCTGAGCATTACAAAAGCTCTGTAATAGACTGCAAAAAGGACCACAAATTCTTCCTATCTCTGTCATTGTAATATAATTCAGCAGTTTTTTTCCACCAAGAGGTGTCTTCACCCTTGACTCTAGGTTTGGCCATGTGACTTGCTTTAGTCAATAAATGTTAGCAAATACAAAACAGAGACTTGGTAAGCTTTTAAGCACTGGAGCTTATCTTCTGTTGTGCTTGGAAACTTGAGAACACCAGGTGAATGAGAGCAATGCTTCCAAAAATATTTTTGTAGCTACATCTTATGCATGGTATGGCATACTCAAAGGGTAAAAAACCTACTCCTAAAGCAGAAAACTTTTGCACTGTTGGTGGGAATGCCAGCTGGTGTAGCCACTCTGGAAGAGTATGGAGGTTCCCCAAAAAGTTAAAAATAGAATCATTCTATGATCTGGCAATTGCCCTACTAGGTATTTACCCAAATACAAAAATACTAATTCAAAGGGATACATGCACTCTGATATTTATAGCAGCATTATCTATAAAA